>NC_044210.1:17922081-18522081 GCF_900880675.1 Sparus aurata
TTTACCTTAAACTTTACCATTTTTTTCCCAATATAAAGCTAGCATAACTTCAGAGAACAGATGATGAGTTTGTGGGGTCACAGGTGATGTTTGAAAATACTCCTTTCAGGACAGTAACGTCCGCTGTGTGGGAGATAGATGATGCCAGACCTAGAATCATGTAGAGAAGCCATAAAATACACATGAAAGATTTCTTGAAGGGTTTTGGTTTAAATATGACTCAGCTGAGAACATTTAAAAGTCAGCCAGTGGCAGATTTTCTAACCAACTCTAGCTAGTTGGAGCAAACAGCTAATTAAACTGATTGTTGTCGGCCAAAAATAGAAAGCCGTTTTCTTCAAATCGAATTTCCTTTGTCTCAAAAATGACACTAAAACGTTGAGAGGTAGATGAACTACCATTACTGTAAACGCCTACTTACACAGGTATCAAACGAACTCTCCTCCGTTATTTAAAAGATTAATTCACTCCCAAAAAACCTTCTCCACTGAGCTGTTTCTATTGTTTTCCATTACAAGAAAGCCGGTATCTGCAAACAGAGAAACTGGAAAAACCAGAGCTTCAAATCCTCGATTGATGACTCGCTGCATTGACACCGAATTAGCGACTGGCTCTGTGGACACGCAGGACTTTTTTTTTTCTGTTTGAGATGTTCCATCCAAATGAGTTTCATTTGAATGTCGGGGGGCTTCCAGCTGTGAATCAGAAAAACGTCGCCACATCCAGCAGTTGTTCCATTATTCACCGTCTGAGGAGCAGCTCCAGGATCTGTCTGCACATGACATCACCACCGCAGTGTGTCTCTACTCTGCTGTTCGGCTTAACGAGAGGCCGCCTCACAGTCACTAATTAGAATTGAGGAGGACAGTATTATAGAAATAACATGTGGGGGCTCTATTTCAGGGTGGCGTTTTCCTTTACATACACATGTACAGTCCTTAATGTTTCCGTTGGCGTACACACCCGAACATAATCCTTGTGAACAGTATATTTCTGAATATTCACAAATACACACTTCAAATATCGACCTGCTGCGGCTTCTCCAACCCATCAAGGATCATATTCAGTGGCAGAAACATTACATAAAGTTTTCCTTTGTTTCGGGGGCATGAAATTGGTTAAACTGCTGCTCAACATCATCTTTAATAGAACAAATTATTGGAAAGTTCTGTCAGCTGAACCCTGATAGAAAGCTGCCTGTAACCTCCAGGCTGAATCCTGCCTGCTGATCTGCATCGTTCACACTGTGTTTAATAAGAATTGTCACATTTTTTAACGTTGCACCGTCGGAGAGAGCCGAGGCCCGCTGACCCAGAACAAACTAAATTACAGTTATGTAATGCTCGTTGCTGACTGACTCTATTTCTGGCACTGATATTTGAACCAATTAAACGCTGCCTATCAGACTTGAAGGGTGTCTGGTTTTCCTCAAGTTCACTGTGATATGTGAAAAACATAATTACTGAACATGCTGCGGAGAGAACGTGACATATGTAGGCAGTTGTTTCCAAAAAGAAAAAAAAAAAACCTCTTTAAGGGGAGTTTTGTCCCAAATGTGCAGAATTAGAAGAGACATCTATTACAGCAAAATAAGAAAATAGCTAATTTGGTTTGTCGCCTTGATGCAGGAACAACTTCTTTATCCTGGCGAGCTGTTGAACATGATACAGAGACAAAATGACAACAAATTAAACACACTTTAAATACGATAGATGTCTTCTGCTATAAGACTTCTTCATGACGTCCTAAATATAACTTTGAAGGCTTTTAAGGCTAAAATTTTCAAAACAAAGGTGTTGAAATCAGTGGGGCAATATTTATTTATGATTGGCTATTGTTTGAGTTATTAATGTTATTACTATTCCTTAATAATCACTGGAGCATTAGCCAGGCATCGGGGAACAATAGATATAACAATGGTGCCCCGTGTGAGGCACCAAGGGAGCTATAACAACACACATATCTAATGTTATAACGAGGTCATTAACCATAAAAAAATAAATACAATTGGTGAGAGGTATGTGTTAACTTGACAACGTCGTGCGACTCATGCCATAATATAAAATTACACAAATACACAAATACAGAAAGCTGATTATTTTAAGGTTCGTTTAAAATCAAGTTAAAAACTACCAGGGTGTCTGCAACTTTCCTACACTAACGTTTCAAAGTGGTATCATTGTTGTTGCTTTGCGTTTTTTTATCCAGCATCTCTTTTTGTCTAAACAAGTCAAATTTCACATATTCACGCTTAAAGTTGAATAACTAACCGGCTCTAATAAACTCATTCCTACATAAAAGCTACTCATGTAAACTACTTTTTAATTTAGGTGCAAGAAAAACACGATTTATGCCAAAAGTTGGTTAGAAAAATTATCTTAAATGATTTAAAATTCAAGTCTCTGATGCCTGTAGACACCTTGAATACCCTTGGTAGCACAAATTAATCTTTTTCTTGATTTTGGACTCATTTATATGATCTTCCCAGCGCTATTTATTTCCAGAAGCTTTGTCTGAGCTCAGTTAATGTGAACTTTGGCAATCAGTGTGTTTTTACAATCTGTAAACCACCTGCACCATGTAAGAATTTGGAGTTAATCCTACTTTTCTGCACATTTCAGCCCAAAAGTGACTTTTCTGTAGCAACTTTTTTCACCTTTCTGTATGTGCCCTCATCATTTAGGATTTCTTTATTAGATCCGGAGCGTCTTGGCCGCAGAATGAATCGCTCTTTTTACTCAGTCGTACAAACACACCGGCCTGATGCTGATTGATGTGCAGTAAATGCTTTGCCGTTTGATGGTTTCAGTCATTACTACAGCGGCTTGTTTTTTTTCTTCTTCTAGAAACGCTGGCGTGAAAGCCTCGAGTGGCTCCCTTCTCATATTTATCAAATCTTCGGTGTTCTGCCGGCTGAAGTACACCTTCCCTGGCTCCTTTTACCGATACACATATTTTAACAGGACACAGGGAGTCCAATTATTTGCCCACTTCTCACTTGTGTTCCTGGAGAGCCCTACTCAAGTGATTGGCTGCTGAAATGCACACTGACATCTATTTCTCATTCATGCGCGCCACACTTATTCCCACCAACAGTAATTTCTAAACTGATTTCCCGCACAGACTCACCTCGAGTGCCTGCAGTCACTTCTTGTCAGGGCATGAAGCCGGTAACGCTAAACTACGGCGAGGAGTGACAGGAAGAAGGCGAAAGAAGAAGGGGGGGGAAAAAAGCCGAAAACACAATTTCTAATCTCACACCTTCACTTACTTTTGATGAGCCCTGGAGCGGCGCTGAATTAATGCCAGACCTGGATACCTCAAAAAGTGGCAGAAAATTGAGCTGTTGGCTGTCTGAGTCATTCCCCCCCCTTAACTGCCGTCTTTACAGGTGGTTTGGAAATAAATCTTCTAAACAAGCACTTTGCAGAGCGTAAATTCACCATTAAAATTCATCCATTTCAAAGAAGTTTTTGTCAAATCTGCGAGCTGCCGTGTTTAAGCGGCGCGGCACACAGTGAAGCAGCGGAAGGTTAATCCTCCCCGGCGTCCCCTTGCATAATATCTGCCGCACAATGACAGGAGGGCGACACGGTGGCAGCCGCTTGATTGACAGTCACTTAGGGGTGTGCCATTTAACCACGGTGACCTTCCTCACATGTCACCGCCCTTATGAAAAGGTCACCCCTTGTTGCACTAATGAGTCATCTGATTTCACGAGTAAACAGTCGCGTCGAGCAGAAATGCACATTTTTTTGTTGGAGGTCGTGCTGTCGGAGAGGTGGAGGAAGGTGCTAGTTGTCGCTTTTAGCTATCAAATCTGGTTTTTGCAGAAGATTTACTGGTTTTAAACCGCCAAACACTCCATAGTGGTCTTGTGAACGCCACCAGGAAGCAGATTTAAGTGACTTATCCCAGTTAGAAACTTTGCAGGATATCCAACAAATTGAGAACTTAGCATGAGCTGCGTTTGTGCATCCTCTTCCTGTTTTGTCTCCATGTAATTATACTCAACTACAAACCTAGCTAGAATTCCTTAAAGGTGCAATATGTAAGAATCTGCAGTCTTTACTAGAGTAACCACTGCTGACTTTAGCTGCAGTTAGCTCAGTTAGCAGTGCAGCTAGCAATCCAGACTGAGAGCATGAACACTATGGAAGTGTTTGTGTTCACACTGCTAGCACAGGAGCTTCGGACTGGAATGGGCCGTTGCTAGCGGGTTAGCATGCTAACGTTGATGCTCTAACATCAAAAACTGTTATTTCCTCACACTTTGTTGATAGCTTTACATTTACAATTCTGACGTATTGGCACTGCAAAGGGTCACAATTGAAGCAGCTGATGCAGAGAAATCCTTTTGTCTTATACAAACACACGGCCTACAGGTCCCATAATGCAACCTGGCTACTCTCAGATCATAATTTATCTGTAAACATTCATCTTTTGTGTCTCAGAACTTACATTTTCATCCTTGTCCTCTTAATACGCACTTGTTTTCTTCTCTGATTGTCTCATCTGTAATATAAAACAGTTTGTTCGCGTCATAACAAAGCAAAATATGTGAGAAAACACATCCACATCCGTCACTAAGACCATGAAGCGTACGAGTACGAGTGCTGCTTTCACCGCCGTATCCATCTGCTCTGCCCTCCTCTTTGCTCCGGGTGCTATGTCACATACGGTAACACTGGGAATTAGCAGAATAAGCAGATATTATCTTACAACTCCATAACGGAGGCACATAACTAAATACCTCGAGGAAATTGCATAAACAAAAACGTAATTGATTCCAGCAAGCTGCAGGTGGACACTTAATTACAGGAAATTTATTAAGCAATGTCCATTAATCACGCTGACATGGAGTTATTAAAGGGATGCACAGTTTGCACTCGCTGGATAATGCAATAATATTAGGGAGGGGAGGCTGAACCAATGGGAGCGTCGTACACGGACAAGAGGCCTAAATGTTGTTTAATTCAGATAAATAGACGGAGGAGGTGGAATTAAGTATTTACACAATATTTACAGACAAATGCATTTAAAGACAAAGAGGTACTGCTGTTTATATTTGTAACACTGCTCCTGCTTACGTGGTACGTTCGCTGCAACTGGAATAGATTAAAGTACATTTACTCAAGCTGTACTTCCATATAATGTCGAGGTACTTGTACTTTACTTGAGTATTTCCACTGATTTGATAACTTTAGTTCCTAGTTTCTAGTGTACACTGTGTGTTGACGGACTGTTGGATCAGATATTCAGCATATTTCCGGATTTATATCAGTGTTTTTGTTTGTTTTTAAATATAAAGTACAATATTCACCTCCAAAATGTAGCAAAGTGGAAGTTTGAAGCAGCAGAACATGGAAATATTCAAGAAAAATATCTGAAAATTATAATTAAGTACAGAACTTTACATCGCTGCTGCTAAACCTGAACTGGAGAACAGTTACTTTTGCTGTTTCCATTACTTCTTCTGTGACATCACGATCGAGGCAGCTGACTCTAAGAATAAATAAACTGTTAATAAAACGTAACGATCTCAGCGGTTTCACTGATTCTTCCTTCCTGTGAGGGTAATCCTCGCCGACAGACCTCTCTCTCTTTCCAAGAACCTGTCTGCCTTCCTTCCTGAAGGAGAGACTCGGAGAAATTGGCCTTATTCCCCACACACACTCCGAGGCAAGTGGCAATTAAAGCGCTGATTAACGCGAGGCCGCTCTTGAACACAACTTCATAGGAGTCTGACAGAACAGTGGGGAGAAGGGGAGATAATTCAGAAATCTCCTGACCTTGTGCTTATTATCTCCGGCTAATGACTGTTGCTGCTGCTGTTGGCCTCCTGATGAAGCAGGAACCTGGTCAACCTGTTTGATTAATTTTCTTTTCCCTTTTTTTTCCCTTTCGGTACATTTTCTTCTATCTCGTGTTGGTTTGGTTTACAGTGGAAGCCATTATAGAAGTCCTCAGGGGCATTAACCTAATTTGTTTATATAGAGCTTCCAGTCCTATTTTTCCCCCCCGATGAAGTGACATTTCTTTGTGTCTGTGGATGCTACAGAGACGGATATACTACACACATTTACACTGTCAGCTAAATGAGTCAATTAGCTGTTTGTTTTTAATGGAAAAGACACGGCGCGCATCAGAATGGAGCACTAATTTAAACAAAATCACACAAGTTATATTTTAAAAACGAAAAGGAAAGTCGATTCAAGTACATTCAAGTGTTTTGAACCTGCATACCTTCTAATATCCAGCAGGGGGCGACTCCACTGGTTGCAAAAAGAAGTCATGTAAGCTTATGAGAAAATGACCCGACTTCTCACTTGATTTAATACCTCAGTAATCAGTTTCTTAATGTGTTTATGGTCTCAATCTCTAGTTTGAAGTCTTCTTCAACACAGCAGGATGTTAATTTTGTAGATTAAGGTCAGCAGGGTATGTTTTGGGGGCGTGGCTACCTCACAATGGTGTGCTCAGGTAGTCTTTCGTCAACTCTGGCTGCAAAAAAACAAAATGCCGACGGCCGTAAAGCCAGTGAGGCTTGACATCACGCTGGGTTTACGCGTGGTTTCAAGCAAAAGTCCATCCACATAAATTAAAAGATGATACAGAAAATATCCTCATGTCAGTGCCAACCTTCTACGTGGTGATACGGAAAGAAAATAGTTCCTACATCTGTGGATAATCTTGAGTAATCAGGTCCATTATGTTGGAGAGAAACCAGACTGATACCTCCAAAACAATCTAGATGAATATGTATTTTTGATTTGGGGTGAACAGTCCCTTTAATTATTAGTCAAATTCTGCTTTTCTTGCCTTTTATGACTTTTATAAAGCACTTTAAAGTGCCTTGCCTTTACTGAGTGATTTTCCTACATTACCCAGGATGCATTTCTTCAGTATAAACCTTACACTTCCACAGCAGGCGTACAAACCTCTTGAACTAGCGTGTTTCTCTCAGTAATGAGGCCCTGCTTTGTTTTCCCTGCACACAGCAGAGTCAGTGTGAAGTGACAGCAGCCGGTTGATTCATTGTTATTGATCCATAATGTGATCAAATCCATTATGGTTATTTCTCTTTTTGTTGCTGCGGGCCAGTTAAACTCCTTCTCATTAAGCACGAGGGGTCACAGTCAGCGTTTGCCGCGACCTGAGGGTGAAACTTCTGCATCCATCCATCCGACCGCGGCGGCTGCAGGAAGCGGGCGACGGCCTCGCCTGCCTCGGTTTGATCCCGTAACAGATTGATACACCAAATAGGAGCTGACACGCATTGCTAAGGATGCCAATGGTAATTAATTAGCATCTCATTTTGACCGCGGCACAACAGGATGCGGAGCTTGCTTCTCCATGCCATTTCCCCCCTAGGCTTTGTATTATCAGGGTCAAAATCCCGGCTCCGCGCTCTGAGGGCCGCTTAATAAATTGAGGAGGGCACGTTGACAGTCAGATTTTCATGGAGTGTCCCCGTCTCGCTGGTTTCGCGGCGCCCCTGGCTATGACAAACGGTCCCGGCTTCTGTTCTGCGGAGGAGATCGAAAAGGGGACGGAGGGGGACTTAAAATACGTCCTGTTGGAGTTGTTAGCCGAGAGACGTTTCATTGGCACTTTGACTTTTTGGATTATGTTTCTGATTGAGATGGAAGGAGGTCACACACGGCTGAGGAGGTGTAGTGTTTGTCACCAAAATAAAAGCTCGACCCTCACAGCTCTGCTTTTACTTTGTTGTGGACGCTCTCATCTCCCAGGATTCTTTGAGGGGGTCTGTTTGGTTTTGTTAAGTGCTTTAAGTAATGCTGGTAATGCCCGAACACAAGTCGTATACAATTAAGACCGTCTGCAATGTTTTACCGCCATGTGCCACATCAGATTATATCCTTCATATCTTGCAGCAGCACTCACACAGCCGAGCTCCAACAACAACATGTGCGATTATTCCAGTCAGAAATTCCTTATTTTGTCCGACCGACAGTCCAAAACCTGAAACACTCTTCATTTACAGTCAGGAATGATGAAGAAAAGCAGGAAATCTTCACATTTAAGAAGCTGGAATCAGACAATGTTTGATCAAAAATGATTGAAATCGATTAAATGCACAAACAGGATCATTTCTTGTTTTCTGACATGCATATAAAACATTTTATTTGACCACACTCAAATAAAACTCGTGCTCTGAAAATAAAAATCATTCTTCAGGACTCGTCATCACGCTGCTCCTCTGTTTTCATTCCTCCATGCGTGTTTTTTTTTTTAAGTTACCGAGTTTTTAAAACCCCCTGAAGGTCACGGAGCGCTCGACGTATTACGGCGCGCTAAATGACCGTGGAAAGTTTGAATTCAGGTACGCAGAAGAAAAAACACCCAAATTGCAGTTACAGGCATTTTCCATGACAGCAGCAATCTAATCCTCTTTTTCTCTTCTTCTTTTGGGGTAAGATGTTTTTATAAACCCCTCGGGGTTTTCGTTGCCTCGACCGCACTCTGTTTGTATCCCTCTTTTTTCCCTCCTTTCTTTTTCTTTTTTTTTTTTTTTCCAGCGGTGTATGTGCAAATAAGCTGCAGCGAAGCTCAGAAGTGGAAAAAAGAAAAAAGAAAAAAGAGGGGGGGGAGAGATGACAAAAGACAGAAGAGCTGAACTGATGTGTTTGATCAAATCGTGACTCGGGTTTGGACCCGAACCGGCGCGCGGATTAGCCAGAATCCGGCGGTTTTACCTTCATTTGTAACCTCGCCGGTCCTGTCAGAACCTGGTCGGACTTCATCGTGCGCGCCTCCTCGTCTGCACATTACAGACGTCAACGCGGCGGCTGAAGTCAAGAAGAGCTGTGTTGACAAAAGCAGCCGTCCTTAAGTAGAAGATTTCTGGCTGTTTACCTGTAGGCTTCGCAGTTTTTTAGGTCACCGTTTTGTGAGGAATGTTTCTGCTTTCTGGGATCAAGAGAGAGGAACAAAGGCCCAAAACATTTGTTGCGAATTAAGTCTTCGGGGGGGAAAGAGGCATGAAAGAGAAAAAGCACCTAGGCTGCAGCAGCCTGACGAGTGAAGGGGGTACAGTAGGTAGATTGAAGCGTCCTGCGTCTGCCAACCACACCGCCGCAGTCAGATACTGCGGCTTATTGGATCCAGGCTCCGCGGATTTGGGGGGAACGAGGCACGGCTCGCCCGCCCAGTCAAACCACAACAGAAGGCATGAAAACAAACTTCTCAGAATAGCAGTCCTCTCCGTAGTTTGGCTGCCTGTTCAAAGATTTGTGGGGAGATGTTTGATCTTAGTTCAATAATCAGCCGGTTTTGTCAAAAGCCTGCACCAGGCGACTTCAGCGCTCGGGTGTCTCCAAACGGCGGCGAGAGGCAACTGCCTGAACTTTAAACGGTGCAGCCTGCGACTTCTCACCTCCGGGCTGCAGACAGGTATATTTATAGTCTGAACTCCTGTCCTCCTGCGGTTAGAGACCGGCCCTAACACCTGCCTGTCACCCGTCAGAGCGCTCTGAGGTCGACCCGACAGAGTCTGGACCCACTCGGATTTAAACGACAGGAAATCTGGAGAGGAAAAAACTACAACGTCCTCTGTTTGTGCCTTTTGCACTTTATATGAAGATGCACACTGAAAAAATGACTGGAACAAATGTGTAGCTGTTAGAGACTGAACTCCTTCATTGGTTTCCAATTTCAAGCGGTTGAATAATCCGTTCAATTATTATTGGCTGCATTAAGGCGCCGGGAAGGAATAATAATAATGCATATTCAGCTGCATCGCGTGGTTGAATCTCCTGGATTAAATCCTCGCTTTAACAATAAATATGTTGATTTGTATATTTAAAAAAATCTTTTTGTGGTTTGTTGAAACAACGATGTAAACAAAACTGTGAAATATCGTTGCTTCTGCGGTGTGTCGACGCCAATTTCACCTATTTGTGTGACGCCCAAGAGCCAGAATAAAGGTTTTTGTGTGATTCTAACTTGGCTGGGTGCAACGAGTCGACATCTGAAGAGTGAGCTGTCTGCTTGTGTCTTTACTTTGCCAAATTCTGCAAAAGCTCTGCAGGCAGTCACCTGTGGCGGCGCCTCGGTACATCAAACGGGACCGACGCAGCAACTTTACGAGCTGCAGCTACTCCCGCTAACTCTGCGAGCACTAATGCACGACGCTCCACCGCAGAGATTGGATCGCGATCACTGAAGCTTCCAAATAAAACCAGACCAGCCAATCTTGAATCTCAATTGGTAACAAATGGATGGTGAGTTGATTTACACTCGTAAATCTCCTCCAAACATCGCTGCGTGTTGGCTAATGTGCCGCCGACTCCAACGAACAGATGTCAGAGAAACATTTTAATCCTGAAAAATGCCCCCAACTTGAAATTAAAGGGGCGCTTCAGATACGAATTTACTGTCTGAACATCGACCAAAGAGGGCGGGGAAAAAAAATACTTTCCATTGTCTGTTAAACTGTCGATTATTTCGACTGTGACATGTCAGGAGACTTTGCAAAACAGGTCAAATGTCGACCCGAAGATGTTTAATTCACCGTCATCAGAGGAGGAAAGAAACCAGAAACATTCCCGTTGACGAAGCCACCAATTATCACGTTGTTTAGCAGTGTGACGCTGCAGCTTTAAGATATTTGAAGAGACAATACGGGAGTTGATAATGGAATAAAACAAACAGCCGAGGCTGGAATGAGACAGAGGAGCGGAGAACGATGATGTACATTATGAGAACATGAATGCATAATAAGCGCCTGCAATTAGCCCGGGCCAGCCATTGGCATATTGTAATTAATGTGCTCGCCTGTACGTCGCATCAGTCAGAGGAGGCTCAGTCTAATTTGGGTGCGGGACGAGGGGGCGGGGGTAGCAGATCAGATCCTGGGATAATTGTGGGTGACTCCGGTCCCTCTCAGGCGGCGGGGGTGGGACGGGGCTCGGGTCTCCGGAGGACGTTAAAAAACTGTAAATTCCCCCTTCATCGTTTGAACATGTGCCCTGCAGAGCTCGGTGCGAGAACACAGAACGGCACGGAGAGGAGGGAACGGAGAGGAGGAGGAGGGGGGGGGGAACCGAAAGAGGAAAAAAAGTGTTTTACATTCACAGATGATCCTAATTTGGTGTGGTTTGGAGTGTAATTTAGATCAAACATAGCCATGTAAATGAGTCAGGGTTTTCATAATTAGGTGCCTCTGAAGAGGGGTGGAGAGGGGAAGAGCTCGGACCACATAAGTAGGTGTGGCGTTGAGGCCGTGGATCCTCTAACACCGGGTGGAGGAGGGGTGGGGGGGTTTGGTTGGGGTTTTTCTTTTCTTCGGGAGAGAGAAAAGAGAGAGAGAGCGCGAGCAGCAGCAGCGAGCAGGCCGGGGTTAGTTTAGGGAAAAACACACTCCCAGCGGCACACGGCAACAAAATAGGTCACTCTGCGCCGATTTGGCTTGTCTGTTTCCACTAAGCAACCGACTCGGCTCAGTGTTTGGTACAGAGGAAGAACTGGCCCGCTGCCAGCACACACACACACACACACACACACACACACACACACACACACACACACACACACACGAGGCCTGTTTCCCCCGGTGGGGCCTGTTGATTGAGGATTACCACAGTGAAATATTACGGGGGTATTGTGTAGGTGTACTGTTTACATTTACATTTTTTTTTTTTTTTTTTTTGGGGTGAGTCGGCGTCACAATGAGGCGCAACAGTCGAGCGAGACTGAATTTGTGTCGGCAGCCGTACGATCAGCCGACAGGAGGAGGGTTTAGTCACCGCGCGCAGACAATAAACGGACTGGATGAATACATAAATACATTAAAATCAAATGGATGCAGGCAAATTAAATCCTGAAAATTAAAATGTGATACTGACATCTTTAAAAGAAAAAAAAAAGGCATCACCTCCAACATACATCAGAATGTAAATATGTGTTTAGAAAACACAAAGTAAATATATAACTACTTAAATTAAAGGTGTAAAAAGTGTCATTCAAAATCTTTTTAATAACAAAAATAGGGAAGTTAGTTAACGACTAAATGAGTCAATAATTGAATAATACAATCAGTTATGACATTGAAATTTAAAGAATCCCCGAATGGTTGAAGTAAAGTGAATAAAAAATATAAAGTAGCAGCTATTTGACTAATAAAAATACCTTATTTTCAGTTATTTCTACATTTTTACTGTTCTGAATTGTTTCCACATGCTGAAATTCACATTGACATTTTCTTTTCAGTTTTGAAATTATTTATTCACATGCGAAAAAATTGACAATGTGCAGCTTGTTTTTCGATATAAAACATTTTGTTGCAGCTGTTGTTTGACCTTGTCTTTCACATTTTGACGTTCTTCTTTATAAAAAAGAGTGAAGTATTTTACGACAGCAGCTCGACTTGATCCTGGTGCTATTTGCAGGTTAGACACGTTGAAAATATCACCAATAATAAACAACAAAAGGTAGAAACAAAGTTCGGTGTCTCAGATGTGCCCAGAGTGATCCATCGTCTAAAGGAAAATTAATAAAGGATCTTTGGCCGTGTTACCAGATGAGCTCAGTTCAGTTTTTCCTCTACGAGTGAACCCTCCTCTCATCAGTACAGGATATTATTGATTTCTAATTCCACATCTTTGAGCACGTTCTGAAAACAGAGCGTGCAGATCAGACATGGAAAATGACACATGAAAGTGACATTAAATGCACAGTTGGTGCAACAGTTCAGCTGTTATGTCGGATGCACTTTATTGTGTTAACGGGTATAAAACTGTACCCTCCGTCTTCCCCCGTCAGTCAACAGTCAGGGTTCAACAACACAAAGATCTGACAGTCTGCAAGAGATCACTTGATGAGTTTACAACTGAACCAACAGACGTGGAGCAGCAGTTGATAGATTGTTATTTTGAGCTGCCAACACGTTTTTTTTTAAAAAAAACACAAAACTGCAGCTTTCACTCCGGCTGTAACCTCCCCAGAAAAAGAACTGAACTCTGGAGCTCCGAAAAGCCAAAAGCGTTCCCGCCGCCTGTCTGTCTGCGCTTCAAGATAAGAATCACATTCAGGGGGTTTTAAACATGCCAAGAGTCTAAAAGTATGCTGGAAAAATGCAAGTGGATGTGCAGTTTACCAACACCGAGCTGCCTCGTCTGCGGCTTTTTAAAGTACAAACAGTTTTCCTCAAAACTCTCGCTGCCAAAGTGTGCAAGAAAGTTTCCGCCTTGACTCCGGTGGAAGCCAGCGAGGGGCCAGCGGGGCCACCTGCACAGAAGGTAAATGCAACATGGCGGGATTGTGAACCTCCCTGGGGATGCTGGGATAGCCACATGGCCCGCTAGATCTGCCAGGGTGGCCCCTCCGACACCCGGCTGGGTGCCGTGCTGGGCGACACACAGCTAAGCCCGGGGATTAGCTCACGGTGCCACCTATCTGATGAAAGCAGAGCCAATGGGATTGTCTTCCCTCTCTGCGTTTACGGCCACCCTCCTCCCTCCCTCCCTCCCTCCCTCCCTCCCTCTCCCGACGATCTCGTTTGCTACTCTCTTTGTTTCTGGCACCGGTGGAAAGCGCATACATGCTACCATGCTGGTAGTAAAATGCATTGTTGGCACCGGGCTCCTATTATCTTGGATTGAGGAGTTGAAGCCCGTCCAAGGAAGAGGACATTACCTCACGGCTCCATCTGAAGAGTTGACTCCCCTCGTGTGATGCGACGCCGGCGATTGATGGCCTGCGTTTAAAACAGATTATGCCACGTTTTAAAAGACAAGTCCGCCTGTTAAACCCTTCACCGGTGACATGATGGAGAGTTTGAAAGCCGCATCCTACATCGTTTTTTTTATGCAGATATTAAAAGGTTGCGAGCGCTCGGAGAAGCAGAGGCAGCTTGTGACAACAGTTGCGTGTCGTTTTAATGTTATTCGCTGAAACTAAAGGTTTACTGGATGTTTCCCGGATGACTTAAGAGTCACAAGATTTCCCTTCAATGTCTTCAAACCTGTGATAGTCTTTAAATAGTTCCTGCTCCAAGCCTCGGTCGGTGGCTCTGATGTCACGAATCCTTTTATACTTGCGTGATTTGCGTATGAAGCGTGAATCTGCTGATTTAAAGCATGAAGGTCAAACCAGAGTGGAGAGAAATTCCCCAACCTGTGCAGACGGTTGCGTAACGTCTTCTGAGAAGTTCACCAGTTTAGACGCTGACTAAAAAGCCTGTGACAAACTTGTGTTGTGCAGGTTTGAAAGATGAAAAGTTGCATTGTGCGAAAGGTATCTCCAACACTTTGCAACCCACGCCACAACAGTCTGGATGGATGAAGAAAAATATGGTAATATCAGTAGATTTGTCGGTTATGACGACTTGTTTCTCTGGCTTTCCTTTAAGAGTATGATTTTCTTAAATGGCACAATCACACATCTTGTAATTTCACTAGCGACGGCTGTGCCTCGAACCTATCATCAAATACGTTATAAACCTATATATGATTGCAGGAAGAGGTAAAGACCGCGGCAATCATGTTAATGTCTCGACGCCGTTCATCAGATGCTCGACCCTCCCGTCTAAAAACCTGCCGTCTTTATATTTCCAGTCCACAACCACCTCACACCTTCTTCTTCTTCTTCTTCTTCTGCTCTTAATTAGCAAAAGTTTGTGTCCTCGTGTCAAACGGCTGGACGTCATCAAGCCGTTCTGAGCGAGTCCAAGCAGATTTCCTATTGATAATAATGAGACGGGCTGAAGGATCTCCCCTGTGCTGAATAATGATGTGTCACCACCGTGGCATTGGTGTTGGGCAAAATGAGGCCACGGAGCCGTGGGACACGTCCAACACACACACATCTGTGGCATCTCTGTGTGAAGCAGGTAGCCTTTTTTTTTTTTTTATACCTAATTAAAAAATTCTCCTTCATTCTTCATAAAATGCGTTTGACATGATTGACGACACCTGATCTACAGTTGAGGACTAATTTCGCCGACACCTCCTCTTGAACTGAAACAACGCTTTGGATTATGATGGACGTTATTAGGTAGCTTTTAAAATAGCTTCCGCTTTCGAGGACATAATCACTTCAGCGTTTTTGAAAAGATAAGCTCTTCTACTTCACCCGGGATGGATGGATGACATTTTGTAATGAAACCCTTCAAGTTACACTCCGAAAATGACCTGTCATTCAAACAAATTAGATCTAAATGAAGCTGCTTGAGTCAGTCTAGCCCGCGCCCACGTCAGCTCCGCGTGAACCAGCCTCCCTCTCATGCTCTCTAATTAAAATGGACACTTCTGTGCTGTTTCTGCACACTGTAAATTAAAGCATACAGTACTGTACACACAGTGATTCACTCAGAGTGGATTAACGCTTCTGTTTTCGTCTGTTCTGACTCAAACTGAGGAGGATCAGCTGGGTTGTATCGCTCTAGAAACAGCTTTGAAATGACTGTGAGTCTACGCAGCAGTGACGAAGCTGTTTAAGAAACACTTTAAAATAAAGGTTGCTCAATTATCTTACAGAATTTGTAATAAAATCGAGGCTGCAGCATCAAGTCGGTCTTTTAAAATCAAATCAAAAACACCCACGTTGGATGACCTTTTGTTTGCACTAATTGGGAGAGGAAACGACAGAAATTAGGGCTCAGCTTGAAGCCAAAATTAAGAAATATTATATTTGTACTCAAACAAGCAATCACTTCATAGTTGAAATTCATGGTTTACAAAGTGTTTACTCCTCAGTAAAACTAAATAAAAAAAAACTTGAAGATGTAACGTGTAAGATATGGCCAGAATTTAAACATAGCTCCAAAAAATATTGTGAGCAAATGTTGTTCACTACAATCATTGCTAGCTATCTTTGGACGAGCTAGCTGCCATTAGCCAATTAGCTCAGTGAGCGCTCAGCTACCTCCCAGGTGAACACGGCTGGACTCCAGACTGGGTCTGATCACGACCTCTGAGACTGACAGATGCCAGTTTAAAGATGGGAGGAAAAAAAGGAAGGAGGCGATTTACGCCGGCTCTGATCAGGACTATCACTCCAGTGAAAGTAGAAACATGAAGCGCGTAGAGCCCGAATATTTTCACAACTTAATCTGTGAGCTGAGGATTTATTTAAGACTAATATGAGATGATTATGAAAAGAAAATCAAGTCCGTTTGGTGAGTTTGATTGAATTTCTGTCCTTTTAAGTTGCGTTACGAAGCAGTAAGCTCGTCTTAGTTCCATAAAAGAGAGAAACTTGAATTCAGACGGTGTTCGGTTGTATTTTTCTGTTTAGTCGGGAAAACAGGTGTTTAAATATTTCCTGTCTTGACATTTCATGAGTTTATTTTGTTGACTGAGTAGTGAACTTGCCGCTTTTACACCTACGAGGTGGTATTAGGAGACATGATAGGCCGGGTAGACGTCTCTGCAACAGTATTCATAGACGTAACTAAGTTTTATAACATTTGTTGATATCTGTAGTTCGTCAGTTTAATCTAAATTCTGGCCCCTTTAATCACAGTGTGAGTCTAAGTACACACAATTAATCTGCTTTTAATTTATCAGGATGTAAATGTAGTGTGTGAGCTGCCCTTTAAACGAGTACATTTACTCTTTTCCCACTGATTTCTGTTCTTTCTAAGAACGGAGTGCATGTCAAAGCGATCCAGACCCCACAAAGAAGAGCCTCATGGACCCACATAAGTCACCCTCGAAACCTTTCCAAGCCAAAAACCCACCGTGTCGCCTCGCCCCCCTCCTCCCCCTCCTCCTCGCTCCCTCTACCTCCCCTCCCTCCCAGAGCGACCCGAGGCCGGGCACAGAAGGGACGGGCCTGCCAAGCACAGCACATGGCTCTGGGTCTGGGGACAACAGAAGTCGAGGTCCCTGCAGGGCCCTTCAGCTTCAACACACACACATACCCCCCACTCGACACACACCTCAGGCGGACGGGGAAAGCACACAGTCGTCCCTGCGGGAGAAGTGAGGCGACAGGGACTGCGATTCCTCAGAGCTACACTCCCCTTTTCCCTCTCTCTTCTCCACCTCTCCTCCTTCCCCTCTCCTGCAGGCTACGTCCTGCACATGTGATACGACAGACAGTCTCATGCTGCATTACACATACACCTCTCTGTCCCTGTCTGTGCCGCTCCGAGCCATGTTCCCTGATGTAGCATCAAAACTGGGACACGAACATGACACTCGTCGACGCAGGAAGAGGATGGAAGTCGGTACGAAAGCGTCTGCACTTTGTTCCTCGTCGTCTTCCTCCTCATCAGGTCGAGCGCTACATGTGCCGCTGCTTGTCACGTCAACATGTCTGACTGATAACTTGATTAAATATTGGATGTCATCCAAAAGGAGTAAACCAGTTAGGGGGGGGGGGAGAGGCAGTTTGATTGGGTGAGAGGATTTAAAATGATTGGTTAAAGATATGCAGATATGTCAGGGGGTGAGGGTGTCGAGGAACGAGCTCTGAATCAAATTTGACTCCTCAATAACTAAATATCAACTATAATCACAGTAACAAGATGTTTTACTCACTTGAATCTTGACAAATGCAGTCCAGTAAACAAAGAGACGAGCTCGAGGGAAAGTTTGCAAGTTTGTGTGAGTTCAGGGCCAGATGGCCAGACTTAGAAACAGTTTCACTGTCATTGTGAGGGTAAACAATAGGAGCCATTGACTGTGTGAATGTGGTCTTTTAAAAAAACAACAACAACAACACATTTACAGATTTTTTGAGACGAGACGTGATGTTGTAATTTATTTTTTTTCCAGTGAGATCTGGGTGCACGTTTTAAAGAACATGGCACCAGAATCCCGCAATAACACGACTGCAGGCTGACAGTGAACACACCACGCTGATGTTGATCCCACGTCTCCGAGGTTTGTGCTGCTAATCTTGGCATCTCGAGAAGTTTATCAATCTTCAGAGCCTCTCAAAGTTTTGTTTGACAGATATATGAGAACAGTTTCATGCATTTCTGTCACTTTACTGGATATTTTCTTGTCCACGAGTGTCCGCTTCAAGATATGGTAACATCTAATTTGTCTTACTGACTTTATTACGTCATTTGCAAAGTAATCTTTCTACTGTAGCAAACACTTTATTATGCCTTACGTCCCTCTCCCATTCTCGATGACCTGATATCTCACGATCGCATTGAGGGAATTTCTTCAAATTTGATACAAGCGTTCAAGGTTTAAGTTTCACTCAGTTGCCATTCAGTTGCACAGAAGTGCACAACAACATGTTGTAGTCGCCTCATTCTAAACAAAAAAGGTCAAAGGTCACAAGGTCTTTTGTTTTAGACAAAAGCAGAATCCAAAAAGACGTGTTAACTCGGAAAACAGAAGGAATATTGTGACCATATTTAACATTTGGTCACTTTATAAGCGGCGTAATTGCCATAAATTGTGTTTTATTCTCTTACAGTACACCAACAAGTCATGAGAAATGCAAAATATCTTAATGAACAGAGATATATTAAAGGTTTATTTAATGAAAATATAATAAATGGAATATATTTGAAACCAGGAAGTGCTTTAGTTTGTGAATGAAATCAATTCTCTCCTGGTTTATGTGTCTAAAGAATTCAATGAAACCTGCTCCTGTTCACTTGCAAATGTTTTCATTCCTGCAGTAATCTGATGAACGTCTTTACCTCCAGGAGATGAAAGTGTAGGTAAACTCATTGTTATAAATTCCTCTGTCTTCTCATGTGTTTTCTGACGGCGGCCTTTTAAAGAGTCTTTTAAACAGTCTCGCTCTCGTCCTCCCCGGGGAACTTTAAAGTCGCATCAACCGCCGCTTTTATGAGCCCCTTCTCGCAGCGAAACGGATGACATTGAGCTCGCTAAGATCCAATATTCTCCGAGCTGAGTGTACATAAAGACCAGCGCTCATCTGCGCCTGCTTATTTGCTCTTACAAGTATTAGTTTTTTTGTATTAGATTCCCTCCCTTTTTTCTCAATATGGGCTTGTTTCTGAAGTTAAAGCCTCCACTTCTCAGAGAGAACAAGAGCCCCGAAAAAAGTTGAGTTCATTAGCTCGCTCGTAATCTGCCGATGTGGCGATAAAAAATGTGCGCCAACAGAAAGCCTCTACTGACACGCCATTAAACTGTGATGCATGACTGTTGCCGGGCGTACTCCGTCTAAGTATATCCAGTTGAAAGGTCAACGGGGAGACATGACAGCGTTATGAAACGGTGCGCTGTACATTTTCTTGCTCCCCTCCTAGTTAATATCTGTCAATTTGAGCGAGGTGTGGAGATTTGGGGGGCTTGACGTGGCGGAGATGATCCAGCCCTGATGCACGCAAGGGAGGCGCAAACGATCCTCATCCGTCCCGATGGAGGGGAGACGCGGCGGCGGCGTTCCGGAGCGAAACCCCGTGCAGCCATTTTAATTGACATAACCTGTTTATCTGTAATAGACCTTGAGCTCCTGTAACCTCCCAATAAAACCCCCCGCTCGTTTTTTTTCTCCCGCGCTTTTTATCTGCAAAAACCGAGTTGTTATCTCAACACGAGGCGTTGGGCCGGTATCTTCCATCACGGCCACTTCTAATGGCTTTTAAAGTAGTTACCTGCGAAGTCCCGACATTTATTACGATCATTTTCGAGGAGCGACACGGCGCAAAGGTCCGCCGCTATCAGGAGGCGACATCATTATGAATTATTGTTTGCGGCCAAGGTAGAAAATTGTACTTTGTGGCTCCGTTTCCCCCGTGATAAATCAACTAGTCACTTTTCACATCTCGGACTCTCAAAGCTGCTGAGCGTAGGACTTTTCACCCCCCTCCCCGCACGCTGTTTACCCATTTCCTTCTGACTCTCCGGTGCCTTGAAAAAGCTTCCTGCAGGTTGTTTGCTGCATTAGCCCGTTTTCTGCCATTTCTCAACCGCAGATCTTTCCTCATTCCTGATTATTAGCGCCGGTCTCGGCTGCTACTTTTCAAATGTTTATCCTACGGGCACATTTCCGCGTCCCAGGGCGGAGGAGAAAAAAAAAAAAAACCGCGACAGGGAAATAACGAGACAAAGCGGAGCTGTATTTATCAGCCGCTATCAGATCACTGTTAACATGTTTGCTGGACTGTCTGTTAGCGTCGGGAGAATGAGAGGTGAAGCAGCACAACTTTATCCCAGACTACATCTCCTCTGGTAAAGTAATCCTCTGTGTGGCGGCGGCGAGATAAGGCCCGCACACTCGCTCACGGCCCGGACGGAGCAGAGACGGGAAGAAGTTAGCCGCCATCACCACGACGCCGGGGTAAACAGAGGTGATCATTGCTCACCGAGAGGAGCCAGAGTCCCCCGAGTAGGACACTGATCTTCTGTCAGAGCCAGGGTCATGGAGTCGGGGAGAGATATGGACCGGAGAAGAAGAGGAGGAGGAGGAGGAAGAGAGGAGATGGATGGTGCGAGAGGAGGGGAGAGAAGGGATTGAGAAAATAAGAGAGACAAGATGGTGATGAAAGAGGAAAACGGATTAGGAGCGAGAGGGAAAGGTTAGAGAGAGGATGAAGAATGCTAATAAGAGACAAAAAGATCAAATGAGGACGGCGAAAAAGAAGGGAAAAGGTGACGAGAGGAGAAAACAAGGAGGGGGAGGACAAATTAGGGATGAAGGGAGGAGAAATTGTGGGGAAAAGAGATGGATGGTGCAAGCGGCGAGGAAAGGGAGGAGGAGGGATGGAGACTAATTGGGAGACGAGAGACGAGTTGTGAAAAGTTTTTGAAAAGGAAGAAATTGTGGCGTGCAGAGGAAGAAAGGGAAGAGGAACTAGGAAGCGAAGGAGGGGAGGAAGGAAAGGCGAGCTGATCACGGCGGGAGGGGGGGGGTCCCCTTCGTCTAGACTCTGTACAAAGAGCGTAATTAACAATAACACAAACCTGGCTTCCCTTCACCTACTTCAAATAGACGGCCGCGGGTTACGGCGAAGCGTTACCTTGATGTACTGCAGCGTGCTCGCCCGCCGAGTCGGCCCCGCGGCGCAGAGCTTTACCTTCTAGTGCATTCTGATCACTCCGCCGCTCTCCAGCCCGATTAGGACGATTAATATTAATGGCTTGGCAGTTTCTCTCTGCTGATCAGAGCTCTCGGCTGACTGGTTCCCAGCGTGGCGCCACACCTTGCTGTAGGTGACTGTCAGGTTTGATTATAGGCAGATTAAGGGCTCTCTTTCCCCGCCGCCGCTGCTCGACATACTCAGATAAGCTGCATAAGCGCCGGACGATTATTCACTGTCAGAGAGCGTCAAGAGGTGATGCTGTGAGGTGTTACAGCACGGGCACTCGCCACGCTGTAAAAAGTGCCTTCGTAGAATCCAGTTTTTGTTTTAAACAAGGTGGCAGGGAGGCGGGGGAAGAGCTTCTATTGGAAAACCTGATTAATCGCAGCTGAAGACACACGGAAGGAACAAAAACTGAAGCAATAAGACTTGAAAAATAAACTAGCATGTTGTGTTTGTGGCCACACCCCAATTAATGACGTCAAGCATGAGATGTTGGACATTTTCCAGCAGTGTTGGTCCAAAACATAACTATATTTTATGTTTCTGACAAGACAACAAGAGACAGGGATTGACATTTGTAAGCGTGAAACCACTGAATGATTTCTTGAGATTTCAGGACATTTTCCAGCTGCGTTTGTAGCCAGAAAATGGAACAATTTTAACGTTAGCACATTTTCTAACCATGTTTGACAAGACGGCCATCGAGTGAGAGACCGCTGTTCAAGACATAGTTTTTAACACCTGTAAGCATGAAATCATAAGGTATTCTTAATGAGACGTTGGGACATTTTCCAAACATGCTAGTGGCGACGAAACTGGATATATACAGTATATATATTTTTTACGAATCAACTGTCAGGCGAGAGACCACTGTTCAAGATGTTTGTAAGCATGAAGCCGCTGCATACTTTAATGTCAGGACATTGTCTATCTCTCTCCACAGCAATAACATTTGGACAAACTTTAAAACCATGGTTGTGGACATTTTTGACGAGATGGCTACCAAGCAAGAGACCGCTGTTTGAGACGATGTTTTAACGCTTGTGAACATGAAACCACTGGATATTTATGACAAGATGTCAGGACACTGTCCAGGTCTGTCAGCGGCAACAAACAAAGATATTTTTGACAAGATGGCTGCCAAGCAAGAGACCGCTGTTTGAGATGATGTTTCAACGCCTGTGAACATGAAACCACTGGATATTTATGAAAAGATGTCGAGACACTGTCCAGGTGTTAACGGCAACATACCAGATATTTTTGACAAGGTGGCTGCCAAGCCGTAGACCGCTGTTTCAAATGGTGTTTTGACATTTATAAGCATGAAACCACTGGATATATTTAGACCAGGTGTCAGGACAATTTCCAGCCAACAAAAACAAAACATATTTTCTGAACTTAACAGTTTAATCATACTTTAAGCAAACAAGACACTTTGCACGTATTTTTCTAATTATCGGTTGGGGTTTTACTTTGATTTATGCCGTTGATATGTTCTACAAATGTATATTTAAGTGTTTTTGTCATCACTTGAGCTTAAATGGATTATGATGCGAGTAAATCAGCACAGAAATCAACCAAATCTGTTACATTTGGGAGCCGTACACAAACAGCTGTTAGCAGCTCCTGCTCATTAACGAGGCCATGATTTCACTCTCGTTTTCAGCACTACAATATGGCCGCCAGAGGGTCTCTCATGTCCTCTCAGGGGTCTGAACGGTTGTGTCCGGTGTGACGCGGGGAGCTTTATGGTAAACAGCATTTGCAGGCTTCTCCGCAGTGATGGATGAAGCAGCGAGGCTGAAAGGTAAAAAAAGTGTATCCAGCACTGAGGGGTCGGAGAGGAGGGCGGAGGAGGTCCGCCGGCCGCCGTTCAAGACATTTGTAACACGTTTATTGCAGAATCAGCGTTCCTGAGCCTCCGACGGCCCTTTTTCCTTTCACATGTTGCTGCTGGATCTGCTGTGATTTGTGGATCCTCCTGGAAAATAAGAAAGCTGAATGAAGAGGTTGATCCATCTCAGCATCACAGCGTAAATACATTTATTTCTTCAGATATTTTCAATCATATATCCTGTGATGATGATCTCTTCGTGTTTTACTGTCTTCAAATTCACCTTTTTTTGTGCCACTTCAGCTAATTCTACTCAATTTTTCAAAAATGTTTTGCGAGAAAACAAAACCCTTCCTGCACAACAGGAAATGCCAATGGTAAAATCTGGCAATTAAGCGGATTCAAGGTTGGATCAGTGTTTCATTTTACCAATTTGTATTAGTTACGAGGCATAATGTGTGAAAATCAACCCAGATTATCAAGTTAATACCCATTTCTGAGCAGAATTAGCTCTCCCTCCACCTGAGCCAGACCAGTAATTACAGTAACGGTGCCGGCTCTGGTTGCAGCGGCCGGTGTTAATCATGCGCTATCAAACCTGGGCTCCTCTGAGAGCCAATCAGGTATCAGATTGCTTTGGGAGTAAAGAAAACAAGGCTGAACAAGAGAGGTGTCTAACCACACTACCCAACCTCATCCGTCTTCCTCTCAGCGGGGGGGCTGCCTGCCCTTTGACCCCTCCAGAGAGCCGCGGCATCCATCACGACATGTTAGGTAATGTGGTTAACTACCTAGTTCCTCTGTCAGGACTGGAGCTGCTGCAGGGGATTGTGGGGCGCTTTGTCTCCAGGTAGACGAGCCGAAGGGGGGGCGATCTTTCTTTCTGCCCGGTTTGACAAAGAGATCAGGTCGTTATTAAGCGATCTGCGGCGGTTGCAGGTGAAAAATGAGCGCAGTCCATCACCGGGTGCTTTGGCGTTTGAGATGTTGTCTCCTCCCTCTGAGTCCGTTGCGCCGCCGCTGTCGCGCGAGGTGTTAAATGGCCTGTCGAGCTTGTATGTGAGAGGGAAAGCACATTCAGGATGGAGCACCTCTCTGGAAAACTGATCTGTGTCTGTGTGTTGTTTAAACTTCTGCGGTCGTGCTGTAATCATTCTCCAGTCAGTAATTTACAAATTAACCTGAAAGTGCAAGTCACACTGTAATGATGGAGCCTCCTTTGCCAGTAATTACTTTTTGAAAAAAATTACACTGAAGCCATTTTGATGCTAAATCTTGACTCATCCTTCAAATTTCCCGAACACTGTCGCAGGTGTTAGATGTTGATGTCCTCCTACATCTTTCTTCGACTCCTGGTCAATGACTTTAACCCCGACCCAGTTGACCCTGTGTCTGGTTTTGGCCTCCAGTTCACCTGATATTTCTCTCCTATCTAGATTTTCATTATATTCTAACCAATATAGTGATTGAGCCAACCTGTGTGAACGACCCGCAAGTCCACCGTTTCACTGTTGCGTTGGGTCTTGCTTATCCGTGACTTATTTTGAGAAACATCAAGGACCTTGGACAAGAGATCAACTACTCAAACTACATTCTCTATATACTTAAGGTAACCTTATCTAAATGGTTGAGGTTGGAGAAAGATCGTTATCATGGCTAAAAGAAACCAATGTTGATGATAAAACAGGTACTAATGCTTTCGTAGCTGAAGTTCTTAACTTCCGTCTGCCTGGTCGCCAAAAGTTAGCGAAGTCTTGTCCGATCATATCCGGCATACGCAACCTCCTTTTATATACAAACCAAATAGTGGAAAAACAATATGAGGTAAACAACGCCATCATACACATTATTTTGCGCCTCTTTTGTACTTGCAAACGTATCGAAATCTTCAATTAAATTGACGAAAACACAAGGCTGTCGTCAACAAATATCTCCCTATCCTTGCACCATGGCTGCTGGCTTTGTTGTGTGAAGTCGGACAAGTGATACCTCATGAAGTCTGGGTAGATGGATGTGCCCCGAGTTTTCAAGTGGACGGAGATCGGAAATGTTCTGAGCTCCGCGTTGAATAAATGATATTATAATCAGATGTTTCGTACAACCAATTGACCTCAGTTTCCTGGATATTTATATATCGGATTATAACAGGTCAGTCAAAGTTGTCGGGACCACAAGAATCAGGAAAGCGTTCTCCAAACATAACAACGTGACCAGCGAGCCTCAGTTCACTTCCTCGTCCTCGCTCCTGGGATCTCCATCGACCTCCTCGATCCTTCATTCACCTGCACCGAGGCGACCTGCCCGATTACCCTCGTCAACCCATCGATCTGCTTCTCCCAGTCTGCAGAGACAAAAACAGCATTCACGGATGAGTCAGGGGGCCGTAAAAGATGTAAATGAGCAGAAACCAAACTTCCTGTTCAGCGAGGAAGTCAGCTGAGAGATATTCTTCAGCTGCAGCGTGATGCTACTGTATGCACAGAGGACTTAATTGATTGTGTGCAGTTTCAGTGGCTTAGCATCTGGCGCTCGTGATAATCCCCCTTCTGTCCTGCATCCGTCGGATGTATTGATGAAGCACTCTAGGGCTGTAGTGCTACATTTACTCGGCACATTAGCCCATTACAGTTATGGGCAGACAAGTAAGTAGAGACTCTTTACCTGAAGAGGGATCGTTTGTGTGGATGGAGGGAGGCGAAAAACAGGCTGCTCGCTGCTGCCTGCTGCTGCTGCTCCAATGAAATCATCTTCATATCTGCAATGTTTTGAAAAGACGGATGATCACTTTCGTAGATGCGGAGATAAGATAGTCCGGTTTGACCCCTACGTGGCCCTTTGAAGAGAGCTTAACGGCCGGTTAAGAGATATTATCACACTTATTCTGTTATGTCAAGGTTCTGGATGATAAAATCAAAAGAATAGCTACGGTTTTGAATATTCAACACAGTCATCTTCCAATAGATTTGTATGATTTACTGGTGTCAAAATAAAAGCGTATGTAAAGCCCTTACTATCTGTGGGGTTGTAGACTCTGTGCCTGAAGGGTTTTAAGGGGTTTATCAGTCATTTTTGAGGAATAATGTGTCAGACGAATTAATTTTTACATTTCCTAATGATGAAAACAAAATCATAGTTTTATTTTACTCAATGAATATACACCATTTTTACTGCTACGACAATTTAACGCTGTCATCTTTCAAAACAGGAAGTCTGTCTCCATTCGGTACTGTACTGTATCAAAATAAAAGTGTAAAATCATATTGGAGCTGCAACGATAAGTAAATTTAGCGATAATTAGATCAAAAAAATGTCCTTTCTGACTAATTTGATGATAAATAAATCTTTCCCGTCATTTTCAGAGCAAAAATGTCAATTTTACAATAAATTATGTTTAAAATCACAGTTACTTTGTTCTTTTACCAAATTCAAATAGATTGTTTTGACATTTAACAGCATCATTTTCTGAAGAATATCTTATTGTCTAGTGTATCAAAATAAAAGCACGAGTTAAGGTCACATCCTGTTTATATCTGCAGTTTTTTTTAAAATCCATACAGCTTACAGAGTCAAGTTTAAACCTTTTACTACCTATTAAACACTGTTCTGACCAATATTTATACTTTTTTAACTGCTAGCTGATAAAACAAAACAGGAAACATCTAACTGCTCATGAGACAGCTTCAAAATAAAGTCCCAAATAAGATTAAAATGCTGTTTATATTCTTAATTTTGACAAATACACATAATTAAAGTTTGACCCCTGCATGACCTCTTCATTAGCAGCCACCATTGTGTGATTTTTCTGGGGGTTTAAAACAAAGAAGTATTCCTGTTCCTACAAATGTACTTTTCCTGTTTTGACCTCTTCAAATATTCACCACCATCACCTTTTCTATAGATTTCTCTAAATTGCCATTTTGATGTATGATTATGTGCACTCAGGGGCATCTTGTGCTGAAGTGTTGTGGAAATACATTCAGTCAGGGGAGTCTTTTCTGTTTGTTGTGTCAATAAACAGCCACCTAAGGCCCTTCAGGAATCCGACAAACACCACTTGATCTGTGGTGCAAAGACCATTAGGGCCAGGTATATTGATGGCGCCGCGCCGCTGCTGCACAGCTCTCCTAGCGCGAGGCAGCATCCATGCCGAGAGGACACTTGTTCACTGTGTGTTTCCAATCACTCGCCGGCCGTGCCGAGATGCCTAATGGCCTCACAGTCAGCCTGTCGCAGGAAAACGCCCGGCGAACGGCGCATGCGCTCCCGACCAGCCTCCGTCCCATTGGGTGCAGTTCGGGGGCTCGGGCAGATGGGATACAGGCTCAGGGACGAGGAAGAGGGGAAGGGGGGGGAGGATTTGAAGGGGAGAGTTAGGGCGAAGGGATGGCGAGGGTGTATGTGTGCTGCCTCTGCCCATCCGTGCATTCAACATGCCATCCAGAGACCCCCTTTTGCGAACTGCCCACACTTCATTAGGATGCCAGGATAATGGCCAACAAGCAAGCGCCGTGACACCCCATTTCCTGTGCACTGAGCTCTCCAACCACGACAGATGTCGACAGTGCCGCCGCCGCCGCCGCCTCTACCAGGAGCCCCTCCACTTCCTGCCCGCTTGGCCGAGCCGCCGTCCCACCGCAAAGGGAAGAAGGGGGCAGCCGGGGCGGTCGTATACAGAAAGAAAAGGGGGGCAATAACGCCAGTCGAAGTCACTCGTGGCCTCTCTTTGGTTTTGTTTTGTTTCCCCCAGATTTGGAGTTAATAGCTGATTTACAGCCCGAGCGCTTGGGATTACAACACAGCAAAGAATCATTATGTTTTGCTCCCCGCCTCACCGCCGCCGCCACCTCTCCAAAAATCCAAATGATGTATCTGTAGACAAAACATAAACAGATGTTTCAGTGGCTGTTAGGTGTCCTCACCGGGGATGAGGAGGGGGGGAGGGAGGGAGGGAGGAGGGGTGATCATTCGACATGTGTGCTCGCGAGCATCGGGGACAATGTTGTTTTAAAAGGTGTTATTATGCTTTTGCGGCGGCGGCGTGGCGTGTGCACCGGTAATAACGGCGGGGCCAGATTTAGAGTGCTGTCAGAGACGCATCAGGAGAGGGAGCAGGGGCCGTGGACCGAGGCTAATGGAGGCAAAACAACCTCCAGCTCCTGCCCCTGCTGTCCAAAAATCAGCTTTTAGAGGGAAAACACAGGCCACCTCTCAGCGCTCACGCAACACGATACGTCAATATGAGAGGCAATTTAATCCCCTCATTTGAATATGCATCCCTCGGAAAAAAAAAACCCTCCCTCTCCCTCTCCCCCCTCCTCCTCCTCCTCCTCGACGTTTTTGAACCCCGACCAGATTTCAGGACCGTGGGGGGAGGAAATTGTTGTACATTTCCTGACAAATCGAGTTAAACGGACATTAAGTAGGGCTTTAAGAAAACAAATGGTCGTCTTTATCACAGGTGGACACTGATGGCTTAATGGGGGCCTGCGAGCTGATCGTATCACCGGCTAATGGCTTGACAGGATGCATTAAGGTTTTTGTGTAAAGAACCGGCGAGCAGGGCCAGGCAGAACGAGGCGAAACGCAGACCTGTCAAGTGCTGCGTGTCCCCTTTTTTTTTTGTGTGTGTGTGTGAGCGTGGAAGCAGATGTTTGTGTATATACGGTGGACTGGCAGAGGGAGGCCGGCAGCAGATGCCTGTACCGGTGCCAAGGTTCAGGATTGTACAGACGGTACATGTTCAGGGAGAGAAAGCTGCCCTCCCTCTGCCATAGGTGGCTCCACAGCTGAACGACCCCCTCCTCCTCCTCCTCTTCCTCCTCCTCGTCTTCCTGCCTAACCACCGCAGAGTCCGACCCCTTTTTATTTATTCATCTATTTGTTGAATTATTTACTCATTCCATCGCTCGTTTGGCCGTTTAACGACCCGCCTGGAGGCGCGGGAGAGACGGAGCGTTTACTTCAGGGACAGATGACCGTTCACTTCATTTATTGGGAAAATAAAAGCAATTGCGGAAACACTATGGACCTTTTACAGTGTGTGTGCTAAAGAGGTGAAGGGGTTCAGATCCAGAATATGACACTCCAGTGAATGAATGACGTGATACAGACACCCAATCACAGACTTTTAGACTTGAGCCTTTACAGCAGTAAAACGCAACGTACACATTAAGGTAACAGTAATATTAGCAGTATCTTTTATTTATATTTAAATAGAATTCCAACTAAAGCCTCTCAATGTTTGAAATATTCAATCATGAACGTCACACGACGGTCTGTCGGCCTCCAAATGCAAATAAACGGACTGAACCTTTTGTTCGGGCCCATTGTTGAGAAACCTTCACCCAGACAAATATACGATCCTCCGCCGCTGCTGAGGTTCATCTCATCTTCTAATTCTTTTGTTATTAACGTCTATTGAATGAATACACCGAAGTGTCAGAGCAATAATGGGGAACACCTCAGCCGTTTCATTACGAGCCGGTCTGCATGTATAAGCTACTGAAGCAGTTCTTCGACATTGATAATCCCTCTGAGCACCTCCGCTCGCTCTCACCCGCCATTTCCCAACACGGCGGAGGATCACAGCCTCTCCGCTGACACCTCCCTGTAGTTTTGACTTGAAGAGGGAACTTTTTCTCCGCTCCCCTCCTCCTCCTCCTCCTCCTCCTCCCTCTTGCCTTCACCCTCCCGGCTCCTGCTTTGGAAGGAGAGCTCTTCTTTGCGAAGGTACAGCTTGTTTTATTAACATCAAAAGCGCCCGTGGGAGACGGCAGTGATCAAATTCCCCTCTAATTAAAATGAACCTGGGTTGAGAATGTTGCGCTGTTTAATATGTACAGAACGCTGCTGATTGCACAAAGCGGCTCCTCCTTTTGTTGGCGCGGATAATGCGGGCCCTGCTGAGACGCTGACGTGGGCGGAATGAGCGTACCTTTGGAGCATCCCCGCGATCTGGGTGATGTCCTCATCCCCGTCTGATGTGAGGCTGATGTCAAATGTGGCCGGTGAAGCCTAAGCCTCACCTCGCCTTTAATTTGGTGGGTGATTGATGGACCTGGAGGCGATATTGTGGAGCGTTCAACCCCTGTCTAGGTTGCCTCCTCCGCCCTTTTACCGAGGCGCTGCTTGGCAGCCCTTCCCTCGTCCTTGGCTCCCAGGACGCCTCTAAACTTTCCGGGAGTTCAAGTTCACTTTGCTCTTCCTCCTCTGTTTGCGATGCGAGCGCCGCCATAACGGGTGGTGTTGTCTTTTGCAGAAGCTCTCGGTCAAAGACGTACATGTATGGAATTGAAGAACAGGCAGCATATAACAACTACAAAATCTTTGTTCTTTGTTCTCGAATGAAATTAAATTTTTTAAACATGTTTCTCAAGTGTTGCGGCGTGCTTATTCATTTTAATTCTTATGTCTTGAATGTGATAGATATTACTGAGTACTAATATCATTTTACTTACTTCCACCTGCTTTCAACCCTGTGTGCGTTTGTGTTTGTTTGTTTGTGTTTTTTGTTGGCTTTTGTGGCGTGTTTGCTGATGTTTGGTTGTTGGGTGTTTGGGTTGTTTTGGTTGGTTGTTTGGAATGTTTGTTTGCTGGTTGGTTGTTTTTTTGTTTGTTCGGTTGGTTTGTCGGAGGGATGGTTGGTTTGTTGGTTGTTTCATTGGTAGGTTGGTTGGTTAGTTGGGTTTTTTGGTTTTTTATGTTTGTTGGTTGGTTTGTTGGTTGATTTATTGGGGTTGGTTTGTCAGTTGGATTGTTGGTTTGTTGGTTGTTTCGTGGTAGGTTTGGTTGTTGGGGTTGCGATGGTGGTTTTGGTTGGTTGTTTTTAGTTGTTTGGTGTGGTTTTGTCGTTGATTGTTGTTTGTTTGTTGGTCGGTTGGTTGGTAGTTGGGTTTGGTTAGTTGACGGTTGTTTGTCGGTTGGTTGTTTTTATGTTTGTTTGGTTGGTTTGTCGGATGGATGGTTGGTTGGCAGATCTGGACAAAGGGAACAATCCTGGAATTTTTTCTCACTTCCTTGAACATTGTGAGATAGGGTGAGGTTTGGGTCTTGTTGGAGGTATACACTCTACTGAATGCCATTCTAGTTTATGTTCTCAGAATACATGGAGAAATCTCAACTTCCTTCTTTAACTGTGTCATTGTGTTGATGATAGCGCTGTTTCATGACGCTTTCTTGTGTTCCATTATATTAAAAACAACCATCAGCAGAGCTTTAAATGGAAAGATATTCGATTGTTCAGTCTCATCGTCGAGAAAGTTCCATTTTGTTGCTTTAAGGCCTTGAAGCCTGTCTCACAGATCAATACATATCTATAAAGGTAATGGGTCACTCAGGGCCGTCACTCTTGGTCGGGACATTAGTAAAAATGCGGTAAGTGTAATCTTTTGCACATTAAAACAAACTTTTTAGTGGCCACTTGTGACAAGAATCCAAATCTGTTGGTCGCGTATCAAAACTCTTGCTCGGGGGCTTAAGATTCAGGTTTGGGCTCCGGTTCTGATGGTGTGGGGGTTTGCAGAGAGGTGAGATGAGGGATACAAATTCAATTTAGGTGTTTCTGCCGATCAATGACAGCAATCCAACCTTGATCTCAGGTTATGAATACCTGAGCAGGTGTTTCATGTAACGCATACAGATGACACGAGCGCCGCAACTCTAGAAGAAGAAATCCAGCTCAGTGAGCGCTGAGGGATTAATCTCTTTGCTTATATTCAGATTTGTGGTCATGAGACTTCCATATGCAGAGTTTAGGGCACAGTGTGACCTTTGACCCTTACAGGACATAATGCTGCAATGAAAGAAGGACATCCCGGACATATAATTTCTCACATTTTCGATAAATATCTATCATACATGCAGATCTTTGACCTCACCTCTAACCCTAAATGCTAACCCTAACCACTTAATACATCTCCATCCAATCAGAATTTGGGAAATCACCAAATCAGCTCCTAATTTATAGGATAAAGGGCTGCAACTAATGCTTATTTTCATTATCGATCATTCATTTAGTCCATAAAACCTCAATAAACTGTGAAAAAGTGCTTAAAACGAGCTCTTCAGATCGTTCAGAAAAGACAAAGACAAAGAAAAGCAGCAAATCCTCACGTTTTAAGAAGCTGGAGCCAATAAATGTTGCCTGAAATATGACCGAAATGATTAAACATCTATCAAAAAAGTTGTAAAATTGTAACTTTTCTGTTAACTTTAGCAAAAAACTGCAATAATGTACAACTTTGCCAGTTCCTAAGCTGACATGTGAAATCAGATAACACATCTAAACTGCAGGGTCTGATGGGAATACAAATACGTGGTGATACCGAGGTAGATGTTTACTGCTCTCACATCATCTCATGAACACGGTTTTCAGGATTGATTCGATCGAATGCCTGAAAAAAACATCGAAAAACACGCAGATATGTTCGAGGAGCAGCTACAAAGATTTTCTCAAAAGCACAGACGTACAAATTCATTCATTCAGAGTTGAGTTATTTGAGTTTTCGAAGATAACTAGGGTCAAACAATGTGTCAGAACTCAAACAAACACCTGATTTTATCTTTCGTGACGGGATCTATAAACGCGGAGGCTCACAGATTGGATCATCTCTATCTGAATCATAATGTCAGGTCGTGATCTCGCTCCAGGGTGGACGTCCAGAGTCATTCTGGAACACAACTCTTCATTCTCATCCGAACATTTGTTAAATGTGCAGCTCGTAATCGGCGCACAGCACCACATTGAGTGCGAGTGGATTCCTGCATGCTGGAATCGGAGGCTTTGCTGGGTTTTTTTTGTTTTTTTTCCTCCTCTTTACAGCCGTCCCACCCGGCTGTCAGACTCTGGAGCAGGTAGCTTGCACTCCATTAAACAAACACTGTGGCCCCTCACTTTTATTTGACATTTTATTTGGCTGTGACAAACGAGCAGCAGTTGGATTATAACATAATTTGTCTCCTCTTTATTACCGGCACAAAGGACACCATTCATTAATTATTCTGCCGTTGCCGCTCAACACTAACTGGAAAGGTCCCTCTTTGGACAGATGGCGAGGACAATGTTATTTATATCAATCAGTCCAAAATGTTCAGCGAGGATTACTATTCCTTGGACCGCTTTGATTTATGTCTCTGCACCTCACCCCGTACCCAACCTCACCGGCTCCTGCAGGGACACTTTAATCGAATGGGAATTGAAAACAGACTTGCGAGGCAGGCAATGTGTTTCGGCATGTTTATTTATACATCTCACTTTTCTGTTTTTTTCCCCTCTGCAAGACTTCTAAACTAAAGTTGTTTTGCTGTTGTTTCTCTTCACGGGGAGGAGTTCAAATTGCAGGATTATGTTACGGACCATGTGGTCTGACTGCAAACACAGAGTTTCTTCAGTATTGATCAGTGTGTACCTGTGTGACGACAGAAAGCAGGTTAAGACTAGTGTTTATTATTTATTATAAGGGTTACACCAGGGCCGGCCCAAGCTTTTTAAGGGCCCAAAAACAAGGTGCCCCTGCCCCTCAACCCTCCAATGCATGTTTAGCAAACGTGCTAACAATTTACTATATTTAAAAAAAAAAAAAAAGACTCACAGATAAATAATCAAATAAAAGTCGAGCCTGTTCTGTGCATGACTGTGCAAAGATGAAGATGTGATCATAATATAATAGATCATGATACACATCCGAACAGACGAAGTGAAGAAGGTTTACTGTTACTTCACTTTAATCGTCTGTGTCTCAGCCGAAAAACTGTCCCTGAACACATCGCAAACACTACAGTCGACGGCGAGCTAGCTGGTAGAAGAAGTAACTCTCCACACCACCAGGTGGTAGCAGAGTGTACTCATCGTTCATTTACGTTCATTTTTGACACAACTCTTGCAAATGCGGTCACGTCGTATCGATGAAGAAGCCACAAAAGCAAGGGTGGGATCATAAATACTCCAGCTACCTCTCTTTCTTTTTCTCTTCTTGTGCATCAATTCTCTTAGACGAACAGCCAGTCAGAGTGATTTCTCTCACCGACGGGCTTGCAGCCAACAACAAAATAAAACTTATTCAGGAGTTGATCAACCTCCTGAATCACCTAAAGATCAAGATCGACATCATGTTGCTTCTCTTAATGAAGTCTTTGCTCGGTGATTTGGAGTAAAGCCTCAGTTTGGTGAGCGACACTGACACAGATCCAGGTAGCTTTCTGGCTTCATTTTGCACAAATTCAGTTTGAATTGTTCTATTTCTGCTTAATGTTTTTGTTTGCAGAGTAACTCGACAGCATGAGGCTGCAGTTTGTGTCGCTGTAAGTGATTTCAGGTTGTTTGTCAGCGTAAACTCCCCTGATTCTGATTAACCTGCAGCAGGCAGGTCTGCTGTCAGCTCAGACTGCCTGCTGCAGTTTGTAGCAGTTAGAATAATGAATGTAAAGCTGCATAACGTGCTCCTGGAGTACAAACAGAGACAGGCAGGTCTGCCCCTGACACCGCCTCTAACAACTCATCATTACCTTTCTTCTCTGCATGCAAACCAGTCCCAGAGCAACGCTCGGTAGCTGGGCGCCGCGTTTACGCGTCTGTGTGGAAGGAGAAAAAATATATTTTGTAATGAATACCATTTACGAAGTAATTAGTTTTATGCAAACTAGTGGAAGATGAAAGCAAGAATCTTTATAAATTATGAATCATGTTATAACTTATCAGGGGTGCTTATCATCGAGTTAACGCACCTCCCTGTTAATTAAAAATGTTCACACAGAGTCAAAGGAGGGAGATGGTTCGCCGGCAGACTCATCAGGTAGCTGTGTCTCAGAGAAAACCGGTTCTGAAGGAAGCCTTTGTTCTCGCTGCTCGCTCCTCAAATCTCCGATCAGGGCCAGCGCTCGGGCGAGAGAGGTAAACAACAATAAGGATGCAAGACCGAGAGAGAGAGAGAGAGAGAGAGAGGGAGAGGGGAAGGGAAGCAAATAGTGACAGGTTTAAAACCACTGATTTCCGCTCTTTCCCCTTCCTGAATCTACATTCTTCCAAACGTTTGCCCATTGACTAGAAAAATCTCCCCGGGCCCCTGATGGTCCCTGGCTCGGCGCGAGGATGCCCAGGCGCTACAGCAACGCTCATAAAAACTCAATTCATCAAGACGAGCGTAATTTGCTCCGAACGGAAAGCGCCACAAAAGGGGGCGAGCTTGTCAGCGAGACAGGTGGCTGGAGATCTCGCTCTGATACTGAGCGATATGAATAATAGATTCTGCTAAATGTACGCCAGGACCCGGGCTGTAAACACAGCTGCCTCCTTTCCCTTCCAAAAGAACAGCTTGGCTGGATGAGAAGCCCGAGCGCTCTGCCTCCACCTGAGGACGGGGGGAGGAGGGATGGAGGAGGGAGGGGAGGGGGGCGATTAACTAATCAAATGCACGGGCTAAATAGGAGGCAAGGAGAGAAAGAGGAGACAGACAAAGGGAGGGGGGAGAGGTGTAAGTCAGAAGGTTTACCCTCGCTGGTGGCGCTACAGCACCGAGCTGCACAAAGGATGTTGATTAGTGGGAAATTGATGTCAATCTAAACATTTAAAGAAGCTGCGTTCAGTCGTCAAGCAGTGACACCACTGAGCACAATCGCTTACTTTAAATATATAGAATGAAAACACGTTTGGATAAATGGAGCAATCAGGGCAATTTACTTATGATCGGTCTCTATTCTGAGACTCTTCATTAGGGTGAGAAAAAAAACAGAAAATTGGGAAAAAACGTCGGAAAGAAAAGCAGAGAGGACGGATCCTTCTAGCAGGTGTCAGACTGAACCTTATTAACAGTGTTTGTACCAATATGGAAACACAAGTGTAAGTCGATAAAGCACATGACACGTAATATCAAATAAAAAATTACACCTCATCTCTTATAGGAGCTTAATTTGTCATCGTCTTGCAAGGAACACCAGCCACAGGGGAAGTGGACCCTCGTCATCCTGTCGCACTCTGGTTTAGTATTCACGACTACTTAGTTAGGTTTGGGAAAAAGATCGTGGTTCAGCTTTAATGAACCACAATCCTTACGCAAGCTTACCTCTGTACAAAACTGAAGTTATGCAAGTTAAAAACGTTGCTAAATTATAATAACTAAGTGTTGGCTTTACGTTTCGTACGGTAACAAACAGCGGCCTCTTCGAATCAAAGCCCCGTGTTTGTCTTTGTTTAACAGACATTCCCGCTCTTTATACAACTTCACCTGACTTCCTCCTTTGCTGCTGTAATATGAACTACAGCCACTAGAGGTCACTGTTTACGATAAACATAAATATGGGAGGAACACGCTGCTTTCACAGTCGACCTGTAGATAGTGGAAACCTTGTTATCTGATCTTATCAACGACGGCATGCTGGTGCAAAAGTTACAATCCACATCCACATTCTTTAAATTAACGTTACTTTGGTTATTTTTACATCGTGTACTTTATTCTGTACTTTTTGTTGTTGGAATGAATGCTGCAGGTTCCTATTATTTTGGCCCTTTGAGCCATGAATACATATTTAGTTGCACACACATCTGCATCCCACGGTTTCACGGTATAGCATGTTATGAAAATTGACGGTTATCATAACATATCATACCGCGTACGTTTGCCTATCTATGGTGGTGCGTTTCATCATCCTAGTCCTGGTAAATATACGTCAGTTTTCAAGTCTGTCAGTACAAAACGCAGTCTGTTTACATCCTTTAAGACTCGAGCCTGTTGCTGAACTTGTTATATCACAGAACCTCAGACCCTTAGCCAAACTTTTCAAGCAAGCAACGGGAAGTCAGCTAGTTGGAAAGACAGACATCCTACAAGCTTTGATATCTGGAAGAAGAGTCCTCCTCCTAAAAACCTTTTTTCCCCGTCCTCCAGAAGTTGTATTATTCTGGCTGAGCCGCCTCTTTCAGGTCCGCTCCCTTAACTTGCAACACTGCCACAGTTTCTCCCGCTCTCGTCCTTGTTTTTGTGTTTCGAAGTCAAACGCTCTGAATAATGCAGAGGCTATGAATGGTGTTTGCTTTGGCAGGGACGTTGCGAGCCACAGTTCTTGCGGGATGAAGTCACACATTGCGAGGAACATCGTAGCGGTTTACTCACGGATGTGTTTACTCATGAATTATCACGTGCATCTCGCCCGTTGACTCACAATGGACTACATTTCTTCGCTGATGTAATTTTCCTGCGCCAACCAACCAACCACCACCCACTCACTGACACTTCATCCACGGCTGCTCCTCTGCACATTTGATGACTCCCCAGATGAAATTTAGGAGGATTTTGCCCAGCCGAAGGTAATTAATTCTTCAATTAAAATGTTGTTAAACATTTTTAATGAGTAATTGGCACTGGGGAATCGGATACAAAACTATGTTTAACCAGAGACAGACAGACAACACGGATGTTTCAAAGTTGGTTTCTGCAAATCTGTTCATTGACCCACTTTTTTTTTCCTTCCCTGAGAATCGCACGGCGCAGTAATATAAATAAAAAATCAAATGTGAAGCGTCTCCTGGCACAGAGGATGTGTCCTTCATCTCAGGTGACTACTGCTTCATTTGACTGCCTCCTTTTTCTTTTCTTTTTTTTTTTCCCCTACCACGCTCTCTAATTAGGGCACGAGACGGCACACAACAACCTGAGCCGCGGAGTGAAATATGACATCACAGTGCAGGGACATCATCCACTTATTAACCTGATTTCACTTCAGTGTGAACAAAGACGAGGACGGATAGATGGAGCGGGGCATGTTTCATTAATCGCCAGCAAAACGACACAAATAAAAACAACGCGCTTTCGTTTTTCCAACTTTTTTTTCCCCAACACATCAGAATATCTTCCCTGCAACGTGGACGGAGGATCTGGAAGAAAAAAAAGTTCCACCTGGTTTTACACCGAGACTTATGAAAGTTTAACGGACAGTTGATATTAAAAGAACCATTTACAACTCACTTAACTTGGACATTTCTGTGATTGAGCGCTTCATAAACCTTGTTATGGGGAGAATGTTGAAAATACAAAGTGTTAGAGCAGGTGAACAGCAACAAAAAAAACCTGGATTTAGTCACATGATTTATGGAATTGATTAAAGTTCATGAAAGATCCCCTCCAGGCATGTTTTAAGACATATAAAAATACTCTGCATGGAGTAATAATTGGCGTATGATATGGTTTTCCCACAAAAAAAGTTCAATTAAATTCTCAAAATTACATCTACTTCTTCATTGATTCTTCTCCAGAAGTGCCTCTGTGAACTCTGCAAAGAATCTTCACCGCTGAAAGTTTAACAGCTGGACACATGAGGTCTTAAATTAATTCAAGTTTTCACATCACACTTGTATAAAGTTGCATATTGTACCCATGACTGGTTTCAAAACGTGAGGCTGAGCAGAGAAACGTCAAAGTTTGCACAGTGAAGCTCAAATATGCAAATAAAAACACACTTTTCAGTCTTAATTTAGTCAGAAATGGTGAATAAAGAGTCTTAAGATGGTCAACGTGTCATTACTTCCTCGTACTGAACGATCAATGACGCCAAAATATCAAGAATGCAAGTGCAGCCATCTTGTGCTGTTGTCATTTGGAGTCCAATTGGGCAGTCGATTGGTGTCAAGTTGTGGTCCATACATTACATACACTTTTAGGGCCTTTTTACCCACCTAAGTCTGTGCCACAATGATATCTTACGTGAAATGAAGTATTATTACATAACTTAACTGTAAACCAGACTCCTATCCTCGGTCTGAGAGCGATTGGTGTGGCGTATCATTGATTAACGAAGACCTAGTTGGCAACGTTATTGGGTGAATACTGCTAATATTATAATTATTATTCGTTAGCCCACTTAGCTAACACTTAGATAGCATTGAAAGTGATGCTGGTGTGTCACTATTTATGATGCTTTGTTGTCAACCATGACTGTTTCCCCAGGTAACCGAGGATAGCGTCACATAACTTGCGTAATTCAAACTTATTCAGAGTGTTGCGACTTAGCACTTGTGCTAAAACACTTAAACAATGCATCTGGTTTGTCCAATGTAATTGCTATGTCCATTTCAAATCAACATTAAATAATAATAATAATAATAAACTACAAGCACATCTGTCCTTGTCCTGGAGAACACACTTGTTTTGGTCACCATCTTTTTACTGTTCAAGTTGTTTTATGTTTTTCAGTTTTTGCCAACTTGGAAGTTGCTAAGAAGACGACCAAAATGTCCTTTGAAATCAGTCACCAGTTGTCAACGATGAGCGAGACTGAACTCTTCACTGAAGCTGTTGGAATTTGAATTATGACCTCCAAAGAATTACACACTGCTGATAACTAATATATTCAACAGAGTGTTCGACACAATCTGCCAAGGTAGACTCGTCTTCTCTCAGCAGCTTGACTCGTCTCTCAGCTTCCACTTGTTGTCTGCCTCTGCACGCCGACTCAGACACATCTGTACCGGGAGTCCCTCGTCCTCCTGCAGCAGGAGGAAGCGCATTTTGCTGCGTACTCACGAGCCGCAACGTTAGCTAATCATGAAGCTAGTTCAGGGAGCCTCAGTTCATTACAGCTCTGCACTCTGTAGGTTCCTGGCATTGTTCTCTCAATTAGAGACTTGTAAATGTGTTGCTTGCTTAATCACCCAAAAACTGGCCCCTAGGACTTCCCCCTAATGCAACCCCATTAAGAGGGGCCATCAAAACAAAAGATCTGCCTCTAATGGCAATAATCCCTCACTTGTGTCACGCCGAAGCCAAACTTGTATCTTAAATGAGCGATGATGGATGAGAGCAGGCCTCCGTGTCAAAGAGCTTTATTACCGGTGATGGATGCGCCGGGCACGGCGCACACCAAACCTCGACCGGGGCCCATCGCAGTCGGAGCCGGCCCATCCCAAGTGTGTCTCACTTAACCCGGCGTCTCTGGAAGTCAGATGGCCTCTCGTGGCGCTGGGGGGGAATGGAGGGAGAAATAAGGGCTTATCCAAACAAGCTCATTAGCACAATTAGCGCTCGTTTCCTGCCGATGGACCCCTGGAGCGCTCCTAAAGTTTGACTACACACTGTGGTGACTTGGACGACGGGTTTCAGGGCCACGGATGACGAGCAGCTGCTTTTAAACGCCACAGATATGATCTCAGAGCAGGTGCTGCTTCAGGGACTGTGTGTAGAATATTTTACCTGATTGTGACGGATTGGATGATTTTGTAAGCCCGGTCTCTTTGCTTTGTCTCGGGGTTAAGTGTTTCCAGATGGACCGGCTTTGACTAATTGAACAATATCTTATCAAAGGTGATTCAGCGGTAAATCATTGTTATGTCAGTGTGTCGAGTCCTTCTGTACATCTTTTTATTATTACTTGTTTAGGCTCCATTATGTGCAGTTAGCATTTCAGTCACAGACAAATTTCTGTATCGTATTGTAAAGTATTGTATCGTTATCGTATCGTTAAATATCGTATCATTAATCATCGTATCGCATATCGCATTGTACCGTGTTATATTGTATCATACATCTCTATAATCATAATAATCTTTCTTGTATTTTTCTCTAAAAACATCTCTTGTAAATTCACGAGTATCATCTTGAATACGAACACTTGTAGCCACATCTGACGGGTCTTTCCTGCCTCGTCATCTTGTTTCTGACGGATCAGGTGATTTAAAACGCAACAATTCAAATAAATATAGTGTTTTGTCCGACCACGTCTGGCACAAATGACTTTAAAATCATTTAAACAACCTCACATAACAAAAATAACCTACATTCCTTCATCCCGAGCCTCAGACGGTCCTTTACGTTCTCCGTGACCTTTGACCTTTAGCTTTTTCCCCGTCCCCGTCTGTCCAGCTTCATCTGTGGTTGCACTCCATGTTCCTCGTCTCCACATGAGAGCATCCTCCGAGAGAACGCAATCTAAAATGTAAATGTTGTGAGCGATTCTAAATAAAGCCACGCCGTGTACGCCAAGCCGCTGCAGCCATTAAGGTGCAGCACAAAGACACATAAACCCTCTAACGTCGTATTTCTTCTTAATTATATATGGAAGCCATTATATTCCCCAGACAGCCCGGTATATTTAAAGAAACCAGAGACCTTCAAACACTTCTCCTCTCAGGGATCTCATACTTAACAGGAGATCTGCTCTTAAGGGAGCCTCCTCTGGGTACGGCAGCCAATCAGAAGCGCCCGTGCTGCCACGCTGTGCCAACGCCGTCCCAACACTCCGGCTCATTACGTGTGTTTGAAGAGCAACGATTGCAGATGTGCGTCTCGGCAGAGAAAGGTTCACTCCTTCAACATTAAAGGCAGGAAAAAAAAAACACATATTTGAACTGCAAACATCCTGAAACACGATCAGATTGACGAGTTCATCACCTGAATCAAAGAGATTAGAGTTACAGCTGATGGTTATTGATTTTAAACATTTAATTTTCACATTCTTTTAAAATTTTCTGCACAGGTGAGCTGAAAAAAAACAATTTACTCAGTTTCAGTCCACTACATTTATTTATTTATTGCCTTATAAATGAAACATGCTCAGTTTAGGAAGCATATACGTTAAAAACACTTTACTTTAACATAATTTAATGATATATATTGATACTTGCATCACACTAACTGTGACTTCCTGCAAAATCTCTACGTTTACTTTCTCTAATTCTACGTATGCTGAGTTTCCTGCAAATACTTTTGTTTGCAGGACTTCTGCTTGTTGTTGAGGGTAAGACCACTTTTATGTGAGTGATGTAAAACAATATGTTTTATACCTGAGATTTCAACTCTGAAACACGTGCTCTGAATAAAAACCAGCGCCCAGGAGACTTAGAGACGTATCAGTGTGGCGTATGAGATGTGAAAGAACCGTTCTAGGACGTGGAATTGTGCAGAATATAAAATAAACATATTTATAGTATACGTACGTATTCAGATGTCATGATTTAACCGTCTTGGATGGGTTTAAAGTCAAAGAAGAATGTCTTTATTTAGTGTTGTGATGTTTGTAGTTGCGGAAATGAAAAATTAAAGCACTTCCCCCTTTGAAAATACAAAGTTTTTGCCCACTGACAACTAATGACCGCTCAGGTTAAGTGCAAGATGATCTTTATTTAAGAAGGATTAACACATGATTAGAACTTGAGAAATGCATCTTTCATTTCACTGTGTCTTTAAGAAATAGTGGGTCAGAAGAAAATAAATGTGAATAAAGAGAAAGTCGCTATATAAAGTGTTTCAGACAGTTTCAGTCCAACAAGAATCTCAACACTTCAGTTTGAGTCTTTAAATCAAGCAAAGAACTCGGCTGTGTGGTTAGAACGAGTCAATATTGAAATAAAGACTCTGAAAAACTGACTTTTGCCGGTTTATATGACAGAAATTCAAAGCGCAGAGGAACCAGTTTCCCTTTTTTTTCTCCACCTTTTCAAATCAGTAGAGAGTCGCTGCGAGCGCAAACTTTGCAGGAAGGCCGACACCGGAGGAAAGGTACGAAAAAAACACTCGTCTTGCGGCAGGAAGTGCCTCCACACCTCAGACTGTAATTAAAGGCGTTTGCAGACGCTCGCTCGCTCTCAGCCGCATTAGCGAGCGTTCACAGTGACAGGTAATAAAGCAGATCAGTTAATTGCAAATGAATGCACACACCCCCGTTCCATTAGGCATAAATAATTTGGCCACTTGGGTATGTGCCTCCCAAATTATTTATTCTTTTTGTGTCTCAAATTACCTATTCTTTCTGATGTTGCCTTTAGTTGATTAGCGCTGCTGCTGCTGCTGCTGCTGCACGACTAGCCATTGGCTTTTTGCAGGTTTTCAGCCCGTTTCCATTTTTCATAAGGTGAAGAAGTGTTGGGATCGGGCTGTGCCGGTTTGTTGTCGGAGTTGTTTTCTTGCTTTTTTTTTGTTTTTCTGCACATGCACCGGGGCGAGCCACGCTCAGAACTGGCACGGATGATAATTTATGCACTCGTTCCCCAACTTTTGCATTTCTCTCTCGGTGCGACTGCGTTTCGGGCTCTTTCTTCTCTCACCTTGTATAGCTTTTTGCTCGGGGATGCAGGCTGAATATTAAATAACAGCGCGGTGGTGTTTATTGCTTTGTTTTCACCCTGGTAGCACACGTATAGCCACTACATATAATCTTTCCACATTCATGAAAGATTCATTGTCCTCGCATGTCTCTAATATACATAAACATTCTCCAGACAAAGGGATACTTGTTCCTGTTGGTTGAGATTTCCTGTGATCCCGCTGATCTCCGAGTTAAAGTTTATTCTCTTGATCTCATTAGAAGTCGTGTTTCTGGCTGCGAGTGTGATCTAAAAGACCTGTAAATGTGGAGCAAGATGGGTTTTTCCTCATACATGCATATTATCATCTAAATCCCCTATGACATAATCAATTTTTAATTTTAAACAGCCCTATTTTTGAAATTCATAGGAGCGTTCCTCTGTTTCTTTTCCTCACATATACATAAATGACTTTGGATGTTTAATGAGTTTCCTTTTCCAAACTCTCGTCCTTTTCTGCAGGCAGTTTTGTGCAGATTTCATGTTGTGTTAGGAGCGAGTGGAAGATATGAGTTTTGTCTTTTGATTTTTCTTTTTACTTGATTTCACAATTGCGTGAGCAGCTTATAATAACCTGCAGGCATGGCAGGAAACTCACGAGGCTGGAACATGCCTGACCAGGCTGCATGTCAGCAGTGTGCATGGTTGTTATTCAGAGATGTTAGCGCTAGCTGTCTCTTCTGCACTCGTGTGGAATGTGGACATGTTTTTTCTTTTTTTCTGTTCCATCTTGAACCACAGGAAGCAGGATCAACTCATACAAGAAGCATCTTCTCAGAACAAATAATCTGAAACTTAGAGGTTCAGTTTGGAGGATTTAGAGGCATCCAGTGGAGACGACAAACAAAATGTACCTGTGTTCAACCTTTATGCTAAATATGCTAAAGACAGTGTTTGGTTTGTCCATTCTAGGCTCCCGTAGTCGGTGGAGGAGCTGCTCCAACCGTAGGTTTAACCGTCTGATTATCAGGTAACGACAACACAGCAGTTCTTATGTTTTAATTGATTATACACCAATTAAAACATTGTGTTTTGTGCCAGTAAAGCCGACTTTTTTGTGTTGTGAGATTTAGTGACATCTAGTGGTGTGATTCCACATTGCAACCAACAGAATACCCCTCGTTTCTCTCTCCCCTACAGTGGACAAACATGAAAAGAAAATGCAGAAAGTGTGGAAAACATTATTAAGATTATTTTATTTAATTTCTACCAATAGATCACCTGCAGTCTGCTACCTCAATGTAGCATCGAAATACCCCTCGAGGACGCTCAGAATGCTAAAAACACAAAATTAAAATTCTCTTGTTTGTCCTCTCTGGGCTACTGTAGAAACATGGTGGATATGAAAGGCTAATAATAAGGAAAAAACACAGGACAAGTCTTTTCATCTCCACCAAACTGAATTACATTTCCTGCCTTAAATCATATAAATTATAAATTATACTGTTGCACAAACTGATTCTTGCCTCTCGTGTTAAACTGATTGGTCAGTAGTTTGTTATATAAGAACGGCTGATAGAAGCTTTTAAATTTGATGTTTTATTTCTTTAAAAACATCGGAGAAGTCATATTTTTTAATGCTGCTGTACTCATTTGGATATTTGGATTGTGATGTGGATGATATTTACAAAAAATTGATAATTAAAGTTATTAGACACGGCAGCTCACAGCTTGACTTCTCACCAAAGATTGTCTCAAATCCGTCCGATCGGGTCACTTTGTTGATTTCGTCTCCACCCTGCAGCTTCACCTCGTGTCGGTTGGAGCAGGTTTGTGTTCCGAGTCTAATGTATTCAAATCTGCGACCAGATCCAGTTTTTCCTCTCGTCAACAGCATTTCCAAATCTGAGTTTCTTTTTAATGAAATGTCATAAAGCTTTTCTATGCAGATTTAATTTCCTCCTAAAAATGCAGCGAGACTTTCACCAGTCAAACTCCCAGAAGGAGGTGTGATGGTGACCAGACCCCCCTCCCGTCCTCGCTCTCGCCCCCCGCTGAGCGAGCCCGCATGTCGTCCCCAGGTTGCGACAGCCCTAATTAAAATGTCCTTCCTCATTATCATCGATTGCCCCGCGCATTTTGGAAAACAACTGCAGTGCTGAGCTCTGGCAGCGGCGGCGACGGCGGCCAAATATAGACATGTGACACTGGTCTTTAGCCCCGTCAGATGGTCCCGGTCCGACATGAGAGCGAGAAAAGTGGGGCAGCAGCCGAGTCTCCCCAGTGGACGCTGGACCACGGCTCACAAACACACACACACACACACACACTCACACACACACACACACACACACACAAGACCGCAGATGGCCGGTGCCCCATTCCAGGGTTCATCAGCCACGAGAAGAAAAACACACACACACACACAAGAAAAAACAAACTTCCAGTCATTAATGGTATGATTTATTCATTAACAAGTGTGTGTTGTCGAGAAAGTTTCTCATTTAGACAATCTGTGACAATATTTCTGAGAGGCTCGACTGCATCCAGACTCAGTCGTGGACCGGCACCAGCAGGACGTTTCCAATAAAACACATTTATTATTAATGATGTTGAAATGGTTATTTCTTCATTTTTTTTCATTTAAAACAACTTCTGCTCAAGTTTAATTCTCCGATTTATATCAAGATCCAAATTCTACTGGTTGGAAGAAGACGTTCGTACGTTTAAAAAGTATGTTGTAGATTGTAGATAGATTTAGATGTTTGAAAATGTAGAGTATAATAAAAGAAAGATCACGTTCTCGAGTGTGAATTTGTGACAAAAGTAGGATTATTATTTAAACTAAATAGTTTATGTAACAGCGATGAAACCAGTCAAACCTCCTACACCAAGGTAGCTTTACTTCCCTGAGCTAATATTTACTTAAAGGTCAATCACACCAACTGCCTCCAGTAATGTCACTTTGTGTCGACATTGCATTGTGGGTAATGTAGGCAGGAGTTGTTTTTGTTTTTGTTTTTTTTAAATGATCAAGATAGAGACAGCAGAACCAGAGATATCACCTTTTTATTCCATGCATTCTTCTTCTTTTTCAAAACCTGGTTGCCTACATTACCCACAATGCAACTTAGCCACCTAGTGACATCACTGGAGGCTGTTTATTAGACTTAATACAGCTTCCGTCTGCATTCTTACTTACGAGGGCAGCAGAACAAACTGTAAAAGATTCAATATGTAAGAATTGGTGTCCTGTTGAATTTATACTCAAACAAATAGGATCGCAAATCAAATCACAGGAAAAGCTGCTAATTGTAGCTAGTTAGCCATGTAGCCAGCAGTCCAGACTGGGTTGTGTTGGTGTCTACCTCGCTAGCACACGAGCGCTGCACCAGTGTAGGCTGAGGCTAACTGGATAGCATGCTAACTTCAGTGAATCTCTCTCAAAAATGTTATTTCTTCATTCTGCTGATAATTTCAGTAAAATTCTTACATATTGCACCTTTAACAAAACTTTGACTTCCTTTAATTATTAAGAACCTCGTTAGCTAATGCCATGATGTTAGCTAGTCGTCCTGGGGTCCAAATATTCACCTGAAAACTTAAACTAAAATTACATTCAGCAGTTACGCCGATGACATTTGCTTCTATTTCTCAGATTCCTGTCATTTTTAGCTGAGCTTTCTAGTTTTAGTTCTGGTCTTTCATCTTGACAAAGTGGCTCTTAAGTTGCTAAATGCTACTCTCAAGCTAGCTAGGTTGAGAGACAGAGACTGTGGGCTTTAAAACCAAAACATCAAGCTGACAGAAGCTAAAACGCTCCACGTAGTGCAGCTCAGCGCTACAGTGGCCTGTAATTGACCTGAAGTCGTAGTTTTCATGTATCTAAAGACAGGAAAGAGGCCCAGTACTGCAACATGTTGCCATCAATCATTCATCAGCCAATGTGGGCACTGAAACACGTCAGCCTATAAATGATTCATGGGAACATATTGCCTTCCATGAACCTTTTTTTCCCTAATTTTAGATATTATTTCTAGGACCCTGTACATTATGTCCTATAGGGAGGCGAACACCTCGCTCGCTGCCGCTTTAAATACCACCGTGCTTTTTTATAACCGCGGCTTCGGGCTTCAGCCTCTTGACGGACAGATGGACGGACGAATGGACAGACTGAGTCAGGCAGACAGACACACAGGCATGTCAGAGGAGGCACGTTGCCGGCTGGCGAGGCGGGAGAGAGGGAGCATCTGCCGGCGGGTTTGAGGAGCAGCCATGGCTTCTGTGAATCAGGATCTCCCCTGACGCCGGTGGCGGGCCAAGAAGGGCCGCGGTGGTGCCAACGGGTCAGGGGAATCACAAATGGTTCAAAATATCATCACCTAAAAGGGTCGGAAAGGTCTGGAACAAACCTTCTAACCTGTGTTTACCACGACACCTGCATTTCAAATTACCTTCCTCAGAAAACAAAATACTATGAAGTGGTGATTATTCAGAGAGGACAATGTTCTTCAGTTTTTAGCCTTGGTGGCTAACGCTGCTCCTGCTAACTACTCCGATTCTCTTCTTCTGTTTGTTCATAATGAATCTGACTCATAAATGCAGATGCAAAATGTCATAATGCAGAAAAGAGACACCAAAGAGACAATAGAAAACACTTCATCATGCTGTACTTTATGAATGTTATACCGTTAGGTGGATGAAGGCTGTGAAGCCAGTGACCACTGTTCAAGACTGTGTTTCAACTTTTGCAAGCACGAAACCACTGGACATGTGAGACTTTGGGACATTTCCAAGATGTGATATTATCAGATGTGTTTGTAGCGACAAGACTGAAATCTTTTTGACGAGACTTGTGATATTTCAGACGAGATGTTTGGACATTTTCAGTCATATTTAAGACGACAGAACCGGGATTCTCCAGCTAATTTCATGGCAACAAAACCAGATGTTCGTAACGAGACGTCGAGATAGCTTCAGCCGTGTTGCTGGAGACAAAACCAGGATATTTTTGACGAGACTTCAGGACATTTCCAACCTTGTTTCTGGCAACCAAACTGCATATTTTGTAGATAAGGCGTCGGGACATTACAGCCGTATATGTGGCGTCAAAACCAGGATATTTTTGAGGAAATGTTAGGACCCAACTGTGTTTCTCCAGCCTTGTTTGTGGTCACGAAACCAGGCTTTTTCATACCAAAACAAGATCTTTTCCCTCCTTTCCAAGTTGTTTTTGTGCCTAAACCCAACCAGAGCATAATGAAACAACGCTGTCAAAACACAGAATTTAAGATTAAGCCTAAAGAATATGTGTGGTTTGCAGAAATGCACGTTCCAAATATTATTTCTGCCAACTGTTTTATAAAGAGTTACGCAACCACTGATGAAGTGGAAGTGAGTCTTGAAAGCCTGAAGTCTCAGCAGGTGAAGTTCGGACCCCATCGACCTCCAACAGATGAATTCCCGTTCATCGCGTCCTTCTGGGGGTGCGATGAAATATTCTTCATATCGCCCCTTTAACGTGGAAGATCATAAGAAAGAAAAGCCTTCAAGGGCAGAGTGCAACGCCACAGTCACACTCGGTCCGAGTCCCACAAACCCGATTGCCTCCTCCCCTGCTGGTTATCTACGCAGAGCCACAGAAAGCAGAGCGGAGGGGGGGGGGGGCTTACCAAACACAGCCGCGGCCCATTTGACCACAGGGGAGGCCTGTCAATGGCCCAGATAGTTCTGGTAATTTCCCAGCGTTGACTCCACTGCTGTGTTTTACATATTCAGAGAGGGAATCGAATATGGGGGGGACTCCCTTTGTTCTGGTTCGTGTGTGTGTGTGTGTGTGTGTGTGTGCCGGATCGCCGGGGCAGGGGCCGCGTTCTCCTCCGCGGATACGCCTTGAAGTCGAGGAAAGGCGTAAGGTATATTTGAAATACTGAGGGGAGAGGGAAAGAGAAGTAAACAGGATTAGCGTTATCAGCTGCACTTGCAAGGGAATGCACACACACACACACACACACACACACGCTGTATATATTTGAGGATGCGAACACACACTCGCACACGAGGATTTGCACGTGAAACATGAATAAGTAAAGCAATAAAGCATTCTCAGAGTCAGAGAAATATTACCCCGCTCGGACCGCGCCGGAGAATAAGTGCGTTTCTTAATCTAAGTAGTCGAGCGCGATTCTGAATGGAATGATAATTGACCCAAACGCTCCTCTCCTGCGAAGGCGGGCGGCGCTCCTCATAATGCGGTGGAAGGCGAACACGAGGGAAGGGCGGCGACGCTTCAATTGCAACCAAACAGGCGATCAGTTAAAATAAAAACGGGGCGCGCTCGCCACTCAAAACGTCAGAACGGATGAGCGCGTGTGCGTCGTTTCCCCCCGCGGCGCCGCGAAGAATGAACGTGATTTTCTGAAACTTGTTTCTGCGTGTTTTTCCTGAATATCACATATCAGAGGGGCCGTTATTTTGAAAATCATCCTCCCCCCCCTCCTCCCCACACACACACACACACACACACTCCTATCCCTCCCCTCTTCCTCCTCCCCTTCCTCCCCCACGACACAAGCGGCGGATGGTGCTAATTTCAAAAACATCATCTCCTCCACGCCGAGTTCAGGAAGTTGATTTATAGACGGTGCTCGTGGAGTTAATTGCGGTGCGCGACACCAATCAGTCTTTGGGGATGTTTCTAAGGCGAGCGGGGATTAAATCGACCCCCAGCGCAAAACAAACAAACAAACAAACAAACATATTCATATCTCCCGTATTTATTTATCAATGTTTTAGATTGCGGCCTGCCTCCGAGATTGCCCCCTTTTTTATTTTTTTTTCCTGCCGCAGATTCAATAAGTTGACAGAAACATTGTCAGCACCGGGGTGTCGCTTTATATCGGCGCTGCCAACAAATCTGTCTTTGGGAAAATGGAAATGTATGTGTTAAGCACGCCCAAGTGATACGCCTGCCCTCCACCCTCCCGGCGCCACCCTCCCCTCCTCCCTCCTCTCCTCCCTCCTCCTCCTCCCTCCCGCCGTTGGATGCTCGAGAGTTGCTCCTCCACGAAATGATCATGGTTGTGTTCGGAAGCATTCATCTTGATTATAGAGACAGAAATGCTTTGATAATGATCTGCAGGAGACGGTCGTCAGAAGTTTGTCAAAAAACACTAAATGTCAAATCCCCGGCGGTGGTATCTAACTATCTGGTGGTGTGACACCGCCTGTCATGCACACACACACACACACTTTAACACACATATACACACTTTAACACACACACACACACACACACACACAGCCTCCGCCCCTCCCGGACTTGGCCAATGAGACGTATGCCTCTTATTGCCTCCCATGCCTCCTCACTGTACTGCACTGAGAGAGATGGAGTGGAGAGCACGCAGCTGCAGACCAACAACAGCAGCAGTGTGTGTGTGTGTGTGTGTGTGTGTGTGTGTGTGTGTGTGTGTGTGTGTGAGGTCGTCTGGCAGCACACGTATGTTCAGGGACACAAAAACACCGCGGGAAAATGGAAACAGGATTCGGCGCATTTGTCGCAAAGCCGTCAGAGCCGCTGGCGCGCCGAGCGCCGGCGGATTCTGTAGAGCCGATTCGAATCAATACATCAGCCTGTGATTGATTAAAGGTGTCACATTGATCCTAGCGTACACAAATGAGAGACAAGACATCGTTCTGTTTTCTGTATTTGTGTAACTTCCACCTGAAACTATTTTAGAGGTTGAGACTTGATATTTACTCTTGAATACACACAAGTACTCAAGAATCGGCGTCAGTGATAGAATCGATATCCACACTCGTAGGAAAACTACGGAAGTTGTTCTGTAAACTTCGTTGGATGTTCTGAGAACTCACCAGACACCAGCAACGTCGTCACATCCGACTGAAACAGTGACCGAAACTATGAACATGATCCATGAATAGTGACCGCAGCTCGTGCTAATATATGTGACATGAACATCTAAACCAACAAAATTAAAAATGTTCAAATAAATGACTTCCTGATGTTTTATTGGACCTCTATTTCATAATTTTTCATCTTGTTGACTTGTTGATTTTGGCTTTTTTATCTTGTTTATCATATAAAAAAATATTACAAATCAGAAAGTTTAATCTCTACAATGAATAAGGTTGTTTGACTGTAAACTTTCTCTCACTTTAACCTTTTTGTTGTTCCTTATTTCCATATTTAGGTCACGTGATGACAACCGAGCCATCACACCTCTGATGAAGACCATGAGATGTGACTGAAAGCTCTCGTAAGTGGACCGTCAAGTTTTTTGTTTTTGAAATTAGATAATTTTCTTCTAAATTCTGCAATTTCTCGTCCTGAAACATGTCAGAAACAAAGATAGTTGCACTTTGTACTTAAAATCTTGTAAGTGAAAACTCCGCCTCATCCTGCTTCTGTAACTGACCTTCAATTTCAATTCTTAATCAAGGTTATCACTTAATTACGAAACTAAAAATACAATTTTAATTTAGTTGATGACCCACTGGTATTTTTTGGGGAGGGGGCGTCTTGGACACTTGATCCTAAAAAAAGAAGAAGAATATTTGAAATCACGATTGTCAAAAAATTTCTTCTTCCAGTTTAAATATTTCTACACGTTCAGATCTCATTTTGTAGTAAAATACAACTCAGTCAGCTTTTGTCTGCTCACACAACACACACACACACACACACACACACACACACACTGTGCAGCGGCTTTATAATTTAAATGTTAATGACATCACAGGTTTCACTCCTCCGGTCGGTGGCTTTAGGAGTCGATCGCGCTCGCAAATGCCGACTGGCAGGTACTAAACGGTAAACGAGTGGAATTCCTCTTTAAAATGCTAATGAGGGCTGATTCTGTGTGTTGTGTGTGTGTGTGTGTGTGTGTGTGTGTGTGTGTGAATGAATCCACTTCACAGCCAGGCGGCCACTGTATATGCATGAGCGCTTGTGTGTGTGTGTGTGTGTGTGTTCGCAGCTTCTTAAATGAACTGCCAGCTTTCGATACGATTACGCTGTGTGACCTTTCAGAGGCCCTGACACAACGTACAGGATCTGGCTCATTATCGGGGCACGGGCTTTTATTTTGAAGGGCCGGACGAGGAGAAAGACTCACATTTAGCCTCGTTAGCTTCTGTTTGGAGTTTGTTATAAAAAATCTGCACTTTTTTAGGAGCTTTTCACGTTTTTTTGGACAGTGAATCCGTCGGTTGTCTTCTTGAGTTTCCCGCCGCGTTTGTGTTGTTTTGTCTCCACATATGGCCGAAGTGGCCGCCGCCCGCCTGCCACCGCCTGCCTGCCCGCCCGCCCGCCCGCCGCCGACAGCCTTCCCCCGGCTTCCCAGCGAGCAGGCAAACATCTTGAGCGGGCACAAACGTGGACCGACCCTCCCTTTGGCTGACGTCCAAACGCCGTCTCGCGTCTTCTGGGAGAACAAGAGGAGAAATGGAACAACTGGTTTTAATGAAACAATTACAAGACACTAATTATTATGTTAATGTTTTGCTACTATCATCAGCCACCGCTAACAGCCTCCTGCACCTAGAGGTTCAGAGCCTGCTGTGTGTGTGTGTGTGTGTGTGTGTGTGTGTTTTCTTTTCAGCTAGGTGGGAAGATGGACGTCTCTCAATAGGCAGGAATGTGTTGAAATGTGAAAAAGGGCCACAAAGCGCCGGCTGTTGTCATTGAATGTCAGGTACATTAATTCCCATAATGCTCAGCGCAAATAAATTAGCAGCAGGGTTGCCAGTGATTCAAAGACCATGGGTTTTAGGTGTGTGTGTGTGTGTGTGTGTGTGTGTGTGTGTGTGTGTGTGTGGGAGGAGGCGTGGAGGTGGAGGTGGAGGTGGGGGGGCTCAGGAGACAAGCCTGGAGGCGAGAACACACACACACACACACACACACACACACACACACACACACACACACACACACACACACACACACACACACAGGACATACAAGCAAATAAACACATGCATCACGCTGCCTCCACACACACACACACATGACAGGCAGCAGTGTGTGTGTGTGTGTGTGTGTGTGTGTGTGGAGGCCATTGTTAGCGCAGCAGCAGTCGTGTCGAGCATTAAAGGATAATTCCGCCTCGCCGCGTGTGGAAGCAGGTAAAAAGTCTCTCACGTCCTCTGAATGCATAAAAGCTGCTAACGCTAATTTCCCGCGGCGCTTAAATAAAAACCTGGCGAGTCACGAGTCGCATTTTTCTTTTCTTTTTTATTAGCAGTGTGATCGAGAAGAGGAGCGTCACCACCTCGTTACGCCGCTGAGGAGTGAAATATCTCTAAAACAAGCACTCGTGTCACTTGTCAGGGAACTTGTGATCTCAAATTTACGACACAATCAATGAATAATAAAATAATTTATCTCTTGAGGCTGTAAAGCACATGTTCTCTAGTCTTTTGGATCTATTATTAGTCCTGAAAATCTTATTTTTTATAAATCAAATGAAAAAATAGTTCCTGTTTCTTGTTTCTAGAAATGTGTTGCTGCACAAAAGTCACCTTATTTTAGAAACTAATTGTAGCAGGATGTTTTGCATGACGACAGTCAGCGATCGTCCTTTAATTCCTTTATATTTTTAGAAAACACAACGTTAAAAACTCAGTTATGGATCAAATTGGAAGGTGAAATTAGACGACTGGTTGCTCAGAGTGAAACACTGTGGAGACGTAGTCCGGTGCTCTTGGAAAACAGCTTATTAAAAATACTTTATTATAGCAGATAGATAATTAAGAAAGACAACATCAGCCTCAGATGTTGCAGCAGCAGCAGCCAATCAGAGACGAGCACATGACCGAGATCATAAAAGGTGATTTAGCTCGACGAAAACTTGATTATATTTCTGATGACGCCAAACTCTGAGTCCTAAAATAATTTAATAAACAACGGTCCAGTTCTCTGAGGGCAGAACCTCTGATCCAGCTTTTATTCTGTTTTCATCAACATAAGTCGAAGCAGTCAAACGTTAGTATTAAAGGGTGAGTTCACCCAAATCTGTGCTACAAAGTGTGTAACCGACCGAATGTATGTAGGAATGTTTGATTTTGCAAGTTACAAGTAAAAAAGAACAATGAATTGAAGAAAATGATCATAGAAATAATTTTAAATGATGTTTTATTTTTGTAAAGTAGGTAAAAATGTCCTTTAAATATGTAGGATAACAGATTATTCTTTATTTTTCATAATCTGAGCATTTTTTTTTGTCAAATGTTTCAGTTTTGGGCCTCTGAGGGAAACACCTCGACCCAAATCATAAAAACATTTCCACAGCGTTTTGACCCGGACGTGACGCCAATCATCAATAATCTGACAAATACAAACAAATGTCCACTCAGCTGTATTTTACTGTGGCGGCTGACATAATTACGGCAACAGACGTAGTAAATGATAATAATAAAGCAAAGGTAGAGAATACAAAAAGACAGAAATACAATAATTATCTCGGATCAGGCGTAATTATACTCCACCAGGTCCGTGTTGTTCACCACACGTTGGTGTCGGTGGAGTAATGAGCGATCTGGTCCTGCGGGTTCTTAGTTCCATGATCAGAAGGATCTGGGTCGGATCAACAACCTGATAGCTGCAACAAATAAACTCCGGGCAGGTCCGGGTTAGCGGATATTGTTGGTGACTTTATGTTTTGTATCTGTGTTTGTGAAATGAGTTTTGAGTTGCAGTTTCCGTTATCGTACGCTGTTTGTTGTTGGCTCGCTCCGCCGCCAGGTCTCTCTCGCTTTTGAAAGCCGGCGTTTCTCAGTCTCGGTGGGACTACCTGGCTGAATGATGGGTCAATGAAAGCAGCAACAATGTCCCAGACTGTCTGCCATAAGTCAGTGAAAGAGGTGATTCATGAACAGTGGGCACTAGGTCTTGGCTCGCACTCTTTGATTGAAACCTGTTTAGCAACAACTGCTAATTTCATTACATGGTGTCAGCGCACACTGAGCGGCTCCTAAAAGGCTCGCTTTGAACTCTCGGGGCCCAAACAATGACACGGGCCAGTCAGGGGGCCTGATGGGAGTGTGACGGGTCGGCGGTGGGAGGAAAAACAAAACCTCTCCGGAGGAAAAAAAAAGAGGACGGAGGTTTTTTCATAATGCTGAAGTCTGTCAAATATTTTGATATGTCCCACACACCATGGTGCAGCTCCTCCTGGGCTTTTTGCCTTTCAGCGGGAAAACAATTGACTTTCTTCGCGATCAAGTCGTTCGCCTCCCCGCCTCCAGGCAAAAACCTTTCATGAGGAGCCATGGCTTGCCGTTGCAGCTGTTCCGCTGGGGTTCTTCCCATGGACACCGGGGATAAAAACTCTTTGAGGAAGCCACTTCAGTTGTGTGGCCTTGCAGGTTTCTCTTTTTTTCCCCCCTCTCATCCAAAACTTGGCCCACAAGAAACTTTTTGGTCGCTTTTTTTTTTCTTTGTTGGACGGTTTGATCTTTTTTTTTTCCTTCCCTTTTTGTCTTTGTTGGTCACGATGATTAACCGATGCAATGATCAGCTCTGTCAGCTCGTCTTCTTTAGGTGTCACTATTTGTGTTTTACAGCTGCTGCATTGCAAAAAATAAAAATAATAAGAAGTTGAATTAACACTTCAGTCACTTATCCACCACTGAGGAGTAAAACTTCTGTCAGACTCAAGGCATGTTGATCAAATGAAGGTGAAATTATTAGTTTGCGTCTAAATCAAGAGTGGTTTGTTGATAATTTACGTTACATAAGGGAGAAAAGTTATATCACTAATAGTTATACAAGTTATAAGAATGAACATAGTTATTTTACCCCAAAATATGATATTTTCTGAACTTAACCATTTTGAACCAAGTGGTTTTGGTGTCTAAACCTAACCAAGTGGTTTTGGTGTCTAAACCTAACCAATTAGTTTTGGTGTCTAAACCTAACCAATTAGTTTTGGACCAAGTAGTTTTGGTGTCTAAACCTAACCAAGTGGTTTTGGGGTCTTAACCTAACCAAGTGGTTTTGGACCAAGTGGTTTTGGTGCCTAAACCTAACCAATTAGTTTTGGACCAAGTAGTTTTGGTGTCTAAACCTAACCAATTAGTTTTGAACCAAGTAGTTTTGGTGCCTAAACCTAACCAAGTAGTTTTGAACCAAGTGGTTTTGGTGCCTAAACCTAACCAATTAGTTTTGAACCAAGTGGTTTTGGTGTCTAAACCTAACCAATTAGTTTTGGTGTCTAAACCTAACCAATTAGTTTTGGACCAAGTGGTTTTGGTGTCTAAACCTAACCAAGTGGTTTTGGACCAAGTGGTTTTGGGGTCTTAACCTAACCAAGTGGTTTTGGACCAAGTGGTTTTGGGGTCTTAACCTAACCAAGTAGTTTTGGACCAAGTGGTTTTGGACCAAGTGGTTTTGGGGTCTTAACCTAACCAAGTGGTTTTGAACCAAGTTGTTTTGGTGCCTAAACCTAACCAATTAGTTTTGAACCAAGTAGTTTTGGTGTCTAAACCTAACCAATTAGTTTTGGACCAAGTAGTTTTGGTGTCTAAACCTAACCAATTAGTTTTGGACCAAGTAGTTTTGGTGCCTAAACCTAACCAATTAGTTTTGGACCAAGTAGTTTTGGTGTCTAAACCTAACCAATTAGTTTTGAACCAAGTAGTTTTGGTGCCTAAACCTAACCAAGTGGTTTTGGACCAAGTAGTTTTGGTGTCTAAACCTAACCAAGTGGTTTTGGACCAAGTGGTTTTGGTGCCTAAACCTAACCAATTAGTTTTGGACCAAGTAGTTTTGGTGTCTAAACCTAACCAATTAGTTTTGAACCAAGTAGTTTTGGTGCCTAAACCTAACCAAGTAGTTTTGAACCAAGTGGTTTTGGTGCCTAAACCTAACCAATTAGTTTTGAACCAAGTGGTTTTGGTGTCTAAACCTAACCAATTAGTTTTGGTGTCTAAACCTAACCAATTAGTTTTGGACCAAGTGGTTTTGGTGTCTAAACCTAACCAAGTGGTTTTGGACCAAGTGGTTTTGGGGTCTTAACCTAACCAAGTGGTTTTGGACCAAGTGGTTTTGGGGTCTTAACCTAACCAAGTAGTTTTGGACCAAGTGGTTTTGGACCAAGTGGTTTTGGGGTCTTAACCTAACCAAGTGGTTTTGAACCAAGTTGTTTTGGTGCCTAAACCTAACCAATTAGTTTTGAACCAAGTAGTTTTGGTGTCTAAACCTAACCAATTAGTTTTGGACCAAGTAGTTTTGGTGTCTAAACCTAACCAAGTAGTTTTGAACCAAGTAGTTTTGGTGCCTAAACCTAACCAAGTAGTTTTGAACCAAGTGGTTTTGGTGCCTAAACCTAACCAATTAGTTTTGAACCAAGTGGTTTTGGTGTCTAAACCTAACCAATTAGTTTTGGTGTCTAAACCTAACCAATTAGTTTTGGACCAAGTGGTTTTGGTGTCTAAACCTAACCAAGTGGTTTTGGACCAAGTGGTTTTGGGGTCTTAACCTAACCAAGTGGTTTTGGACCAAGTGGTTTTGGGGTCTTAACCTAACCAAGTAGTTTTGGACCAAGTGGTTTTGGACCAAGTGGTTTTGGGGTCTTAACCTAACCAAGTGGTTTTGAACCAAGTTGTTTTGGTGCCTAAACCTAACCAATTAGTTTTGAACCAAGTAGTTTTGGTGCCTAAACCTAACCAATTAGTTTTGGACCAAGTAGTTTTGGTGTCTAAACCTAACCAATTAGTTTTGGACCAAGTAGTTTTGGTGCCTAAACCTAACCAATTAGTTTTGGACCAAGTAGTTTTGGTGTCTAAACCTAACCAATTAGTTTTGAACCAAGTAGTTTTGGTGCCTAAACCTAACCAAGTGGTTTTGGACCAAGTAGTTTTGGTGTCTAAACCTAACCAAGTGGTTTTGGACCAAGTGGTTTTGGTGCCTAAACCTAACCAATTAGTTTTGGACCAAGTAGTTTTGGTGTCTAAACCTAACCAATTAGTTTTGAACCAAGTAGTTTTGGTGCCTAAACCTAACCAAGTAGTTTTGAACCAAGTGGTTTTGGTGCCTAAACCTAACCAATTAGTTTTGAACCAAGTGGTTTTGGTGTCTAAACCTAACCAATTAGTTTTGGTGTCTAAACCTAACCAATTAGTTTTGGACCAAGTGGTTTTGGTGTCTAAACCTAACCAAGTGGTTTTGGACCAAGTGGTTTTGGGGTCTTAACCTAACCAAGTGGTTTTGGACCAAGTGGTTTTGGGGTCTTAACCTAACCAAGTAGTTTTGGACCAAGTGGTTTTGGACCAAGTGGTTTTGGGGTCTTAACCTAACCAAGTGGTTTTGAACCAAGTTGTTTTGGTGCCTAAACCTAACCAATTAGTTTTGAACCAAGTAGTTTTGGTGTCTAAACCTAACCAATTAGTTTTGGACCAAGTAGTTTTGGTGTCTAAACCTAACCAAGTAGTTTTGAACCAAGTAGTTTTGGTGCCTAAACCTAACCAATTAGTTTTGAACCAAGTGGTTTTGGTGTCTAAACCTAACCAAGTAGTTTTGGTGTCTAAACCTAACCAATTAGTTTTGGACCAAGTAGTTTTGGTGTCTAAACCTAACCAAGTGGTTTTGGACCAAGTAGTTTTGGTGTCTAAACCTAACCAAGTAGTTTTGGACCAAGTAGTTTTGAACTAAGTAGTACTGTGACCGTTTGGCAACATTAATGTTTTGTAATAAAATGCAATCATTTTGTCATGATGCTTTATTTTGAAAGTGTAACCAGACTTTGCATATTGGACCTGACTAACTTGACCACAGCACCCTTCGCACGTAAAACTGATACTAGAGCAGTCGGATCCGTGGTTAGAAACTGTCTTGAAGCTTAAGCTGTCATATTTATCCAGTTGGGAGTGACAATTAAGACTACAGACATTTTTTGCAGTGTGCACAGCCTTTTACAGCGAGTGAACATCCTCTCTTACAGAACAAGAAGAGCCGACTTCCAGAACATGCACCATGAAGGTAACTTTGCAAAGTTCACTGCGGATAGATGAAGGCACATGAATATTCATGAAAAATTACCCGAGCTCAGTGTGCCTGATAGCCGGCCCTTTTCTGCCGGAGTATTAGGCCTGTAAAAGAGATGAAAGGCTGGAGAACCATCCCCACTTCCTCGGCCTTATACCGGGACACAATGGCCAACCAGCCGCTCAATTAGTCTGCCATCTTAGACTGACTGGTTGACAGGTCTAGCTAATTGTTAATCCCGCCATAACTGTTGCTCGGAGTAATTAATCATGTAACAAAAGGGCTCTCAGCGAGGCAACCCCACCAGTGCGGATGTGTGTCAAACCAGAAAGCGGGAGCTGAGAGGGAAAACCGCGGCAGTAAAGGTTGTCCAATTTACAGCTGAGGTTGATCAGCAAATATTTAATCTTCATTTGCGGCACCTTAGAGCGGCCGGGCGGCGGTCGTTCCTCCCGGATGTACACAAGCGAGTGCGTGAGATCTCCTGGCTTATGTAAATGCGGCTCCATGTGAGCCCCGCAGGAACGGGTTCCAGGGGTCAAGGACCATTCATCATGAGATGGAGTGTCATTTTCTCCACTTCATACGCAGGCAGCTGCTTAAGAGGAGGAAGAGAAAAGGAGGTATTCTTTGAGGGGGGAAAGAAAAGGCAGAGCGAAGCACAATCCGGGCTTCAGAGAGGGAGATGGCGGGGAGGTGGGGGTCTGAATAGGAACACAAGGTGCCACTGTGTCAGAATTCAAATGTGAGCACCGCCGGTGATGTCATTCACCTCCCCAACCCCACCTCGAGTCATAAGACGAGCAGCATTCCTGGGAAACAGAAAGCGGAAACAAAGAGCCACCGTGTTTGGCAGCTCCGCGATACTGACTCATTTCGTTGTGACCTATAAGTGATTTTTTTCTTCTTCCTTGGTGTGTCCAAATGATGATTAATATCTGTTTTCTATCTCTGCGCCGAACGGTCACAGCGGCAAACAACAGCACCTCTTGTCTTCCGATGAAAAAGGAATTCTACGCTCCCAGGCTATGGGATCTCATAAAGGCCAAATTGGATAATGCGAGGGGGGGAAATGGACAGAGGTCATATCTCATCTCCATCTTTTTTTGTTCTTTTTTTGGTGTTTTGGGGAGTTTTAAAGACAGTCACGCAAGAGATGTGGTGTCTGTGTCCGTCTCACAGAGCTCTGCAGGCCGTCAGGAATGTGTTTAACTAGAATCCTTGTAATAAACATTAATTAACAGGTAATGAGCTCTTACAAGATGCTTTTATATATTAATAAGACGAAGGAAAAAGTACCTATTATGTCATCATCAAACTTTTATTGAGCGTTTCTGTTCCTTTACTGAGTTTAATTCATGTTTAATTAAACTTTTATTTACAATTAAATATGCTTTTTGCAGAACAAAGCCTTAAAATGCTCAATATATCATTTTCTTGGTAGTAACTTCTAAGTTATTACCCATTAATTAATGCTTAGTTAACCTTTTAAGGCTTTTTTTCAACTTTTTGTTGCCTTATTGATGTTAACAACCTTTTATTGTGCACTTATCATCAGTTAACTATGATTTTTGCAGCTTTTTACAAATATTTGGTATTTAAAGAACTTCTATTAAGCTTTGTTGTTGCTTTATGAAGTGTATTTCCTACTTTATTATGTATTTATCAACAGTTAACTATACTTTTTGCAGCTTTTTGCCTTATTTACGTTATAAGATTATCTTCTTCTGAACTTGTAACAGGTAAATAGGTCATAACTTCTATGAAATTACTATTTAATAAAGATTAAATAACTTTTATTAAGCTTTGTTGTTTCTTTAAGTTATATACACGTACTTTATTATATAGTTATTGGTAGTTAACTAAGCTTTTTGCTATCTAAAGTAAGAACAACGCCTTTTTCATGTTAATAATCTTTTTAACATGCACTTATCAATAGTTTAACGAACATAGTTCAAATCCGACCTATTAATTAATGTGTTATAGTTGTTTTTGCTGACAACAAAAGATCAATCTGCTCGAACAAAAGAGAAATTAGGAGTCAGAGCCGATAGCTCACCTCATCAACCATCATAATCACCTCTCAAAAGTCTTTCTAATTTTCCAACACCGCACCGAACCTCATTTTCCCTCCGCGGGTAACAATCAGCAGTCCAACACAGGCAGCCGAACGTGACGGGAGCCGCGTTATTGCTCCGCCAAAAGGGAGGAAAACCTGATGATTTGAGCAACAAAACAAAGGCCTCCGGGGAGCCATCGGCTGTCCCGCCGGTCAACCCACCTCCACCGCCAGCGCGCAAGGACCAAAGCACAATACCACACACAAAAACCTGCAGACAATAAACAGAAACAGTAGGAATCCTTCCCTAATTTGACTTGCTCCACAGGTGGTCACCAGCTGCTAGCGAACAGGTTACTGGGGGCCCCAAAGGAAGAGCGGGGATTTTCATTTTAAGTGGAACAATGGGCGACTGCTCAGGTCCCAAAACCAGGAGGTCGTTTCTTTCTCTTCCCCGTTTTTTTTTATTTTTTTATTTGGCAGTGCCTGGAGGTAAGTCCTAGCTCCACGGCAGCAGACACTGAGGCCTTTTGTCTCTACGTCTGTGCACCAAGATGGGGGCTATCAGAAATTCCCCCTGTCTTAGTTCACATGATTCAATGAGAGCCCTGTGTGTCAGTCTGAGGGCTGTTCTTTTCTTGTCTATTCATGTTGTACACCGGAGGGAAAGACCCGGCTACGCTGGCGACTGGAGGCCTGCTTTTACTCATCTCAACGAGACAACAAACTCTGCAGAACCCAGAATTCATTTAACTCATAATTACATGCCTTTTCATTCTGAATGGGCGCTTCAGTCGGGCCAGAGCGTTTCAACGGTCATCCTTTTTAAAAACCCCTTGAAAATCCGTTAAATCTGCTGCCATACCTTCGCAGAAAATCTCCACTTCCAGATTAATCTCATTACCTCCGCAGCGTCGAGGGGGATGAGAACGATCTTTTGTCTTTGGGGGCCGTGGCGGAAAAGATTCGAAAGCGAGGCACATGGTCAGATTCAAGGAACTTTTTGCCGCAGAAGTGATGAATGAATCTCGCAGAAGTCTCGCGGGCAAGAGAGGCTTTTTCTAATAATCCCTGAAAAGATCATGTGCATGGAAAACTGCACCCCTGAGGCACAAACAGACACCTGACCACCCAACGAGGGGAAGTCAGCGAGCGTACGTAATCGTCAATTCAAAAGATGAGCCGTCCTTCTCACGGGACACCAGACAGTCGACATACAAACATGTGAAAGACAAGATTTCCAACCCTGACATGGTGAAATCCAGATCATCAGTAAGAAAAACTGCACAACACTGAAGAGTTTCTCAAGTCTTGGAGACAATTGAAGACATTAAGCTCTACTGGCGACCACTGGGACTGCAACACCATCAGATCTCTGGCACATGGGCCGAAATGAATAACAATTTGCTTTATGCAAATTGAGAAGGGTATTGTCCAAAATTACAGGGAGGATTGTTGAATTTGTCATTGAAATAGCCTTGGAAAGAAACAGTTTTTCCTGGCAATAGCAGAAACGGTGCTTGCTGGCACACGGGGCGTTCATTGGACTCCACTAATGTCCATTCTGCTCGGTTTAGGACGGAGTTTCTCTCTAATCAAACCACCCGTCTTCCAAAAAGTGAGCGGAACCAAGAAGAATGACTTAATTTGAATCCGTGGCACTTCATTTATGCGGGAACAGTCCCACAAGAGAAGCTGAGTGGATGGTTCGTCACCTCGGAGGCAAATTCTTCCAATGAGAGAAGCTCAGCTGGAGGCCGACGGCCGCCGCGAAGATGCCTCGGAGCTACATCCTGATGGAAACGCTTCATCAAGGTTTACAGATTAGAGGGACAGTTCACCCCAAAAATTAAAAGTCAGTCTTTATCTATTCACAATCCACGCTGATGGAAAGTTAGATGAAGTTCTGGAGCTTCAAGGTAAAATGGCGTCGCAGCGCTCTGCTAAACAACTTTAGTAAGTTGTAAAAAAACAACCAAAAAACAGCTCAAATGGATCTCCAGCTCGTCCTGAAGTGATTTAAATAAACTTTCTTCACACCATCTAAGAGCAGTCCAACTTCAGACACTTTCTTCAGATGGGCTGGGTGCTAATGCATTAGCTTATTAGCTCTCGGAGGCCTCAATGCATGAAAAAATTGCCCCAAACTGTGGTGAAGCGTCGTCTCGTCACTATAGATGTATAAAAACTTTGTGTTTTTTCACCCCTTCCCCTCAAACATCCTGATCTGCCTCTGCTTATCAGCTTAAGTGAAGATTTGGGTGCAGAAAAGTTTAAAAATATCGTCTTTTCAAATCAATTTATGATCTCGAGGCTTCTGGGGACTTGGATCAGCTGCATGGGGACATTTCATGTCATTTCCCTTTGTTTTAAAACAACATTATTTTGCTGTGAAGCTGTGAAGAACTCCTCTAATCAAAAAGCACAACACTTCTCCACATTTCGTCCATTTCTATCGACCCCGTGAGTCGAGTTAAAGTCGGGTTTTACCGGCTTGTGATCGGCTAACGCGGTCGACAGTCTCACCAATCATTCCGCCTGCTTCACATGCAGGAATCACACTACAACCTACTTTTTCAAACAAAACACAGTTCAGTAATTCAGTGTGAAATAATTGGTATCTTGAGATTTTTGCGTTTCTTGACTCGAATTTTAAACATCGTTGTTTGTGCCGATTTGAGCGTCCGTACCCCAAAACATCTGCGGGGTTACACAGGTCAATCGTCAGGATGTGAACGGACTCTGAATTGTTTCCTGCACCCACACGAGCTCCACTATCTTGTAATTGATGGATTTGTTATTATTTCGAGTCCATCCTCTCGCAGTTCATTCAGGGCTGCAGCTGATGTGCAGTGGCGGCGGCGGCGGCGGCGGCATGCTGTCCCTCGGGGTCACCTTACGCCGCGGTCAGGCCGCTCTAGCCTCTCCTCTCGGCGCCCTTAAAATAAAACTTTCATCTCCCTCGTCATCGTCATCCTGAACTCGCCCCCGTGTCCCTTCATTTAAATTCACACAGCTGATGTTTGTTGTGAACAGGCGCTGTCAGAGAGGATAAAGAAAGGTTACCTGGTGGCTGAGAGCGAGACGCTTTACACCAGCAGATTTATCCACACTGATGTTTTGATGTCACCGCCGGCTCCTCCGGGCGCTTTGCTGTTGTAACGAACCAAACCCCAATCAAATCTTTGAAGTAGTCATGTATGCATAAGCGCCGTCTACCTTAATGCTAAATAATTAGCAAGCGAGCGCGCGGCTCACTGGGATTGCTACCTCAGGGCTAAACTTGCTTTTCCTGCTTTGATCATTACGTTAATTAAATCTGGCTCCCTTGACAGGTCGGGGGCTAAAAAACAGGTAGGTGTCATAGGCACCTCGGCGGAGACAGAAGCACCTGGTGTGTGTGAGCGCTGCAGCTGTCAGCGGCGGTGCCTTAAGAGTCAGACGGCGGTGGCGTTAATTCGAACCGATGTCCCAAAAGGGGAAGGGGAGGGGAGGGGAACGACTCAATTGTAAGACACCCCGGTTCTCCGGTCTGGAGGCGGGCGAGGCTGCATCTTTGCGGCAGCTTTGGCCAGAGGAGGAAAGAAGTCATGTTGTCAGACCTCAGTGTCAGCTCGCGTCATAACCAGCGCCTGGGGGACAAATTAGAAGTGTGTTTCCAGAGATGTGTCAAAAGTGTTCTCGGTCCACATCACAGCAGAGGAATCGTGCAATGAGGGACCTAAACCAAAGTCAAATGCCAAGGGCAGTCAGAGGAGGGACTCACCTATGATGTGTTTAAATCACCACGGCTTCAAACTATGAATAATTAGTGTGAAGTCTGTTAATGTAATTATTCATCACAGGAAGTCAACATCAAGACCGTAAACACCCCGCCACAGCAAAGGTCGAAGGTCACCAAATCAGGTACATGAACGTGATTTATTATAACGAATGCAGCTTTTTTTTTCACCTGAAATTACCTCAAATCAAAACATGTTTCAGTCTCAGCGACTTTAGAATATCAGAATTACACATCATCACCCTTTAAATGACAAAACTTGGATGTATTTCCAAATTTTAGGCCCAAATCTGCCCCATCACCTGAACTTCTTGCTTAATTTCTTCCAAAAAGACAACCTTAACATCTTCTCAGGCTAATGCAACATATTTGCATATCTGCTTCCAACACGTGAAACCTTTTATACAGATGTTTGGCACATTCCATTTCAACCAGATGACCAGAAACCGCGTTGTGAACGCGCAGTGTGAATCTGAGGCGACCCAGATGAATGTATCTGCATCTCCATCACCTCCGAGCTCATCTGGAACGTGGCGGCTCGAGAGACGACGCCGCTGAGACGAATGAAATCCAGTCCAGCGCCAGCCAGTACGAACACGAGACGACCGACGAGCTTCAAAGAGGTTAAATCCTCCAGCTGCAGGTGCAATCGGTCCAAAAACCGCTCTGATTGTTAATATGCGGAGTCTGGAAACAGATGAAAAAACATGTCATTTCGGGGTCCTTTATCGGGGATTGTTTATCCTCCCTGAACCCTCGTTCTCCGGCTGGAAGTGGGTCTCTCCTCCACAGACGCTGACACAGGCTGCAGGGCAGAGAAATGTGCCCGTCCATGATGAAAATAAGGCAAATGACATTAATTTCATATGAAATAATCTAGATTGTGTTTGTTGGAACGGCTCGAATTAAAAAGCGACTTTTTCTGCCTGCGCCCGGCGGCCTTTTCCTCCACATCCCCATCCAGCGCCCCACACCACAGAGCGTTCAGTAGTAATTAGTGTCTTCAATATGTTTAACCATCCCACATACCTGTTTAATCAAACCCCTTTTTCTGGGCATGTATTCAACCTTCAAAGGCGGCGTTTGAAAAGGACTCGGAAAACACAAAAGTGAGTCGTCTGTGAAGCTCCTTTTGATCTAGATCATTAACGTTTTGGAATCGGGAGTTGACATAAGGCCCGGTTTTGTTGCCGCACTCCTGGATCCGTTTCTGTGCGGTGGAAGTTGAAGATGTTTGGAAAATTGCTCCGATTATAGTGTTCATGTGCCATTTGATACCGGTTCCAAGAACAAGGGGAGCCGCAGCCAAACCAGACTACACCAATAAGAGCTGGCGGAACTGGCCGTCCTTTCATAGACCACATGGTCTCTTTACCGAGTGGACACGTTTTATTATCATGGTAATCGACTTTGTAATTTCGGTGTGAACAGCCCCACCCTGCTCCGATTACAATGGAGGGATCTCAACACCGATGAAAGCAGAGTGTGCCGAGGAACAATAGTTTAGCAGACAGGACGAATGAACTCTGATTATCTGAAAAGTTTTGGATGAAAAACGTGATCTTTCGCAGCGAACGTGTCCGTTAACTGCTGCTGTTTTTGCAGCTCGTTACAGCTCAGATAAACCCTCCACTGTACCGACGCAACTCCCCCGCCAATATACATTAGCTCAAGGTTTGGCTGTATACATCAGAGATGGAGTCCAATCGTGGAAAAGTTGCGACGCGCGCTCAAAGCGGGCTGACGGGAGTTCTTCATCGCGCTCCAGCGGGGAACATCAAATGTCGACACAATACGTTCTTGGACTTGACGAAGACGGTTCAGACGGAAGGGATGGTCCGCGTCCAAACCTTCTCAACGCGAGCCCGACCATCAAAAAAGGGGGCGAAAAAAAAAAAAAGTGTTCATCATCACATCAACTGACTCTCTCCCGTCTATTTCTGTCTCCTGGAAGCGGCGACGCCTGCGCCCGCGGGCAGCCTTTCTGAAAAATCACAAGAAATTCATTTCCTCCCTGGATGGAAAATAACAAAGGCATTCCTCATGACGGGGCCTCTCTTCCTGTCATCTGCAGGCCACAAGTCAACTCGTCTATTAATAGCCAAACTCTGCTCCTCCTTTTTCTGCCTTCATCACAAACAGACTCGCAAAGTTCTCGTCAGGTGATTCCATTAACGGACTACAGATGGGCAGGAAGTTGGTGGAGAGGTACGAACACAGAGAGGGAGAGAGATGCTGCAGAGAGCTGGTTTTGGGGAGGAAAATGCAGCGGTACACACCATTAAATATTCAGTTTGATTACTCTTTACTCGCAGATTTCTGACCTAGTTCAGAGTAATTAGGTTTACACTGTTCAGCCACTTTAGTAAACAAGGATATTTTCCTGGTGAGATAACTTCGCGGCTCGCCGTATCTGGGCGCGGAGCCTCAGCGGGGATTATCTTCGATCTGGAGGAGATACCGATCAGCTCTGGTGAGGTTTCTGCTTCAGTACGAGGCTCGGTCCCACAGAGGGGAGCACGGAGAGAGCTCGGTGTCGCCGTGGATACTGTATCTATGCTTGTTTAATGCGTGCAAATATAAACATCAAGTCCGTATAAACATGTCAGCCAGTGGAGGACTCAGGATGTTTGGGGGGCCGGGGCGAAAAACATCAGATGGGCACCAGCGTTGCAGAAAGTCGTGACATGTTTCTGGTCCACCTTCGAGGGTGCTTTATCATGTTTTAAGGTTTTTGCAGCATTTCTGTCAGAACATGGGGGATTAGCGATAGCATCCTTATTAGCATGGAGGAGCTACATGAATATTAGCGCGAATAGACTTATTCAAAGTTTACATTTCTTTTGTAAACAGTCGGTCAGTCTGGCATTAAACTGGCTAAATCCCAGCAAAAGAAAAGAAAGCGTTGTTAGCTTCTTGGCGCTCATGTTGTTAGCAACCAGGTAAAGGTCGGAGTAACTTGACATTTTCAATGTGTCGGCTGCGAGCTTGGAAGTTGTTTCCTGTAGCGCCGACAGTCTACGTCTGTACTGAGGTGAAAAATGTGGTTATTTCCCCAAAATGATCTAAAAACAATCCAAATTCCACTCACCTCAGTTGTGTTACAGTGTCAGCTGACTGTTGAGAGACACATCTTGGAAAATGGACATAAAATAATTATAATAATGATACTAAAGAGTGCGTAGTATGAAGAAATATCATGTGAAACAACCTTTAAACAAGTTAAATCAATGCAAATTATGGCCTGATTGGCCTCTCATAGCCTCAAAACGTTTAACGATGTTAACAAGCCAAACATAAGTTTAATTATGACATTAAAATATGAACTTAACCAAGCTTAGCAGAGTGTGTGCCCTCGTCCAGAACTTTGTACTGGGTGGAGTCCAGGGTTTGATTCTGACCCGTATCGCGTAAAAACTACTCAATAAAAAACACTTTAGAGAAATCTCGTGTTGAATAATTACAAACTGTCTCTGGACGATCCGTCGAGGTGCGTATCTCTGTCGGACGCGATGCTCCCTCGTCCCGTCCAGTGTCAACAAACGCCGACCCGACAGCGTCCGCGTGGAGCGCCGCCGCGGCACATCCGTCACCCATCAGCGAGCAGCAGTGTGCAAACTGCGAGGCAGACAGACAGACAGACAGACAGACAGACAGTCGGCCGGTCCATCACAACAGTCGATCGTACACTAATATCTCGGGGCATCAGCAGCTATTCCAGAAGCAGAACTAACAAGTTAAGCCCAAACATTGGGTTTGCATGGCAGTGGGGGAGTTTATGAGTGTGTGTGTGTGTGTGTGTGTGTGTGTGAGGGGGAGGTGGTGGTGGCGGGTGGGGGCATGCATACATCAAACAGAGACGGTCGGTCAATATTGGGGTATGGAGAATCAACACGCTCTTTTTTTTTTTTTTTAAAGGAGAGGCTTATGCTCAAACATCACAGTGCCAGTTTGCCGGGCCCGAGCGTTTTTTCCCGAGGCCCGGATCGCCGTTTCTCATTTGTTGCATTAGCAGGAAAAGACGGCGTACAAATAAAAATTTCCCTGAGCGAAGTGGAGTATCTTTGCATACAAAACAAGGCGGTGTGTAATTTCCAAACGGGGGAGCGAGAGGGGAAATGAAAGTGGACGAGGAGGGAGGGAGGGGGGGAGAAATATGCACCTCCATCAGCGCCGCGGATGGCAAAACACATTTAGGAAATTAGCATTTTTGAAATAGTGCGTTAAAGAGTTCCCTGATATGAAGCGTGAGCGGCGTGACGGCGAGAGGTTAGCGACAGACATGAAGAAGGTGGAATTGGGCGCATAATTAGATTATTCGGATGGTTTTCATTTACCTCTCTGGGTTCACCTGCAGGCGCTTCTTCTTCGTCTTCTTCTTCTTCTTCTTCCCCTCCTCCGCTCTCCAAAAAAAAGCTTCAATTTGACCCTCTTTTTTTTCCTTTTTATCTCACCTGAACTGAAGGTTTCTTCGCGCTTCATTTAGGAATTAAGCGAGTCTCATTGGGTGTAAATGCCCCCAAAATAAAATGGAGAAAAAAAACAGACTTTTCTACCTCACACAAACAGCCACCCCTCTGCAAAATATTAGAGTCCTGCGCTGATTGCCGCCACCTGCGTTATCACACAGGCGACTAAACAGATGCAGGGGAACGACTCCGGCGTCGGAATCACAGCTGAGACGTGGCGTGAAATCTGGCAAAGTGCTTTAAGAATCTGTTTGAGCAGCAGCGCGAGACTACAAGAGTCTCTGTCTGCGGCGCAAGGCGACAGAAGACACCTACAGCCTCAGCGTGAGGGCCCGGACACTGAAGGCCACGCGGCGCTGGAGTGGTTCTGGTGTCGGGTGTGATGTGAAGCCGCCGCTCTCAGGTTTCCTTTAAGATTCAGGATGAAAAACTGAACCGGAGAAGACTGGGTTTTTTCGCATTTGATGATATTTTGACAGCGAGCGCGTCGGTGGATTTACATCTGCTGTTTGTTTAATGGCTCAGAGGTCATTAATATCAATCTGTTTGATCAATAAATCTCCATAAGCTCGCTCACATCTGCATTATTCACTCAAAGAGTGCCACGTTTTAGATGCAGGAGCCGCTGAAAGTTGAGACAAACACACTAGTTTTGGTCAATCGCAGGTAGAAATGTGCGAAATCTCACGGAAGAGTTTGATTTATTCGTCACTTTTAATGGTTGTTTAATCAGCATTAGTGGCGATGTTTCAATATGTATTGACGACGGCCTTCAGCACTGCCACCCCTCCATTTTGTGCCTTCGCGTCTACAGGTAGGGTGTGTTGATTCTTCTTAGGGTTGAGGGGTAGACGGGTCGGGGAAAGTGTTTTTGTAACTGTTCCTCTTGTATTTCAGGCTTCTTCACCTAAATGATGTCATGTCGGTTGTTATACGTATCCTCGTCCCGTCGCTCCGATCCTGAGAGCCGATGAGTCACAAGATGAATTATAAGCAGATTAACGAGGAATCATTTCCAACAATATCTTACAAACTGCTTTGTGTACAAACACGTCAGCCGTCCACGAGTTGTTTCGGTCACTCACAGGTCAGAAGAAATCCAGACGTCTCAGTTAAAACTGGGCGGAAATGCGGAAAAAAGGTCACGTAAAAGCGAATTTCTGGTCTTTTTATGAGAAGTACTGTCGAGTTTCACCTGTCCGTGCCTCTGAAACAGATCACATCAACCCTCGGAGCAGAAATAATCATCCAGTCTGAAGCTGACTGACACTCGCCGCCTTCTTGATCTTCAAATCACCAAATCAGTCGACGCTGGGCTTGAACTCATTGTGCACTTTCACACTTTTAAGACATCTAATTAAAGCTAATAAGAGAGATAATCTACTAAAAGTCTGAGTACTTTTGGTTGGTTTCCCCGTCACTTCTCGTTCAGGTGGGCGAGGAAACTTAAAGACGTTAATCGACTTCAGTTTCCGGCCGGTCGGACGCTCGCCGGCCGCCTGAGAGCCGACGCGCCGCCGCCGACTCGCCGCTCTGCCTCCACCTCTCCCTCTTGTCATGCCAAATTGTGTTTTACAGCATCTGTTCATTATAGATGGCCGACATGATGGATATGGTCATAATATTAATGTAAGACTGACACAGCAGAGACATGAATCATGGCCGACTTTATTTCAAAGCCGGCGTTTCATTGGCCCGCCACTAAAAAGTGATATATAAATGTCAGCGAATGGCGGCCGTAAAGCATTATGAAGTACATTTGATGGTGCGTTTTCACCGTTATCAACCCGCTGTTATTTACTAATGCGTCTTCTTCATGTGACAGCCGCCGTGTAGAGGAAGACTCCGCCTCCGGGCCGGGTCAGGTGCCGGTCCAGTCGGTGAGGAGATGAAAAGGATGTTCTCATATGTGGCGCTGGCCTGTGGGTACGGAAGTCCAGGGATGACTTCAAATTGAAAGCATTCAATCACATTGACTTTTCATTTCCCATATGTGTGAATGATTTATGATGAGGGGCCATTAAGCTTCTCAACGCGTGAATCTATTGGCGTCATTTTTATTGTCAAAAACAGGTATTTTTCAGGGTTTTTTTTATTATTTGTTGCATTTATTTGTTTAATTTTCTCATCAACTTCTTTTATTAGAGGCATGTTTGACAGGCTCTGCAGGAAAATGCAGCACATGCGGTCTTATTGCAAGACAAAAAAATAATAAATATATATATGGAGGCCCTCTGGTGACCCTGTGACCTTTCCACTGTCATTAAAGACAATAAAAACAACAGCGGAAATTTAGGTTTTTAAGTTTTATCATCAGACACAAAACATTTCGCAGGATTCTCCTAAAAGTACTGAAGTAGCTGGAGAAAAAACTATAAATAAATACTCTTAAACTCAGTAAAATCTTTGCCCAATTAGCTGTTAGCACTTCCTGTTAGCAGTGAGCTCATGCATGTACAGACAACTGTCACTGGATTACTGTGATGCTGAAGAAAACTTAAAAACGTGACTTTTCTAAGGCAAGTTCTGCACAAATGAGAAGCGGTGAAACTTCGTCGTCAAGCACAAAACATTTCTGGAGCTTCACAGTGAAACAGAGTCGCAGGATTCAGCTAAACAACTGAAGTAGCTGCAGACTTGATTTAAATTAGATTTAATAAAGTCTACGGAGGAGAATTTGATTACTGTGTGGAGCCATTTTATGTTGTTGTTGTTGTTTTACGTTTTAAAACTTCTCCTCAACCACAAAACATAATTAATGTTATTGTCAGGGTAGAGACGAATAGATAACGACTGAATTTAGATTTCTTGGGTGAACTGTTCCTTTAAAAAATGTTGTTTTGGGGTGCAAATTGAGAATTAAGAGTTTTACGTTTGTCTTAATTCAAATAACAAATCCAGGGACTCCATTTTTATTTTTTTTTACCGTCAAAGTGCCGTAAAGTCTTGAACTGAAGTATATTTCAGTTTTATTTGAATCTCTAAAACTTAAAAACTGGAGCGCAGGACGTTTATTTTGTTGCGCGTCATTTGTAATTTCAGTTTATTGATTTTGAGTCGACTCGTGTCACTTCTGGGCTTCCGTAGAGAAGCTGTTCATCGTGGATGTCACGTCGAGTTTCCACGTGATGTGAAGGTTCTGGTGTTTTCAGTGTGTTTGGTCCATTTTAACATAACGAGACATGAAGCAGCCGATCAAACTGTTTATTTCTCTGCCAGCTTCAGTCCCAACATCTGATGCGGGCTCAGAACCGATCCCCTCAGGCCCACTTGAACTTTGCACCTCTCTGCTAATGTGGACCGAGTCTGTAAACAGCCCGCGACGCCGTCTCCATCGACGACGCCTCCAAACTCTCTCTGCCGCGTGACTCATGACGGATTCATGACCACCTTCAACCAAACGGTCCAAATTTAAGATTATTTAAAGACGAATAAAGACGCTGTTGTGTTTTTGACATGACGGGATATTTAACAAACACTGCTTTATGTAAATGAATTGCTTAAACGGTTTCATGCTGTAATCTTTTTAATCAGTCCACAGATTTATCGCCAGAGATTCTGTTTCTGATCAGAAGTTATTAATAGTCGTCAGTCGTTCGGCCACAATTCTGATTTCCCTCATTCAGATCAGATGTTTTTGGGGGTTTTCCACAGCTGGAGACGTCACCTCGGATCTTTTCTTAGCGCTTAATTTCCTTTAACCTTTAACCCTTCGCACAGTCTCGGCCTGATTGTGTGTGTTTGTGGTCAGAACTCCTCCGCCCTCACATGAAAACAGATCAGGGGAATTACGGAGCACATGTCCCGGTTCTGCACAATACGGACCGTCATCACGAGATTGAAGCCATGTGGGTTTCCAAAATGTGACTTCATTAACTATTATCGAACAAATACAAACCCCCTCGCTCGTGTTCCTCCAATTTACGGCACATTTTCGCACCGTTTTACCACTTTAGTCGTCACGATGCTGTACCGACGCGTCTCGCAGGAAGGAAAAGAAATAATCAAGAAGATTTCAGTCCATCACCGTCGAGAGGCTGACAAACACGGAGCAGTGGCTCTCGGCTAAAAATGTAGTTTGTCCGGAGATTCACGCGCAAGTTTCACATCAGAGTCGCAAATTATTCTGCATCGTTTACCGAGAATGAAAAGTCAAATCTGTGTCGCGGTGTCAAAGTTTGTTCCTGCAACACCACGGATTCACAGAAGTTTGAACTTTACGGGTCTTTGTGCTCAGATTTTAAAATGTTCTCTTGTCGACATCACTTTGAAATTAGCTTGAAATTGTCAAAAATATTCAGTCGTGTGACCTTTACAAATGTTGAAACACGGAGTCGGAACGCAGTCACCAGCCCCTGTAACACCTCCACCTCCTGTTTTACAAACTGTGGTTTTAAAATCCTCCATATTTATCAAATACAACACATATTTTTACTTTATTTTATCTGTACAACACATGCAAGAGTTTAAACGTCCACTCTCGACCTCTTGTTAGTGTTTTTGTAGTTTCTTCCACGTCTGAACTTCTGCCTCAGATCTGCTCCGATAAAGTCGCCACGCAAACTCCACCGAGAAGACCGAGAGAAGTGATCGAAAGCTCCGGAAACACTCACAGACACATTCGACACGATCGCAGTGAATCTCCTCCCTTTTGAATTCTCCCCTTTTGTGACGACTCAGCGTCCAGCTCGCCTCGTGATTGGCCCGGCCGCTCCGTGACGCCGCGAATTTGGCTGAATGTTTGGTGTCAGTTAACGGCATAATCACTGCAACTTAAGTGGTCAAGTGGCCCGTTAGATGTGTGTGTGTGCGTGTGTGTGTGTGTGTGTGTGTGTGTGTGTGTGTGTGCGTGGTGTTACTACTGACTGCGGATGAAAACAATCCTCATCTAATATTTTTTTCCACGACATCTAGTAATGTAAATTACGGCGGGGTGTTGGTATGTAGTCTGTAATTACACATCACCTCCCCCCTCGCCTCCTCCTCCCTCCTCCTCCTCCTCCCTCCTCTTCTTCTTCTTCTTCTTCTTCATTTTCAGCGGTTCTCGTGTGCAGGCCTCCTCCACCTCCGGCTCTCCTCTCCTCTCCTCTCGTCTCGTCTCTGCTCGGCTCTGCGGCTGCTTCCAGCCTCGTCCTGTTTGAAAGACGACTGCTGCACCCTACAGTTTAAAACCCGTCTCTCTCCCTGCTGCTGCTTCAGCCTCCAAACACTCGCTCGCTTCCTCGTCTCTGCGCCTCAAACTGACCAGCGCTCAGCTTTTACCGAATATCACATCAAATAAAAGAGGCTTTGCAGCAAAAAAAATCTAATTTCTGATCAGATTTTTACTCATTTTTTGTAAATTTCTCCTTCTTTTTAAGGAGTAATGAAGGAGTGAAGCTTTAAAGTGCATCCAGCTCTTCAATCATTCCTGGTTTTCTGGTTTCAGTGTCCGAATGAAATATCAAAGGCTTCTCTCTCTTAATGACGAGACGATTCTGCAGGAAAACTGGGAATTTTTTTGCCAAATTTATCAATAATTTTATGATAATTTTCAAGATTTTGTGATATTTATGAATCGCAGATTATTTGACGCTCTTGTCAAAATATCTACAAATAATAAAGTAGTTTTCTATTCTGAATTAAATCAAAATATTCAGCTGTGACTCACAAACATGCATGAAAATCTATAAATACACAGTTTTGCATGTGTATTGTTTATTATAAAACAACAAGCACATGTCATAAAAATGCACTTCAGTGTTTATAAGTGTATTTGTAAATGTATGCAGTATAAGTATAAGAATTTCAGGTGTTTAGAAAGTGTTTAAAATATGTTTTCATGGTAAATAATTTTATTCTCTTCTCTTCATTTTGTGCATTTTTAATAAGATAACTTTCAGCCGATCTTCTGCTTTGATTCCTTAAAAGTCATATTTTTCTCCAACCAAACTCAATGCAAAAAAACACCGATTTAATTCTGTTTGTATGATTTCAGCACAATGATTCAAATAATGAAACAATGGTAATAATTTTTACATCGTGTAGAGTCGTTCAGTCGGTTCTGCTGCAACAGATGATGATGTTGTGTTTAGTTTGTGTTTATATAAATTGTCGTGTTATCTTGGAGTGTAAAAGATAGTTCGCAGGTGAAAAATCAGATAAAACAAAGAAAAAACAGCCCAGTTTTAGAAATATTTGTTTGCATTTGTGTAAAAGTCGATGAGAAGAGTCGTATTTTTGCAGTTTGCTGAGAGATTTGTTGTCTTCTTTACACTGGTTGTTAATCAGTTTGACATCCAATTAAATAAAGACACCACATGAAAGTTTAAATCTCCAGTAGATGTGAAGTTTTATTTCATCAGCATAGGAACATTTAAAAAAAAGACATTTTATCACACAATCAGGATCATTTTCATCGATCGTGTTCATCAGAGATAAACTGATTTTAGATTCATTTTATATAGTTTTACTCCCTGTGGTTACAGATTTATATGCACAATTGCAGAAAATGTCCAAAAAAACAGATAAATGAGTGCAAAAAAACAGAAAAAAATCACCAAATCTACTTTTGTTCACGCTAAGCTAAGCGTGTCACTGGCGGCGTGGACGCCGGAGGTCGCTGACCTGCGTTTTACAGGTTAATGTGTCAATGTTATCGATTTATTGATCAGTTAATATAAAATATAAAATCATCTGGAGGTTTGTGGGGTCGTCGCGTTGCACTTACAGCTAAATAACAACAACTTTAATCATCTAGTTGTGCATCACATGACCATTATCCTCAAAACATCCTCACATTTAATCACAAATATTATAGATTTATGTTCTTTTAACGTGATCCAGCTCCGATCAGATCCACGCGGGTCTGATCTGAGTCCAGACGTCGGGTCGGAACGTTTGACCTCACAGAATGTGTCCGACGTGAGCGACTTAACCGACGAGCGACACGCATCACGACGTAAACGCTCGCCGGCACAGACTGTACCAACACACACACACACACACACACACACACACACACACACACTCTCGTCCTGACAGCCAAGTCTGGACAGTGTTTCCAAAATCCCTAATTGTACCGTTAACCCGTCAAAATGTAAATACTGCAGGAGGAGAGGAAACTGGATAATTACCACAAACTCCTCCAGAGGAACATTTGAGGATTTCCTTCTTATTTTTTAATATAATGATCCTCTTTTGTATTTATTCTACCCCTCAGAGTGGATTTATTGTTATTTAAAGCTATTTTTAAATCCTGAAAAGTGACATAAGATAAATAAAGCAGTGAAAGACGGACTGGTGATCAATATGTTGTGATTTAACCTCAAGATTCTTTTCCAAATATAGAATATGAACATCAGACTTCCTAAAAAACGAACCGCTGCAGCGTCGTTTGGTGTAAAATGTCAGAAACGGATGATTCTCATTGAAGCGTCAGATATCTGACAGTCTGCACAAACTCCCGACTGTAACGAGGGTTTTTTTTTTCTTTCTCCTTGCTGATCAATCCGTTCAGTAAAAGTCTGTAAGAATCCAAAACAACAGAAGTTCTGAGTCACTTTGAGCCGAGACGTTAAAGATCAGCCATCAATCAGCGTCTGCTTCATCCGAAAACACCAGAATTTACTCCAGCGGAGGGATTTTTAACCAAACACACAACAAGAAATTAATTAGCTTTTAATTTACTGTATCAGAACTTTGCACACAAATTCTATAACCTGAAAAAATCATTTAAAAAACGTCCCAGAAACAAAAACAAACGTACACACTGATCAGATAATGTGATTTATTCTGTACAGTTGTGTAACACGCAGACACACATAATATCTGAACAAAACACTGTAAAATATCAAATACATTCCAAATAATATACAAAAACATGCTGCATATCTTCAATATCTTCTCCATTAAACGTCAATTTAAAATATTACTTCATACAATATGTTAATTAGGTCGTTATCATCTAATATTCAGACCAATGACACTCATATATTAGTGAATCTATAATGAGCCATCAGCATGAATAATACACACACAGTGAGTCTGTAACATGTTAAAGGTACCTGACAAACACGGGAGGAAACTTGAGCGTCCTACCTGCGGTCCAGTTCGCACCAGAACTGAATCTGGGACGGGACCGGAGCCGAGCCGAGCAGAACCGAGCAGGGGAGCCGAGCCGGGATGGAAACGTGCCACGACCACTGCTGGTACAGAACACAGACACGTCAGAGCTGCTGCAGAGTGGATCAGAACTCACGGATCAGTCTCTGACGGGTCACGTGGAGACTTTTGTCCCACCAGAACCAGAATCATAAAACTATGAAACACATTTAATTAAGAATCTTTAATGAATTATGAAGTAAGAAGTGAGTATTTCAGTCACTCCTGGTCCTGTAGTTGATGATCTGCTCATTGTTTACACACACAGCTGGGTGGATTACTCTCCTACATGTAGTCAGTAACTGTAATGTAACTTGATTACTTCCAGTTACTTTTGGATTACCTCAATATCAAACATGGACACACAAAAATTTAAGAAAAGTCAAATAAACAACTGACAACAATGTTAATGTGCGTAAAGATGTCGTGTTTCGTAATCCTGTTAGTAATCCATTTCTCTATTGAGTACATCTGTAATCTGATTACATCCTTTGTGTTATAACTTGATGATGATGATGTAATCCCATTACATGTATTCTGTTACTCCCCAGGCCTGTACAAGTCTTTTAAGACGGAGCTGGCAGCCACAATTAAACTGACCGACTGTCCAAACCAAACTCTTAACAAAATACCACTGATTTAATCCATATTGTTTTAATGAATTCAAGCGCAATAACGTTTAACAAATATCCAAAAGTATTGATTTCTAGAAGTGGTGTAGAGTATCTCAGCCACTCCTGCTGCTCCAGATAATGATGTGATGTTTAGTTATTGTTTAAATGTCTGTGTGTTTGGGATAAAGACAGTTTGCAGGGCTGGAGGTCAAACGTCAAATAAATCAAAGGGAGTTCTGAACTAGAAATACAGCGACCTGCTCTGGAGCATCTGTGTCATATATATACAATATAAACAATATATTTATATTCTTAAAAATATTTACTGTATCTTTTTACATCTTGTTATCATGATTTCAAGGTTTATACTTTTTGATAGTTTATTATTTTTCCCTAATTAAGAATTTAACAGATCTTTTTCTTTATTATTATTATTTTTTTTGTTTCAACAAACAGGTTTTTGTTCCTCGCAGGCTCCCGTTGTTCCTGTCACGGATTGTTTGGGGAGTAACAGAAAAAGAAAGTAACTGTACTCTGGTAGAGTTACAGAAAAAAGGATGTAATTAGATTACAGATACACACAAAAAAGGGATTACTAAAGGATGCAAAAAGGATACTCGTCTTTGGTGTTGAGGTATTTAAAGGAAAGTAATCAAGTTACATTAGACATTAGATTATAATACTGTGATACTTCTGATTACACTTGGTTGCTGACTACTTTTTCTGAAAGGTAATTAGTAACTGTATCGTATCGTTACCCTCCCAACCCTGATTACCCAATCCCAGTGTGTAATCTGTTACTTTGTGGTGTAATCCTGCAGTTTAGAGATGATTTAAAGGTCAAAAGTCGAATAAATTAGAGGAATGACCAAATAAAGTAAAGTTAAATTTACTACAACTTTTAGCTTTTAAGAGTAAAGATAAGTTAACTTTTGAAATTCACAGCACATTTACAGCAATTTATTTCCAAAATCTAGAAGAATGCAGATTTTTAAATGAAGATTTGGACTTTTCTTTTCTCTGATTTCTAAATTCATGTTCTGTACTTTCACTGTGACCTTCTTTTGGTCCTCGCAGGCTCCCGTTGTTTCTGCTCCTCCTCAGGACTGTCAGGACTCGTTAGGAGATTTTAATTTCAAGCAAACACAAGAATTTCAACATAAGACTCATCGGCGAGAGATATATGAGAGTCGACGTGGACTTAAGATCGAGTTTAGATTCCTGAACAAGCGTATTTGTCATAAAGTTAAAGATAAGCGAACAAACAAAGTCCTCCGGCTCTGAAACTCTGCCTCTATTTTAAGATGAGCTCCAGATTATCTCCAGAACGCGCTCTTATTTTGTCAGCAGCTCCGATCGTTCATTTGTCTCCATTCCGGGCCTTTGAATAGTTTCCCTGAGATCACCTGTCACTTGTGTCACGTGTGGTTTAAGTTTAAAAAACCTGATTGTGCTCATGTTTGAATTTAATCCAGCTTTAGAGTCTGGAAACCAAAGACGAGGACGGAGGAGGACGAGGACGAGGAGGAGGAGGAGGTGTTGGGGGTAAAAGTTGAAGATGGAGACGCTTTGACTCGACTTGTAAGCGAAGCCGCTTCGTCGAGATAGACGCAGCAAATAGAAAAACAGCGATTGTCGTCTCGCTCTGCCTCCCCCCTTCGCCGTAATCTGATTGGGCACGTTCCCCTCCGAATCGAGGGCAACGCCAAAACAAAAGATCACCAATCAGATAGAAGGGGCTCCCACTGAAGTTCTTGGCATGCTATGAATGCTTTGCCCTCTCATGTGCGCTAGTATCTAGCAGCGAGATTCCCCGTGTCGCTTTTATGTGTTAATCGTCACCGCTCAGTGAGACTATTGTGCTGTCTGCATCGCCGGGGGAGGAAACCGCAAAAAAACAGAGGAGGGAGGAGGAGGGGGAGGTTATACGGGGAATGAATGCGAGCGGCGTGGAGACTGCCAGCACCGTTTCACACGAGCAGAGAATCGCCTCATCACCCCGTTGACGAAGGTCCAAGAGTGCAATGTGCTGCTCTGCCACCGCAGACGTGTCTAATTGGTGGGGAAAGAAAATGAAGAGTTCAGATTTTTTAACAATCAAGGAAGGAAACGACAGTCGACACCTGAACTCGGAGTTAAACCCTCCGTCGGAGACTCACCTGTGGTTCTGAAGGAGAGGCCTCCAGAACTTCCTGTCAACAAGGAATTGTGGGCCTTGAATTTTCACTTTAACGCCGCTTTAACCTCTTCAATCCCCCAAAAACAACACAAGGCCCAATATTCAAAACACCCTGAAGTCATACACAAGTGAAAAATAGTCAATCACATGAATAGTACTCGAGTAAAAGTCTTAAAGTATCTAAAGTACAAAAACGGGTCGATCAGTCATCAGATCCACAGAATCATTTCTTTGTTGATCTGATTGCAGATTAAATCAGTTAATTAATAATTAATCTGCAGAGTAATGAGTAACTAAAGGTATTAAGTAAATGTAGCAGAGTGTAAAGAAAACACCTTTATACCCACAGTTTTCTTAAAGGGGTATTCCACTGAAAAAAACTACAAAACACGCATTTCCCATAATGCAATTCTGAAGCGAAATCAGGCTTGCTGTTAAACATTCGAAGTTGACAGGGTCGTTTTAAGGTGATTTTCTCAGATGTGACTTGACTTAAACTGCCCTACAATGACTGTGGACCAACTGCATCCCCCTCGACGACCCCCGGTTCGTCCCCTGACCCAAAATTTGAGATCCGGAGCTGTAAAAAAAGAAACTACAAAAGACCTCAGATGTTTCTTCACGTGTAACATTGTGTGAAGTGACACAGGAGCAGAAAAATTACGTTTACTGTCACAGAAGAGGAAAGAAACCAGAACATATTCACATTCAACAAGCTGGAATCAGAGAATTTAGACCTTTTCTTCGTGAAAATGATATTCATTTCATTTTTTTTTACCAGAAATACAAAGGAAACATCTGAATATTCAGCATCTTGACTCTTTTAACAGCTGCATTGTTGTTTTAATGAAGTAAAGAGACATTTTGCCTGATTTTGCCTGAAAGTTTAACATGAAACAAAGTTGGAGCGGCTCTTTGTTGGACAATGTGAGGTTGCAGTGGTCGAACTGTGGCGGAGGCGAGGAGGTGAAGGGGAGTTTTCAGCGTCAAGTTAAGTGATTTTGCTCCCTCGCTGCTTCAAGAAAGAACAAATACACAGAAAAAGCTGCTCAGTTGCAGCTCCGCTCTGAATACTGATATCTCAGCAGCATGTGTGTGTGTGTGTGTGTGTGTGTGTGTGTGTGTGTGTGTGGTATGTGTGTGTGTGTGTGGGTGTGTAAAGCAGATGCCATTCTGCTGATCTCAGTCCACATCCATCCGTCTACAACCCAAATCTTCCCGAGGGCCCCGCCGGGACGAGGCGTCCTCGTCGCGGCTCCCTCTTCCCCTCCGCAGGTCAGGCGGCGTCCAAAGTGTTTCATCTCGTCTCGCAGGTCGAACCGGCGCCTGACGGGGAACATCTGCCCCGCCAAAAAAATTCACAAGCTGCCACCGAAGACGACATCGACAGTCGGTCCGTGTTTCCGCAGCCACGCGGTGTCATCGACAGTGTTGCATGTTGACGCATCTGCTGTGCTGCGGAGCTGAAGCGGCGTCTCAACAAGTTTCCATGTGATCTTTAAAGATTAGAACGACAGGATGGGACTCAGACTCAGGACTCAGGTGTGGGCGGGAGGGCGTGAACGTGTTATTGTATGATAAATATTAAACATATGTGACAAATATTTATTTTAAAGGGGCAGGAATTATGTTTTTTTTAAAGAATTACGCTTAAAAACAGCTAAAAGTTTGTGAGAGTGCAACAAAATATGTGAAAATCAGACATTAATGTGATAAAATATATAATATTAAAACTTAAAGATTCAGAAACCTTCAAATAGGAATTTATCTAACAAAATATAGCATATAATTCTTTTAAAAAGCACAAAAATAATACAAATAAATCACTTTTAAATGATTATTAGGACGAATTTAGGAGAAAATACACAGATAATTATGAAAAATAGCTACTTTTTTTGATAAATACATATTCAAAACTTCTCTGCTGTGTTTTTTTGTCCACACCAACTTAAAAAAATAAACGTTCTCCAAACTTTTAAAGGAAATCGGTGCAGACAAACGGAGCACTTTGACCCGTCGATCCACTGCAGCCCGTAAAAACCTAATGATCACTCGGTTTCCTCCCAACAAAAACACCATCGTGTTTTGGAAATGAGCGCCGAGCCGACAACACAAAGACGAAGTTTGGAGGAGGTTTGTAAAGGTTGCGTGGACTGTGTGGCGGAGTGCAGCTCGTTACCGCCTCGAACTTTGCGAGCGATCTCATTTGCAGAAACGAGTGCGCGCCGCGGTTCGAAGGTTGCATACATTGAGCCCAAATGCAGCGAAAGCGTTTGACTCTCCTGCACGAGTACAGTCAATATTGTGCGAGGCTTTAATGGTCAAACATATGCATATTCTCCCGCTCCAGTCCTCCCCGCTTTGATAAAGCTCAAATACATTCGCTAACATCCATCAAACACGGGGAGGAGGAGGAGGAGGAGGAGGACGAGGGGAGGCTGGAGAACAGAAGTTAGGTTCCTGCCACGGTACCGAGCGGTTATTTTATTGACGTGGGAAGACACAGGAAACGAGCTGCTTTCACTCTTGCATGTCGAGTCCTTCTGTTGGCGCGCAAATCCAAAACAATTTCACATTTTTTGAGAAATACGGGGGCAGCTGGCGTTCCCACAGCCGCGCCGGAATTAGCCGTTTACGCACTGCAACCCTATCTGCTCTGCACCTGGGCGGCGAGCATGGCAGCCCCGCACCTTTGACTCGTGCACACAGGCCACGGCTGCAATCTGTGTGTGTGTGTGTGTGTGTGTGTGTGTGTGTGTGTGTGTCCTCCTGCATGTTTGAGATTCTCCCTCCATTAGCTGGGAGATGGTGTCGTTTCAGCGTTGCGTTGCGTAACCTCCTCCAGGCACTTTAAAAAAAAAAAAAAAGGCTTGTGAAAATGATTAAGAGCTGCAGAAGAAGAAGAAGAAGAGAGATTTTCTCATGTGAAGATGAAGTTTGCAGGTTCCAGCAGGAGAGAAGTGAGGATTTAGGAACGACAAGTGTTTTATTAACATCATGCACAGAGGAAGGAAATGCAGCTATAAATATCATAATACACTGATATCTTTATTTATTTGGCACCTTTTAATAAACACAAAGTGCTTGAGAATAAAAAAAAACACACGCATAAAACAGAAAAGGAGCAAAACTGAATTTCATAAAGAAATAAAAGTGTTTCTGTATTAAACTAGAGCTTGGAACAAGAAGTGAACATCCGAGGAAGTGAGACGGAACATTTCAAGGTTCAGGTTCTGTCGGGCTTTTTCCACTATTTTAAAATAAATTCTGAAAGCGACAGGTCACCAGAGGAAGGAAGCTGTGATGAAGGGAGCAAAAACAAAACATAGAGTAGAAAGAAAAAGGCAGATTGTTAGTAGATTTGCTCTGAAATATTTATTTTATATTTTGTCATCTGATTAAAATGAAATCCTGTAATTTACAGTAAACAAAGTAACACACTGTGATATTGTGTTGATGTTGATTTTACCCCCTAAATTACGCACTGCACCTTTAAAATGTACATTTTAAGTTTACATCCGTTCTAATAAAAGCTCTTTTTCTTTAGTTGTATTGTGTTTTTCTGAATATTTCAGAGTTTGAACAGTAATCTGGAGGTAATTAACTCTTTATATCAGATGATATAAACCTATTTTTATGTATTGATCCCTTAAATATAGTACATGGAATTATTATATTACACATTTTATTGTGTAAAATGACACGAGTGCACTGAAATATTAAACCGTAAGCTGAATGCAATAATTATAAATTAACCCCAAGCATCTTTATCTGCATTATAATCTCTAAAATAAAAATAAAAGTAATCTCAGTAGACGTAGGACGACATATACTGATGTATCTGTGACAGGCCGATCAATATATCAGTCGGGTATATTTGAACCTTTTGGACCTTGACCTCCATTAAACCCTCGGGTCAGATATAAACAAGTGTCTTAACGTCTCAGGACACCTGTTGTTGCAGCTAAAAGTCAAAACTGACATGTTTACCGTCTGGTTCTGGACCTTTTTTAACCCCGTCTGGATTTTCCAACATGTAAAAAGAAAAAAGAAAAAGAAAAATTTGTAATTTTGTGTAAAATGTTTGTGCACGAGCTACAGAAAAAAAACAAGATTCAGAAAATGAAATAATCCAGCGAGTGCTCCGATACAGGAGACGGTTGTCGCCTTATTTTATTGATTGTTGTGTTAATTAATGGTTAAAAGGGTTAAAGAGTCAGACGTTAATATTTAAATTCACTCCACACAGAATTAAATCATAAAGATTGTAAACTTGAATCTGTACAAATATAACAAACGTGTCTCGTCACAGATCCTCCCCGACTGAGAGTCTATAAAAACCTGCAATGAATGAATGTTTAATGAGCAGGACTTCATTAGTTTGGGTTTTGCTAGAGAGATTTCGCCTCGTAAATTCTGTCTCGGGCGGCGCCGGCTCACCTGCCAGGATCCGAACCCTCGCAGTGGAACCGCTCGGCGCTCGGCGTTTGGACCGTTCCGCGCCTGTAAACAGCGGTGAGGAGCGAACATGTTGTCGCCCGTGTTGAACATCTGACCTGGCTGGAACCTGCGGCGAGCGGCACAGCTGAACAGGAGGCCGTCTGGATGGGAGAGGAAAAGGGGGGAGGAGGGTGGAGGAGGAGGGGGAGGGGGAGGGAGGCTTGGCTGTACATGCTTGGCTACTTGCCCCGGTCCCATTGACCAGACAGCTGAACTAGCGAGGGAGGAAGGGAGGGAGGGAGGCAAGGAGAAAGTGCAGGAAATGGATGGAGCTCCTGCTTTTTGTACATTAGAACATAATAATCTGCTCAGCTAACCTCCATCTTTGTTGATCTGCACTCTGACTGACGGCAGGAAAATGCAAAGAGGAATCAATCTGAACACCTTGTTTGTATCACGAGGGTGCTTTAATGCCAAAACGAGCGGCTGACTGCTTAAAGATCAACAGATACACAGATAATAAACAATGAAAGAGGCTGAATGGACGCACAGCCGCAGATTTACACCACATCTTTTAGAAAATTTCAAAAAATGTACGTGAAAGGTGTCGAAACGATCCGTCCAAGCAAGCTAGCTTGTGTTTATTAGCCTGTTAGCTCACATTTCAACACTGCAAGACAAGGAAGGTAATGCTAGCACAAGAAGCTAACGCTAATTCAGACCATTGTTTGTCTGAAATGTGGACGGAGCTCCAAAAAGTGTGAATTTCTTCCACTGGTTTCAAAAATAAGTCCAACTGTGTGTAATCTTATGAGAAAATGACCCTTCTTCCCAGCTGATTTACGACCTCAGCGAACAGTTTCCTGATGAGTTTATGGTCTCGATCAACCGGACCCGTCGGCGCCTATCAGTGAGTCCAGTTCTGCTCGAGGTTTCTTCCGGATAAAGGCAGTTTTTTTTCTCGCCGCTGTCGCCGGGCGCTCGCTCATGGGGGAAATGTTGCATCTCTATAACTCAAATAATCAAGGAGCTTGGTGCTCAGATTGAAAAGTGATCTGAAGACGGCTTTTGTTGTGAATTGGCGCTTTACAAATAAAGATTGATTGATTATATTTACAGGAACGTGTGACCGTTTAACTGAAATAAACGGCGTCCAGTCGTCAGCATAGAAAGTGAACCATACTCGGGATGTGAGCCAAAAGCTTCTCCAGTGTATCGCTGCCCATGTTTACCACTGTTTGTAGGGCAGCTGATGTCATTTCCTGGGTGTGAGTACTTGAATTATAAATTGAATTAATTATGTATTGCAAAACGAAGCCTTTAAATGTGGATTTTTTTGTGTTTATTTACTAAAAAACTAAATAAATATAATCATCTGTGTGTCAGTGCTCGTGTTGTCACTTGTTGGCGGACACACCACGTTGTCTCCTCTACACTTCTGTTAGTGTGTCCGTGTGTGATCGCCTCCGCCGGGGTCCCGGTGGCGTGGGGAGGCTACGGCGTCCCCGCCCACCCGAGGCCGGTTCCAGCCAATCAGGTGTTAATGTGCGGGGGGAACAGGAGAAGGGCTGCCTGACAGATGGCGGGCTGACCTGGAAAACCTGCCCCCTTTTCAGGGTTCAGCAGTCGGCAGATGACAGGTATTTATTTCATAACCCTAAAGACTGGAGAGGGTCACGCACACACACACAAACACACACTTTCACCATCAGTCGTTAACGAGTCGCTGAGTGATTTCCTGTTATTTTGCCATTTATTTCCATGTTTGTGAGCTCTTAAATTCTCAATCACAGGCAGCAGAAATCTTAAAAATGTGTTTATTTGAAGCAGATTCCCTGAATTCAAGCACACACACACACACACACACACACACACACACACACACACACACACACACACACATCTATCTGAGGCTCCAACCAGCCATGTAACTCTGATGTCAGGGCAAATCTGTCTGGCAGAAAGTGCTTTTTGATGAAGTCGTTCATAAATTTTAATACAACATGTCAGCTAACATGATGTATGGACCGGCTGCTCATTCATATTTCAAACCGCGTGCTGTTGAGCAACACAGCAGGGGTCGTACCTTGCTCTACCTTCAGAGTGCTTGTGTGGTTACGGCTGTCAGAGTCGGAGCGAGAGAGAGAAACGCGACCGGCGTGTCTGTCACACTTTTGATTTTCAGGTACAGAGATTTCATTACAGCTCGATGTCAGGCTGCATCACAGCGGAGCGAGACAGAGAGCTAACTGGAGTAAAATCTACTGTAACATGAGGAAACCTGACACGTGTTGTTGTGTAACATGTCTTTTAAAGTATATATCTCCTATTTGCTTTATATCACACAGTGTGTTATAATGCTGCCTGTTAGCTAAATGAGTAATACCACAATTAGATTATTAAGTTGTTAGTTTGGCAAGAAATTTTGCAACAAAAATGTAAAAAATTAGGATTTATATACGCTGTAAAAAGTCAAATTATAGTTTAAGATCTTCAGTTTTTTTTTGGATTAAACAAAATATAACACAGTGAGCTTTAGATGTGCAAGTGGGCAGATTGTGTTACTTGTAGGCAGAACTTTTTATGCTACGCTAAGCTAACTAGCTGCAAGCAATAGCTTTATGTTGAGCATATTCATAGGTTAAGCGCATTAGCAGCAAGATGGTGATTTTTAGCTTTGAATTACAGAGGAAAGGCTAATTCTAGCTTCTGTGTGATAGCTAGTGCTAATCTGATTGACAGCAAGATGTTTGTGACTGTTAGCTGCAAATAACAGAGGCTAGGCTAATGCTAGCATCTAAGTGATGTTGTACTAATCAGATTAGCAACAAGATGGTGATTGTTAGCAGCAAATAACAGAGGCTAGGCCAATGCTAGCCTAGTCTGTATTAGCTATCAGATTAGCAGCAAGATAGTGATAGATAGTTAGCATACATTGGGCTAAAGCTAGCTTCATATGTGTTAGCTACTGTACTATTCAAAATACAGCATGATAGTCTTGTTAGCTTGTCTTTAGTGGTGAGTTACACAGATTCAGCTGATGCTAACTACATGCTATGTGTTATTAGATACTAGCAACGACATGCTAGCTATCGATCAGTTGTGCTAACATATATGTGTGTGTGTGTATATATATAAAAAAGATCGTTTGATCGTCTGAAAACTTGTTTTTCCCTTGGAATGTTTCCAACCAAAGCGATGAAGAGTGAATTTTTGAATTCCCAAAGATGTCCAACATGTAGTTTTATAAACGCTGAGGATCAAAAGGAGGAAAAATAATAATAATAATAATAATAATATTCTGGGCGCTGCTGCTCTGAGCGGCCCGGCTTCATATCGACTTCCCCTCCACATCGCTGCAGTGATTCTCGCTTTGCTGAGTCGAAGGTGGCCGATATCTGATTTTCTCCCCCCAACCTAAGTCTCTCGCCTTGTATGAAAATGAGACACATTACCGGTCCATTAATTGATCCGGGCGGCGCTTTGAAATGTGGACCTCCCTGAGAATCAGGAATTAGGGGCCGACTCTTGGGCCAATTAGGTGAGTCCTCGCCGTGTCTCCTGCGACGCATCTCAATCAGCCCAGACCGGCCGCAGGTGAAATGCCAGACGGAGTCGCCGGTCGCCGCCGTGAATGCTAAAGGCCGGTCCGGGCCGGTAATGCTATTCATGTCCGAATCATGCCATGCATACAGCACGCGGGGCAGAGGCTAATCGTCTCTGATCGGCCGGTGTTTTACCTTTGATGCTCCTCACTCAGCGTGTGATACCTCCTCTCACCTTCCCCGTTTCATCCCCGCCAATAATAGCAGCGGCACGTCTATGAATAGCGAAGAAGAAGAAGAGACGGAGAGGTAATTATCCCGCTGGGAGGATCCTCGTCGCTCTCTCACATTTGAACGTGTTTTACAGAATTGATAGGAGTTATGTAACGTTTTAGTGAGTCCTGCAGGGCTACTTGTCGGCTCAGAGCTTCACAGAGAACCCTTTTTTATTATTTCCACATGTTACATATCAGGATCAGAGTCGTATCGGGGTGATAAACGGCCGCTAGCAGCCGTGTTGGTGTTGTTGGTGTGCGTCCACAGCGCCGTCTGTCCTCGACGTTGGACAGACGTGTTCGCCAGATGTCACGTCGAGCAGCCGCGGCTCGTTCAAACCAGCAGAAACGTTATTTAAATGATGAAACAGACATTTAGAATATAGTTCGGCGCCTTTATGGGAAGTTTACTGCTTGAAAAACATTCTGGAGAGGTCGATCTGTGGGTGAAACAGGATAAACATGGACCGTGGACACCTTTTGTTTGATTTGGTGTTGATTTAAAGGAATAAATTAGCTGGTCAGGAGCTGCAAGAAGTGAAAAATAATCTGTGGTTGATGTTACAAGTGATGAAACACCCGGTAAAATATCAAGTTTCCAGGGAGTCCCGGTAGAGAACGGGCCGTCAAAAGAGATAAGGTTTGAAAACTCAAGAAATCTACAACACAAATAAATATTTGTGCAATATAAAAGTAAGTAAATCTTAAATTCAACACATCTTTCAGTCACAGAGGAGGAAGATATTCACATTTAAGTGGCTGCAATCAGAGAATTCTGACTTTTTTTAAAAGTAGTTGGTGATTATAATCACTTAATTATAATTAATTAATAATCGCAGGTCTGATTATAATCCAACCAATGAAAAATACGTTTTCTACAGAAGAATAAGCGTAAGAAAAATGCAAAAACTGACTTTTTTCTAACTGCAAAATTAAAATAAATAAATAAAAATCTAATAAATTTAAATAATTGTTAAAAAAAAACAGCTGATCAGGACAAATTAAAGCTGCTGATTTGGACTCTGATAAAAATTAAAAGCAGTGTATTAAAGAAATATATTTAAAAGCAGTTAAAGGACAGTTCCGTACACTTCGTTCTGATCTAAATGAAGTAATCTAAGTCCGTCCAGACGCCGACTCCTCGCCGTCTCTGCGTGGATCCGCTCTGTGACGGCCTGTCTGTCATATAATTCTGCCGGGCCGACCATGTGCTGTGTTCAGATGTGTCCCGCCACTCTAAACCCTGTTGTAATCCCGCGTTCAGCCAGCGTGAGCCTTAATTGAAATAATCCCTGCCGTCGAAAGCGGGGCGGTGCTGCTCGGGACCTGCAGCCGGAGCCAGTTTCATGATGGGTCCAGTTTAACCCACTGTGTGACTCTGACCTTTCCCTCGCTGCTCGCTGGGACCATCTGAACCCAGCCCAGTGAGGACATCTGGTCGGATACTGAGGAGGTCGTTTGATCCGCCTGGCTGGTCCCAGAGGCCTTTCAGAGCCTGTCAGACTTACAGTACGACGCTGAGTGCTGCTGGAGGGGGACGTGACACCAGCACGGATTAATACCAGCGAAGAAAAGACGGCGCCGCTCTCTGATTGGTCCGAGTTCTGAGCTCTTTACCCTCAAATATCAGAAGAGTGACGGGGTCAGCCATCTATGACAAATTCAGCTTTCAGTCACAGTTTAACAGCAGAACAACAACTTCACACAACTCATTTACGATTTAATGTTTTAATTATGTTTTTGTTTTTTATCTCTAGATCGTTAAGTAAACCCTCAGATCAAATTTAACCCAAAACAAACTAATATAAAAAAATTATATTATATTATTTAAAACATTTTCATAGCAATTTGCTGCAAACTAGCAACATGGAAATTGTTAATATAATTGTAATTATACAATAAAATAATAATTTATAGTCTGTACAGCCTGTTGATCAATGTACTTGTGTCACGATTTTATTTTAAAATTTTAAAATTATTTTATTCATTTTCTTCCCATTATTTATAGATTTTGTGTTGGTTTGTTACCATGGTTACACAAAAACGACTGAAGAGATTTCCTCTAAACTTGGATGGAGGATGAGTCTCGACCCAGAATAGACCCGATCAACTTTCCGAGTGGTTCCGGATAAATGAACGGGCCCAGGATTTTTTTTTCCTTTCTTTCTTTATCGATTTTAGATTTATTTATTTATTTATTTATTTATTTTTTTGGCATTTTTATCAGTTTCATAGGGAATAATGTTTGGATCGTAATTTTAAAAAATCAAGTGTATTTAATAAATTAATCAAACTTTATTTGACAGCGACGACAATTAAATTTACATCCTAATAAAAATCTGGATTTAACCGATTTTAAATATTTTATATGACCTCAATCAATCAACCTGTAGATACAGATCGTGACATCTTCAGTACAACACATAAATAAAACATGAGTCATCAGTAAAACACAGATCCAAGTCACTGTCATTAATTAAATACTTAATTCAAACGCTGTAATTAATGAAAATAATTATAAGGTTTGAATTAAAGGGGGCTGTAGGGGTTAAGCGGAGGTATGCACTCTACTCGGTGTCATTCTAGTTTTTATTTATTTATTTATAGCATAATTGATTGTAAATTTAGCTAGCTGGGGAGAAAAATCATCACCAAAGCAGCAGTTTGATGTTAATTTATTAATTAAATCATTTATATTTTACCTTTATTACGTTTAAATGTAAATTAAGTTACTCCTGGTCGTCCATGTGTGCAAATAAAACTTTAAAATAGGAGGTAATTTCACTTGTAGGTGGTGAAAAAGCTTATCAACAGTTAAGAACATTTAATATTAAAGGATATTTTGGGTCAATCAGCTGTTTTTTCAACAAAACACTGACATGATTTGTGATATTTTCAAAATAAAATACCTCAAACTGCATTCAGTCACACAGATGTTACATTTAGTTTGAAGCCTGAAGTTATTCTATCAAACATGTATTAAATAATCTGACTTTTAACTTTTTATGACCTTCCGTGCTCCGTTAAATTTCTCCCACACAAACAAAAACAGAAAAAACACAAGAGGAGAATTAATTCATGACGTTCTGCTGAACGAGAGAAGACTTCAGGTCGGATGTTTCACCTCCACACTGTCAGAAACACACATTCCTCCATTTGTTTAACGCCGCTGACATCATCATCATCATCATCATCAGGTTCTTCTGCCTCAAAACCAAACGACTCGGGAGGAGAAAGTCCAGCTGAGAGACGCTGGGAGATGATTTGTGATATTTTGAAGATCCTGTCAGCGGACGGTTTACACAAAAACGCCCCGAAGTGAATTCAAACATAAAGAAGACGACTTTAAAAAACCCCTCAACGTCCAGATTTATTCACGGCGTTACAATTCAATGTTTAATACAAATGAAGGTCAGCGTCTCGTCTCCTGACACACACACACATCCCAGCTCATAAACGCAGATAAGTCACAGTTTTAAACACACACACACACACGTTGGCTTCTGTTTATAAAGCGTCTGAATTATGATCCCGCTCGTGTTTCTGCACTAATGAATGTGTTTTCCGGTGATTCTGCATCTGAGCGGCTCCGTCTCTGCCTCCTTCTCCTCCGCCACTGTATCTAAAACAGTGCATTAACATCTGCAGCCCATTTAGTGCTGCTGACACCAGGCTAATAACAGTGTGTGTGTGTGTGTGTGTGTGTGTGTGTGTGTGTGTGTGTGGTGAGAGTGTGAGCACCAGCCAACAAGCACAGCTGAAAGGTGTCACCGAGGCTCCGACGCCTCCTCTAACAGTTCCTGATTCAGGGGGCGCTTGTTTTGTTTTTTTTTTCCTCCTTCCTCTGTTCTTTTAAAGGAACATCCTTCAGAAAAACGCTGCACGTGTGGCGGCGGCGGCGGTGGCTGTAACGTACGAGTTATTAGAGGTAATCAAACGCCTCGGAGGGGCTGAAACACCTGAGGGACTCGTTTGTCCCACGTGGAGGTGAAACGAGGGAGTGACGGAGCTGATTGGAATAAAAAACAAACACAGTAAATAAAAGAGAAAGCTCGTCCACACCCCTCGCTCGCTCGCTCGCTCCTCTCCTCCGCATTGTTATTTCAAATTATTGATCTTTTACAAATATTATTTCAAGGTATCTTAATTACTCGCAAAAGAAGCGGCGCCTTGGCCGGCGGACAACACAAATAAGTTAATTTGCATTTCTGTGTTGTGAGTGTTTTGGCAGGCGCCGCGCCGGTCCAGATTGTAACCCCTATTTCTGCCTCCAAAAACCTGCCTTGGAGGAGCGTCCACGGAGGGATTAGGGATTTAGTGGGGAAGGTAAGTGTGACTACAAGCTTTGGCTCGCCATCTGCTCCCCAGCAGAGTTGAGGCCAACCTGTGCAGCCTGCAGCAAAGACCTGGGCACTGTGCTAACTCTGGTTTGAGCCAACCTGGCGCCCGCGGCCCCAATCACCAACAGTCTGCTGATTAGTTGTAAGAAGCACTCCATATGTAGCAAAGTTTTTTTTTCCTCTCTGCCCGTCTCCTTCTCTTCTTTCCCTTCCTTTCTCCTCCTCGTGCATTAAATAAATATGGATGTATGGAAGGGTTTTTTTCGGCGGATGGCGCCTCGCCTGTTTTTTGTCCCGCTCACCTCGGACAGAACGCCGAGCCAGGGAGGAGAGAGAGGAAGATGAAGAAGAAGAAGAGAGAAGAGAGAAGAAGAAATCCTGGCCGTCCTCCTCTTCTTCTTCTTCTCCTCCTTCCCTCCCCTCGCTCTCGTTTGCCTGGCAGCGCCGGGAGACAGATGACAAGGGTTTGTGGCCGTCTGATCACCCCTGGGTGGGTATTTTTCTAATTTATTTAACGGCAGCTTATTAAAGGAGGGAGAGAGAAGAAGAAAAAACAAGATGAAGAGGAAGGAGAGGAGGAAGAAGGCAGGTCTGTCGCCCCGGTGGCCAGGGGAGCCAACCCAAGCCAAGGAACGACCAACGAAGAAGAAGAAGAAGAAGAAGAAGAGGATGCTCCGACTCCCCTGGTAGAGATATCCGAGAAGATCAAACGACACCGGAGGAGGAGGAGGAGAGAAAAAACACAAGAAACATAATGCTCATTATTAAATTGCAGCCATTCCTGTTGCCAGGAACCTATTTCTCAGTATTAATTATTCATATTTTATTTCAGTAATCCAATACTCAGGTGAGAGCCGCTGCTCTTGATAGAACATGTAATTTCGAGGCTTAATGGCGGCCGGGCGGCCCGAGCAGAGGGATTAGAAACAGAGTATAAATCACTAATGGCTGCACGAGCGCACGGCGGCTTGAATCCGTCTTGCTTTGTGTTTACTTGTATTTTATTGCGCTACGTTGCTCCGAGGGAAACGCTCTGCCGTGACCTTTCAACACAACTTGAGCAACTGCGAGAGACGGAGGGAGGGAAGGAGGGAGGGAGGGAGGTAAAAAATCACCCGGCAGAATGAGACGGTGTAATCTCCTGATTTGTCCAAACAAAGAGTTCATCAGCATCTTTCTCCGGCTGACAGTGAATATACAAAAAGCAGCGAGCAGACGAGGCCTGATTCATACAAATTGTGTTTTTCAAGCAGAATAGCGCCATCACTTACTTCTGATCCGATTAGCCGCCGTCCCAACACCTCCATTTGTCTGCTCCATCAAACGCTGCGTAATAACAATTTATGGACGTGCAGGAATTTTTGGTCAAGATTATAAACAGGCAGATAACCGCAGAGCCCGAGGACGTCGCCCTTCTTTTTTATTTTATGATCCCCGTCCGCATAAATGTCTCCGTCACCATCGCTCTCAGCCGGGCTGACAGGGCAGCAGCCGCTCGCTCCTTCATATCCTCCGCTGCCGGACACGAACGTGATCACGAGCGGCGCCGACATGTTTGGATTTTTTACGTAATGTCCCTTTAAACCCACACAAATGGATCATGAATTATTCCTGTTCGCTTAAAATAAGAGAGGGACACATTTACATCATTTTCTAGTAAAAGAAAATGTGGTTTAAAAGCAGCAAGCCATTTTTTACATATGAAAGTTGCATTGTGGGTAATGTCGCCTCAAAAAACGATCCTAATCGACTCAGCAGAACCTAAAATATCACCTTTTATTGTTCGCCTACGTTACCCACAATGCAACTGAGCCACTGGGTGACATCACTGGAGGCAGTTTAAAGGCTATTAAAAGGAATTTCTTGACATTTTGTGAAATCATTTGATACCACGCTCATGTTTAAACTGTAAATATGAAGCTACAGCCAGCAAAGGGTTAGCTTAGCTTAGCTTAGCTTAGCATAGATACTGGAAACAGAGGGAAACAGCTAGCGTGGCTTTGTCCAACGCTACAAGCACCTCTAATGATCATCTGTAGAAAAAACAGACGTTTTCACACTCTGTGGAGTTTAGCGATGCTAACTGTTTCCCTCTGTTTCCAGTCTTTGTGCTAAGCTAAGCTAACCACTCATCATATCATCTCAGTGTCTCTTACTTTCAAATAAAACTGCAGACTCGACGTTAAAGTTACTGATCACAGCACAGAAAGTCACATAAGCAAAAAGAGGGTTTTCATGACCTGGCAACCCCGACGTTATTTTTACTAATGGCTACAAAGCGATCTGTATAAAGTGTTGGTGAGCGGGTCGGAGGTCGCCGGCGAGAAGAGGAGGAGACGAAGAAAGTGTTGAAATGCTCTTCATCCTCCTTTTTAACAAGCCGCGCCGGCTGACGACGCCTCCGCCCACGTCCGGGGGTGTAAACGTGCTGTACATTAGCTGCTACGTCGGCTGGAAGACGCTTTTTTTTAATTCACATTTTCTGACGGGGAAAGGTGCCGCACGGCGTTTAGCCACGCGACAAAAAAGACAATTAGGTCATAGAGTATGCACACATCTTGCATGCTCTCTGGTCTCCCGCAATTTGGGCTAAAGAAAAAAAAAAAAAAAAAAGTAAAGGTCAGCCACGTTAGTCAGATTGCGCTCGACAAATTCTAAAAAGGCTCGCTGGTCACGCCGAATGTATTCCCTGCAACATAATTAGCCCCCTCAATTCCCCGTCGTGCCAGGCTACCGGGTGTCTCCAAAGCCCCACCCCTTCCCCCAAAATGCCTTTCACCTCTGCTTGCTCTGTGCCGATGCCCTCCCCCTCCACCTCCCCCCCTCGCACCGCTCCATCACACATTGTTGCTACCCTAAACTTGCTGCAGATGCGGCCGGCTGATGCATAAATTAGTCATCAACATTAGCATTAGCCGGCGCGTGGCACCCGGTGCCAACTGCTCTCCGAACGGCCATAAAAGGTCATGTTTTGATGACTGAATGCCACACAGGCACCTTGGCTCCCCGGAGGAGGGTTCCCCAGGTGCACGTGAAAGGTTAAAAATTACCTACCCGCCACCGCCTGTCTCTGGCGAAGGAAATAATTAGGGGGTTTTTAGGGAGCGGCAGAATGCCTCGCTGTCAGATGACAGAGCGTTACCTAATGGTCGTATCTGGGGAAGAGTCAAGCGGCCTGTCATTCTCTTGACAGGACAAATGAGCATAATGGTGGCAGGGAAATGGGCGCCTGTTCCCCCCTTTTTTTCCAGCCAGGGAAGAGGAGGAGGAGGTGGAGAAGGGAGGAGGAGGAGGAGGAGGAGGGGGTGAAATGGCAGCGCCTGAGCAGAATAACACAAGGACGTTAACCTTTTACATAAATCTGTTAACACGTGTATGAGTGCTGTTTAAAAGTGAGGCTTGATGCTCTCCTCCTCCTCCTCCTCCTCCTCCTCCTCCTCAGTCTGCTGCTGCTCTCTGACTCGATTTGTTCGCACGTATTTTTATTCTACAGCTGCAACAAACTGGACTTCTGGAAAAATGTGGCTACACGCAGAAAACCAGACTCCATAAAGAAAATGACGATTTTTAAAAATGTTTCAAAATAACAGCCGCTTCCTTCTGTCTACCTTCCAAACCTCTCATCATTTTCTGTAAGAAAGTTCAAAATAAACACTTCCTGTTGATCCTTCACATTAAAAGCCTGACACCGAGAACAAATAACAGGTTTTAGTGTGAAGAAGTTGAGTCAAAGTGAGTTTTGAGGTCAGAAACAAGAGAGGATTCAGACAGTCCGAAGCAGAAGGTGGCGATAATGTTCCTCAAATGTTGGTAACCATTTGGTGCATTTAAATCGAAGAAGAAGAAGAAGAAACTCGGACTGTCTTGGTGGATCTGCTTCAGTGAACTCCCTGCTCGGCTTCTGACGACATCATCAAGGTACGTAACACCTCCAAGGACTCCACCTGCTGCTTCTGTTCACACACTGACACAGACGTGCTGCTCGACCTTGGAACACTCTGGGGGGAAAAGAACAAGCAGCACCTGTTAACTCACCTGTTAACTTACCTGTACACACACCTGTACACACACCTGGTCTCTGTCAGGAGGTGGTGAAGCCTGAGAGACAGACTGATGATGAGCAAAACCAACAGCATGAATAAAGAAACGTCTAAAAATGGCTGAAACTTTTGAAGAAGTAACAACTCACAGTGGAGACACTTTTCTGTGTACTTAAACAAGTTTAAAGACTAATTACAGTGAACGCAACAGGCTGCTAGCTGTAGCCAGGCTGCTAGCTGTAGTCAGTCTGCTAACTGTAACCAGGCTGCTAGCTGTAGCCAGGCTGCTAACTGTAACGAGGCTGCCAGCTGTAACAAGGCTGCGAGCTGTAGCCAGGCTGCTAACTGTAATGAGGCTGCTAGCTGTAGTCAGGCTGCTAGCTGTAAACTTGCTGCTAGCTGTAGTCAGTCTGCTAACTGTAGCCAGTCTGCTAACTGTAGCCAGGCTGCTAACTGTAACAAGGCTGCTAGCTGTAGCCAGGCTGCTAACTGTAATGAGGCTGCTAGCTGTAGTCAGGCTGCTAGCTGTAGTCAAGCTGCTAACTGTACCCAGGCTGCTAGCTGTAGCCAGGTTGCTAGCTGTAAACTTGCTGCTAGCTGTAGTCAGTCTGCTAGCTGTAGTCAGTCTGCTAGCTGTAGTCAGTCTGCTAACTGTAGCCAGGTTGCTAGCTGTAAACTTGCTGCTAGCTGTAGCCAGTCTGCTAACTGTAACGAGGCTGCTAGCTGTAGCCAGGCTGCTAACTGTAATGAGGCTGCTAGCTGTAGTCAAGCTGCTAACTGTAACGAGGCTGCTAGCTGTAGTCAGTCTGCTAGCTGTAGTCAGTCTGCTAACTGTAGCCAGGTTGCTAGCTGTAAACTTGCTGCTAGCTGTAGCCAGTCTGCGAACTGTAACGAGGCTGCTAGCTGTAGCCAGGCTGCTAGCTGTAAACTTGCTGCTAGCTCTAACAAGGCTGCTAGCTGTAGCCAGGCTGCTAGCTGTAAACTTGCTGCTAGCTGTAACAAGGCTGCTAGCTGTAGCCTGGCTACTAGCTGTAACGAGGCTGCTAGCTGTAGCCAGGCTACTAGCTGTAGCCAGGCTGCTAGCTGTAGCCAGTCTGCTTATTGTAGCCAGTCTGCTTACTGTAGCCAGTCTGCTAACTGTAGCCAGGCTGCTAGCTGTAGCCAGTCTGCTTATTGTAGCCAGTCTGCTTACTGTAGCCAGGCTGCTAGCTGTAACAAGGCTGCTAGCTGTAGCCAGGCTGCTAACTGTACCCAGGCTGCTAGTTTTATAGATGATTTCTTTCTCTTCAGATGTGTTAGAAGTGTTGTGTTAATCTCTGACTCCTCCTTGTTAGTTTATTATGTTACGCCTCTCAAAAAGCAGAGTCTGCTCTGATTGGCCAGCTGTGCTGTTGCGACATCACAACCTCACACAAAGTCCTGACAGCTTGTTTGAAGCTACAGTTTCTGAATATGAGCGGTGTGATGGAGAATTTTGATCCTTTGACATCAGATATTCTACTGACACTTTCTACAATGTGAGACTTTAATGTGCAGGTGTGTCGGCCAGGTGAGGACTCGATCTCAACTCTACCTTTGGACATGTATTTCTCTTGTACTTTTAAGAAAATGCAGTTTAAGAAAGACAGATACAAATCTCTGAAAGTGATCGTCTCTTCTCTGCAGGACTGTAAAGTCACCAGCAGGGCGTCACTTCCATCCGGCCTTTAAAATGTGCGTTTTAAAAAAGAAATAAGAATTTCCTCGTCTAGTCAACATAGATTTAGAAATAAAGAGCGTGAGCGTGTTGGGTGGCGGCGAGCGGAGCTCAGGTGGATGTTGGCTCCGACTCAGCTGCGGCGCTCTCCAGCCTGCTGTGCTGCGTCTCATCTACACTCCTGTCAGCTTCACACCTCTGATCAGCCTCAGAGGTTCGGCGAGGCTCCGAGGTGCAGTTTAACTCGCTGCCGCAGAGCAGTTTAATTCTTCCTGTGCCACATCCTGCATGCTAACAGAGGGGTTATTAACATAACAAACTTAAATGCCCTATATAAATAATATGTTCGCAGAAATGCAAACCGGCTCAGCTGACACTGTTTAGGCAGCGCCTCCAACATCTGTTTATGAGCACTTTGCCTAATGATATCATCCGATATCATTAACTGTGGCAGTGTGCGCCGCAGCAGCAGGTGCAGCTGTTTATGCCCCCCCAACACCTCCCCAACACACACACACACACACACACACACACACACACACTTGAAGAGAAAAGACTTTCACAGTCTCCTCCAGCACCACCAGCACCCACCCTTCCCTCCCCTCCACCCCACGAATCGTCCAAACCGCTCATTAGGACAATTTTCCTCAACAAAAAAAGCGGCCCCTATGATTTCAATCTGTATATCACCTGTAATTGTAGTTTTTAGCGAGAGCCTGATTCCATACATTTAGCGGGAGTAGAACTGCGACTGCGGGTGCGAGCGCTGAGAGCACGCCTCTCGCCGCGGCCGCCAGCTGCAGAGGCTGTTTTTAGATGGCAGCCGCTTGCCGCGGGGAGGCTCTCGTAGGCCTCCTGTTTCTCTGGTGGGAGGAGGAGGCGGCGCTTGGCGAGGCCCCTGCTTTGTTTCCTGACTTGGTGTTCGCTCTGTTTAGATGCTGGAAATTATAGAAAATTATTATTTCTGGCAGCAACAATGGAGGCTGCTTCCTCTTCCTGACCGGAAGGCCACGGTCAGGGGGGCCTTCGCAGGTTCCTCCCGAGCCGGATTTGACGGTACCGCTGCTGTAATTAGTCAGATGGTCGATTCAAATGTTGTGCGACACAGAAGCTATCTGTTGCATTAGCGGTGCACCCCGAGGCGGCGCCGGCGGTATTTATAGATCCAAAACAAACAATGCATATGGCAAAATGTTATCTGGCACCGTCTTCGGTTTTATTTCAGGGGAGGCAGAAGAAGAAGAAGAAGAAGAAGCGTCAGCTCTCTGACGAGGGGCGGAATCAACATCACAACGCTAACGAGCTAATGCAGCCATTTTACCTCAAGTCACGAATCCGACAACGAGGCGACACGTTAGGGGTCGGGTCCGGTTCTCCGACTACGGGTCTCGTACCTGAGAGGGTCTACTTTTTGACATACAGGTGTTAATTAAAACGTAGGTTCTTTAGTTATTAGCTTTCTGGCCTTTCGTACGTCAGGGTGAAGATATTCAGACACTCCCTGACCCGCCCGGTGTACGTTAATAATCATGAGACGTCTGTTTTCAGGTGTGTTTTGTTGACAGAGCTCGTCTGTGCACGTTTTCCATCGATCTAAAATTGATTCACAGGTTCTCGAATGTTAGAAATACAGTTGCAAACGTAAAATGACAACAGAGATTTGCACAAATCTGCTGAATGATATTCAAAATGTCTCATTTTCGTCTGTAAAACATCCACTTAAAGGCTTGAAGACTTATTTTAAATATGTCAAGACAGAAATATGTGATTTCAAACACCCGTCATGATTAACACAGACTTGGTTTTTTTGCTGATTGGTGCAATTATCCTGGACAAAACCCTTCAACTTTATATCAAACAGTCGCTTAAACTTTATATGTTGAATTTAAGGAGGAATGTGCTCAGATTGAGTCGCTCTGACAGGTTTAACAAGAGGACGTAATCCAACCGGAGGCCTTGAATGAAGCTGTTTTCTTTTAGGTTTTAGGGTGAATCTTTCAGGAGGAGTCTGAGAATGAGTCCTGAGGTTGGAGGCCGACAGAAGCTCCCAAACCATCGAGCTGTTTCCGAAACATTAACACGTAACAACAATTTTCTTTTGACACTTTGGAAGTGTAACTATCTCCGTCCGTCTCGTGCGTCCGTGAGCTTTCCTCGCTCTGACAGCTCCATGTTGGCACCCAGAGGAGGAGTTTTTTATTTGCAGGCGAAGACCCCGACGCTGAACCCGCCCCGAGCGCCGAAAACACGCCGACCACACACACGGGATGATGATGATGATGATGATGATGATTCTCGTATCTGCACTGTTGTTAACGCTGCACTCGACAGATCAAATACATCCCAACGTGAGAAACAACACATGTGCACAACAAACACACACTCCTCCTCCTCCTCCTGCTCCTCGTCCTCCTCCTCCTTCCAGCTGTTCTCTAAATGTTGATTACACAAGACACCGGGGGGAGCCTCCTCCTCCTCCTCCTCCTCCATCTCCATCCTTCCTCCTCCTCAATCCGGTAGCCGGGCGATTCCCCCACGAGGAGGCTGAGCGGGACCGGCTGACCCGAGGTGCTGGGTGACCCGGGGTTGGGGGTCCAGAGAGGGCCGTGGCCCCGGGGCCTCTTGGCTGGGGCTCTCCTTCCCCCTCCTCCTCCTCCTCCTCCTCCCTTCCTCCCCTCAGCAGCACATCTCGGGATGGGCAGAGACAGCAGCGGCCCGGGGACGACCGGCCGGCGAGCCGGGCAGGAAAATAAGAAACCGATAAAACTCCTCGGCTGTCGAGACGCTCGGCCAACTCCACGTCAAGTGAAACAGAGACGGGGAATTAAAGCGGGGTGAGTTTTATCCGACGTGAACATTTCGGAGCGTTGGAGGCTCTAAAGATTAAAGCGCAGGAGGCAACGTGTTCGTATGGAAACACTGTTTATCTGAATCAGCGCGTGGAGACGGACTTTAAGTTCTCTGCAGCAGACGACTGCAAAGTGATAAAACTAGACGATTGAATCATCAGCTCTGGTCGCGGCCACGTTCCAGGGTCGCTACATGCTAACGCTAACTAATTACTATGCAGGAGATTTGGTTCTGCACTTGGTTCTGGATTCATATTTCTGTTTCTGGATATTTGAGGAAGGCAGTTTGGGTCAGAATAACAAATTCTGTTCATCCCGAAGTCACCGGTGCTTTCACATGTAACGTACGTAACTCACGTTTCTTCGTTAGTTTCTCTCGTCCTGTTCGTTCTTTCGAGCATCTGCTGTGTTTCCTAGAACGCTGCTTCACAATAAATGACTAAATAACTGGAGGCTTTTATTGTGAAGAAGCTACAGTAAACTTATTTGTAGCTGAATTAGCGTAGCCACTTCGTTAGCGATGATTGTTAATTGGATAGTTTGAATACCAAGAAGACGGACAAACATCCAAAACATCACATTATATCAAAAACTGTCCATAAAGAAACATTTAATCCAATAAAAAATGATGTCATTGTTCATAATTTGCCATAAATCAGAGTTCTGGCCCGTCAGCACTCAGCACTTGGTGTCAGGACGTATAGTTATCGTGACGTTCTCAACCGTTTCCTGCCAGAATCAGACAACCTGACATTTCCCTCTCCTCAGATTGTCACCCTGTCAAATTAGGCGCCGACGAGTTCCTTCAGAGGGGAAACTGTCAGACGATGAACGGCGTCGTCGACACGTAGAAAAAGGTAAAGAAATGATGACGAGGAAGACGAGGATCACGTCTTCTGTGACGCGCTGCTGTGAATAAAACTGATATCAGGATTTACACATGAAGCTGACCTTTACTTTGGCGGTACAGAAAAGTGGAAGTGAGCTCGAGTCTGTTTCAGACCGAACAAAAGCTTTAAAGTCTCTCAATCAGTTTCTATCTATTCTATTATGAAGCAGATCTAAGGGAAGTCCAGATTTTCAAAATAAAGTTGTAATATAACTACTGAGCTCACACTTATTAATATTAATATTACGTCATAATTAATGTGTTCATTATATTTTGTACTATGAAACTAAACATGTAAAGTAACTAGTAACTAAAGTTTTGCATTACATGGCAGAAGTATGAACAAGTAAAGTAGCTGAAAATGGAAACAACAAGAACCTGATAATTGTACTAACGTGCAGTACTTGTACTCGTATACGTACTTAGTTACTTTGCATGACCAGATACTTTATATTGGCCTCAAACAGAACAGTCCTGACACCATTAAAAGTAACTAAGTACTCATCTACTGTACTTTACTTGTACTTTATACCTCTACTCCAACATTTCAGAGGACGTTTTACTCGACTACAGCTTTAGTTACAAGTTACTTTGCACCAACAGTTATTTTCATGACTAGTTGATGAATCATTTAATTGTTAAAGTGTAGAAAATGCTGGGAACATTTACCCAGAAGCCTCAAAATGAAGTGACGACAAAGAAAAGGAGCAAATTCTCACATTTAAGAAGCTGGAACAGGATGATTTTTGACATTTCGGCTTAAAAATTTATCAAATTAGTTGGTGATTCATTTTCTTTTCGACTGTATATAAAGAAAACCAGAGTTTCCACCTCGTGGCTGCACCAATGAAACACTTTCCCTCTCAACATCTCACATAGTTTCATTTAAATAGATTTTTAAAAACGCAGTTTGAGGCAGAATGACACAAATGAATGATGAATAAAACCCGCTGACTCACGTTGGACCTGGAGCTTTGTGGCGTAACGAGTCAGGAACAGAACTTGAAGTAGTTTTTGAAGGAGGACGGGATTTACATTCACTCGGCGTTCGGCTCCTGCGTCAGCCGTCTGGCGGGCTGAACTTCCTGCTGGTTAATGTATGCTCGCTGTGCGTTTGCACGACCTGTCTGAAGTGATTTCTGACGGCCTTGTTTAATTAGCCGTACAGCCTGTGTACTTTTATACATATTCATCGGGCCGCAGATTTCAGGCCGATTGATGCTGTAATTGATTCAGACGGTTTTATAATTCCTGCAAAAGCAGACGGAGAATTTCAATGACTTTGCAATTTGAGGGGGGGAACAGGAGGAGGAGGAGGAGGAGGAGGTGTGAGGGCGTCTACACCTGAGGAAACGTCTCGCTCGGTGTGATTTCTATCATTTTACAGAAGACGACGCAGGCGGAGGGGATGTCTGCTGCTTTGTTGTTCGTCTTTCACCAGTAAATTACACATTTAGGATTTATTAAGACAAGAAACAATTTTCAAATAGTGAATCCGTGAAGCCTCCGTGGAGATGTGCTCATTACTCCGTAGCCCCGGGCCACGTTCACCGCCTCGAATGCATCCTTTTTCTTTTTTTTTTCTCCCCTTCCTTCTCGTCTCCCCCCCCCTCCTCGCGCCTGTGTTTGGCGGCGCTGCGTTGCCAGGCCTGATGCCGTAATGTCACAGCGGTTTGTTCAAAGCTGCGACGATGATTTGGGCTCCCAGCAGGTGCCGCCCCGATGTCTGTTCAATTATTAACGTGAGGGCCGCGTGGATGCATTACAGCCGCCGCGCCCATTAGATAAAAAGACGACGTTTTATTTGACACGCCGCATATTTCCTCTCTCTCGCTCGCTCGCTCGGTGCTGATGATGCTGAAGCCGCGGCCCTTTCTTGTTGCTTCTTTTTGTTTTATTCATCACCGTTCGTTTTTTTTTCTTTGTCTTTTGGTATGCATGGAAATATTAAAGAGCCATTTGTTCCCGCTCAGTGTTGTGGGCACAAGAGCCATCGTGATCTTTTTTTTTTGTTGTTTTTGATTCCCTCTCGTCAAACTGAGGTCACATCGGCTCCCTCCACTCGTTTTTAACTTCCCAGCAGCCCCCCCGTCGGCCCCAATCTGAGCATGAAAACGTCGGCCACGTTGATAAATAAATCATGCGGCGGACACAAAGTTGAAACCTCGACACAATCGCTCCCAGCAGCCGTCTTCGCTTCTCTTGTTCCTCTTCCTCGGGCGCTCAGATGTTCTGTCTTTGATGGCGCCGTGATGACCGATCGACGGCTGAGCAAAGTTGTCAGTCGATGTCATCGGAGCCTTTTTGTAGGCGCGCCGCTAAAAGATGTAACCTATGAATTCTTTATCGGTTGTTTTTTTCTGATCTCCCCTTCGTCGGGGCGGCGGCACAAAAATGAAACTCCGACAAACACGAGAGGAGCTGTGTGTGTTTTATTTTTTAAAGTGGAAACCTGCGGCGTGATTTCAGAGGAAGGTCGACGGACTGAACCGACCCGGTGTGCAGGAAACACAGAAGAGGAAGCTCCAGCAGTGTGTTTGTCTTTTTCATTAAATCCGGTCAGATAAGCAGCTCGTCTGACAGGAGCACAGACGAACACGTCTGGAATAAACACTCTGAAGAAGCTGAACAATTCCTCCAACGTCCCGGTTTGGTTAAATGAGTTTGTACGACATGAATCAAGAAATTTACCAGATTCAAATCTGCTTTTTTTACATTTCCACTGACGTCACTAAACATTCAGCACACGACTGATAATCCAGATGTTCTGATCTTTAGTCGAGTCACATCTGGCCGTCACAGGTCACAGAAACCACTTCATAAAAGTAAAAATAAACAGTAAATAATGATTTATAATGTTAGTAAGAGTTAACGAAGGTTTTATAAGACATTAACAAGCTCAGCGTTTGTGTTGCCAGGTTTCGCTTTTCTTTTAACATCTGTCGGTTCAGTTTTTATGTCGACAGCAGGTGAGAAGGAACCCAGAAATGTTGACAAGTGTGTGAACGAGGAGGAATACGTTTTTTATTTAAGATTCTACTTAATCAGAAAGAAGCATCTAATGTTTGAGAAACACTTTTTGGACACAATGTATCAACTTTGAATGTCGGAGAAATAAATCACGATGGTAATTTAATTATTAAATAATTAAAATGACCATCCCAGTGTTAAATAAATAGGAGGACCCTGAACACAACCTCTTCTCGTCCATATACCTGCCAAACAATCTCTTTTTCTATAGTTTTTAGAATAGAATGCTATAGAATGCTTTTATTGTCATTGTATTTACGTACAACAAAATTGGAGAGCTGCTCCAGTAAGGTGCCTCATTAATCATAAAAACTCATTCCACACTTCATTCAATGCAAAACACACACACCCACACCAACATCTACACAGAGATGTATCCTTGTTAGCAATCATAAACATAAAAATAATAAAATGTGAAGTGCTGAGTGTCAGTCAGTGCAAACCGCATCATTAAAAAATAAGTTTGGCTTCATTTAAAACTGTTATTGTATTAGGAAATAAGCTGTTCCTGAATCTACTAGTCCTTATTTGTACTTAATTGATATATTGTAAATATTAAAATCGGAGCTTGAATTTCTTCTCAAACTGCACAGAGCGTCTTTAATGTCAAGTTGTTACGACAGAAACATCTGGAAGTATTTCCAATTAGCATTTAAAGTGGCATAACAGTCATAAAGGTGTCATGTCAGTCGTTTTTACAGCCCTTCAAGAAAAGTTTGACCTTTTAATATTTGATAGAGTCGCAGCAAAATTATAAAAACAAGAAACATTTTAAAAGATGTTCAGTTTCCCAAAGTGTTAATGGACTAAAATTGAGTTTGATTCATGTTTTTTCCACATTTTCATGATTGTTAGTGAGTAGGAGTGAAGCTTCTTTAATGTCACGTTGTTACGACAAAAACATCTGAACCGATTTCTGATTTACTTTTAACGTAACATAAGGGACGCAAACAGTCGTATTTACAGCGCTTCAAGTAAAGTTTGACCTTTAATATTTGATAGTCGCAGCAAAAATATAAAAACAACTTGTTCAGAAACATTTTAAAAGATGTTTAATCAGTTTCCCGAAGTTTAAATGGACTAAAATCGTTGTTTGATTCATGTTTTTTCCACATTTTCATGATTGTTGGTGAGTAGGAGTGAAGCCGGTTAGCTTAGCTTAGCATAAAAACTGAAACAGCTATTTCACGACTGACCTATTGCAGTTTGCAGATTTGCTGATTCAGGCGAAGCAAACAGTTTTCGCTTCACTGTTTCTTTGTCACAAAATACAAATTTCCGCACAGAGGAACAAAAAGAAAAAAATTGAAGGTGGAGGTTGATTTAAATATCGAATAAAAGCTTCTGTGCCATCTTTCGAAGTGAGGAAGGAAAAAAAAAAAAAAAGTAGCGGAGTAGCATCAGGCCACACATGCTAACGCTCGACTCCCACACCAACACACCCAACCTCTCCTCCTCCTCCTCCTCCTCTTCCTCCTCCTCCTCCTCCTCTTCCTCCTCCTCCTCGTCCATATACCTGCCAAACAATCTCTTTTTCTATAGTTTTTATATTTGTACTTAATTAATATTGTAAATATTAAAACTCTGAGCTTGAATTTCTTCTCCAAAACTGCACAGAGCTTTTTTAATGTCTCGTTGTTATGACAAAAACATCTGAACCGATTTCTGATTTACTTTTAACGTAACATAAGGGACGCAAACAGTCGTATTTACAGCGCTTCAAGTAAAGTTTTACCTTTAATATTTGATAGTCGCAGCAAAAATATAAAAACAACTTGTTCAGAAACATTTTAAAAGATGTTTAATCAGTTTCCCGAAGTTTAAATGGACTAAAATCGTTGTTTGATTCATGTTTTTTCCACATTTTCATGATTGTTGGTGAGTAGGAGTGAAGCCTGTTAGCTTAGCTTAGCATAAAAACTGAAACAGCTTTTTCATGATTGACCTATTGCAGTTTGCAGATTTGCTGATTCAGGCGAAGCAAACAGTTTTTGCTTCACTGTTTCTTTGTCACAAAATACAAATTTCCGCACAGAGGAACAAAAAGAAAAAAATTGAAGGTGGAGGTTGATTTAAATATCGAATAAAAGCTTCTGTGCCATCTTTCGAAGTGAGGAAGGAAAAAAAAAAAAAAAAGTAGCGGAGTAGCATCAGGCCACACATGCTAACGCTCGACTCCCACACCAACACACCCAACCTCTCCTCCTCCTCCTCCTCTTCCTCCTCCTCCTCCTCCTCGTTTGATTCTTCACTGTGTTCTGTACATGCCAACAAATCCTAATTGCACCCCACACTCTTTTCTTCCCACCGATGCTGCGGCGCTTCGTGCCACCAAATTCCTTGTGTGCTAATTAGGCACGCAACCACGGTGGATACACTCCTGACAGGTGCTGCTGGCCTGCCGGGGTCACACACACACACACACACACACACACACACACACACACACACACACTAACGGAGAGACGCTCGTGCTCACAGCATTAAAAATAAATGGAGAGAGGAGAATAACGAGAGAGGCAAGACGTGTTAATTTCTAGCTTCCATCTGTTATTACATAAGCACTGCCAACAACGACGCATCTCTGGAAGAACGGTGAGCGGAGAAGAGGAGGAGAGGAGGAGGAGGAGGAGGAGGAGGAGGAGGAGGAGAGGAGGAAGACGCAGCAGCCACCGCCGAGAAAAGTCCTCCTGCACGGAAGGAGAATTCCTCGGGGAGGCCGGCGGAGCACGAATCAGATCGATCGCAGCGAAACGCAAAAGGAAAAAAAAACTTGGAGGTTTTTTTTTCGCTTTCCAAAACAGTTTGAACGAATAACCTGGTGTTCCTTCGCCGGGGAAAATGTGGCAAGACAACAAAAAAATGTGTCTGAAATGTTTGGTGTGCCGTGGAAAGTGAAGGCCTCCAGAGAGCTGGTGTCTTCAGAAATGTTTAAAAAGTTGAACGTGAGTTTCGTTTTTGGTTTTTTTTGACAACTTTTACGGACGAGTTTGTGAAAGAAAAGAGCAAAAGAGGCACGAGAAGTGTCGGATATGGATTTAGAAAAGACGAAGAAGGAAGAAAATGTTTCGTAAAACAGGAGCGAGTTTTCATGTAACGAGCTTCAGGAAACTTTCACTTCACTTTCTGGTGGTTGTAAATGTTCAAAATGGCCTCAGTTTGTTCAGCGATGGTATAAAAACCAGTTATAATCATAACATGTGCACATTCTTCACTACGGTATTGAATTCTACTGCATTGGTGTCGTTTAAAATATAGTTTCTCAAGTTTTTCGTCTGTCAGGATGTAATATTTAGTGACGTTTAGCCAAAAACAGAAGCCGTTTTTTTACATTTACTGAAAAATATAACATTATTTACAAGATTTCTACCAATATTATGTTTTTTTGCATCAAGAGTATATTAGAAGAATTGATGAATGAACATTTTGAGGATTAATTGGTAAGATATTAATCTGTTTTTTCAAAAATATGGCAGTAATTGGTACATTTGTCGATATTTATGTAAAAGGACGTCATGATTTTGATAAAGGTGAAGTTCGTCCCCGTCCGGTCGACCTTATGGGATCCATATGTGCAGAAGTGAAAAGTTTAAGAGATCATTTCCAACTTCAGGAAGTCAAAGTTTGTCGCTAAACTGTGAAAATACAAAGACGACACTCCCAGCAGTCGTAGAATCGGTCCTTCATGTGCTGAGTTGGCGGCCATGTTGGATGAAATCGCAATCAATCGATATAAATATTCATCACAGAGCCCAAAGTGACGTCATCAGGTCGCTTCTTTTGTTCAACGACAGTCCAAATGACAAAAACTCTTAATTTCCCTTCAGAAATGATGAAGAAAACCAGACAAATCTGAACGATTTCAGCCGTAAAAACAACTTCAAACTATTTATAGATCATCAGAATAGTTTTATTGTGATGTGATAAAATATTAAACCTACAAAACGCTGCAGCTGATACGAACCCCGAGCTGGCAGATCCGACCGAGACCCAGAACAGAACCGAGGACAGTGAGGCCTCGGTTCTGACGTACGGACCTCTGTATTTAGAATCATAATAAGTATGAGTTCAGTATCTGCAGATGGCCACAGCGATCCTCCTCTCTGTTTTTCTCAGAGCTCAACATTTTCCAGCAGCTCCTCTTTTTTCCCGCTCCTGTCAAAATAACCGGGTGACAGAGAAGACGTCCAGTTTGTCATCTGCACAAAAACATTTCCCCGTCGGAGGAACAATGGGACGAGCTGGAAACAAAGGAGCTCCGAGGAGTGACGAGCGCCGGGTCTCTCCCCGCTGCGTGTTTGGGTCGGGGATCTTTTTTTTTTATTTTTCCACCGACGAGGCGCTGAGGCCTGGAGACGTGTTGACGCCCTGAGGTGGCGCTGGTTTCCTGTCAGCGCCGGTAGGACGAGGTGCGGCGGACGGGAACTGTGTCTTTCTGTTTTTCGTGTGGACGGAAAGACACCAGGAGGGGCGCGTTGTGCGGGGACGGTGCAGATTCTTTCCCAGGGCGGAGGGACGGTTCTGTCAAGACGCTCGCTGCCAGAATACACACCAGTCAGCCCGAAGATCTCCGCGGCGTTTCAACACTCCTACGGCGGAAAAGCTAAACAGCACAAAGCCCGAAGCTGCCCTGCGTCTGAGCGGCAGTGTGGGAACGCACATTATAATTGTTTGTTCAATTATTTTTCTTGGATGCCCGCACCTGCACTCCGCCGAGTGAACTCCAGAGACCGGAGCGCAATTAAGGCCCAGAGAGCAGCGCTGACGCCTGTTTAAACCGGCGAGGAGGGAGTCAGATAAATACCTTTTTAGCGCTCAAGGTAACAAGCGGAGGGTGACAGTGAGAAGGCTCGCAGGGAGCAATTTCCTATTTATTTGTCTTGTGATCTGACCTCTCTCTTGACAAGGTTTCCGTGAGGCTTATTACCGTATCCGTCCTGCGCTCTAATCGAGGCCCATTACGGATGTTCAGCGGGCTGGAAGTGCCAGATGTGGGCGCCAAGGTTCGAAAATTTCACGGATAAGTAGCTCAGATGTTTGCAGGAATCGGAAATTGTGTTTTTTTTATATATTTTTTTCTGACCTCCCGCCGGCCGTTTTAATGAGAAATTTGTGCAAAGTGAAGTGCAGAGGTGTGAAGTAGTTTCACGGGAAAGAGGAGGAAAGTTTTGTTGTGCTTTTATTTATTTTTATTTTTTTGCTTCTGTGAGGAGAAAGTTCCTGCAGAGTCGAGAAAACACGACGTCACAGTCAGAAGTTCACCAGAAAGTCAGAGAATTATACAGATGTTTGTGCAGCGAGAACTGAAATTAAGTTTTTATCTCATCTGTTTTTATAATTTCTGCTAATCAGCACCTGATGCTAACACTCTTGTACTTTAAAGGAACAGTTCACCCAAAAAATGAAAATGTAAATTCAGTCATTACTTCCTCACCTCCATCGTTCTCCTCCCAGATAACAACTGAATTTTAATTCAAAGGTGCAACATGTACAGCAAATCTGCTGCTAACGGTAGCTGACATGTGGTAGCTTAGCTCAGTTAGCCGTGCAGCTAGCGGTCTGGACTCGGGTCTCTGAGATTTGGGCGTTTATGTGTCAGGGCTAGCTGGTTAGCATGCTAACTTCAGTAGATTCCTGTGCAACACTTCACAGAAAAACAAAATAAATCGCTCAACAGCACCTCTAGTGGTCAAAATCTCGACTGTGAACTTTTAATCTGGTACGTTTTACAAATTGCAATCATTTATTGGACATTTTGCACTTTTTTTTGGACATTTCTAGCGAAAAGAAACACAAACAAACACAGCAAATCTGCTGCTAACGGTAGCTGACATGTGGTAGCTTAGCTCAGTTAGCCGTGCAGCTAGCGGTCTGGACTCGGGTCTTGGAGCAGCGCTGGAGTTTTGGGCGTTTATGTGTCAGGGCTAGCTGGTTAGCATGCTAACTCCAGTAGATTAATGTGCAACAATTCATAAAAAAATAAATAAATAAATTGCTCAACAGCACCTCTAGTGGTCAAAATCTCGACTGTGAACTTTTAATCTGGTGCGTTTTGGACATTTTGCACCTTTTTTTTTGGACATTTCTAGCAAAAGGATAATTTCCATTGAGTATCAGTTGATGGTGAGTCCAGTTTTCTTCTGTAACGAGTGATTTTGCAGTTCCAACATTTCCCCTCGGGCTCAATTTTTCACTTTTAGGAGACTAAACGGTCGCTCGGGTTAATAAATAAACTGTTCTGTGATCAGAACTGAGTTGACGTCTTTGACCTTTCGCATTAAAAGCACTTTCCCTTTTCTGTATATTGGCGATCGGTCGGCCTCGCGGGGGGACGTCTGAACTCTCCCGGCGCAGCTCTCCGTCACACTGATGTCTGCTGGTGTCTCTGGGAAATGACCATTTACATTCACGGCATATTTCCTGCTGGCAGCCGGCTCATTCTGCACATAGATGCCAGTCAGTGTTTTACAGCGCCGACTTCCGTCTTCCGTCACACAGCTATCGTCCCAGCCATGCATACCTCCCTCCATGCTTTCCGTGCTCGCAGCCCTCCATGCATTATTCACAGCCAAATTAAAATACCGGGCCGAGAGTGAGAGTTGCATGTTAAGGCAGCTGAATCGGGGAGGTGCCGTCACAACAGCTGAAAGTGTCTGTCACAGAGTTATAACTTTTTCTTTTTTTTTTTTTCCCATAGTTCCCCGGCAGTGCAGCTGCCTAAATGAGAGGGATTAAGTTAACTCCCTGCTTAGAGGAAGAGCAGGCCCTGGATTAGGGCACTGGGCATGGACACAGAGAGCATTCAAGCAGGAGCCACAGCTTTTTAAAGAAGAGACGCGGGGGAGCGAGGAGGCAGCGGTGCGCGGCCCTCGCAGGGACCCGCGGCCGAGCTGCTTCGACAAATACATTGACAAGTGTAACGCCGCGCCCGCGACACGGAAAAGTGTGTCGGGGCAGAGAGGGGGAACACTGGCGGACACGCCGACAATCACAAATGCTGTTTCGTTTTCCTTTTTTTTCTTCCCGCCTCCCTCGTCCACCTCCTCCGTCTCCTGCAGTAACCTGGAAGACAAGAAGTGTTGGGGAAGTAACCACTCAGATCAACACTGATTTCAGGGTTTTATTAATCAGATTAGAACCTTTTTATGTAAGTTCAGGACGCACTTTGGCAACTTCACCTGAGCGAAGCACGTTTCTACAAAACCACAGACTCAAATTGAAACGTTTATTTAATGCTACAACGCTGTGCTTATCTTCTTTTTGGGTTTAAGCACAAAACAACTCGGTGAGTGTCAGGACGACATCACAATTGGGTTTATAATGTCCCAAAACCTCCTTAAAATATGGAAACGCAGGTCTTAACTGCTTGGAAGCCTCATCGCCTGCAGCTCCACCACCATCCCATCGTCCTCACCTTCCTTTGAGTCGTATTTCAAGACAGTATTTTTTACTTTTACTCAAGAATGATCATCTAGGACATGAGACACAGAAATAATCTGTCAGACTCCAACGTGTTTGTGCAGAACAAGGTTGAATTTATCTTGTTTCTGCTTTGCGCTTTTTGTACCTGACAACACAATGATCGACGTAGCAGCGAAAGATCAGTTTTCACATTTACAGTGCGCCTGGAGGACCTTGAATGCATCACAGCTTCTCATCTTATATGTAGGCATCAGAAATTAGACATAAATCGGCTGTTTTGGGACGATTTTACCGTCTAATTCTGAGAGAGACGCGAGAAAATGATCGTCACCTCTCACCGCTTCACCTGCCGGAGTGATCCGAGGGCTGACTGTGTGCACACCCTGCTGTCTGAGGTCTGCACAGCTCCTCACAGAAAAAAATAAATAAAAAAAACCTGGGCCGGAGTGGAGATGAGAACAGGTGGTGAAACAGTGTGAGAAACACGAGGGAGAAAAACAACAGACACCTGCTCGTGAAACCCAACCTGGTTCCTCCATCACATTCCAGCAGAGTTCAGCTGACGGAGCGCCGCAGACAGACAGACAGACAGACAGACAGACAGCGGCTGTATATCTGTATGTCTGTACACTCGAGGACAGACGCAGCTCCTTGATTAACACTGACTAAATATCTTTTAATGACGATCACAGGACACTCGAACCTGCAGGAATCTCTGCATGTTAAGCCACTTTTTTTAAAGCCATTCACTGAGTTACTTGATTGTTTTATCTCTCCAGGTGTCTGTGAGCTCGTCTTCTTCTTCTTCCTGTTCGTTTGTTGGCAGCTTCCTCTCCGTCTCTTGGCGCCGCACCGCCGCCAACTGTCGGTGAAACCGTCGGCAGAAACGTGCAGGTGACACACGTGTCGTCGCTGGCAGACGACACGAGGACACGCTGAGGAGAGACGTTGCTCCACAGCGCTGCTAGTGGTCAGAACCTCCATGTTGGACCTTTAAGTTTGGATTTTTTTTGCCATACAGATCAGAAACGTGGAACTAGTTTCCTTTGAGTGTTATTATGAAGGAAAAATGTCACAGAGCCACTTTACAGTTCTTACAAAGGCTTGTTAAAGGCTTTTCTTCTTAAATTGGCCATTTTTCTTAAGGAGTTCTGAATGAGGAACAAGATCTGGAGCCCGTTTTCAACTTTACTTTAAAATCCAGTGATATACGATATGAAATATGTTTTAATTGCTGTATAATCACTTGAAACTGAGAATCGTTGTCATCATCACCTTAAATCGAGCCTTTGTTGCACCACCGTGTTTCTACAGTAGCCCAGAAAGGACACACTGAACACTAATGAGACGAGGAGTGACTGTCGCTCTCCCTGAACCTCGGCTGTGATCAACCTGGATCTGTGAGTAAATAATTAACGTCCTCTGATATCCCCTGTCTTGTCCCCGCCGCGGGGAGCAGAACCAGGCCTCGCTCACGTCAGCTCCGTGACATCGAAGCGACCGTGACACCGGAGCGCCGCGCCGATGACGGATGCCTTTTTGTCTTCTGCAGTCAGGCGGCGTCGCGTCGGCCCGGCGGACGGCCGTAATCGCTCCGACAGGTGACACATCTGTGGAAACCAGAAGATGATGGGGCAGACGACTCGGATCATGTGACCCGCACCTCACACGCCTCCTCCGAGCGCTGCGAGCGTCTGACGGGCTGCAGGGTGACGCCAGGCGACATTTAGGAAACAAAAGGCCGTCCTGAAGATCCTAAAAGCCCAAATTTACACTTGACGGGTGCGGATGAAGACACGTTGAATCATGATCAGAGAATCAGGTTTTAGTCTCAGCAATACGGCTTTTAAAACATGTGGATGGAACACAAAGTAACGAGACAAAGATGATTTAAAACAACCAGAAGTGGACCGTCACAAACGGGTCGAGCCGTTATTAAACCAGTCGTTTCAGAAACTCTTTGGTTTCACATGAAGCAGACTCGGTTCTGTGGGATCATCCGATGGAGACGCGCTCGTACTCTGAATATTTCCTCTTCATCATCGTTTCTTTAATTGAATAATACAACAATGTGGCTTTAGATGCAGCTAATAACGGATTATAAAAGACGTCGGCTGACCTCATGACTTTATAACGCGTCGCTCTCCACGTGTTCCTGGATGAGCGGCAGTGAAAATGAAATGTGTAACCGTCAGCTGTGTTTTTTTAGTTTATTGCGCCCTCTGATTTCTACCTGGATGCAGCAGAAGACGTCCAAACAGGAAGTCAGAAGCTGCAAATGAAGTCAAAAGTGCGTCTGTAGACCGTACAGTGTTTCTATCTGCACTGTGATGATTCATCGAGTGTTTCCAGGTGGATTCAAGGAGGCTGGATTTGTATATTTTTATATATTTTGGGATGTGAAGGCATCGCTCTCTAATTACGAGCGCTCCCTCTTCATTTGTTCCCTGACCCCTGACAGCAGCGCTCTGTTTGACTCACATATTTTATGTTTAGTTTGACAAACTTCAGACAAACTCTCCGTCGTCTGTGGCCCAATTAGCAAACAAATTTCCCAGCGACGGGGCTGAGAGTGCAGGAACATCAGCTCTTGTAGGTGGATCATTAGTCTCGACGCCGCGTCCTCGCGGCCCGGCTGTTTCAAAGCGCCGCGGCTTGTTTTTCTTCTGTCCAATCCCCTCGTTGTTTATTAGTCGGGGCGTCCTCGATGGGCGCCGCGGAACCGAGTCTCAAATCTTTCTCGTCTCGAGCACATCTAAGCCGGCGGAGCTTGTGATAGCCCCTCTCTGCTTTCTAAAAACAGCAGAGGAGCCCACGGGCCCGAGAGCGAGAGGCAGCCGGGCCCGAGCCCAGGGGAGGCGGGATCCGGTCCGGTTTGTCAGAGCTTTCCATCGCCACTTTTCATCGATGGACGGACGGGTGGACGGGCGGCGGCGGCGGCGGCGGGGGGCTCTAATGTACTCGCGCCGTCTTCCTCCCCGCATGAGTGTTTTCTGTTTGGCTGCTGTCACTGAGAAAAGACACATAAGTACTCGCTCTGTATCTCCTCACACACACTTTGTGTCTCGCGCGCTCGGTGTGGGCGCGGCGATGTGCTCTCCAGGGCCCAGAATCTTCCCCGCTCTGTCTTTATCTGCTGGTAAATGTTGACAGACCAGTGAACCTTGATGTCGGACTGTGACAGGCTTGGCTGTTTGCAAAGTGTCGGGCTGAGAAAAAGGAGGAAACAAAGGGGCCTCTGGTGTGGTGGTTAGCCATCATGGCTGCTCGGCTCGCAGTGAAAGGACCTCTAACACCATCCAGGAGGAGGAGGAGGAGGAGGAGGAGGCGGCGAGCGCTCGGCTGCGCCCGGGGTCGGCCCGGCTCGCAGACCATTAGGGAAATGGCTGAAGGGTTCTCGTGTTTCAGAGCCGGCTGCACCGCTCAAATTAATGAGGGGATTGTCAGCATATCAGAGCTGATGGGTGTGACGAGCGAGCGAGCGAGGCCCCAGTACGATCCTGAAAACAAGAACGCTCAGGACAACATTTACTGGAGTGGAGGAGCCGGAGTCACTGTTGGCTTTGGCCTAGTTTGGTACAAAGTTCAGTTTCCAGTTTGGGATGAAGGAGTACGAAGATTTGAATCAGTTCTGCTGCTAATTTAACCTCCCGACTGACTTTAAGATGGAGACAGAGAGATTTACAATGCTAAAGATGTATTCAATAAAGAAGACGAAGAAGAAGACGATGATGGGGACAAAGAACATGAGGAAGATGAAGAAAACAAGTTGGGAGAAGATGACGATAAAGAAAGAAGTAGACCGCAACAGTGTAGAAAATGAAAATGAAGAAGACAGTCAAGAAGAGAAGATGAAGACGAAGGAAGAAGTTGTCTACAAGAGTGAAGAAAAAGAAGATTAAGAAGAAGAAGACGACAGAGAGGACACAGAAAATGAATAAGACAACAAAGAACATGAGGAGGAAGAAGAAGTTGGTGACGATGAAGCGCACAAAAAAAACAGACGGAGAAAACAATCAGGAAGAAATGGATAAGACAAGAAAGATTATGAGGAAGAAGATGAAAATGATAAAGAAACAGATGAAGTTGAAGACGATGACTGAAAAAGAAGAAGAAGAAAGAGCCTGATAGGTGATACGAAGCTTTTAATGGTGTAAAATTATCACACAGATCTTTGAAAACACAATATTAAAAACATTTTCCTCTCATCTTCGTCACCTGCGGCCAAATGACGCCAGCTGACACTGAAGATATGACACATCGTTTCCTGCCGGTGATTTATTTACACTTCTGTCACATCAGACGTGACAATGTAAGGTCACGAGTTAAAGAGAGAGAACCTCTCACAGACAAACATGAAGCCCAGCAGCTGCAGCTCGGCCTGCAGAACAGTCGCCGCTCTCACCTCTCCTTGTTTGAAATGCTTCCCCTGCCTCCACTTCCTGTGGGAACCGCGTTTGCTGAGCGGCGTTTCCCCCGACGAGCCGGAGCGGGTCACGTCTGAGCGACCCCGCCAGCACGACGGTCCATAAAGACACAAAGAGACACAAAGGTGAGGACAGACAATGAGGTGAGCAGCTCGCCGAGGCCTCGACCCGCCGGGGCGCCCGCGGCTTTGACGGTGACAGCGGCTTCCGCCGAGGATGTCGCCCCGACACGGCGAGGAGACAATGGAGGCCGAGCCGGGAGGATGTAAGTGAGCAAATTAAAGCGGAGGATGAAAACGTGTCACACACCTCTGTAGTGTCGAACGCGACCCGCAGGGACCGAGGAGGAAAATTAGATTCCAGCGGATGTTTGGAGGACGTAAACGCGTCCTTGGTGTCCGTCCACGTCCACGTAACAACAGCATGTAGTGTCGATGGCGCCCATACGTTTTCTAGATTTTAGATTTAAAGGATCTCAGCAAACGTGACACCAGGGATCTTCTTGAAAGTGTGTTAAATATCCAAACGTTTGACTTTGACCCCTTTCAGACGTCTGTTTATCTCACAAGGGGCTAAATATCTAGAAAATGCCACACCTGGATGTTTCTTTGGATGTTTGTGGACATGCCAGAACCTCTTTTTGACGTACAACCATCTAAATCTGGCATACACTGTACGATTTTAGAAATATTGTTGTTATTTCCAACTCAAGATTAATGTCCTCACACTGTACGGTCCAATCTTAAAGCCACGATCTGAGAACTCACACTCAGGCAGGTATTAGCAACAATGCTAACGATGCAGAAGAGTGTGCCGAAACCTACGTACGTACGTGTTCATACTGCAGCTCAATTATTGGATCAAAAACAGGTTTTTTGATGCACATTTCCATTAATCTTTACTTGATCAGATTGATTGTGTGCCATGTTTTGTTCTTCAGGCGTCATACGTATGTATCCGCAACACAAAACTTTGGGGTTGTTCGATATCACTTTACGCCTCGATGTCCAGCTGCTGTAAGGACGCAGACAGGAAGGAGAAGTCGGACTGAAGACAGGGAACCAGCCTCGCTCTGAGTCAGGTGATGGAGCCCGTCAGAGGTCCGGTCCTGCCTGCTGACCCCGTCTGACCCGAACCCTCCTGCTCGTCTTTAGATAGCTCTCGCAGCGCTGAGCTCATCGTTTCTTCTTCTTCCTGAGCTGTTTCCAGGCCTGTCTGCTTGTTTTCCCTTTATTCTTTCTCCTCTCTCCCTCCCTCTCCCTCTCTCTCTCTCCATCTCAGGGAATTCACTTCACTTTAATTGTTTGACAGTCTTTTCCTGCCTTTATGCCACGGCCGCAGAAGGTGCCGAGGATTTTTTCCTCCTTTTTTGAGGCATTAATAACATTCCGCTCGACTGATTCCCCGGGGCACAACCTCATTATGGCTTATAGGCAGAAAAAATAAACTGTCTGTAGCGCCTGGCAGCTTTCTTCCCTCCTTTTTTTTTCCCTCACAGAAACGAGGAGTTGGTGTAAAGTGGCTGCTTATAAAACAAGTCTTCTTGTTGCTAACTAAAACACATGTCCAGGGTGTTATCTGTTTCCATGACACACGCTGGCTGGCTGGCTGGCTGGCTGGCTGCTGTTGACGGCCGTCTGCACTGGGTGGCAGCACTGTGGGTGAGATCACACAGGAGACGGATCAGGACCGGTTCTAGTGGGGCGCCGTCTTAAATAGGCACTTTTTCAAAGGGAGTTCTGTATTGGATTTTATGAGCACACTATAAAAACAGTTTAAACAACTATAATGTGGTGGTGAGCAGATTTAAAGTGTTAATGTGTTTATCAATGATGTCACAAGCTGATTATTGATCATGTTTAATAATTGATTACTGATACCAGGTGACTTTAAAGAGGTTTACAGATCTTTAGAGTATGTTGTGAAGCATTTACTCACTTTTTATACACAAATGGTCACAATAATACGATAATAATACACTAAAATCAATAAAAAACAGTAATTTAACAAGATATATTAGAATCAGACGCATACATTTATTATAAAACAGTATTTTTCTACATGTGTGGAAGTGTAGACCATCAGTATATCTGCCTACAAGCTGCAGAAGATGACAAATTAACAGCAAACGAAAATAAACCTTAAAGATATAACTTGCTGTTCATGATGTTTTATGCTTAACGTGTGCTTTAAATACGTAGGAATTGATAATAACTATGTTATTTTAGTAAGAAAATAAATGGACCTCAGGATCCTTGTTCCATTTTTTGCTCAAAGACATTTCTTGCTTGAAGGTTCACTCTTGACCTCGGACGAATAATGGTTTAACAACCACTAAAGGTCCACGAAGGTCTTTTTCTCCTGTATTTTTGCCTGTTCAGGTCTTTTTGAAGTCTCCTGCCGGGGTGAGGATATTCAGAAACACCAGTTCTCGGTGCCTTTTTGGCTCGTCTCCTTTGTTTGACGTCAGATCGTGCGTTGTTACCTCCTAAGAGGAATTTACAGACGTGGCAGACGGAACCAAAATAGTGCTGGTTTGAACCGCTCCTAGCAGGACTTCTCACACGCTCAGGTATAAATGTAGATCTACGTGGAGGAGCTGAGGCGTCAGCTGCTGCATCCTCCTACAGCACAGATATTATTAAACCTCCGTCATCGTCGACAGGTTTGGACGAGACCGGGTCGAACCTCTCGCTGGGGGGGATCAGTTTGAGAACGAAGTCGTTGTCATTGAAGAACATCGAGGGTGCATCGATTATATTTAAGTACCGTTGATGCAAAAAAAAATGCATTTACAACTGCTGCCAACCTGTTTATGGCCCGACATGTTACGTAGGACCACTTTAATACGCCACAGAATTTAAAACAGTTCATGTAGGTGTTTCCTGTTCCGTCGGCTAACAGGAGTTGGTTTCACGTCAACAGATTCGTGTCGATGGCGAGCGAGCATCCAGATGTGTCGACGAATCCTCTGCGATATAGTTCGAAGCTCCTTTTGGCGTCGTTTCAGCTGTTTTTACAGTTATTTCAAGGGTCGAGGATGAAATGTAATGCTTCATAAATAAATCGCTCATCAAATTAAATAAAAACACGCATTATCTCCCTGCATTGCTAATTCGTGTTGGAGAGGCAACAATGTGAGAACACAGTTTTTAAAGTGTGAAGCAGGACTGATGCATAAATTAACTCAAGTTAACAAAAAGGGCATTTTATCCAAACTTCCCCCTGATGTCGAGCGAGTCTTTTAACAATTTTAAAAGCATCAAACCATCTGAGGGTTGAGCGAGCACATCAGTATTTTCATCTCATCTACACTTTATTCAAACTGGAAGCCGGCCAGTCCTCTGCTGCCGGACACGCAGCAGCCCGGGGTCAAGTGCCTTGCCCAAGGGCAGCCGGGGCGTCAGTAGGTTGAGTCAGAGATTACGTCCTCATTGACACGGAGCAGGAAATGTGCCGGTTTAACACTAGAAAGGCCAAACGTGCGGTCGGCTGACAGCAGCTTTGAATTTTGAAAGTGGAAGTGTTTCAACTTTCAAAACGTCACCTCTGTGACTCTTCGGAGAACCCGCCGACATCCGTTGACCTCCGCCGCGACCCCGTGGTTATAAACCTGCGTGTGCACAAACTCAAGTTAGAACTGCTTTATTAAACGAGAAGAGCGCGCTGGTTTTAGTTTAAGAAAGTGAGGAATCTCTGCACTGAATGTTACAGAAGACAGACCTTTATCCAGCACCAAACTCCAGTTATGAAACAGCATATTTACTGTGGAGCCTCAGGCTGCAGCAACCATGTTTTAAAATAGGATTTAAATAACAATTAGACAGGCAATAGTCAAATAAAAGATTCCTCAAATAAGTTCAAATAAGGGAAAAAGTTCAAATGTCATGTTCAGAAAAAATCGGCATGTAACAATGTAAAAGTGAGATAAATGACATACAAAGCATTAAAAAAGGACCATTTGTTCCATACAGTAAAACAGAGATGACAATAATGAAAATAAATAACATAAAATACAATGTACTCTAATCAATTACTATTAAAAAGGAAGATATTAAAGGTAGCTCGAGTATGAGGATGTTAAAATCCTTATAAAACGGCAAAATTCTTAATTTACATGATTTATTAATGGAGTTCTGAATGAGAAAAGTTTGCGCTCGCAATTTAGGCAAAATGTGACCTATTAGTCCATAAAACTGTATCAAAAATTAGAATTTATCCAGATTCGTGCCCCTTAAATTTGAACCTGGATGCTGACTTTATTCTTCTTCATCCACGTTTTTGTATTTCGTGCTCAATTTGATCCTCGTTCAAGGCAAAACAAATACACAGCTCTCCACAGCTGAATGTGTTTTTATGTGTTGTGACAAGCTTGAATTTCAGAGGTGCAGATTTGTAAAGACACTGAATGTAGCTTCAATGAAATCCTTATAAAATGATGGAATTCTTAAGTTCGATGATTTCCAAATGGAGTTCTGAATGGGAACATTTTTTTACAAGCAATTTTAGCAAATTGTGGCCTAATGGTCCATAAAACAGTATCAGAATATATAATTTATACAGATACTTGCTCCTTTTAATATAAAACGCTTCTTGAAGACAGCATAACAGCAAAATTCTTATTTTTCATGATTTCCAAATGGAGTTCTGAATGGGAAAATGTTGTGCTTGCAATTTAAGCAAAATGCAACCAAATAATCCATAAAACTATATAAAAACAGTTGAATTTATCCAGATTTGTGCCTCTTAAAAATGAACCTTAGCATTTTTATTTTTAATTTTTTTGAAGTGCTGATTCTTTTTCATCTGTGTTTCCAGCCGACAGCTCTAACATGAAATATCTCACTCTGCAGATCAGGGTGTTTTTGACATGTTTGTGTACCAGAGGTGCAGCTCTGGAAACATATGAAAGGTAGTTCTAACTTGAGGACAGTAAAACCCTTCTAAAAAATTATGAAATTGTTATTTTCGATGATTTCTAAATGGAGTTCTGAATGGGAATTTTTTTGCGCTTCAGATTTCCGCAAAATGCAGCATCAAACAGTCGAATGTATCCAGATTTGTGCCTCTTAAATATTTTTTTTTGAAGCGCTGACTTCATTCTTTTTCATCCGCGCTTCCAGCCGACAGCTCTAACACAAACTGACTGATCCGATGCAAAGCATAGAAGTCTGAACTCCACAAACCCTCTCTCCTCCTCTTCTTCCGCGGCAGCAGAAGCCACAATTCCTCGCTGGCTGAATGCACACAGTGATTGAATATTCAATATAAGGCAGATTTATCATATATACACCATACGAGTCGAGTGCAGTGTGTCTTTTTCTGCTGTCCGGCCTCCGAGCTGTCACTGAGTCTCCTCTTCGTCCTCGCTGAGACAAATTCCTGCACACTAAATGTAGAATCTGCTCCTAAAAAGCTTTTCTTACACTCAATTTATATTCATTCAGTTAAATTAAGGGTTTGGTTTGTTGGAGAGGAGTTAAGCGTCAATACGGCTTCAATCAGCCTGCATGAATTTCAGGGCGCATCCAGGCAAGGTCTGCATCAAATCCCACTAATGTGCCTCCCAAACAGATTCCAGCGTTGCTCTTATTGAGTGAAGGGTTGTAATTAAAGGCAGGTTCACATCGATGAATATGGGTTATTTAGCTCAAAAGATAATTTCTGGCGATGCTTTACATAATCCTTTAAAATACACAAGGAAGCCCCCCTCGCTCTGCTCTCCGAGGAAAAAATATAAATTAATGGGAAAGCTAATGGACATGTTGATGGCATTTCAGTAAACCTAATAAGAATTGATTCTTGGTTGTGAGAACATTTTCATTCCTCAAAACCTCCTCCCCACCCTCCCGTGCTTTACATGTGTAATGAACCTGCCTGAGCATTGATCAAAAACAAAAATTGGAGGAGTAAATCTGCTTAAAAAGCCCGTCTCCCCCTCGTCTGCCTGGGCTTTGTCCTGGCAGCAGGCTGGCCGGCACTTACAGAGGTGCTATATGTCTCTTAAATTACTAAATTGCCTTCTGGCCTCCGTGCTTTTTTTTCCCCCCGCGATGGTTTGCGGGCATTAGTCGAAAGTTTTTCCCGCAAATATTTAATCCTTGCCGTGACTGACAATGTTGTCAGACCTCCGGACGGGTTTTACGGCGTTATTACAAGCGCTCCTCCGTCCGTGGCACTTTGGATTATTCAAGATTATGTTGTAATCCCTTTAATCCTCATTGCATTAAGATTTCAGTCAAAATACGGCAACAGTAAAGTAGCACTCAGAAGCAATGAGGTCTTAAGCAGGCGTCATGATTGGGCAGCCGCCTTCATTTCCTCCCTTTCTCTCTTTATTTATTCTCCGGTCTCTCCACATTGTCAATAAGCTGAGCAACAGATATTTGCTTTTCACACGCGACAATGATTTATTCCAGGCGGTGAAACCCGTCTCCAATCACGGCGGAGGAAAACACATATTTACCAGCTCGCAGTGTCGAAGACAAACCGAGGGCGGGGTGCGTTCACAAGCACACTGAGCATCCGAGCCTCCTCCAGCCTGTATGTGGGAACTTTTCTGATGAAATATTTGTCTCCGGCGGTGCGTCCTGTGGTTACTGTTCAACTCTCTCGGCCCCCCATCCGATGTCCTCCTGCTGCTCTATACAGCCCTTATCTCTCCTCGCTTGACTTCCCGCCACGCCAGAGAGCTTCCAGCAGACTCCTCTGTCTGCGTCTTGAATAAAACAACCTCCAACTTCCAAAACTATGGCTGCTTTTTTGTCGTGTGTCTTTATGTTTCATAAAGACGAATCACGCAGCTTTGTGAGGCTTCGCGGGATGCAAATCCATGCAAACACAGCCGGTTTGGAAGGAGCTGAAGCCACTTTATTTACAAATGACAATAAAAGTGTGCAGCTCCTGATCGAATATTCAACAAATGACCTCCTGCGAGGCCTGATGACGTTTGTTTCTGTCGCTTTCTGTCTGTAACCTTTGTTCCTATTTTATTTTGATCTCTCAACTCGTTTGTGCGTCTCATTATTTCAGAACATCTTTGTTGCACTCTGTACGTTCAGCGTTTTCTGTGACCTTCAAAATATGGAGAACTTCAAAACCCAAGCGAAACCGAACCCTAAATTTTGTGTCCACGACTTTGTTTCGTTCGATGCTGAGGACTTCTAAAGAATGAAAATAACAACGTAAGTGTACTGCAGATGCATTTTAATGTTAGATACTCGCATGTAGCAAACACTAGCTTTAGCACAAGGACAGTGACACCCTCCTAAAATGATGAAATTGTTAAATTGCATGATTTCCAAATGGAGTTCTGAAAGACAAAAATTTGCAAAGAAGGTGTTTTATATTTTTATTATTTTTGAGTGTTTGAACAAACAGATAAGTTCAGAAAAAATCTAGATATTGAAAATACAAAGTAATGGCATGTATGGCTTTATTGAACATTTAGATCAAGCAAATGGTTAAAAATAGAAGATTCTTAAACATTGAGGTGAATTGATTGAAAGGGTAGATTTAATGAAAGTATGAGGATTAAATCAGGAAATTTAGCAAGTAAAAAGCACAACTACTCTTAGTTTGCTGATCTTTCACTTCATTAAAGGAAATTAAAACCAGATTACAGTGTGAGGTCACATCTCCTCTGACCAGTTGCCGCCGACAGCTCGTCAGTTTCTGATCCGCGCGCAGAAACCAGAGGAAGACACGAGCAGCAAGTCGTTATGTTGCTCGTATCCTTTCTGACATGTTTTCACCGGTACAGAAGAGCTCGGAGGCTCGAGGAAAAGAGTATGATCAGGTCTGAGGGAGAGTTTTTAACAGCATCATCCTTAATGTGATCACTGACGCTCCACCAACCACAGAGAGAAAAAAAAACCCTCTCTGCCTCCTGGAGATGCTCTGTGTTTCTGCCTTCCTCCTGCTTGATCTGGAAGACGCCTGACGATTCTGTTGTTTCTGGGGGGGAAGAAGCGCTCCGAGGTGAAAGGAGGAGCGGGTACTCGTCGGTGCCGAGGCTCTCCACTTCAAACCCTATAAGATCTCCGACGCGCCTCAGAGTCAGACTTCAAACCGGCAGCGAGTCGTCGAGAGGAGACGAACCGGATGATCCTGAGTGGAGCGGATCTGGTTGTCGGTGCTACGGGCCAGTCGTGCTGGATGCTGCAGCGAGGTTAGCAGGAGGGTCGCGGAGCAGAAACACAACCGCAAAATACTTTATACACGATTCATTTCATTTGGCAGATGACATGTTTCGGAAGAAGGAAACCTGAAGTTCTTGTTCTGCACGGAAGTCGTAGATAGATGGCTGAAGGTGCAAACGTCAGGATCTTGATTTAGAAGATCAGAGTTTCACATTTTTTTATTGAGGTTCAGGGAAGGCTGGACTTTTATTCAATTTAAAGGTCTCAGTTGTAAGAAAGTAGATGTTTGACACTTTGGGATTGTAGGTCTCAACATTTACAATATTTGGAGTAAGAACCCAAACGAGCATGATGCAAATCAGAGTGGATCCATCCTGACAAAACGACCAGCGAGCCCAACTTGTTTCGCCTTCTTTGGCAGAGTTTGACGACGTGTTCTGTGACGGTGACCAATAGGAGCGCAGAGCGGTCGTCCCCTGTAGCACCTCCTCTTCTGTCGCCTCTGCACGTCACACAAGTCACGAAAAATGTCAAGCCAAGTGTTGATTGATCCGATGATAAACTGATCTGACGCAGGGACCAGCTCAGTTGAAGTAACGCTGTGATCAGACGACAGCGTTAACTTTTGAAGCTTCCAAATGTCATCACATATCACCAGCACGAGTACGTACCTTTGGAGATTCTGTTTCCTGTTTGTGTTCTTGTGAGTTTCTCTGTCTCGTAAAATATACATTTTGAATGTGCAGTACGCAGTGTCTGCCACTAGAGGTCTCTCAAGAAGAAGACGTAAGCAGCATGTATGCCTCTCACGTTAGAGCGACAAATGACCAAATTAAACACATTTACGTTCAATAAACGACAGATTCTTTCAGGTTTGATGGGGAAAAAAAGCATGCTAACTTTTTGGATAATGTAAGTCAACAACTCAACAAAATGTACGACCACATCTGGTAATTTTCAGACATTTTAATACGGAAATGTTTAATAATATATCTTCAGAGTTTTGTTGACATAAAAAAAAATATCTTGGGTTCATCTTGGAGATTTGGCAGCGGAGGGTCGAATGAAAGATGCAGCCCATTTGCATTATGGGTAATGTCGGCTCCAGTAGTCTCTACACTTGAAAAAAATGTATACAAAATATTTTGTATCCAGCCCCTATTTTTGGAGCTTTAATGAATCCTCATTATCTTCCACAGTCTTCCTGCGGTCCGTATTTGCGATTCAGCAACAAAAAATAGAAGATACTAATAAAAACAGACACAGCCCAGATATATTGTGATATTAATGGACTGCTGGACACAGTAGGTGTCACTCTCCTCTGAGATCTTCGATTTTCCTCCTTTTTAAAAGTTTAAAAATCGAATCCATAGTGTAACACCATCTCTTCCTCTCGCTATATAAAATGTATATTTTGTAGCCGCGGTTATGCAAATGACAGCAGCTCAGCGGAGCCTGAGGGACCCGGAGCCTCCCACACTGAAACCAGCGGCACTCTGGGAAACTGTCGGGCACTTCGGTCGATGCCCCAAAGTTTGATGAACTACCTCTTCTTCTCTCTTTTGGCCTTTTGACTTTGCAAAACAGAACGTCAAGAGTTGACTCCGTGGCAGGCAGGATGTCTGACTGGATCACTGTAGCGTTAGTGTGTGTGTGTGTGTGTGTGTGGTGTGTGTGGGGGTGAAAGTAGGTTACAGTTTGCTTTTAGGACATGTAGCTAACCCCCTGACCCTGGCTTGGATCCTGCTCACAGACCCCTTCAGCAGCAACAAACACACTTCTCCCTGACGGTGGAGGCCTCCAGGACTTGGCTACCGGTGTCAAAGTGCACGGGCAGCCCGGAGAAGCTTTCACATAGTGGCAACACTCAAACAGCCGCCCTCTTCTTCCAGCCGCCACCCTACAGATGTGTTTTTCTCCGGCTTGTCCCCAAACTCCGTCCTGGTAACGACCGTCATCATCATCGTCGTCGTCGTCGCTGTCGTGTCTGTGGCTGAAAAAGGTTTGAGTTCGGTTGAGTCAGAGCTGCGGCGAAAGCCCTCCGATGCCCCCCGCGACGTTTCAGCCCTTCGGACGACCCGGATCGTGTTGACAAAAACAGCCGCGGCGGTTACACCTCACAGACACGAAAGTCACTCTGGACATGTCCCCGCGATTACGCCGCAGGGCGAAAGTGACATGAAGACGATTACAGAGCGTGTTTGTGCCGCGTGTTGTCCAACTGTATACAGTCGGAGCTTCATTTAGCAGCCAGCTCCTGTTGGTCAGGCCTCAGATTCATCCTGAGAAGTTCTGCTAGATGCTTCCCTTGAGATCAGATCAAACATGTCCAGTTCAACCACCTGCAAGTCAGTGTGAGAAGTGTTTCACCGTTTTATTTTGTTTTTGTGCCCTCGACATCATTGAAAACAGTGGCGTGCACAAACTTTTTGAAGGGCAGGGGCAAAAAGAAGGGCACTTTAGCGCACGTTTTTCAACAATTGGGCTACCAATGGGGGCAAGCGCCCCACCTGCCCCCCCCTTGTGCACACCACTGATTGAAAACATGATTTTTCCAGATTTAAATAAAGGTTGAAGGAATGAATGAAGTCTTCTACAGAGTTTGATTTCTCCCGGGAAAAACACGATCCAAATTACAGCACGATGGACGAGCGTCTTCCCAAACAGGAATTGGCAAAAAAACGTACCCTGCTGATGGAGGAGGTGGCGTCCATGTGTTCCCTCTTCTTTCTACCTGATCAGTGAAGAAACTAAACCTGCCTACGTATCAATACACCTTCCTGTTTCACTCTTACAGCTCTCAGATCAGGGTGTCGAGGTCAGATTGGGATTCTTACGGCCGTTTCAGTTTTTGGACTGCAGCCAGGCTGCTCGCACCGTCTTTTGCAACAGAGGCGTTAAGTCTTAAGTCGGTCCGATGGTTCTAAAAAGGATAAATCGCAGCGAGCAGAAGTGCAGAAACTCTGGACTGGAAGGTGAGCCGTGACGTCCGCCTGCGTGTCTGAGGTCTGCGGAGAAGAAAACACAGGTGGTCTGTGTTTTCCGAGCTGGTATCCGGAGAGCTTTCCAGGGAGCACTTGCATGAAATGGGCGAGATGTTCCCGCCAGCCGCGCTCGCCTTTTTTTTTTCTTCCCCAGTTTATACGAGTCCCAGTATACACATGCCATAACACAGAAATATTTTGTCAATAGGCATATACAAAGCACTCCTCGGGCCACAGGAGAGCCTTGAGAGAGTGTCCAATGTTTTTAAGAGGTCGATTCTGTGTTAAAAACAATGGGCAGTAAAAAAATCCCCTCGCCGGAGGAAAACAGCCACTTTCACCGCGGCTCCCAGGATGAGTGTTTACACATGCTCAGCTGGATCCGTCGGACCCCACCTCGCCGCCGACCTGCGCCGCCGTACAAATAAACAGGAAGGCCACAGGCACTTGGACCGGGGCCACGCTCATAATTCACCAAAAGCAGTATATTTTACAGAGGAGCGGGGCCGCTTTGGTGTGGCTCCAGCAAAAGGAATAAACTGTTAATCCATAAAAAGGCACGGCGGTTATGCGATACAGCACTTAGGTGCCATCTGAAAGCTCCATATCCTTTTAGCGCTGGCCCTCTGTTGATTTGGACGCAACTTAAAAGAGAATTGTTAACAATAGGGATCGTATAACGTGGATGTTACGGTTGTTTTGTTAGAAAGCGCATTTATGTGACTGCAGTTATGAAAGAAGCTGGACGTTTTATTGCCGCCTTCACTGTAAAAATGTCCAAAAACAGCTGGCAGCTCGCTGAAGTTCTCTCCACGAGACGACTATTTCCATCCCGCGCCGACTGTTCCCACATGCGATCCAGCGCCACGTCGAGACTCGTTACCTTTTTTCCCCCCGGGAAGACGCTCTGATTGACAGCGAGTGTTTATCTCGTTAGCGTGAGACAATGGCAGGAAATTGCCTCTAAAGCCGCCGTTTTTTTTTTTTTTCCCCTTCCCCGGCGCTTCAAGTCGTCTCGGAGCCGAAAAAACCCCGCGCCACAAAAGAGAAAAAAGGCGTCCAGAGCTCTCAGACAAAACGCAGCGAACATGAAAAGCAATCTTCAAAAGCTATCTTTATCCCTCTGCAGTTTGAAGTGCCGAAATTAAAGTTGCATATGGATGCCATCGAGACGCGAGCCACTCGGGGAGATTAACGACAACACGAGGCATCTGTGCGTTTCCTAAAAGCGTGTGTGCGTCCCGCTCGCATCCACACACAGCTGACAGCGGCAGATCAGGCCGTGATAATCTCAAATTGCCTCTTTTCAAAGATCTCTAAGTCCGGGCCGGGTTACAGTACGGAGTCGTACGGTCAGAGTTACACGGAAGATCTGTGAATTAGCCGCCAGTCAGCATCAGAGGCAGCTCCTGCTGAGCGGAGCGGAGCATCTGGGGGATAAAACAACACTTTTATCAAAGGAAATATGGGTTTTAAGGCGTTTAGAAGCAGAAATTGGCGTTAAAATGCAGTTTATTGATGCTTTATTGATCAGTAATGACCACTTTGATCGATATGATGAGTTTGAGAGTGAGAATTGATGTTGAAGGTTGTTTTTTAAATGTCAAACTTTGCCAGGTTGACGGTGTGCATCTCAACACTCAGTAATTTATTAACGAAGGGTCGTAGTTTTCTAAAAAGCCGTGAAACGTTCAGTTCTGATCGATAAAAGCTGCTGTAACAGTTATTGGACTTGGGTCAAGATGTTCCGCGGCACTTTACCACAAAGATAAATGACCAAAAAGTCAGTTGGAGGCGTTTCTGTGATGAATTACAGACCGTCTTTCCTACAAGACTCTGAATGAACAGTGACACGACCCGACTCTGGTTCTGAGCCAGTTCTCAGCCCAGTAAACCCAGTGAATAACGTCCATGTTGGATCATTCAGCGCCTCACAGTTTACACCTGATGCACACAGGAAAGTAAAGCTGACTGGAAACTGACATTTGGGATCTTTGACACTGGAGGATGACTGAAATATTGTCTTACAGGTTCCTGTTATCAGGGCCTGATTGGACAAAACAGAACAAAACATCCAGGTAACGAGTTTCTCTGAATAATTGCATCAAATCTCTCCTTTAAATGCTGCAAAATGAGTCAAATATGAGCAAAATCCAACCGTCACTTCAACATCATCCTTATAAGACCCTGAAACAAAATCAGGGTCCATAATTTATGACTCCAAATGCACCAAAATGTTCCGACTCCGCAGCTGAAGGTGCATTCTGGGATACATCAGGCGGGTCAGGACATACCGGCCGGGCCGCGGCGGGGCAGCAGGAAATATTTCACAATTAAATACACAGCAGGACGGAGGAGAGGAGAGGAGAGGAGAGGAGAGGGCTTACAAAATACACCTCTTTTGCAATCTAAACAGGATTTTCATCTAAACTGTGTACACAGCCGCAACAGTTCAGCTGGAGCGCCTCAGGTCTGAGCTCACTAATATGGCAAACAGCACCGACGCGGATATCACTCACGCACTAAAGTAAATACGAGCCGGCCATTCATCCAAGGTAACAATTGAGGTTGTGTACGATATGATGGAATGCACAAACCCCCCCCTCACCATTAAACGCTAGTTCAAATATTTATATTTCTTTTTGGTATAAATATAACAGAAAGTTTCACAGTTCTGGCATTGTTTGGAGCCGGCCCGCGTTATAAATGAGCGCTCGGTGACAGGTGGCGATGCAAAAATGAAGAGCGGCGGGGGCCCCGAAGGTAAACAGCGAGCGCCGCAACAATACGCCGCCGACTGGTGTTTGGAAGCGGAGCAGCGGACCGCGGCGACGCATATTTCACGAGGCTGAGTCACACTTTTATTGCCTCGGAGAGAGAGAAGTCGAGGAACGGCGAGGATCCTGGACCGACTTCACTCCCTCGCGTCCAGATTTAAACAACCGAGCTGCAAACACACACACATGTATTATATATACAGTCATGACCGATCTCACACACACACACACACACACACACACACTCTCCTCTGTGACTCGATTCATGGAGGTTTTTACACATTGCATCAATTTCACCAAACGCGAAACACAACACAACAACTGGAGATCAGAAATCAGGCTGACGTGACCCCGAATAACAAAAAACTAAGACTTCTATCTTCGGTTATCGTCTGACGTCCGTGGCCGTCTGTGCCACACCTGTCAGGTGGACGAACAAATCTGTGCTCCGACTTTGAGAGGAATCATTTAGTCTTTTGTGTGCACAGGAAACATCCTGCGTCTCGTGTTGCGTTTATGTTTTGGAGTGTGGTTCACAAAGTGCCGACAGCTGCGGTGAGTAAAGAAAGAAGACGGTCCTGAGTGTTTGTCCGTCGTCGTCTCGAGGAGTTTCTCGATTTATCTGCAGCCTGCAAACTTTCCTGTGATGGTCGTCTTCCACGATCACAAGTGGACGGCCCGAAGAAGGCGAGAATGTTCCCACGACGCCTCAGAGATCCGATGACTCGTCCACATTCAGAGGTGGTCCGGGTCACGTCGACGTACCGCCATGTGGTTCACTGAGCTGCAGATTATGTTTCATTACCTGCTGGTGATGATTGTGAATATGGTGAGTTCAACATTTACACATTTTTGAACGTTTGTAACCAGTATAGGCAGCTTTGTCGTCGCCCATGGAGAAACTCACCAGACTCCCTTTAAAAATCGCTAAATTTTAAGCGCTGTCGAGTTCAGAGAAACTTTATAAACTCTGTGAAACGCTGACTCAGACAAATTCTTCATTATTTAGGTCTTCTTGTTAATTCAGCAAATCTTTCTTTCTTTCTTCGCGGAAGAAAACATCTTGTCGCACGTGGATGTGGTTTTTTTTTTGCAAGCACTCGAAAGCATCTTATATTTGCTTTTATTTTGGAGAGACGGAGCCGGTCCATCCTCTGGAGGCGGAGGATGTTGTGAAAAGGGATCCAGGTGGCCTACAAAAGGAAAGGAAACCAAAAAGAAGTCGCAGGTTTCCTGGTGAACCTGAAATCCTCCTCATCATGAAACATGACCTCCCTGACCTCTGACCTTGTAACCTTTCAATCCTACAAATCCCTCAAAGACGAGTCAAAATCTCCTAACCTTCAAACTACAAACACAATCAGATCTTTCCTCCCCAAACCGAATGAGCTCCGGCGACATCCTGACGCACGTTTCTTTTACCGGCTTCTGGTCCTCGTAATGAACCGGAGCTGTAAAAAGTGAGTCGGTGCGTCTGACTGACTGGCCGACCTCGCAGCAGAGCGAGGGGATCAATAGGAGGCAGCTTTGATAATTGCTCGGCGCTTCATTAAAAGCGCGAGGATGCCCCTTCGTCTCGTCCGCGTCACATCAGAGGCCAGATTAAAAAAAAAAACACACACACACACAGTTGAAACTCGGCGGCGGCCGCGATGGTAAACACGTTCTGATTGGCTTTAGGAGATGAGCGAGGTATCAAAGCCGGCTAATTTGCCCAGTTTGGAGAATCTGTCAGCGCTTAGAAAAACCTTAAGGAGGGAGGACAGCGTCGGCTTAAACCAGACGTGACGGAAGCCGTGACCATCTTCATCTCACACACTTCTTCTTCTTCTTTTTATATAAATGTGCGTCTTTGTGCAGGTTTTGGACGCGGCGTTGGCGGCGGCAGAATCGCTCTAATCAGCTCGTGAATACTCTCACTGAATTTGCTAAATAAAATAAAAAAAGGAACCTAATACTACTGCTGCAAGTGAAATGAGGTTCATTAAGGTTTTGATGTGACTGGATAATCACCCTTCAAAATATAAGCAGCGCTGGTAAACATGAATTATCAGGGGAGGAGGAGGAGGAGGAGGAGGAGGAGGAGGACGGGGAGCAGCAGGACCTCATTGGTAATGCAAAACTTTAATAGTGGCGACTGAGGAGGCTCGACGTGCCGAGGTGTAATGTCAGCGATCGATTGATCGGCGGTCGGGTGTCTCAGTGTCAGCCCACATTGACATTCTCTCATCTTACGATGGAGGGAGCGCGGCGGCGGCGGCGAGGGATGTGCCGGGAAACTCCTCCTCGCCTGCTTCTTCTTCTCCCCTTTTTTCTGGGAAGGTAGCGTAACGGATCTTTCGGCGCGTTGGCCTGTTGACTGTAAAGTGCGAAGGCAATTGATCACCTCGCTCCCCCGCCGTGACACACACACCTCAACATGATATAATGTAGTGACACACACGTGACACACAGCAGAACTGGACCTGGTTTCAGCTCCTGATCAGGTTCTGGAGGACCAGAGCGGATATTTTTAGACTCAGGTCACCAAATCCTGCAGCATCTACTGCCAGAACACGACATGCATACACTCGTTTCTCGCTGATTTTTTAAAGAGATGCAAATAAACAAATTGTAAAGAGAAAATGACTCGTAGAAGATTAAAAGTCAGTCAACATTTTGAGGTAGAAACTGGATTTCCTCGCGCGTTTTCAAAGGCCAGAGCTGATATTTTTAGAGTTAAGTAACAAAATCCTGCAACATCTTTAAATTTTAGAGAATCTAATGTCAATAAATCACATGTATGCAGTTTTTATTCTTCATGTTTTGACGTACGGAACCCAGTCAGGTCATACGTTTCTGTTTTTTCAGAAAAAGGTTCAAACAAAAAGTCAGAAACTGTAACAAACACATATTTGCAAAAGACGATGAGAGAAAAAAACATTATCCTTTGATGCTTTAGAAGAAAAAAATACGACTTTGACCCCTTTGAGATTCTACACTTCCCATAATGCAACTCAACAGATGCCCTCAACAGAAGGTTGTGGGTTCACGAGTCTTAAAAGTCAAGGAGCGTTACATTAATCACCATCAGCTCTCTTGCTGATCATCAGAGTACATTTTCAGTAACAGTGAGAGTTAATTTGCAGCTGAATGTTTGTTGGATTAATATTAAATAAGTTGTCAAGTTGATGTTTTGTAAATTCAGATGGATGTTGATTAGCTGTCGTTCTGGATCCCAACGCGCTCGCTCACCACGGCGGTCGCCGTCGTTCTAGTTGTGTTGGTGTGGACTCGACCATCAGCTTTAAAACCATATATTATAGTTATCGTTATGATTCTTGTTCTTGTTGTCCAGTTCTGTTCGTTTCTTTCAACCAACGTGAGAAGAAGTAAACGATCTGAGAACAAACGGAACAAACGCTCTTTGTTACGTAACCTCTGAAGATCAGCAGCGTTTTGTTCTGTCTCGTTTGGGAACAGCTGGTCCGACTGTCGTTTAAAGTTCAGCAGGATGATTCTGTGTCTTTTTCTAACCTGCCGCTCTGCCGCGTCCTCCTTTTACTCCCCCTCCTCACCTCCCTCCCCCCTCAGACCCTGACCTCCAGTTTACCACGTCACGTATCACACCTCCAGAACTCGCTCTTCATGCATGCACGCACGCCTGCACACGGCGCATATGTATTTTCTCAAAACAAAACTCCCGAGCACCCGGAGCGAGCGCGTGTTGTTAGGTGACAAGTCGACGCCGCCACCCGCCCTCCCGCGCCCTCCCCCCTGTACAAAAATAAAAACACACAGAGAGGTGGGTGGGGGCGTCTACACCCCCCTGGTCCATCGCTCTCAGCAGGGGTTATTGATTGTGACGTGCGCTCGCAGTGCACCTTCCCAGTCGCCTGTCAGCCAGATGCATGCTGGCAGGTCCGGTCCTCCCCCCCTTGACAGCTCCCGCGCGGCAGAGAGGTTGTAGGGGTGGCGATGGTGTTGGAGGGGAGGGAGGCGTTTGTCACAGAGCAGAGCAAGAGGGAGAAAAACAGCTGGCGGGGGCCGCGGCCTCCATCCTCCCCTCCCTTCCCCTCCCTGCTGCTGCTGCTGCTGCTGCAGAAGGTGAACCCCGACCCCTCCACCTCGCTCTTGTTGGCGTCGTTGGCGTCGTCGCTACAAGGTGAGTGGAGCTGCCGGCGCGGGTTAGCCTCCGTTTGAAGATCCGCAGGTCTGTCACGCTGCATTTTTTCCGCTTTTCCACCCCTCAAAAGCCCCTCAGGATACGGATGAACCGTTTCAGCCTGCACTCCGCATTACTGTCGCCTTTCACCGCCACGTTTAGTACGACAAATCCTCCCTCTCCTCCCCCCCCCCTGCCGCCGCCGACCCCCCACCTGCGCAGCTTGTTTAACGCCAGCGTCTCCAGAAGGTGCGTCCTCGTGCGCTGCTCGGCGGCTGAGACAGGTAATGAGTTAGCTCGGGGGAGGCCGACATGACTGCACGCGTGTGAGAGTGTGAAATTACCTGACACAGCTTTCGTCGGCGCACAAGGTGCTTCCCCCGTCTGTGTGCTCGCAGCCGTGGGATCTGTACACACATGTTCGCACGGAGAGCGAGCGAGCGAGCGAGCGGCGGGGAGGAGGTGGGAGAACACAACATATGCCGGCTGGCGAACGCTTTAATCCAAACCGGCCTGACGGTGGCGCCGAGTGGAACAAATACACACAAATCCTCCATCAGGATCTTTATTCAGGTCGAACATCCTTGAACTTAAAGTCCTGCAGCCCCGGTCCTGCGTCTCATTAAGCATTAAGCTCGTGTCGTGCAGAGGGAGTCCTAGTTAAAGCTCGCCGTGTTTCATATTTAACCAGCGCTACGAAGCAGTGACCTTAATGTCGCCCTGTCTGCTGTCACATATGTCAAGTCAACATGTTCCCTCGGTGGCCTTGAGCTTCAAACGGTGACGCTTCACTGCCCCTCCTCACACGTTGTGACTTTTGGACTGTTAAAGTTGTGAAACGGCTCGGTTAGGTTTAGGAGAAGATCATAAATAACTACTTAATCAGTTACGTAACTTTTATGTAAGGTAAGTTTAATCGAGGTGACGGTTTATCGCCCTCTGATGGAGTGTAGACGTGGAGGTGGAGGAGGAGGAGGGTCGAAGGAAGGCCTGAAATGACAGCTGACAGCAGAGACGTGATTGGCCGACGGTGTAGGAGGAGGAATCTGGTTGGTTGGAGGGAGCAGAGAGAGGTGGATGAACTTTATTTTCCGCAGGTTTTCATGCCGTGTTTGACCCCCTTGAATTTTTAATTCTTCTCGAAATGAAGCTGCAGAGGTGACGATGATAAATATCTGCGTCGTGTTACGTTCGGTTTACACGTACGACGAGTTGGAGGAGATGGTTTTGGCCTGACGTGACCAAAACTGAGCATTTTAAGCCAAAACAAGATTTTTTCCTGACCTAAAAAATTGTTTTGAACGTGTTCGTAGTTTGCAAAAATGTCCCGAGGCTGTACAGGTGTGTAATCCTGTCTTTATGAACTCAGGTAATCTTATTAAACTCGTTCAGCTCTCTTTGTTTTGAAGCATCACCGTGTCGAGTCCTCTGTGCAGCCTCGGAGGTTTGGACTGAGAGTAATAACCAGCACGCGTCGGGGAAAAAAGCCCCAAATACTAAATGGATCATAAGTAATAATCACCCCGGGGTCGCAGACAATAAGCGACCCCTCCTCCTCCTCCTCCTCCTTCAGTATCTCAATCCATTCGTCTTGGAAAAGGAAATTACTAAATCCAATACAGTTCGATAAAAATCTGGCCTGTCTGGATCGGCTGCTGCAGGATAATGCGGCCTGATAAAGGCGCTCGTTTCCGGCCGCACGCCATCCGTCATCCGGGGGTCGTTCCCCCTCCCGGTCAAACTGTCTGCTGCTCCAACAGTAGATGACAGCGGCAGCCTCGCTCCGCCCGCCGCCGCCTCGTGGCCTCCGCTGCAGGGGTGACGGAAAGTTTAGTTGTTTGGAGGAAGATCACCAAAGTGTTGAGGAGGTTAGTCAGCTGATTTTAACAGAGCAGCATCGAGATAACAAGTGTTAGACTCACTGCACTGCAGGTCAGTTACTCTGATTCTGCAGGAACTAAAGATTAATCTGCTTTTGTTGATGTTGTTCTGGATCACTGTGTGGAAGGTAAACATTCATTATGTCTGAGTGAGATTTTTATTGTCACGTTTTTTGTTTTTTTTTACTTTCTGGGAGGTATTTTGATCAGTAAAGGTTCAAAAACTGAAGCTGAGAGATAAATTCAATACAAACATCTCTGACTCAAGTTATATAAGATCACACAGATTGATGAGATCTAATGAACAGGAAAACTAAATATTTATTTCCTTTTTTAAGCTTTTATATTCCCAATTTTCAGTCACACATTTGAAGTTTCCGTCGTTTTATTTTGATTTAATTTTGTGCGTTTTCATTTCGTTTTACATCTTCAAATCAGCCTGTAAATTTGCTTTTTAAGTTTATTTTTCTGATTATTCCTCATAGTTCATATCATTATAATCTCCTCTAATCATCCCTGATAGTATTTATGAATTCACCCATTATCAGCTACATCTGTATAGTTAACTCCAGAGGGGAAACGAGAGCTCCTGTACGTACGTGACGCTCGCTCGATTGTCTTCATTTCCAGAAAATCCGACATGTGGATGTTTAAAATCTGTTTCTCACCGTTGGTTCTGCAGCGTTGCGCAGCAGCGTGACCTCTGACCCCTGCAGGCCTCATTACTTTGTCTTTTAAGAGTTTACATTCCAGAAATGTGAGCGCGTTTCGCTGTTCCAGCAGTTTGAAGTGGCTCTGGACGAGCGCTTCAGCCTGAATACCTGAGGTGAAATGTAATCCGACGTGCTGGAGAGCCGTGTGAGCGCAGAGCGGCCGTACGCTGTTAAAGGTCCGGTTAATTCAGGGTTAAGAGCCACTTAACACCTCCAAATCATCGCTGAGGATTCCTGGAGGAACCTCCGGACGTTGAGGTTCGTCTCTTCTTGTTTTAGTCGTCACAAGGAGCCGGTGTGCAGGAGCAGGACAGAGAAACGAATACTAATCGTCTATTACGATGCAGATTTGCTTAACAAGTCGCTCCCGGCGGCCTGAGGGGAGAACAGGATGTGTCGTCTTTTACTTAAGGTGCTGCGCGACCTCGCCGCGACCCGCTATTAAAGAGGGACAAATGTTGCTGCTGTTAATGAGCGAGGAGCAGCGGAGCTCATAAAAAGGTGTAAATATTGGGAAGAAAGAGTGGAAGTGTAGGGTTAGAAAATGAGCGCTCCGCTGTATGGATGGAGGAGAGAAGAGGAGCAGAAGGAGGCGATTTATAGATTTGCATTACATACATTTCTGTAGCCGCCCAGGGAGAATGGCAGCGCCCGGCGAAGTTTTCGTGTGGCCCTTTTTCTTTTTCCGGATAATATTCACCTTGTTTTTGTCTCCTATCGATCATGTCATCGCCCACATCCTCTTCGCTCTGATGTCCCGATGTTGAGCAACAGATCGTAAACCACAATCGCTTCTGTAGCCGCCCAGGGAGAATGGCAGCGCCCGGCGACCTTTTCGTGTGGCCCTTTTCCTTTTTCTGGATAATATTCACCTTGTTTTTGTCACCCACATCCTCCTCGCTCTGATGTCCCGACGTCGAACAACAGATCGTAAACCTCATCTCAGCGCTCCTGATCGCAAAACAGCTGACGCTTCCCTACCTCTACAGAACAAACCTGGACGTTTCTGTCACTTTATATTTCTGTAGTAGGAGTTTTAATGCTTCAGACCTCTAAAATATCAAATCACAGACGAGAGGTCATAACTGGACGTTGTATTAAGGGGTCAGTGCGGCAATTAGCAAAATCCACAATCAGAAACGCACCAGTATCCACATGCTCTTAAATTATGCACCTATTGCATTGAACAGTGTAGAAAAACCTTCAAAAGTCAACCAACAATTGAACCAATTATCACAGATTAGCATTTTGTGACACCTTGATGCTTTGACTGCACTGTAGCTGGTTGAACAGACAGTTTATCACCAAGTTTTCAGCTGGAAATCAACGTTGACATCCAGGTTGATGCTCGCTGGGAATAGAAAGTTAATATCACCTTCCTGCCTCTGCAGCTTCATCACTTTAAGACACAATAATAGACAAAAATATGTTGATTTGAGATGTTTTTGCACTGCATGAATTGTAATATCTCTAATAAGAGGATGTTAGGTGGATGAAAACACACCTGAACTGTCTAAACTGAGGCAGATTTCACATTCAACATCCAGTTCCTCCGGCCTGCTTTAAAATCTGCAGTTTCCACGGAGGTGTTCCTGCAGTCTCTCTTTGTTTCAGTCAACACGGACCAAACTGTGAGTGATTTGACTCGAGAGGCCACTCCGGTCACCCGCCCACCCTTCTGAAGCCCGCCGAAGGCCGAATAATGTGAGCGCCTCGATTCGATCCACGTCCCTGCTGCAGCATTTCAAAAGACACTTAATTTCATACTTGTTTACGGCTCTCTCCAGAGATCTAAAGTTCAAAATCGCATGCATTTTTAATTCCAAATTAAGCCAGGCAAGAAGGAGGAGGAGGAGGAGGGGGGAAAATGTTCACTTCTCCACATTTTGACAAACATGACCTCCCCTCGCTGGGGTGGAGGGATTATGTGGAACAAAAGTTGGCCCACTCGCCGCACCACGGCTTAAGGCTATTGGGGCGACAGATTAGAATATCTTTCACCCTCTCGAGGAGATAAGAGAGACACAAGCATCAGAACACGGTGCAAAAACATAATGAACTCGTGATCTCCCACCGCCAAAGAGCATGTGTGAAGTCGAGATTCACAAATCTTCAAAACAGTAATGCAGATTTGTGGATTTTTTTTTTCCTCTACTTATGCGTCTCCTAATGCTTAAAACATGATCTGGGTTATCAAAGGTTGGAGGAATCTTCCTGCTCATTGTCTTTTCCCGGAGAAGTCCACTCCGCCTCGCTCCGTGCGCCTGTTTTGTTGCCGTATTTCGCTTCTTATTATCCCGGATAATTACAAATATGTCAGACGTGTCACCGTGTGACGTCTGCTGACGCCGGCGCCGTGGCGAGCCGGGCGGCTGAAATGACACGGTGATACATCTCACCCTCTCCCGCTCTCAATTAGCTCCCGGTGCTCCAGGTTAATGGAACTTTTGATTGGGGAAAACTGGAGTTTCCTGGACGGCCCGGTCGCCTGGTGGATGGGACGCATGGGGGGTCGACCTCGTCCTTATCTGCTGTTGCAGAAAGCCGAGTTGCTCTGGCGCGTGTTTTCCACTCCACCTCAGCGTACGCAGCCACAAAGCTTTTTATTTGGATTCCTTCACATTTAACTTTGGCGTCTGTAAGCTGGAAGTACACTGTGAAAACTAATGTTGTGATATATTTTAGCTAATGGGTCAAAAATGTTTAAAAAGCTGCAGCTGTAACGGATGTAAAGGTCGTCTAATGCACCAAATAATCACATTTAACATCAGTTATGACCTCACACACAATGTATTGCTTCATAACCAACAATGTGATGATTTGATAAGTCAGTTAAATGTTATTCATGCAGGATAATCATTATAATTTGCAAGTTTGTAACATGATATCGATGATCTGATCTTATTTTCAGAAGCACTTTGCAGCCTAAATCTGCATATTAATGAGAAACATTTGTTGGAGTGATGTATGTAAACCTCCTCCTCTCTGATTGGTTGCTTTCTCTAGACTTGACTCATAGTGTAGCTCTGGTAATGTTTATTTTTGTTGTTGTTGTTGTATATTTTCAGGGGTTTATGAGCTTTAGTTTCCCCTGTAAACACACCGACCTGTTCAGCGTCAGTCATCCGACAGCTGAACAGGTCGGTGTGTTTACTGGGGAAACTAAAGCTCATGATTAGGTATCAAACATAGAAGTACAAGAAAATGACACATTTATGTACATATAGTAGTATAAACTGTATGTTAGAGGTCAACCAATCATGTCCAAATATTGGAATCACTGTTTTAAATAAAATAAGTGACTTTCAGCATGTAATCTGCAAAGTAACTAGTAACTACAATTATTAAATAAATATATTAAAGTAAGATATTCACTTCCAAAATGCAGAAAATGGAAAAACTAAATGTATAGATCCCTTAAAATTGTACTCAAGTGGAGTAATTGAGTAAATGTACTTAGTTACAGTTCATTAACTGCTAATTAATGCATAATAAACTATAAATTAAACATAATAAAGCAATAAAACAGCTTAGTAAAGTAACATTTGTGATGCTAGTCTAAAAAATAATGAGACTAGCAGTCAATTAAATGTTTCTAAAAGTTCCTTGTGAATATAGTAACTATATAAATACATTTATGTATATATATATATACACATTTAAGTGTAAATGTCTTAAAATCAAACAAAAAATGTGTTTATTATGTTATTATTAACACTCACAGTCATTTTAATATTATTAATCATCTTATAAAGACTTGATTAAGCAAACACCTACTTAGTTTTAGTTGAATCGGAGCACTTTGAAGCCAAATATCCTGTTTTTTAAAAGCATTTGAACACATCACTTAACAACATGTCGGTCTGTGTGTCCTGGTGGTGATGTCGGTGTGTTTTAACAGCCTCTGTGACTGTTTGTCACCAGACAGAGTTTGGAGGGTAAATCTTGGATTACCGTCCACCTCGGCTCCTCTAAGTGACCAGCAGAGACTCGGCCTCACGCCGCCTCCTCCTCGCCGGCTGGACAGCGAGGTCAGTGAGATTACCGGACACACAGTCCAACATCCCTCTGCACAAACCTCCTCCGGCCAAACAAAACCCTATCAGAGGATGACACCAAACACCAGCCCGCCGGGCATCCTCCTCCTCCTCCTCCTCCTCCTCCTCCTCCTCCTCCTCCTCCTCATCTTCCTCCTTCCTCCACCGCTCCGGCAGCGAACGCATCACTGAGTTTCACTTCAGCTTGTTTGCGGCCATGTTGGAGGCAAGGTGACAAGAGCAACACAAGAGAAACAATCCTGTAATTTCCCAAAAAAGAGCTTAAGGTGGGATCGCTCTCTGAGGGAGGAGGGAGGAGAAGCTGCCACTTCTCCCTCCTCTCCCCCCTTCCTCCCCCTCAGTTTACCTAACTCACCCAAAAAGAAGGGGGGGTTTATCCACACACACACACACACACACACACACAAACACACAACCCTCCTGAGGAATGGCTGGCGAGCAGAGAAGAAATGCGCCCTGACAATCTCCCCTTCCCTCCGGCGGCTGGATGCCAGAAACGAGCGCTGTTTCTTCGGAGAGATCTTTTACCGAAGATGCCAGGGATTAAGAAAGAAAAGACTGCAGGACACTGCTGTGTCACCTAGCATTAAACAGCCCTAAACTCTCCGGTTATGAGATACTCTGCGCAAAATAGGTCAGGCCGGGCGAGAACGGGAGGGAAAAAAGGAAAAAGAGAGGTTTTGATTTCTCATCTTCCTCTTTCTCCTCTGAGCCCTGACGCCCCGGGACTCTTCTGTCGGTGGTCGCTGCGTTCACACACTCGTGTAAATAATCAGAATCTGTTGGCAAACAGCGCAGAGACAGGAAGTAAAATCAGTCGGATACGTTCTGAGTGAGTTAAATTTAAAATCTGACTGAACACACGCGAAGGAAAGAAGATGAGCTGTCTTTGAATTTAAAGAATCCTGCAGCTGATCGGACTGATTCTTAAAGAGTCTCAGATTTAATGATCATCTTTTCTTTTCACATCGCATCGGAACACTTTTGTGAAAAGCTTCCAGAAACATCTTCACTGGTTAAACTGGTTAAAATTATAACAAGAGTGTTGTGCAGTAAAACACAGAAACTGCATTTCTTTCTTTTTAAATCGGCTCAACATGAAAGTTTCTGATTCGTGTGGATGTTTGTTGAAATGAGAGATTTCAGGTTCAGGCTGTGTGAAGAAATCTAATCTAATCACAATTATATCAACGATGATGTGACATATTTAAATTGCGGCCTCAGTGAATATCATATTGTACATGATCACATATGTTGGATAATAATAATCGTTGTTTGAAAACTTCAAGTTTTAATTCATTTTTCTTTTTAAATCTCAAGAAGAAATCTGTGCAGTGATGCAAACTTCTGCTCCAAGACAGTTTATAATGATCACTTTCATTCTCCATTAAATGAAAATCTCATTTCCAACAATCCTCTGTAATGTGTTCAAACGGCGAGAAATAGTTTGTGTTCATCAGTCCAAAAAGAGAGATATTACGACAGCAGTTTGTAATATTTGAGAACCTGAAACCATCAAATTTCTGGAATTTGTGTTTTTATCGATTTCCTACCGGTCATTCTGCTCCGACTCTGAAAACTGCTTGTTTCAACTTTATAACTTTAACCTTTTTAACTCACTCCGTCGTACTTTTTACACAATTGGAGTGCAAAAGACGTCAGTTTCAAGACGTCCACTGAAGAGTCAGAATAAAGATGTCACAGAAGAGAACTGGAGCCTCTGTTAACAACATTACATTTGACTCCTGAGCTTTTTATCAGAATTCTGACCATTTGCAGAATTAATTTTTTTTCTCAAATATTTTTTTTTTTCTCAAAATTAAAATTTTTTTTCTTAAATAATTTTTTTTTTCTCAATTTTTTTTTTGTCCTCAAATTATTTTTTTTCAGAAAATTCCAATCAGAAGTCAATTTTTTCTCAGAATTCCAACATTTGTCTCAGATTTCTGACTTCTCACTGAATTCTTAGATTAAAATCAGTATCTGGACTTTTAGTTCTGACTGTTCTGTTCGCTCGCTAAGTCATAATTTTCAGTTTGAATTTAGAATTCTGAGAAAACAGTCCAGTGGCCCTGAACATGTTCTGTTGGACGTCTGTAATTGAAACTAAAAAAATCATTTTGAACACTGTCATTTTGTCAACATTGTAAAAACGTCCCAAGACTTCTTTCTTTGGATTCTGGCTCGTCAGTGGACGTCTGGATGTGTTTCTGCTCAGCGGTTCGGCCCAAACGTACGTCTAATTTCTCAGCTTTGCTTCCAGTCAACTTCAGGTCCAGTTAAAGTGTCTCAGCTCTCTTCAGTTTTGGGTAAATTCTGTGTGTTTTCTTGTGTGTCTGTGTCTGATGGTTGACGGACCGTCAGCATCTGGTGCATCTGTGGTCGGCTGACGTCGGCCGCCGGGATGACCCAGAAAAACGGAGTCCCCTCTAATCGGAAAAGAAAAAGAAGCCGAAAGTTTCCTTGTCGTCTTTGTCGTCTTTCCGCTCGGCCCGCTCTGAATAATTCAGCGGCTTGCCTGCTCGAACGCAAACAAACGGAATAAAACATAGATAGTTATGAGGCTTAAATATGAACAAACAGCATCTAACGGCATTAAGGAAACAGAGTGTCGGCGCTCCGGAGCGACACATGAGGACAGCGTGTCCGACTGTTCGGACTCATTCAGCCCCCCGATGATGTGATGTGGCCCGTCAGAGACATCAGGACTACAAAGCCTCCGTCCGAGGTTTGCTCTCTAACACCCTGCAAAAACAATAACTGGGATTCAGCAGCTGCAAATTGCACTAAAATTTCCCATTCTCTCTCTGTGAATTATTAATGAGAGCCCAACCAGAAAAAAAAAAGACAAAAAAAAGGAGAGAGGGAAGAAGAAGAAGAGGAGGAGGAGGGGGGAGAGAGAAATATCTGCAGCGTGCCCGAGCGCTGGAGAAACGCTATAAAGCCGTAATTATGCCAGAGAATGAGAAATGGAACAAAGTTGTCGGGAGCCAGAGAAGGCGAGGCAGAAAGTGAAACTAAGAGCTGGAAATGTAGAAGCTCAGAGGGGGCGAGGGGAGGAGGGGAGTAGTTTTTATTACATACGCAAGAAAAAAACGAAACGCCAAAGACACACAATTAAAGAAAAACGGAGGGATGATGAACGACGGTGGGTTTGCGTTCGTCTCGGGTTCGAATGTGTCGAGGAAGAAGAGTGAAACAGGCTGAAGAGGAAGAGAAAAGGAGGAGCGACCGGAGACCTGATGCTCCGAAATCCAAAAAATCCAAAATCCGAATCAGTGTGAGTGAGTTCTTCACCTCACACGTCCGTGTGAGGTGAAGAACTCACTCACACTGATTCGGATTTTGGATTTTGTGAGCAAACTCAAAGGAAACATCTGCAGAATCTGAGTGACAAAATCAAATCATCACATTATTATACCTCGATTCTGATATTACGACACATTAGTTGGGATGAATAATGTTCGTTAACAAAACGTTAAAGGTGCAACTTGTCAAAAACTGCTCAATGACGTGGATATAATGACTGAGTGAGTGTTAGAAGAAGAAGAACAGATCAGAAAATAACATGATTTTTACCGTAATGAGCCTTTAAAACCAAGAAAAAACAACACTTATAATATAACAATACGTCAAATTGAAGCTCATATCATAAAAAATGCAACTTTTCTTACTGATTTTACACCTTCAGCTCCATGAAAACATGTTTTCCTGTCAGTATTAGAAGCCACAAAGACAGAAAATCATCATCTCACTGTGTTTCGGCCGTTAGTTGAACGGATTTGATCGTCGGGACGTTGATTCCCCGACAGAAAGAAGATTCACTGGGTGTCATTTCTCCTCTGGTGGACACTTTAACCCTCCAGCCGGCTCACAGCTCCGACATATATTCACATACTGATACATCAAATGTGCATCGATATACATGTTCAGCCTCATCATGTCAAAGCTTGTTCTTGTTCCTCAAATAAACCTAAAAATTACACATATTTTTAATATTTCCACCAGTTTGACGCGACGTTTCCGACCCTGACGGGTGATTTCTGACGTGTTGTTTGTGATATTTGTCATTTTGTGGCTTCGAACGATTCAGATGTAGATATTTAAAACGTGCGCGTTCATGTTTTCATGTCAAACCTGCACATTTGTCATCAGTCCATCTTTTAAAACTCGGGCCGCTCCTGCAGAATCTTCTCCTTTGGCCGGGTAATTCTGACGGATCGCAGCTCCACAGAACCTCGTCTGAGAAGAAGACGCCGTCGAATATCTGAGTTCTGTCACTGTTTTTTAGTTTGAAACACAGAATATTTGTCAGTTTTCTGAAAAAAACCCCAAGATAATTAAGTCAGGTTTGTAATTTCGATATCTCGTTTAGTGCGACGTTAAAAAAGAACCTCAACTTTTCACAAACGTGTGTGTTGTTTGTTTGCTTTAAAACACACACACACACACACACACACACACACACACACACACACACACTGTTCTGTTGTCTTTTGGCGCATGTTTGAGAAACTGCCAGCCAGAGTATCTCCCCCTGTCACACACACACACACGCACACACACTGTCTCACACACACACACACACACACGCACACACACTGTCTCACACACACACACACACACACACACACACACACACACACACACACACGTGGTTGCAGCGAGGGCCTGGCATGGATCCTGGGCTCACAGGAGGCAGCGGCGTCCCTCAGGGATCCATAACCAACCAAATAGCTCTGAGAGAGAGCGAGGCAGCCGCTAGCTCGCCCAGCTGGGCCTCCACACACTCTCTCTCTCACTGTGTGTGTGTGTGTGTGTGTGTGTGTGTGTGTGTGTGTGTCACCAGATGACACAGTCGACTCTCGGTACACTCTGGGTGAAATTAGGTCGTTCACCTGCTCTGCAGAGAGAGAAAAAAATCAGGAGTTTGGCTGTAAAACGAGGCTGCGAATGTGGCCAAAAGTATGTGGACGCTCAATTTTACACTCATTTGTGATTGTTGAGCATTTTATTCAACAACTGTTTGCATTAATCTGCTGCTACAACAATGCAAAAATAGAGACATAGAGATTTTGGAGCCTGGCTGCATTGATTTATCATATTGAGACACACGACAGCGTCAGTGAGGTCCAGTTCTTTCACTCCAAAACTGGGTTGATACCTCCTCGATGGAGCCGTCTGTGCAGCCGCCTCTGCACGAGCACGTCGGCACGTTCAAACAAGAAAGAGACGAACACAAAGTCATTAAAATGTCTAAAATCTAACTCTCTGCTGCAAGATGTCCTTTAAAACCAGAAGAGCAAAGGTGTCTACAAACTTTTGGCCACATTCTGTGAATGAGCTTGTTAAACGCCTTGAATTCTGTCAGTGTTAATGATTGTTAACAGGAGATGATTTCTGATGTTTAAGGGAAGAAAGAATGATGATGTTTGAGTGTTTTTGGACGTTAAACTTAATTTTCCTGCAGAATTCATTAAAAATGTTGATCAGAATCTTGTTTTTGCTCAGTTGTTGTCAGACGGAGACACACAGCTTCAAACTAAAGAATGTTTGTGATAAAACGAGGTTTAAATAAAGCAGAATTTAGATTTTTGTGCAGCGTTTTTGGGGGATTAATGGACCTTTTCTTTTGGTTTAGCAGCTGAAAACGATGTTCCGTCTGAAGTTGTTGACATGTTTTCTCAGGAAGCAGAAGGAGTTGAACGCTCTGCAGCTCAGAGTCGAGGTCACATTCTTTACAGTGCAGAAGAGACGAGGCTGTTTTTAAAACGTATGAAAGTGAGTTGGTGACACAGCTCCTGTTAGCTCCGCCCCGCCGGGGTTAAAGGTCACCGCGGCTGTGTGTGTGTGTGTGTGTGTGTGTGTGTGTGTGTGTGTGTGTGTGTGTGTGTGTGACTCAGGGTTTTGTGCTCTGTGCTGCTGGTGGAGGAGCAGCGCTGTGTTTCCTGGTGCTGTCCTGCCCTCTGCTGGCTGCAGGGAGGAAGTGTCACACTGACTGCAGCAGACGGTGTGAAAGTTAAACTTCTCTCTGTGTTCTTCCATCTTTAGCTTTAAGTTTTGTGATTTGAAGTGAAGCTGTGTGTTTGTGTTCATGCTGTCTCAGATCCTTTAAGTGTTTCTTCCTGGATTTATTTCCCTGTTGAAAGATCAACAAACAAAACAAACCTTTCAGCCTGATAAGAAAAGTTCGTTTTAGTTTCATGTATCAGAATTTAAAGGAAAAGCATGTTTAACATGTGTGTTTTACGTCTATTTTGAGCATTTATTGCACATTTTTATGATTTTACGTGTGTTATTTGTTCACTTTTTTCTGATTTAATGTTGTAAATAAAGTGTGTGAAGCGCTTTATCATCTAAAGATGATTTTATCTACGCGACAAATCGAGGAAAACCTTAAACTGTAAACCTTTAAACAGTTTCTGTAGCTCTGAAGATCAGTTGTCATGTATTTGGAAGCTAACTGTGGTCGTAAAAACACACAACACAATTAACTCAAACAACAATTAACAATGCAAAGAGAAGTGTGATGTGAACTTGTGACGACAGTCTGGATTTAAAGTTCATGTTCTGGAGTTAAAGTTTAAAATAACCTGACATTTTAAATATTGAAATGCTAAAAGTAGTCCAGTACTTTCCATCGCTGGATGGCGATCATTTAAAACTTTTTATTTCAGGTGTTTCTTCTGGAGCGCTTGTTGTTGTTGTTGTTGTCGTTGTTGTTGTTGTTGTTGTTGTTGTTTCCCACGAAGACGTTCAATAGAAAGTCGAGCTGTTATTGTACGATCACGTATCGAGGCAGGAAGAGAAGTGGTTTAAAATATTCAACTTTTGTCCATCAGAGAACAAACAAGCTGTTCTCAGAGGACAGTCAGGTCCCAGAACACTGTTAGAAGGTGGCAGGGTCCGCCACATGTAAACAAAGTGAAACAGTATAAACTGTTTGTTTATTCAGTCATTAAAACAACAAGAGTTTTAATATTTAGTTTGTTTAAATCAGACAATCCAGATCTGAACATTTCTTCCCCAAAACTTCAGACTGCTCCTTTAAATTTCTATTAAATGCATATTCACATTAAAAAACAGGAGTTTGCTATTAAGTAGAGCTGCAACTGAAGATTAGTTTCATTATCGACTCATCTGCAGGTGAGTTTTACGAAGAATTAAGTCTGTAAAATGTCAAAAGATTGTTAGAAAACTGTAAAAACTCTTCAATAAACGACAGAGAAAAGCAGCCGGAGAGACGACGTTTGACTTCTCTGCTTGTAAAACAGCCAAAACTATTAATCAATAATCAAAACTGTCTGCAACTTCTCTAACTGTACGTTGATTTTGAGATATTTTAGCACAAAAAATGCAAAAAATCTCCTCGTTCAAGCTTCTCAAACGTGAGGAGTTGAAGCTGAACCAACAATTAATTTCATCCATTATCATTTAGTCAATAAAATGTCACATGATGACGTCTTTAAATCACTTCTTCTGTCAAAAAACCCCCAAATCTTCACATATTGTCATTAACGACGAAGAGAAGCAGCAGATCTTCAGATTTCAGCAGCTGGAACCAACACATGTTGGACTTCTTTCCTTGAGAAACGCCTGAAACCATCAGAAAGTGTAACGCTCGTTATCTGGTGACGTTGGTGTTGCAGGTCCAAACAAACGTTCGACGGCTTCGATCGCTCTGTTTGTTGTTCTTTGTGGATTTGTGTCTAATTATTTATTTCATTTCCAAACAGATGTGTGAGTTTTGATGTGTTTGTTTGACTCTCGGTTTACATCCACGAGACCGTCTTCACGTTATTAACGTGTTTACAGGCGGCAGGTTCGTCTGAAGAGCGTTTTCTCTCGTGACGTTCGCAGCAGCAGTTTGGTTTGTTTGTGTTTGTTGAACCTGTGTACAGTATGTGATGGTTTCAGCTCCTGTCGCTCCTCCTCCTCCTCCTCCTCCTCCTCCTCCTCAGAGTTCAAGGTCGCCGTGCGGCTATTTCCAGCTCGTCTTGGCTTTGATCCGTGTCGCAAAATGACAAGGTAACGCAACTCGGGGGGTCAGCTGTGTTACAGGAATGCTTCCACGGATCGGGAAAGAGAAAATCAATCCTGGCTGACAGTGTCTTCAGGATACTCCGACCTGACTGGACCATGACAACTGCACACACACACACACGACATATAAACACTTGAGCTCACACACATGTACACAAACAAGCACTTGTCGTGCACACAAACACAAGCTGCAACCAAATATAGTTCACACACACACACACACACTGCAGCTGTCTGCGTGTCTGACACAGACGACCTCTGTCAGCTCCACTCCGTCTGTCGTCTTGTCAAGGTGCATCAGAGAGACAAGGTGTCGGACGAAACTTCACCAGCCGCTAACTGCTTCTGAAAAGTTCAGCTCCGAGTGTTTGGAGGGAGAGAAAACAACACAAGGAGGAAGTTAAACCTCAAAGTGTCGACACAAGTCGCACAAGACTCAGTCAGTTCTGGAAAACGTCTGTAGGACTGAGGTTCTGAAAATGCTCCTCGTGGAGATCCAGGAAGTTCTGACGAGGAGAAGTTTCAAGCGACACGCTCGTTAAACGTTCGACAGGTCCAGAACACGAAGAGTAGGAAGGGAACGATCCATTTTCCATATTCTACATAACCAAACATCACATTTTAGCCATTTTGTCGCTTTTCTATTGATCAGATTTTGTCACCAGTTGTTGAAAAGCAAAAGACGGAAGCTCAGCGAATAAAATTAAGCCGTTATTTTGTGTTATTAAGCTTAAAATCTGTTAATTTATCCGTTATTTTGACTCCTGATGTCGCTGAATCTGACTTGACATCAAACTCGGATCCCATCGGTGTTTAAAACTTAACTATTTCATATCTTATTGATGATTAAGGCAGCAGATTATCAATCAGACTTCCCCAGTTGTCCACACCTGATCATTCACCTGCAGCATCTGAAAGTCGTCGCGTGTTATTAATTTTGTCCTCTCTCCACACCCGTACATCCTGCAGTCTCACGGCGTCGCAGCGTCTCTGCTCTCGTCCCTCTGACGGTGTAATATCTGCTGTTTCTGTTACCAAACAATGCCTGTGAGCGCTGGCAGCCATTAGACTCCCTCCCAGGTCATTGAGCATTCCCTGCTAGCTAATTACAACAGGGCCCGTAGTTGTCTGCTCCCCTGCCTCCCCCTCGTCCTCCCCCCTCCTCCCTCCTTCCTCCCCTCTCCTGTCTGGAAGCAGGGGCAGGGGTTGCGAGGGGGGACATATTTCTGACAAATGTGCCATCTCCGTAATTAGCTCCGAAGCAACATATGAAACATTAAACACGCCGGGCGCTGACGACAATCAAAACATTTCATTTGTTGTCAATTATTCATTACTTTGAAGGTTCTGAAGGGGTCGTTAATATGGAAATAAGCCTCCGATGCTAACAAGGTTGTAGTATCTGATTCCAAATCATCCTCTTTTTTTTCTTTTCTTTCTTTCCTCCTTTCAGGCTAATATTTAGCCTTTTCTTGTCTTTTATTGTGGTTTCTTCTCTTATTCATGAAGCGCCGCTTCTTCAAACAAAACCATTTTCCCCGACTCAAAAACAAGCCGCTTTTATCCACTTTATGAAAGAGCGGCGCCGCGTTTGATGGACTTCTTTGATAGCTTCAAGTTCAGACTGAAGTTAAACCGCCACAGAGCCACGCTGCAGTGGACGTGGTCGGAGCGGTTTCCTGTCGGCACCTGGCTTTATTAACGTCTCCGTCCCCCTCGGTGGCCGTCTGAGCAGACCTGCCAGCAGCGCGGCCGCTAAACTTCCCCCGTCTGCAGCTTTTCACGCTTTACTTCCCCTACAATTAATTAACGGGATGAAAAGTCCCACGCAGCACCTCGCCGCGCCGCCGCGCCTCTACCTTTGCCAGCTGTCAAATTGGAGAGACGTGGACTGGAAAAATAAGCCCGAGGCTGCGGCTATTTAAGGTAATTAGTTTTGATGCGTGCAGCTCTCAGTCCCTATTACCTGTCCGCTGCTGCCGCCGCCGACCGCCCAGGGCGCCGCTCGGTCGGGGGAGTTCGGCTTAACGTGTCCCAACACATGATGACGCCAGACTGGAGATGTTTTACATCCACTGAGTCCACGTTGGCCGAGGACGGAGGTTCCAAACTGTGATTCTTCTGTGAATCATTGAAGGTTATTTTACAAAATGTGTCTTGTTCTTGAGATGGACAGCCGTCGATGGTTCTCTCTGGACGGTTCTCAGGTGTTTCTGGAGGGATGAAAGCGATCAGGTTAATCCTTAAAGTCCTCTCAGAGTGTTTCGAGTGTTTCAGGAAGACGACTCCTCGACCTCGACTGGGATTAATTGAATTCATGTCCATGGTTTACTTTGCAGAGCCCTTCAGTCACCGTGTGGTCCAGTGGACCTTTTAACAGATAACGGAGCGTCTCAGTAGTTCCCAGAAGCTCAGTGCTGTAAATCAGTGATCAATAATCATGTTTTATCTTTGAACTGCCACACATCAGTTCAATCTGTCTGTGTTAATGTAGTTAAATTACCTGCTAAGAACTTCCTGGAACTATTTGAACGATCTCCTTGAATCACGATCGGCATTTTGAACTTCCGTTGTCGCGACTCTCTCGACAAAAGGACTCATGAGTTCTATTTTTTATTTCAGAATTATTTGTTGTTTCTATTTAATGTCGTGACGACTGCTCGTGTAATTAAAGAAGCCACGAGGAGCAAGTCGACTTTATTCTGGTGATACATTTTCTAATTCTGGTCTATGTTGTTTTCTCTCCTGTTTTTGTAGTGGGTTTTTTTTTTCCTAAATGTTTTTAAAACGTGAAAAAAGTGAAATTTTGGCAGTTTTTTTTTCTTTTGAAAAAATATTTTCAAGACTTTTTTTTTTCAGGCTTGAAACCAAATGAATTTTTTGTTTGTTTGTTTGTTTTTTAGGAGGAAAAATGTTTGAATTGTATGTATGGAATGTAAAAAAATATTATTTTCTTTCCATATGCCAGTTAGATTCAGGAAAACAACAATTTGTGTGGAAGAAAAAGTTCTCCTGGGAAAAGAATTCAGATGATATTTGAAAAAAAAACATTTATTACAAGTTGAAAGTTCAAAAAATTGTAAATTTCTGTTGTTTTCTTGTTGCAAAGACTTTGAGGTTTGTCGGTTTGAGTTTCAAGGAAACCTTCAAAAGTGATGATTTCAGTGACAGGGGCCAGTGCCCCCGTAACTCTGAGTCTGGACCCCCCGTGGCCCCCCTGACAGGGAGTCTACATCAATAATACAATGACAGATTTCTTGCAATGATTTTGTTCTGAAGGGAAAGGCAGAAATAAAGTGTCTCAGCAGATTACTACCCAATCACAATTGCTGAAATTGTAAACACTGCTTTGTCTGAATGAGGGATTTATCCTTTTTTCCCGGGTTGTATGTGCCCCCTAACAAAAAAGCCGGCCCCAACCTGGTCCAGAACCGCCACTGTTCAGTGAGTTCTGTCTGTCAAAGTGTCAGATCCTTCTTTACTTGTTTCGAGGACATGGGTTCAACTCCCGAGTGACTCAATCACCTCTGAGATTTTAAATCCAGTAAGTCCAATAACAGATCTCGACCTGAATGTCTCAGATGTGACCTCAAGTCCTGGTTGGACTCCATCAGCTCGGCTTTATTTACCCCAGAACACTTAAAGACAGTCCAGAACTTGCACGTTTTGTGCCACACAGAAATACAGAAATGTTAAAATCTTTGTGAACTTTTAAAAGTTGGATGTTTTAGTGCTTTTACCACCTCTGATCTTTTTATCCTTTCATAAGTGTCGCTGTTTGTTCTGCAGATTCACTTTTGTTCTTCTACCTTTCTTTGAAAATCGTCCACTCTCCTCTTTGTATTTCCAGACACCGTCTGCGTGAACCCGGCGAGCCCACGGTCATCATTAAGACAGTAAATCTGCATATTCAATCTTCCTTTTTCTTTTTTAACAGTACAGTCACTTTAAGCTCAAGTAGCCCAAGGAAAGACAATACCCAGCATCTCTTCAATTATTTATTCTCACATCATCCCAAAAAGATGACAAATGCTAATTCAGGTCCGTTCCCCAGCTGGGCGTCCAAGTGCTCATTAGTTTTAAAGAAGGTTAATCCATTTAGGTTTTTGCATATTGATATGCCAATTATGTCTAATCGTGGAACAGGCATCCGTCAAGGTAATAGTGCATAAACACATGCAGGAACATTAGGGAGAAGTCGGCGTTATAATAAAGTAGGTGTTAATTGGTGATGGCTAACTCATGTGTGTAATGTACAGCCGGGTGAGGAGCGGCGAGGGGGGGAGGAGGAGAAAAAGGGGCTTTCCCCCCCAAAATCATGTCATTTGCAAACCCCCACGCTGCGAGCGCGGTGGGGGTCGCGCCCAAACGCTCGGCTGGAGAGGGAGGTCACGAGGGCAAAGGACTGTGGGAGGTCGGACTGTTGTTGTTGTCAAAGAGCCCGCAGAGGGTTGTTGTGGTGAGCAGGAGACATCAGCTCTGTGTAAAAGGTTTCATCTAACTGCTGTTTTATAACTGTTTTATTTACTGTTTCAGCGTGAAGTTAAGAGTCGAAGAAATGCTGAAGAAACAACAATAATGTAGACAAACACACACACACCTTTACATCAACATCACCTGAAATGTCTACAAATCATATTTAGTTTCCTTAAATCTTGCTGGTATAAAGCAAATGTTTCTTTTCTCACTAAATCATTTCTCATTGGTCAGTTTCACGCATGGAAACATGTTGTCAGTTTGGTCACAGATGGGAAAAAAAATTGTCTCCTGAATTTTTCTTTTTTTTTTCCACTGCATAATTTTCTGGTGAAATTGCGAAAAAAAAGAAATTCTTCTTAATATATCTTTTTTTCATTTCTCTTTGCTCTCTTAACGCAGAGAATCACTGATGTGTGTCGCGTACATGTTTATTAATTGAATGTTGACATGTTTTAATTTTAATTTGAAATATAAATCGGCCCTAATAGCCAGAATAAATGTTGACAATGCAAAGCAAAACCACAGATATGTTTAAATATCACATTCTGCGTGTTACTTAGATGTTTTTTTTTAAATCACAAATTCATCACTGACTTTTTAATCCAGAGAATCACTAAGGTTGCCATACATGAGTGTTAATTTGAACGTTGATTTGTTTGAATTTTGCTGTGAAATACATATTTGGTCTCCTGTCTCCTTTTTTCTTTCACTGGGTTTACATTTCTTTTAGTTAAGTTTTGTCAGTTGTATGTTGTGACTGCGTTGGAAAGGTTTCTAAAGGTCGAATCGGCACAATCTCAAAGTGTTTTTATGGTTTCAGTCTCACACATTTTCACTGCAAAGAAGAAAAAAAAGTTCACCCATACATGAACACACTGTCTCCTTTTTTCTTTCACTGGGTTTGATATTTAAAAAAAAAAGGTTTTCACTGCAAAAAAAAGTAACATTAACAGGTGAGCACACTGATGGAGGAAACAACTGCTAAATTCTGCAAATTCTGGTCTTGAATCCATTGATGTGATGTATCCCTGCTCAGTATCTTAATCAGCTCTACTCTGATAAAAGCACATGTGACACGTGTTCCTATTAAACAGGAAACCACTCCTGATGGGTCGTTATGTGTCTGTGGATAGTAAGCAGCAGACAACTTGTGATGGAGTGGCAGACTGTTTACTTGCAAGATTTGCGAAGCACAAGTGGCCTAAAAAAACAAAAAATAAGTTGGCATCACGCTGGACTTAAACAGGTGAACTTGAAAGCTTGAAGGCTGTGTTTGAACCCAACATCTCCTTCATGAACAGCACCAGGTGACAGTGAAGAGAAAAAACTGCCTTTCACAGGAAGAAACCTCGAGCAGAACCGGACCAGATTGTGGGCCATCAGCCTCGTTTTAAAGTATTTCATGTTTCCTGTACAGTGACGTGGAGATGACTTCACCTCCATCAGCCTGTCAGATCCTCCTGCCTCTGAGTCTCGTTTCAGCTCCAGGAATCACTTACTTTAAATAAGTACGTAGTAAAAGAACACTGTGGCAGGGTCCGCCACATATAAACACAGTGAAACAGTATGAAGTGTGTTGTCCTTTAAGGTCAGTTTGTTTACTCCGTCATGAAAACAGAGAGAGTGAGACAGAGAAGTCTTTGTCTGCTAGTTGTTTTTTTCTTCAACTAAAATACAGACTGTTCCTTTAAAGTTTCTTTCCTGGCATGAATTAAATGAATAACAAAAACCTTTATTTAATTTTGGAAAATATCTGAAACAAGTATTATTCTGTCTGATTGCAGCACAACGACCACTTAAACTCCTCTTTTTATTTGATTATTCTGACTTGTTTCAGGATAAAAGAGTTTTTTTTTAAAAACAGTAAACAGTTTTTTTTTTTATATTCTAATAGCTTAAATATGATTTCTTTTCAAGAAGGAACAAATGAATGAATAAAACCAAAACAGAATGAGTGTAAAAGTTTTATCAGACATTAATGAATCATTAAATGAAAGCAGGTGGCAGCACAGAATCAGTGGGACTCAGAGATCTTCTGTCCTGACGACTCTCATCAATCTGTATGTGACTCATTTGTTAAAGCTCAGAGTTAATGATTCATTTTCTGTTGATTTCTTTTGAAAAACCCTTCAATATGTGTGTGAATCACTAAGTTATTTCTGATTATGGGTCATTCCAACCAGCCAACTCACTCGAAATCCAGAAGTTTTCCCGGTTCATGTCAGGGATGTTCTTCAAAAGACCAAACAAGTATTTGGATTTTACAAGTTCCTAGAATTGGACAAAACTTTCAACGCAAATTTCTCTTAAAAGACTCTCTGACATGAGCTGGCAGGTCCTGGGTCAGTCAGTGTGGAGCGACCCGTATCTACAGAACATCTAAATATCTGATTTTATTCAAAAACATATTTTTCATACTTTCCAGTGGCCGTCATAATATATTAAGTAGTCGACTTCAAGCTTTTCTATCTTTGTTTGATAGCTATTGAGCCGATCAGAAATTAATTGTTAAAATTTTTAATTGTGAGGTAACACTCAGATTATTTATCCGGAAACACGGAACAGGATGACATCACCTATGCAACAAGCCAAGTCATGATCAGTTTTAATTTCCTGAACTAAATGAAAAACAGACGGAAATAGCTGCTTTAAAAACTGTTAAATGATGGAAACATTCAGTTTTTATATTTCTGCAGTGGATATCAACACTTTCACCTGAAAAACAAACACTGAATTTTAAAAGCTGATTTGAATACAAAACAAACAAGTCTGTATTAGTTTGTATATATGTATTCATTAAAATGTATAATTTTGCTGACATGGTGTTTCTACCGTTACCGGTCACTTTTACTTTGAAAATACTCAGAGGAGCGGAAGCGGGAGTACGTGTACTTCCGGTGGCTAACATGCTAACATTTTCGTTACGTTTCACGTCCGAGTAAGATGAAACCTGAGCAGCGGAGTCTGCGTGTTTGGATAAAAGCGTTTATATTGACTCTATGTACATATTCTGGATTGTATTATCTCGGGCACGGATGTTAAAGGAAGCTAGCATAGCATACTTAGCAGGACATAGACGGAGCCGGAAGTGTTAAACGTCTCAATGAACTCCAGTGATATCCCGCGAAGCTAATGAAGCTAACTTAGCTCGCCGCGGGAATTAGACGGAGCCGAACGTGATGTTTGTGGAGGAGAAGTTCTGGTGTGGGTCAGTGAAAATGACTAAAGTCCAAACGGTGAGAGTTTTTGTGCAGCAGCGACTGACTGCAGCTGCTGAGGAGATATTCGAGCTGTTTGAAAGAACGATAACAGAATACGAGGAGGAACTGTGTCGACAACGGAAACTACTGGACGCTGTTTACAATCCTCAGGTCCAGTTACACAGAGCAGGTCGGTTCTGTTTACATCAGTTAAAGCATTAATACTCCAACACAAGCACAAGTCCTTTAAAGTTTGTAACTAGTTTTGACTAAATGTAAATATCAGTGCTGAAAAATGGCTGAAAATGCTCACAAAGCTCCATAAATTATTATTTTCCAAACAATATTCTTTTGGGGGAAAATTTAAAAACCTCTTAGTTTTAGAGGTTACAGATCTTTAATTAAAAAATATTAAAATATAGAAAAAAGACTTATAATAATAATAATAATAATCATACAGTTTTCTCATTAAGAACATTGACAGATTTTCATAAGATCATTTATGTGTTTCTTTATCCTCCGCAGACGTCCAGCTGCTGTCAGTGAGTAAAGAAGAGGATCCACCTGAGCAGCAGTGCTGGAGCTCCGGGCCGGACCAGGAGGATCCACCAGAGCCGCCAGACATCAAAGAGGAACAGGAGGAAGTCCAGACCAATCATGAGGAGGCTGGTGTCTTCAACCTCACTGTGAAGAAGGAAGAAGAAGATAATGAAGAGGAACCTCAGTCCTCACAGCTTCATCAGAGTCACACTGAGGACGATGGAAAGGACTGTGGTGGATCAGAACCAGCCAAGAACTTGAATCCTGATGGTGCTGCAAGCGTTGGCCATGAGGGACACAACGGGATCCAGGCCAGACTGAAATCTTTCAGCTGCTCAGATTGTGGTAAAAAATACCCCCGGAAGAGATCTTTAACGATTCACATGAGAATCCACACCGGAGAGAAACCCTTCAGCTGTCCAGTCTGTAGCAGAAGATTCTCAGTCGAGTCAATTTTGACCAGACACCTGAGAGTTCACGCGAGAAACGAACCTTTCACCTGCTCAGTTTGTGGTCAAAAATACCCCCGGAAGAAATCTTTAACAAATCACATGAGAATCCATTCGGAAGGAAGAAACTTGAGCTGCTCGGTGTGTAAGAAAATGTTTTACCACAGAGGAAAACTTGAGGTTCACAAGAGAATCCACACCGGAGAGAAACCCTTCAGCTGTTCAGTTTGCGGCAAACAATTCTCAGTCGGGTCAAATTTGACCAGACACCTGAGAGTTCACGCAGGGAAAAAACCTTTCATCTGCTCAGATTGTGGTCAGAAATTCCCCCGCAAGAAATCTTTAACAGATCACATGAGGATCCATTCAGAAGGGAAAGGATTCAACTGCCCGGTGTGTAAAAAAATGTTTCACCATGTAGGAAAACTTGAGGTTCACAAGAGAATCCACACTGGAGAGAAACCCTTCAGCTGCTCAGTCTGCGGCAAAAGTTTCTCAGTGGAGTCAAATTTGACCAGACACCTGAGAGTTCACACGGGAGAAAAACCTTTCACCTGCTCAGATTGTGACGCCAGATTCAGTGACAGAGGCCATTTGTCCCGACACATGAAAATCCACACCAGGGAGGAACTATTTAGCTGCTCAGACTGTGATGAAACGTTTCCATCGATGGACAGTCTGACCGAACACTTGGTTGTCCACAAGGAGGAGAAACCGTTTGTTTGTCCAAATACACAAGTGTGTTTGTGAGAAGCTTTTTCTGTCAGATTATTGATATTGATATCATTCAAGAAATATAAGCACATATTTATATGCCAGAAGAAGCGCTGCCTGATACTCCAACAGGATGTGTTAGATGTGTTTCCTTCAGGAGAGACCAGACAATAGGTCATTTTATTTATTTTAAACAACCACAACCTCCTGCTGTGAAGAGTTGAGCTGTTAATAACATTAATATCTGACTGATTCATGTTTTATGTTATTTATTCAGCATCGTTCTTCTTCAGTACATTTCATACTCTCACATGTGAAAGCTGCCCAGTAGAACCAGTCTTCGTCTCTCCCGTCCAGATGACTGGTTGAGTGTAACAGTGATTTTATTCAGGTTAACAGATGCTAGCTGCTAACAAAGGATGATTGAGACTCTATGTTAAGACCCGCTTCAAATGAGGTCTAACACAGGGCAAACAAGCAAGTTGCACGATGTCACGGTGACGAACTGACAGGCCGACCCAGTTAAACCCACCAGGACCGTCAGAACTGGTCCTCTACACTAACACAACAGAACTAAACCCAATGTTTAGTTGCACTGTGAAAATGTTTGTTTTTTTGTTTGTTTTTTTATTATAATGAATAAAATGTGTTTCAACTTTCGCCTCAGTCCCTGCCATCATTTCATCAGAAAAACAGACACTATATTTATGAGTATGTAGTTTGGTTATTGGTATTATCACTTACGGATAATTCAGTTCAAAGCTTCACACACCAAAGACGTGGTGTCATTATAATCACTCTGCCTGCTTTACATTTAATGTCCACTTGATGGCACAGTAGAGCAAATGAAGCACCATGAAGCTTCAGCCCGTGAGTGAACTGATTGGAAACCACATTTGACTGCATGTGAGCTTTATTTCAAACTAATCCACGCCTCACAGGCTGACAGACAATCCAGTCTTATTTAAATGTATTTTTAATGTTTACAAAACAATTTACATGTTAGAGTTTCTGAATGATGAAAAGGCCAGGAGGATAATGTACAGACAGACGGCAGCAGTCCAGGGACAATTCTAATATAAATCTAGAAAAAGGTGACAAAGGACCACAATAGTTTTGAGTCGCTCCTCTTTGTCCTCAGAGAACCTCAGCAGAGACGTTCTACTATTGTAGAGACTTTCACCAACAGCCAATCACCTGCGTTGTCACAGCCGAACCGGGAAAATTATAGCCCAATCATGTTGTTTCACCAGCGCATGCGCACAAGTAGTTTTTACAACAGCGAGAACGTCTCTGGTAGAGTCATTAACGGCACCGGAGTAGTGTCCGAAAGTCCGTTTTTCTTTCTGCCGTAGAGCTCACTATATAGTGCACTATGTTGGACTCACTATGTAGTGACTAGGGAGTAGGGAATGAGTAGGTGAATTCGGACACAGCCCCAGAGCACAACAGCCAGCACAGATTCAGCCTTACGATTGACGTCGGTGTCGTAAATCCGCGCGCATGCGCAGTGGACTTCTCCCTGTAGGAAAAGAGCGTTTTAAACATAATTTCTATGTTATAGTCGATGTTTTTTTGTTTTTATGTGTATCTTATTTCACTGGCGAGCATGTCTGTATGTTTTTTCCGTCCTGCTATCACGTTAAAGGGTGGATTTGACCATGCCTCCATTCATTTAGATGGGGGTCTGGTCTCTTTGGGCTTTTCGAGGCGTCGCCAAGATGGCCGCCGAGTGGCATGACTTGCCTAGAAGGACCTTGACCTCAGATGAGTTGATTTCTTGTCCTGTGTGCTGGTGAACCTCTGGTCCAGCAGCTTCTTGCTGTAGTAGATCTGCCAGGCGTGCAGCTGCACATGACTGAAACAGCAGAGAAGCTGAAGATGAAGCGGTAGGCTTTGCCGCGCCGATAGAGCTGCTGCGCCACCGGGAACATCTCCATGGAGCCGTAGATCAGCGGGGCGATGCAGACTAGCCCTGAGCAGATTATGGAGAAAACCAGGTAGCTGATGTTGTTTCGGGGCAGCAACAAGAAGCAAAAGACTGTCGGGATGATGCTGAGCAGGTAAGGGTACTCCCACTAGTAGGGAGGGGCTACCACCTTGTGAGACACCAGGCTCAGCTGGCTGACTGTCACCTGAGAATGAAAAGACAACAGCCACAACAAGTAGAAAATAAACAGTTTGAAGGTTTGTGTCAGTTTCTACATCCTGTAGTGTTTCTGTCTGATTCTGTCTGCATGTGATTAGTTTCAGACGTTCAGCAGAAACACAGCCCTGCACGATGAGAAGAGGGGCGGACCCCGGGACCAGAATTTAAAACCAGCTGCCGTCCAGCTGACGAGGCCTGAAGGACTCGCTGGTGAAAAGGTAGCAGGTGAGAACAGACGAGGCGTTTGAAAACCGTCCTGTAATGAGGAACGATGAGTTTGTTATCTGTCAGATTCTTGTTGCCAACAGGAAACTTTAACTTTGTTTCTTCTTCTTCCAGGTGCATCAGATCCAGAAATAATTCACCGTTATGTCTTTTACACCAAATAACTTCCATACACATTAAGCAAAATTAACATTTAAACACGCTTAAAATGTAGACTGGTAGTCATCTTGGTCACAGTTCATGTAGAAGACGAGAGGTTCAAACAGCTGAACTACATTTTATTGTGAAAGGTTGCGGTGTTATCTTCTAGACATATTCTACATTTCATGCATGTTTAAATGAATTTGGTAGTGTAGGGAAGTTTTTTTGGTACTTGTAACATCAAAATGTTAAACCTGTTATTGTGACATATTTCACCTTCATTGATTTACTTGATTACTATGTTTGTCTCAAATGAAATATTCATGAGTTTTCACACCACAGTAAACTTGATTTGACTGCATGTGACTGTTATTTCCCTTCTGTCATACATGCCTCACTGTATAAGGAGTTTTTACTCCACAACAGGCTCAGTTGCAAATGATATTTCAACATTTGTGCTCAATAAAAAGTAAACTGAATCAAACATGGTGTTTTTATTTCATGGATATAAAACAGGTACTGGCAATGAATGCTGGATAAAAGCTAAGGACAAACACTGCTATATTCATCAGCATTTCATCACTTTTATTAGCTAGTTGTTGCTACCTTTGAGAAATTAATGAATTTCTCAAAGGTAGTAACAACTAGCTGATGAAAAAGTGACAAGTTTTCCTAGGTCACAAAATTAGCAATCTGATGTCAATGTAGGCTCTCTGAAATTGTGATGAGCATTTACAGACCAAAAAAATCATAAATCTGCAGATTAACTGATATGACAGCAAGTGTTAGTTGCAGTCCGATGAGTCTGACTTCCCTCTGAGACTGTAACAGCAAAAAGAACGGACCTCATCTGGTCGTGTGAAGCGACTCGCTCCCAGTGCTGGAAGTCGCTGCCGTCTGTGCCCGTCGCTCTCGGACCCGCTCCAGAAGCCATAGTGGGAATCTGAAAGCAGAACAGGACAAGTTTAACACAAATGTTACATGTTCAGTCATAAAGCAGCAGGAACACTAGTTCAGACAAAAAGGTGGTTGACTAAACTGTCTCAATTATAAACTTCCAGTCGAACTCTTGCCTACTTATGTGTGTTTAAATCAAATGTACAAGCAGAGTGTTGGTTCGGGTCTAGAGCACATTTTAACACATTTAATTTAAAACAGTAGAATGAAACTATAAAGTCGCAGAATAAGGTACCTAACAAAGTACCTGAGTAAATTAAACCTGGGTTTATTTCGTCACTGGCTGTTTGAAAGTTTGACACAAAGAGTTTAATTTCTACCTGAGTAAATGCAGACTTGCTGCACAGCTGCACTGAGTTAATTTCAATCAACAAGTGCATTGCCCATAGGAAACAAGTATTCCTATAGAAAAGTGGGAGGTTAAGCAGCTTTTTCATGGATGGCCAGATGAGGCTGTGTTTGAAGGTGGGACGTCAGGGATATAATTGGCTGTTTTTGACTACTTTATACCATTATATTAGGGCTGGGTATCACCAGGTACCTCGCAATACGATACTATCACGATATTTTGCCCACGATAACGACAATATCACAATGCAGCGATTCTGCATGATATCGATAATCGATATATGGCAAGAAATTTCATCCACGATACATCACGATATCTGTGTCACTGAAGAAATACAGAATTTATTGACTGCACTGAATCCATTTCACAGGAATTACAAAACATTGTCAATCAATTTCACATGAATGACAGCCAAGTAAACAAAGAGTATATTGCAGTGTCTCTTCTTAACACACACACTGACTACAACTATCATTAAATATCTATATGTGTGGGTTTCAGAGCTACTTAAACCATTTTTTTAATTTTATTTGGTTTTATTTGGTTGTATACCTATGTTTGAATAAAGATAAAGCTGTCCTCCGAAGAGGGGTGGTGTTTTTTTTTTGTTTTTTTTTTTACATTTTTAAATATCGATATTTGGCACCAGTGTATTGATAACGTAACTCAAGACGACATATCGCATATCGCAATATATCGTACTATCGATATTTTGGCACACCCCTACATATATTTCACCTTAAAACTATTTACCTTGCCTTGTTTGGTGTCATTATTTTCAACACAACCTCACATGTGTGACTGTACAGTTATTTTTTCATTTTGACATATTATATTAACACTATGGACCTAAAATTACAATATAACATAAAATCAGAGTAGGAAAAAGTTAGATTTTTTTACTGTGAAAACCACAAACAGTTTAATGAACCAATTTTGCATTAGTTATAATGAAAATATAAATTGTTGTTTGCTAAATTTGTGCATAAGTTTTTGAAATTTACAAAGTTATATGTAACTATTTACATTTAAAGGCAGGCAATGCCTGTGACTCCACTACACACTAAACACACTACACCAAACACTACATAACACTCTAACTATACACTCCAAACGCGCTATATGTCACAAATCTCTCAACTCTCAAAACTCGCCATCTCTGTCGCTGTCTGTATCACCGCCTACGTCCCTCACACAACTTCCTGTTCCTCAACAACCAAACTTGCTGCTTGGACACTTTCATGACAAAAGCCCGTTTTTACCGTTTCTTCCTGCACCAGACACAAAGCAAACGTGACGGCAATGTTTCGCGAAAAAGCGTGGCGGACATTATTTACCCCAAGACCGGTTTTGGACGTGCCGGCGCGTCCGGTCCGTCACCTCGGGAGGTGGGTCGTGTGGGTGGGCTAGCCGCTAGCTACACACGAACATCCACAGATTCTGATTCCACTTTGTTGTCCACGCATCTCCGGATCTCTTCAGACCGGAACAGACTCGGTCCAGACTCGTTTAGTCTCATTAATCCACAACAGTCAGTTTAGATGCACAGAACAGAACGGGACCGAACCGCTGGCAAAATCCCGGTCCAGCTCGCGCTGCTGCAGGTATAAATCCACTTGTTTCTTAAGGTGGGGGGTCGCGGTGGGCTCTGCAGTGATTGGCTCTAGTGCGCACGTGACTGCGGTGGCTATGGTTAGCAATGCTAACGGAATTTGCAAAGCATTTCTGAAATAAATTATTAACGGTATCATTGCAACCCAAACAAATGTGACGTTGCACACCCTTGATCCACGCAGCAGCCATGTTGAAACTCTCAGGTCAGTCTGATCCTGATCCGCAGAGATATTTGAGGCAAACACACACAGACAGACAGAGATTCCTTGCTTTTATAGAGAGATGCTCATTTGCTAGTGTTGCTAAGTTAGCATGGAAAACACTTGTCAGATGCCTTGATTTGAAGCGTTCTTGCCATTAAATTTAACATTATGTGAGTCCAAATGTGCAGTCAAAGCTTCACTTCACTCCGAGTGCCATCATTCTTCACTGAAACGGTTTGTTCACGGCACAAGACAGCTGAGCTAACAAGCTAATGCTAGCTAGCTGTTAGTTAGCTACACGGACAGCAGTGTTAGCTCGGTTACTGTCGCTGGAGCGACATGCTAAGTATCCAGACAGCCGGTGAAAACATGTAAGAGATGAATGAAGCACTATTTATCTGCTGCTCACACGATTCATTTAACCTTCAGCATGAGCATGTTGGCGGACACACAAGCTGTGTCCAAATTCAGGAGCAGCATCCTTCGGAGTGCGTATTTGAAGTGCAATTACGTCACTAAGCCACGCGAAGCCTGTCCAAATTCAAAGTGTGCTCCAAATGCTCCCCACAAATGCCTCCTTCTTTTGCCTGTTCCTGGAGGACACACCGCTACTATCCTTCGCGGCCACAAATTGCCCAAGATTCATTGCGCGCCTAAAGAGAATAAATAAATAAATAAATAAATAATGGTGACCTTACGTAAGCGCATTGCATTCTTCACTGGATAAAAAAAAAATTAGACACCTTATCTCGTAATTACGAGAAAAGATCTCGTAATTAAGAGATCATACTTTTACAGTAAACACTCACGGTAATAAACTGAAGGGATCACGAAGGTATCCGGATTTCAAAGTAAAGGACGACATGAGGAAAAACAACAAAACATTGTTTCCATAAGTAGTTCAAGATTCATAAACTGCTGGATTTAGCACTTCCTAGACTACTTGCATGAATAATATGAAGTACTTCTACTGTGTACTTTTCGAGTAATCCTGTGTCAAAATCCTTAACAGTGAAAAAGAATAAGGACATTTTGCCCAACTTTTATGTGTTATTAAAAAACGTATTTTCTATTAGTAGACCAAGATTCATATACTGCTGAACTAAGTACTCCCTATACTTGTGTAACTATAGTACTTCATGTACTTCTACTGTGTACTATTTAAGTAATCCTCTGTCAAAATCCTTATCCTCGTATGCTTCATGGGTCTGACTGAGACTGCAGTCTGACCCACACAGTCACCACCACCAATTATGAGATCTTTTCTCATAATTACGAGATAAGGTGTCTAATTCTTTTTAATCCAGTGAATGCAATGCGCTTCCATACGACCTCAAGTGGCGCAGATCTCTCATTTAAATGTAAGTATTGGGTCTGTACTCAGTTTTTACTCATTTGAGCGTCAAACGCCAGATATGTTAAACTTCAAGGGACCTTAAAACCTCAAAATATCAGTTAAGATACGTTGGTAATGCTCAGCTTGATACCTTTTACTTTCAACGATTAGACGTTCAGAAGTTGACTTATCTTGTATCGTATTGTGACTGTGGAGATGTTATAGACTCGATTTACTTCATGAACATAAATGGACCAAGATGAACAGATTTAGATCAGGCTGTGATCCGTGTAAAGTCTAGTTAAACGGTGGAATAAAGAGCTAAGTCTATGATTATTATCCTTATGATGATTATATATATATTTTTGCTGTATTAGAACTCTTTTGTCTGTTGACGTAACACAGACATCTTTTACATTTCATTGTGTTTTAGGGAGCAAACAGAGAAGCTTCATCACTGTCCGAGGTCAGAATAACATTTGTTCACAGGGCAAAACATTCCGCCGGCTGGACGGGAGTATGGCTATAATATATAATAATAAATAATAAATAGCCGATTTGTCAGTCCTGATGTCACTTTTTGTAAATCTTTGCATCCCTGTGTTCATGTGATCTTGAGTTTACCTTTTCTCTTGCTTCGAGGAGGATGAAGGAGAATGAAGGAGGATGAAGGAGGACATGAGGCTGCAGAGAGGATGGAGAGGCTCTTCTCTGCTCCAGAGGACAATCCTTACATTATTTCTGTTATTTAGTTAATTTATGAGTTCTTTTTAAATTATTTGTTCATAATTGTTCATTTTATATAATTCATGAAATAAAATATTGTTCTATAGTTACACGTTGTCTATTACACTCAGTATTTACAGCTTAAGTACAGTTCATAACAGCAAACAGCATCAAGTGCTACTTTTCAGGGACAACAAGGGATTGAATGTTTTCTTTTATTATGAAGGTCTTAACATTTACAACTATTTACAAAATTACAGCATAAATAACTAATTACAGATTATTATTAACTATTAACAAAAACAATTATCAAAAACAATGTTAAAACAGTAACAGATGATGTACAGTAACAGGCTGAGCAGGAGTCCCTGCAGTGCTGCTGGGCTGGATGGTGTCAGTGGGACATCATCTGGGTCGGTACTCAGGGTGTTTGGGGGTCCAGTCTCCTCTGTCCACCACATCCTCCATCAACTGGGTCTGCAGTTCTGACTCCATCCACGGCTGCCAGGTCATTAAGAATGTTTTAAGAAAGAGGCAATTTCAATTATAATAATAATAAATCATTACAACAAACAAAACTATCTACCAAACACCTTAAATAGGAATAACGCCTTTAAAATTTAAATAAAGCATTAACGTAATGTATCGGTATGTTAATTACCCCAAACTGTTAGCTAGCTAATAATGATAATATTGATAACATTACTGTGGGTTCAATAACAGGTTTACCTCTCCACGGTCCTCTCAGCCGAAGATAAACCAGAGCCGCTTCTCCTCTTCCTCCACAAGCAGGAGAGTTAAAAAGGAAATCAGGAAATCCTGAAGCTCAAACAGATCTGACAGTCAAACTTTACTCTTCTTGTCACTTTCGAGGACCTGGGCTGCAGAAATAGTGACGTACGAGTAGGGGCGGGAACACCTGGTGACGCAACCAGGAAATACTGCAAAGGGTAGACTGTCCCATTTCACAACAGGCTGACGCGGCCTGCAGGGCGCACCGAAGTACACTCACTTGATGAGACCGTAAAGGGCGGGTCCTGGAAGTGTGCAGACCCTGAATTGAGACATGGCTACAGAGAGAGCTGCTAGCTGACTGGGTCCATACGAGAGAGACCAGAAGTGTGACGTCTCAAACTCTGATTGGGCAAACGGCCTCAACTCAATTCAAAGGAGCTTTATTGACAAAGCAGCCATTGACACACAAGCAGTGTGTTGTTAAAACGCAAATGCACCGCAAAGCAGGTTATTTTCACATAAAACACTTTAATCTCAGGCACTGCAAGTTTGACTTCCTTTATGTATTTATTGTATAGATTAGTTGAACATGTGACAGGAAACAGAATGAGAGAGGGGGAACAACATACAGCAAAGAGCCTCAGACCGGGAATCGAACCATGAGTCCACTGCAAAGAACAATGCTTCTGTACATTGTACACCTGCTCTACCACCTGAGCTAACAGATCTGGCTTTCTTTTTCTATGACATCGGGTCAATTTGGGTCACTTATCACCAAAACAGGTTATTTTGGTTTTTACAATTCATCAAAACATGAATGAGAAACTGTGATATTGTCTGATTGGATAATGTTCATTGCATGCCGTAGACAAATACAGTTGGAAGCAAAGTGTGACAATAATGAAAATCAAGTTGAGGCAAATGTTTCTATTTAACCATTTAATGATGTGTGCCATTGTCCAAAGTACAGCAAAAAAAGAAGAGCAAAAAAATAAATAAACACAAAATTTCACATCCAGTTTAAAGAAATAAAGCACAAAAAAAAACACAAACTAAAGTTCAGGTTCAGACAGCTGATGTCCAGGTAGCTCAGTGTGACTGTCATGGAGTTTTGAGATTGTGAGTTCAATCCTTTGATCAGTCTCACTTTTGAAGACACAGCTTCAGATAAAAGAGTCAAAAGCTTAAAAGCAGGACATTCAGGTATCTGATGAGCTGGTCTGGAGGTTGTTGGTTTGAATCCTGACTCTTTATAAAGTTGCTGCTCAGAAGAACAAGTGAAAACCTCTGAGAGACTCTTTGATCTCATCATCCTGTTCGCTCAGCAGGTGAAACCAGGGTTTTGAGGGCTTTGATTCTTACTAGATTTTTTTGGGTGTTGACATTCAAAAGAGTGAAATGTGAAAGAAACAAAGAGCTTCTGTCAGATCCAGTAGCTCAAACTGATAGAAGCCCAGTCAGCAGTTCTGAGGTTGTAAGTTTGCTTCTTATAATACTCAGTGAATCTGTAGGTTGTGGGTTCAAACTCTGGGTAGTAAAGGTGTTTTTAAACCTGATGTCCAAAACAAAGAGTGAATTCCTCTCAGAAACAGAACTGTATCCTAAACTCATTAGCTCAGGAAGATAAAGAGCTGCTGTGAAGACTGAAGGTTGAGGGTTCAAACCTTGACTGAGTTTTGAAGGCTGGCATTTGATCAGCAGCTCAGGTGGACACTTTACATGTCAGAGTAGTAGAGTGTCTGATAAACAGAGTGTGAGAGCTCACCTGGGCTCCTCCTCCTGTGATGAAGCACACCTGAGAGACCTTCAGCAGCTGAGGACGGACTGTGTTTGCTCTCACCTGCTGCTTTCAGTCCTTTAAAGGTAAGATATGATTTAACTTTATAATAACATTCAGCAAATGAGCTAACATTCAGCAAATGAGCTAACATTCAGCTACCCAGCTAACATTCAGCTAACCAGCTAACATTCAGCTAATGAGCTAACATTCGGCTAATGAGCTAACATTCAGCTAACAAGCCAACATTCAGCTAACCAGCTAACATTCAGCTAATGAGCTAACATTCGGCTAACGAGCTAACATTCAGCTAACAAGCTAACATTCAGCTAACGAGCTAACATTCTGAGCAGAGTGAAGAACAACAGTGTTGACGTCCTGTCAAAGACGTCTCTGTGTGTCCGTCCTGTCTCCTAACAGCACTCTGTAGCTCAGAGGTGACAGTCTGACAGCCTGTAGCTTCAGCTGGAGATGTAAAAGCAGCCAGTTCACTACTGAGTCTAATAAGTCAACAACATAAACTCACTAAATGTCAAGAAAGGAAATAATTGACTCCTATTTTCATTATAAACAGAAAAATCCAACAGTCTGAACTCAAGTTTGTGTATCTGACTGAACTGAGATCAGTTTTATCTGCTCGTTAATTCATCATTAATCATCATGTTGTGTAGTGACCTCATAGAAATAGAACAGTCAGCTAAAGTGATGTTGGTCTGTAAAAGTCACTAAAGCTGCTTTGTTGAACCAAAGTCACAACAACTGAACATGTATTTGACCTTTACACTCTCATTAAACACACAAGTCATCAGATTTCACTGATATGATTCATACGATGTGGTTAATGTGTAACTCTAACAGCCTCTTCAGGCGGCGCCGGTCCAAAGTCTCATTCACTGTGATGGTTGTGGTGCAGACAGTCTTGTCCGTGTTAACCTCCAGCTGAAGGTAATGTTACACATTTAAAATGTTTGACTGGTTAACAGATGCTGTCGTTAGCTTAGCGAAGCAGCATTCAGAGGACGGTGAGCAGATGAAAGCTTTTATTTTGCAATGAAAGAATCAAAATGTAAGTGTGTCACTAAATGAGCTGTCAGAGCTGTAAACACTCCTCCAACAGGAAGTGTCGCCTCTTTCTGTCTCTGTCCACTGAAATGTGATCAATAAACAGATCAAACACATTTACTCTGTTTTACATCAAGGGACACGCTTTTATTTTGAAAGTACCTAAGTACATTTACTCCAGTACTGCAGTTGAAGTATTTCTGCTCTGTTGTACTTTTCCTGTGCTTCATCTCAGAGGAGAGATTTGACTTTTTACTGCATTTAGTTTAAATAAATGAAATGTGAGTGTTGAACACTGAAGGAGCTCAGAGTGAAGAAACACTTCAGCTGACTCCAGATCAGTCGTACAGTCGTATCACAGACAGAGAGGAGACGTTCTCAACATGTTGCTGCCTCGTCAGTTTGTCTCAAGTTAAAGTTTAACAGCCGCGCTGCATTCAGCTTCTTATCAAGACTCAACGTTCAGCTTTATTGTCTTTATCACACAGACAGAGATTAAATGAACCGTTGAGTCTCTGATGAACGAGTTGATTTGGAGGATCATTCAGAACAGAACTGAAACTTGTTGAACTGACTGAATATTAAAGAAACTGAAGCTTCCTGTCAGATTCAGTCTGTGTCTGACTGCAGGGATCCTGCAACAATTCTCAACAATATTTCTGAGTTTCTTCAACATTCATCAGATTTATCACGTTTATTTTAACATGTCAGATTTATTGAAAAAAATTTTTAAAGTGCAGTCTTCTTAACAAACTGCAACATCATCATTTATTAATTACATCAGTAATTAACCATTGTCACTATTTCAGCACGTTTCTGAGCTGCAGTGAATCAACATGTACTTTAAAAGCTTCAATACAAATCTGGATATTAATGAATCACCAACAATGAAGAAGAAATAAACTCCATGTTGGGTGAAGTCAACAACATAAACTCACTAAATGTCAAGAAAGGAAATATTTTGACTCCTATTTTCATTCTAAACAGAAAAATTCAACCGTCTGAACTGAAGTTTGTGTCTCTGACTGAACTGAGATCAGTTTAATCTGCTCGTTAATTTGTCGTCAAACTCACTTCATTCAAACTGGACCTGAACTGAATCACAGTCACAAACACTAACATGTAACTTTACTGTGTGTTTGACGAGGTTCTAGTTAAAAACTCACAAAGTATCTGCAGCACAGCTGAAGGATTTTATAACACAAGTTGTTACCTGAATGTTTCTTCATGACAACTTGTGAGTTGTGTGTGAGTTGTTGTGTAGTGACCTCATAGAAACTAACAGTCAGTTAAAGTGATGTTGGTCTGTAAAAGTCACTAAAGCTGCTTTGTTGAACCAAAGTAACAACAACTGAACATGTGTTTGACCTTTACACTCTCATTAAACACACAAGTCATCAGATTTCACTGATATGATTTATACAATGTGATTAATGTGTAACTCTAACAGCCTCTTCGGGCGGCGCCGGTCCAAAGTCTCATTCACTGTGATGGTTGTGGTGCAGACAGTCGTGTCCGTGTGAACCTCCACCTGAAGGTAATGTAACACATTTAAAATGTTTGACTGGTTAACACAAGCTGTCGTTAGCTTAGCAACACTAGAAACAACAATCTGGACATGAAATAATGTTTGTATTGAGCTGATGACCTGAAATGAATATTTAGTTGCAAGAAGTAGAAATTCGTGACTGAAGTACCTCAGAATTGTAGTTCCGTATAGTACTCAAGTAAATGTACTCCATGACACCATCTAGTGGACTGACAGTAGAAGTGCAGCATTCATGTGACGCTGATATGAAGCAGCCAATCAGAGGAGGAGCAGCTGATGTTCTGACAGGAGACATGATGGAAAGGCTGATTTCAGTTGATGTGCAGATGAATGATTTGTGTTTCCTCTCCAGATCAAAGTGTGTGTGAGTTGAGCAGCATGAATCAGTGTGAGGACAGAGAGGAGGGAGGCCCTCCCTCTAACACCACTGGACCTGGACCTGAACCCGGACCTGAACCTGGACCTGGACCTGGACCTGGACCTGAGCCCAGCTGTGTTCCCATCAAGAGTCTCATTAATTTGTCTGATGGACAACCAGCTCCTGCTGTAAAGAGGTGAGCTGTTAATAACATTAATATGTGACTGATTCATGTTTTAACTGTGGAGAAAGATGTTTTTTGAAACCTGATGTTTATTTTCAGCTTCGTTCTTCTTCACTTAAGTTTATATTCTCACAAATAGTTTGGTCCAATATTCTCTGAAGGTTTATTCCTGATGTTTTCCACTATTTTATGGACAGAAGCTTCTGTGTCTGAAGACTAGAAAGTGAATTAACATCTCTGGTGGTCTTCTTCTCTGTCCAACAGGAGACCAGCCTCTACTGGACCTGGACCTGGACCTGGACCTGAGCCCAGCTGTGTTTCCTTCAAGAGTAACGAGTCAGTAGATCGTTACATTGGTTTCGGAGAAAAACCTTCTGCTGGAAAGAGGTGAGCTGTTAATAACATGAAAATATGACTGATTCATGTTTTTACGTTATTTATTCAGAGAAATTTGTTTAAACTTGTTTTTTTCATCTTCGGTCTTCTTTACTTAAATGTATCTTCTCACTTTAGAAAGCTGCCCAATAGAACCAGTCTTCAACTCTTCATTTCACTTCATTGAATTAGTTTGGTCCAATATTCTCTGAAGGTTTATTCCTGATGTTTTCCACTATTTCATGGACAGAAGCTTCTGTGTCTGAAAACTAGAAAGTGAATTAACATCTCTGGTTGTCTTCTTCTCTGTCCAACAGGAGACCAGCATCTACTGGACCAGGACATGGACCTGAACCTGGACCTGAACCCAGCTGTGTGTCCTTCAAGAGTGACGAGTCAGTAGATCGTTACATTGGTTTCGGAGAAAAACCTTCTGCTGGAAAGAGGTGAGCTGTTAATAACATGAAAATATGACTGATTCATGTTTTACGTTATTTATTCAGAGAAATTTGTTTAAACTTGTTTTTTTCAGCTTTGTTCTTCTTTACTTAAATTTATATTCTCACTTTAGAAAGCTGCCCAATAGAACCAGTCTTCAACTCTTCATTTCACTTTATTGAATTAGTTTGGTCCAATATTCTCTGAAGGTTTATTCCTGATGTTTTCCACTATTTTATGGACAGAAGCTTCTGTGTCTGAAGACTAGAAAGTGAATTAACATCTCTGGTGGTCTTCTTCTCTGTCCAACAGGAAACCAGACTCTACTGCACCTGGACCTGGACCTGGACCTGAGCCCAGCTGTATGTCCTTCAAGAGTGATGAGTCAGTAGATCGTTACATTGGTTTTGGAGAAAAACCTTTTGCTGGAAGGAGGTGAGCTGTTAGTAACATTAATATGTGACTGATTCATGTTTTATGTTATTTATTCAGAGAAATGAGTTGAAACTTTTTTCATCATTGTTCTTCTTTCGTACATTTATATTCTCACATGTGAAAGCTGCCCAGTTGAACCAGTTTTCATCTCTTCAGTCCAGTTTAACATTTGTCTGATGACTGGTTGAGTGTAACATAGTGATTTTATTCAGGCTAACAGATGCTAGCTGCTAACAGGATAATTGTGACTCCACTATGTTCCTCCATTAAGTCGTCAAGTCTGGTTTTCAGTCATGTGACAACAGAAGTTGAGACATGTCAATCGTGGCCATTTGTCAAAACATCTATATTCATTTGACCTGAGAAGACGTTTGTGGAATACAATACTTGAAAGCTCATTATAGCTGAGCTGATGGCCGTGTTGTCTGCTCTCTGGCTCGTGATTATACAAAGACGTCGCAGGAGGGAAAAAGTGGTTTGTTCCACCCCTCCCACACACCGTGCTGATTCGCTAGCACACTGCCAATCAGAATGGTCCTGATCGGACAACCAATCAGAGTATCGGATGGCATCCAATCCTCCGACAGCCAACCTTCTCAGACTTTTCATGTTGAATCAGACCAGACAACGTCAGCGTGGCTCCAAAAGCTTCGAACGCAGCTGAACACACTGGACAGATTTGTTCCCAAAATCGTCCGAGTCTCCCCAAACGCTTCAGAGGGCCAACGTTGGGCCGGTGTGTTCCTGCCCTTAAATGAGATAAGATGAATCTTTACTGATCCCCGTAAGAGAAATTAAATTTGACAGAAGCAGAAGAAATAATCCGTGTTGCAACAAGTAGCAGCCTGAGGGAGGAGGTGACTAAGATAAAAAATAAAACAAAATGTAATAAAACTAAACATATATCCAGGATATTAAAGTCCTGACTCCTGATCCTGCTCCTCTGTCATCCATCACTGCTGATGCTCAGGCAGACCTTAGCCAAACTACAATCAGACATGCAGTATGCTTCTGTAGGGTCTGGTGTGGTAGACGTGGCGATAATCACCCAAAAGCAACAAAAGAAAAAGTCGATAATTAACTTTAGACTCACACAAATCAGACAAATGAAATATCAAAATATTCTTCATGATTCCTCCACAGAGTCGACCAGGAGAGCTCAGAGGTTCCCAGAGGTCCGTCTGTCCAGCAGCATCAGACACACCTGGACTCCATATTTATGGTCTGTACATGAACAACAACTATTTTTACATCCAGTCTGTTCACAATAATCTCCATGCTGCACTTTACAGACCAGTGGTGAATCTGTCCAACATGGATCTGATGTTTGGCTCCATGATGTTAAATGTTGTCATTCACATAATATTCTGTTTCAGCTGCTGGAGGAGAACATTGTGACTTTTGTGAAGAACGAGCTGAAGAAGGTCCAGAAGGTTCTGAGTTCAGATTACCCAGAATGCTTAGAGAGTCAGAGGGAGGATGAGGAGGTGTTGGACGGTGAGGATGAAGAGCAGAGAAGGAGCAGCAGAGAGGCATTTCTGAAGATCACACTTCACTTCCTAAGGAGATTGAAGCAGGAGGAGCTGGCTAACCGTATGCAGAGCAGTAAGAGGATTTCTCTAAAGATTTAACATGTTGGATCATTGAGACAATTTGTAATGTCTCAACAGATGGAGGAAAAACATGGAAAACGTTGTTGTTGATGATATTTATATGTGCTACTTTAGCGGAGGGAAATTGTCTTATTTTCTTCATAAGTAACTTAATAAACTTTTTGTTGTGTGTTTATTCAGGAAGCTATTCTGCAGTTTGTCAGCGTAAACTTAAATCTAACCTGCAGAAGAAGTTCCAGTGTGTGTTTGAGGGGATCGCTAAAGCAGGAAACCCAACCCTTCTGAATCAGATCTACACAGAGCTCTACATCACAGAGGGAGGGACTGCAGAGGTCAATGATGAACATGAGGTCAGACAGATTGAAACAGCATCCAGGAAACCAGACAGACCAGAAACAACAGTCAGACAAGAAGACATCTTTAAAGCCTCACCTGGAAGAGATGAACCAATCAGAACAGTGATGACAAAGGGAGTGGCTGGCATCGGGAAAACAGTCTTAACACAGAAGTTCACTCTGGACTGGGCTGAAGACAAAGACAACCAGGACATACAGTTCACATTTCCATTCACTTTCAGAGAGCTGAATGTGCTGAAAGAGAAAAAGTTCAGCTTGGTTGAACTTGTTCATCATTTCTTCACTGAAACCAAAGAAATCTGCAGCTTTGAAGAGTTCCAGGTTGTGTTCATCTTTGACGGTCTGGATGAGTGTCGGCTTCCTCTTGACTTCCACAACACTGAGATCCTGAGTGATGTTAGAGAGTCCACCTCAGTGGATGTGCTGCTGACAAACCTCATCAGGGGGAACCTGCTTCCCTCTGCTCGCCTCTGGATAACCACACGACCTGCAGCAGCCAATCAGATTCCTCCTGGGTGTGTTGACATGGTGACAGAGGTCAGAGGGTTCACTGACCCACAGAAGGAGGAGTACTTCAGGAAGAGATTTAGAGATGAGGAGCAGGCCAGCAGAATCATCTCCCACATGAAGACATCACGAAGCCTCCATATCATGTGCCACATCCCAGTCTTCTGCTGGATCACTGCTACAGTTCTGGAGGATGTGTTGAAGACCAGAGAGAGAGGAGAGCTGCCCAAGACCCTGACTGAGATGTACATCCAGTTCCTGGTGGTTCAATCCAAAGTGAAGAACGTTAAGTATGATGGAGGAGCTGAGACAGATCCACACTGGACTCCAGAGAGCAGGAAGATGGTTGAGTCTCTGGGAAAACTGGCTTTTGATCAGCTGCAGAAAGGAAACCTGATCTACTATGAATCAGACCTGATAGAGTGTGGCATCGATATCACAGCAGCCTCAGTGTACTCAGGAGTGTTCACACAGATCTTTAAAGAGCAGAGTGGACTGTACCAGGACAAGGTGTTCTGCTTCGTCCATCTGAGTGTTCAGGAGTTTCTGGCTGCTCTTCATGTCCATCTGATGTTCATCAACTCTGGAGTCAATCTGATGTCAGAGAAACCAATAATACGTCGTCCATCTGCAGAGACAAATCTCTACCAGAGTGCTGTGGACCAGGCCTTACAGAGTCCAAATGGACACCTGGACTTGTTCCTCCGCTTCCTCCTGGGTCTTTCACTGCAGACCAATCAGACTCTCCTACGAGATCTGCAGACACGGACAGGAAGTTGCTCACAGACCAATCGGAAAACAGTCAAGTACATGAAAAAGAAGATCAGTGAGAATCTGTCTCCAGAGAGAAGCATCAATCTGTTCCACTGTCTGAATGAACTGAACGATCATTCTCTAGTGGAGGAGATCCAACAGTCCCTGAGTTCAGGAAGTCTCTCCACAGATAAACTGTCTCCTGCTCAGTGGTCAGCTCTGGTCTTCATCTTACTGTCATCAGAAAAAGATCTGGATGTGTTTGACCTGAAGAAATACTCTGCTTCAGAAGAGGCTCTTTTGAGGCTGCTGCCAGTGGTCAAAGCCTCTAACAAAGCTCAGTAAGTGTGGAGAAGTTTCTTCAGAATGCAGTAAATGTGCTGTTGTTGACGCAAATAGAAATATTATTTCATTGTTCTGCTCATTATTTTTTATCCAGACTGAGTGGCTGTAACCTCTCAAAGAGAAGCTGTGAAGCTCTGTCCTCAGTTCTCAGCTCCCAGTCCTCTAGTCTGAGAGAACTGGACCTGAGTAACAACAACCTGCTGGATTCAGGAGTGAAGCATCTGTTTGTTGGACTGGGGAGTCCCCAATGTGGACTTGAAACTCTCAGGTCAGATAATTCGTAGTTTGTCTCAAGTTATTTTTGTTATTTATTTAACGTTTGGATTCAATTCTCTCTCTCTCTTATGTCAGAATTCTTGTGTTTTGAAACCATGCTACTTATTATTGTTTCATGTCTGTTTTTTCAAGATGTAGTCTGGTTGATTTTTCATATCTCCGACATATTAGAGTAAAACAGAAAGCAAATTCACATGTGCTACAATGATATAATATATAATGTATCACTAATGTCATTTTCACTGTTCACGCTCCAGGCTTAGTGTCTGTGGCCTCTCAGAGAGAAGTTGTGAAGCTCTGTCATCAGTTCTCAGCTCCCAGTCTTGTAGTGTGAGAGAACTGGATCAGAGTAACAACAACCTGCAGGATTCTTGAAATTCTTAGGTCAGGATTGATTATTTTATTTCATTATTTCAAGTAACTTTACAATTGGAGCAGGTCTTGATCATACTCCTAATATAATTCAATTGATTTAAGAGACCCAACATGTCCCATATGGGCAAGCACACAGAGGTGAGAAAAAAATGCCTTTATACAGTCAGAAATCTCAAGCAGAACCAGACTTAATGGTGAGCCACCATCTGTCTCAACTGGTTGGGTTAAGGGAGAGACAGACGCCCAAATCACACTGCCTCTTCTAGATAGGAATCTTATGTTGATATTCCACCTCACTGTAGGTGTGAAAGTTACAAAGGTGGAAAGGGAACAGTTTCATTCTACCTCTGATCCTCCAACAGAGATAGTAACAGAGCCCCAACAGAGGTGAGATGACATCTGTGTGGACAGGAGTGTGATGTTCTGATAGTGTTCTCAGTCTGACAACTTAACAGATCCTTCACTCATCAAAGTAACAATACAAAACCAATGACACCCCTGATCTATATTTATATTTAAAATGTGGGTCAGTCAGTCTATTCTGCACTTTAATCCTGACTTACATATCTCAACAACCATTGGATGGGTTGTCATGTAGATTTTGACATTCATGCTCCCCTCAGGATGAACTGTAGTTACTTTGGTGATCCTCTGACTTTACATCTGATGCTATCATCAGTTCATCATTTTAATCTGTACAATATGTTGGTTCATGACCAAATATTTGCAAAACTAATGGTATTTCAACCAGCGTCAGTTATATTCTGTGTTTAGTGCTGATTAGTAAACGATTCAAAACTAAGATCATGAATATAATGAACGTTAAAACCCTTAAACACAGATGTGCACTGACTCATGAGGACTCTCAACTGATCTGTGATGTGTGTTGTTTTGTGTGTCCGCAGGCTGTCAGGCTGTCTGATCACAGAGGAAGGCTGTACTTCTCTGGCCTCAGCTCTGGACTCCAACCCCTCCCACCTGAGAGAGCTGGACCTGAGCTACAATCATCCAGGAGACTCAGGAGTGAAGCAGCTTTCTGCTCGGCTGGAAGATCCATGCTGTAGACTGGAAACTCTCAGGTAGGAAGAGTCCTGCTGCAGACAGTCAGTTTCCCCCAGTAACTGTCTTTGGCAGCTTATATGAGGAAAAAACTACTGCAGTTATACGTAGACAAGCGTCTGTCCTCCTGTCTGTCCTCCCATCCATCCTCCCGACTCTAAATCACATTTCTGCCCGATAAACAACGTCTGTCACCGGCAAAAAACTTTAACTGAAGTGTTTGTATTGAAAAATAAATCTCTGTGACGGTCAGCTCTCCCGACTGACACTTCAGTGGACTTCAGTGGTCCCCACAAGTGACTGAGTCAGACAGCGTCAAGTTTGCTGATAGTAATTCAGGATCTCAATCACTACACATTATAACATCATCCATATGATTATATCTACGGGTTTAGATTGACAGAAGGACACCGGAGAAACACACAGACGTCTCATCATGACGTGTACCAACACGCCTCTTTAGGAGCCGCAGCGCCGGCTTTCTGTACGAGCCTTTAAGACGGAGCTGCTTCACACTCTGTGAACAACCCATGTCGGAGAATTTGCGAACCACCGCTGCGGCGTTCATGCCTCTTCTCTGTGTGAATGGAGCCAGTGTGAGACTCTGTATCTCGATTGTAGACGGTTGGGAGGTCTGCTTTGTTTACTTCACCTCCAGTTGTTCAGTTCAGTTCAGGAGAAAAGGCAGCATAGCTTGAAGCCAAGAGTTACAATTGAAGAGAGGAAGATAATAAAAACATATGAAAATCAGCAGAGGGTTATCAAAACATTAACACTAAATCTAACTTCCACCACTACACTGCTGTGTTATGATATTAATAATAGCAATAGACCCTCTGTGTCAGATGTCTGATCAGAAAATACTGAACCTCAAATTGAAAAGATTTCTGTGACACATAAATTAATTCATCGCTGACAGTTTATTTGTACCTCGGTGTGAAACAATTTACAGATGGTAACAACTGTCTGTGGCATCAGGTTAAAGTGAACAGAAGATATAAAACAGTCCAATAACAACGTTAGATGACACAAGGTGGAACCTTCCCGTCACATTACCATAACAGCAGCAGTGCATAGATTAATTTAAGATGGGCTCAGTGGTGCTGTCTTGGCTCCTGCCATGAGGAACCTGCTGCTCCAGCTGAGTTTGGGCTGTTTCGGGTAGTTATCATTATTAGAGCCTGAAGGGGCAGAAAACGTTCAGTGTTTGCGCCTGCAAAATCAAATGACAAAAGAAAACAGTTGATCAATCATCCAATCCATTGATGTTGCATGAATGGACTTTTAATTTCTCTTCTGTGGCAGCAAACAACACATGGTTTCAGTCACTAACTGAGTCTATCCACACGCTTTTTGGCCGACTACAGTGATAACAGCAGCACTTTACTGTGACTGCAGCAACGTGCTCGTAGCTCTGTCACATACCGGAGAGACTCACTCCCTACCAACACAACACAGAGTAGTATTTGTTGTCACAAGTTATAGAGCTGCAACTAACAACTATTTTCATAACCATTTTTTTTACATTTCCAGCATTTTATTAAAATAATAAAACATTGCTCTTACATTTTCCTCTTTAGTCTTGTTCAGTTCACTTTCAAACAACTTCATACTGTAAAAGCAACATAAATGTATCAGAGGTGATGAAATGTCTCCATTATAAGATGTGATCGTTGATTGTTCGGACTCAGCTGGACGATAAAGTTTCATCACGACGTTGCTCACACGCTTTTAACTGTATGAGGACTTCTGACTGACGTTACTGATGTAGGAGGATGTTGGAGGGAGGCAGAGATCATCTGAGAGAGATTAAAACAGTCAATTTCACCTGAAGCTAATGTCTGCAGCTATAAATAATAACTGTTAGAGAAGTTAATCAGCTGAGATCTGAGGAGCTACTGTCAACTCTGCTGTTCAACTCTGAGAGAGGTGTGTGCTGCAGAGTCAGTAAATGTTGGATCTTAAAGCTGCCATGTGAAAACTAGATTATTGTAGACAAACGTGAAAGACGCTGCAGATGGATACAGGTTTTGTTTAATGATTGAAAAGATGCAGCTTTTATTTTGTAGACTGCTGCAGTCTGATTATTGGAAGGACTTTCAGAATAAAAGGAGAATGTAAATGATGAACAGTAGCCGTGTGCAGTGATATAGATCATTGAGGATGACGAACACTGAGATGCATCGAGAATCGTTGACAGCTGAATCGTAATGGAATCGTGAGGCCACTGAAGATTCACACCTCTAAAATGTTTGTTACATGAAGAATGCAAAAGTAAAATGTAGTTTGTTTTCTAAAGTACACATAGCACTCCTTCATCCTCCACCATTGATAGTGGCCTCATGTGTGTTAGCAGCATACTGAGGATACCATCAGTCAGAACAGCTGCTGGCTGTGGTGTCATGGGGCGTCCTTCCTCACAACGTAGTCACCATGTTGACTTGTTTCTTTGTCAAGTGACAGACACAATATCATATAATATCAGTTTGCATAGTAGCACAATTCACATGAAGCTCAGTGAACTCAGTACACGCCTTGTTGTTTAGTTCATATACTGATCAGAGGCCTGTACTGCGAAGGGGGCTCAACATAACCAGGCTTTGTGCTCATGATGCAGCTCAACAAAGCCCCAAGTCCCCAATCAGAGTTAAACTAAAAAAAAAATAAAAAGATAAATGTACATTGTGAATGCAGCCTGAGCCATGCACTGAGAATAAAAAAGACATGTAATATATATTTTAACACAACAGATGTGCTCAAGTTTCTATGTGAAGAAATAAAGACTTCTCCTCTGATGTCCTCCAGTGTCTCTGAGCGTACTTAAGCTAATTACCCACCAGGGGGCGAGACTGATCCATCACAGACCTGAGAGCACAGACGGAAGCTGTTTCTGTCTTAAACGTTGCTTGTTAAATTGAAACCTGTAATGTAGCCGGGCCCTAATCTTGTGTTTGCAGGAACAACAGGTTTACTAATGGATGAAGTGGATCAGGTCCAAAAGTTCATCCTGTCCAAACTTTAGTCAGTCAGCCTGTCCAACAAACAAATCCTGCTGCTCATTAAATCACTGAACAATAAGTGACTAAAGGGACAGACACTACAGATCAGTGGAGACAGCTTCTGGGTTTGAAACCTTTACTAAGTCGCCATGCCGAGTCTCCTTCACCCGTAGTGGCTCCGACCTGCTTTCTCTTCAGGCCTCAGTGATGTGGTGCTACCGGGCCATGTGAGAGTAGCTGTTTTCTTTGAAGACTTTATAATACAGTGCTGCCACACTTGCAAATGCGTAACGGAGCCGATTCAGAAAGGAGACGGCACAACTCCGAGTAGCTTCCTGTTTCATCACCTGAGCTATGCGAGGCGCCATTGGCTGGCTTACTGTTCCAACCATAGGAGACAGAACTGCTGAGCTGAATGTGTTTTCTTGACGTATCTTCCGCTCTACGTCTTTGACCAAGAAGTGAAGCAGCTCGCTCCGTGTCACAGCGCCTGCATCATAACGCAAACAAGCTAATCCATAATGAAACTGGTCGCAACTATTTCAATATTCAATTTAATGTGTTCGTTGTCGCAGCCCTAAAAACATCTACTATTGAATTCAAATAGAACACTGCACTTCTTTGAGTCCTCAGCAACAAACCTGCCAAGTATAAAGTAGATTGGATGAACAGTTCTGGGGACATGTGAACCACAGACAGACAGAAAGAAAGACAGATTCCTGGCTTCATAGTCAGATGTTCCTCTGGTCACATCTGGACACATCATGTTCACCACAGCAGATTTCAGACTAAGAGACATTTTCTATCATTGTTTCTGCTTTAAATGGCATCAAACATGACATGAAGTTCTCCTCACAGTAACTATTACTGCTATAATATATCAGATATCAATCCAGCACCAAACTATAGTAACATGAACATGTCAACACATGAAACCATGAAACTGTTTCTATCACAAACAGGTTCAGTAACACTTGTGAGGTTCTGGAGGGAAACAGTCTGGGAGTCTCTGTCACTTGGTTTTGTGGCAGGGGTCGGGAACCAACGTCCAATGTTTTCTGATTGATTTATTATGTATAAATTGTATTTGTTTCTTTGCACAGTAAAACAAAGCAGCAGAAACACAGCAAGAACAAAAAGCAGACTGTGCAGCTGAGATTCAGAAAAGCCCTCCAAGCTCAAACAGGAATCGGACCTCAAAAGTTCTGACGTCCAAATACAAAAGTCCTATAATATAGAAACCTGGTCACAAGTTGACATTGGATCAAACAGCAAGCGTAAGGTGGCCCACAGGAAACAGCAACAACATCCAATAAAATAAAGATGAAGTGATAAATCCAACAGGAGGTTTGTGTGTGTTCTCAGATGTTGTGGTCCTCTTTCACACACAACAACATCCTGTGGCTCACTCTCAGTGTGTGAGGAGAGTGGCAGAGGTGAAGAGGTTCAGGGAGAACAGGGAGAAGCAGCCTGATGGACAGATTGTGTTTCTGTGTATGAGAGTCATGTCATGTCCATGTTTGCATGCTGAAAGAGGATGTGCTGCTCTGACCCCCCTCCTCCTTTCAGGGTGGAGCCTGCTGAAGTCCGATGGTGGACACCAGGTCTGAGGAAGTGTGAGTGTCTTTTTACTGTCATTCGTCAAAACACTGTGACATCACTCATTCACATCTGTGATGTCATCATCACACTGATGACACATTAATAACTGCAGCTGTGTTGTGTCTTTTTCTCTCCATCAGATTCCTGTGAGCTCACAGTCGACACAAACACAGTCAGCAGAAACATCAATCTGACTGACAACAACAGGAAGATGAAACATGTGAAGGAGGATCAGTCATATCCTGATCATCCAGAGAGGTTTGAGTCCAGCTTGTATTCTCAGCTGCTGTGTAGAACTGGTCTGACTGGTCGCTGTTACTGGGAGGTCGAGTGGAGACGAGGAGTTACTATATCAGTGAGTTACAGAAGAATCGGAAGGAAAGGAGTCAGTAATGACTGTGTGTTTGGAAACAATGATCAGTCCTGGAGTCTGGAGTGCTTTGATGATGGTCGTTATTTTGTCAGGCACAATAAGAGACGAACAGTCCTCTCCTCCTCCTCCTCCTCCTCCTCCTCCTCTGGTAGAGTAGCAGTGTATGTGGACTGTCCTGCTGGCACTCTGTCCTTCTACAGAGTCTCCTCTGACTCACTGATCCACCTCCACACCTTCAACACCACATTCACTGAACCTCTTTATCCTGGATTTGGGTTCTTGTTGTCCAGTTCTGGTTCCTCAGTGCGTCTGTGTGATGTTTAGTGTGCAGAGTCTCCTCCTGTCACAGAAACATTGTCAGTGCTGAACAGTTGAGTCTGTACAGGATCACAGTCACATCAATCTTTCAGCTTCTTGGAATAAATTCATCAGTCAACTTTGTACAAAATGATTCAAACTGATTGAAAGATTCATTTACATTTGAAACTTCTTCTTCCATTAAATTGTGGATTAAATTGTGTTGACTTGTACTTTCTGTCATGTGTTGTTTTGAATTCTGGCTCTTGTTCCAATAAAATCCACAACTATTAGTGAAATGTAAGAAACAGAAAACATTGACTCGTCTGCAGCTTTAATTGTAAAGAATCATTGTGAACAAAGTTGTAAATGGACAGTAAAATCTGATCAAATGTACTCGACACTCCACCTGAAACACTCTGACTTGTTTCATGTGTTTCTAATGATGAAACTAAAAGTTTGATGGTGTTGGTTAACACATGTAATTCTGTCCGTAGTGACAGAGTCAGAAACTGCACAACATCTCTTCATTTCTGTGTGATTATTCTATGAGAAGAAAATACATTTGAATGACAATCATTGTGTTTCTCTCAGTGTTTTGTGGCTGTTGAAGTCCGACTGTATTTTCAGGATGTTTGTTGGATTTGAATCTCGTCCGTGAAACTAAACAGCTGAGAGAAAAGTCTTTCTCTGTCTGACCCGGTGGCTCCACTTGTTACAGACCTGTTTTAAAGTCCAACAGCAGGCGATGGACCGAAGAGCCGGAGACCAAATAGTCCACACAGAACCAACAAGCTGCCGACTCGACGGCTCAGTGAGCTGAAGAAGTTCTGTGAAGTTCTGAGATCGTGGGTTCAAGCCTGGAGTCAGAACCAATAAGAAAGGAAGGACGAGTATCTGATGATGTCGCTTCCACTGTTAAAGTTGTGAGTTCAAATCCTTGAGGTTTTTACATAGTTATTTTGTTGAAGTGAAATGCTCAAAGAAAGTGATTCTTTTAAGACTGATTCATCAGCTCAGGATGGTGAAGTGATGCTGTGAAGTCTGGAGGTTGTGGGTTCAATCCCTGGGTAGTTCAGCTGATTTTAAACCTGATGTCCACAAGAATAAAAAAAAAGGACAAACTTATTCAGGCCCACATCTGTTTGTTAAGAATAAACAGTGGTAGAAATACCCACAATCCCTGTTTCTTGAACACGTATGAATGTATTGATTTGTTATTGGATCAGCACACATGAGATCAGATCAGATGAGATGATTGAAACATAACAGATGTGTCAGGAGAAGTGAAGAACCACAGACCTCCCCTCCATCACACAAACACACTCAAACTATTCACATTATATAATTTGGGAAAATGCAACAAACCACAAATAACAACAAAAACTCACAATAAACAGAACAACTAATGAATCAATAGACAATAATCCAATTAAAACACGGACGGCATCAAAACATCACAGTTACATATTAATGTGTGTAAATATGAATCATCACTGACGTCCATTTGTTTGAGACGGTTAATTGCATCATTGGTTGAAGCTCACTGGTGCTGAGTTCTGTCTGTGTGATAATAATAATAATAATATTAATAATAATAATAATAATGGTAATAATAATAATAATAAACTTCATTCATACAGCAGTTTTCACAGTTAAAAAGGGCTTTACGAGGTTGAAATGTGATTAAAACATGTCAGAGTTGAGGCCGATAACAGCAGATATATATAAATAATACAATAAATAAAGAGCAATATGGATGATATTAAAACAGATGAGACATGTTGAAATAAAACAGCATGGTGGCAGCATTAATAAAAGACTTCCTGCTGATTTAAAAGATGTCAGTGATTGTGTCGCCTCAGAACACCACTGAACATTTCCCTCATTTGATTCCAGGACGACAAACAGTGAAATCTGTGCAGTGAAATGTAACAGACTGAGATATATACAGACTGAACAGTGTGATATGAGCTCACTGGATACACAACAGCTGTGGTTTCTTTTCACCAGCAGAGGGCGGCAACGTCCTCCAACTCCAGCAGAATAATGCTGAATAAAGAGGCAGAAAACTCAGAAAGTGCTGAGAAATACTTAAGGCTGAGGCTTCACACTAAGATATGATTTTTACTACAAACTTTATTTATACATAAAGTGTTCTGACAATCAAGCAAAGTCAAGAATACTACAGAATAAACGCTGAACAGTCAAAGCAAAATCGTTCAGTATGAGTCATTACAAAAGGAATAAAAGAGATAAAAAGGCAAAATCACAGAAAAAGAAAGAAAAACGTGATGCAAATAAAGAGATAAATAAAAGAATAGGACCAATAAAGGACGATAAGAAGACAACATCACATCACAGGAATTAAGAACAGATTTACGTATATAGAGTATATATTTCAAATATAATAATAAAATGAATGATCTCTTTGTTTTTACCCTGTATCTGCATGAAATGGTTTGGTCCTGCCTTAGTGCAATTATCAGTGACGTGTTTAGTTGCAGTCAGCAGATGCGCCAAAACCACAGTGATCACAATGTGGCCTAAATCAAAATCTGGTTTTCAAACAAGGAAAGAGAGAGAGGAAAGACAGAGGACAGGGTGTCAATCTGTAACCCAGTGTTTCACCAAGAAAGCTGGGTAGCCTTCAGTCTGGTATTAACCTGTCGGCTTAATGTCCACAGTGAAATAAGACAGCTACAGACTAGTGTTTAGCAAGATACGTTTAGCAAGATATTCATCATTGTGCCAGTTATCATCACTGCAGGGAGTCTGTGGGGATTTCTCTGACTCTCTTGCTCTTTCTACCATTAGAAAAAAGAAAATAAAATATTTATTAATGACAGAAATTCAAACACAAATGATTTTCTCACATAATGATCAATTTGATATAAATGAAAATAAAAAAACATCCTGCTGTCTGTACTGGATGCTGGACAGTTGGAAACAGTGAGTAGCATACCTCAGCCTGCATGTAAGTTACAGACAATATTAAAATAATCCAGTTTGATACATTCATTTAGATTGAATTATGGAATGACAACTACAAGAAGCAAGACAGTTGCAAGCCTTTAATTAGTCATATAAAGCTTTTGATGGGACAGTTAGGTCCTACAGATGTGGTGACAACAGCTGTGCAGAGGGGGCCCAGTTTGATTTTTTTGTCATGGGGCCCAGAATTCCTGGCGGGGCCCCTTCCTGCACTCAGCAGTTAGATCTTTGCTCACACATGAAGGAGTTGTTAAGGCTTTGGTCAGAATGTCTTTCCCCACCACAGTCGTTGAGCCGATGTGATTCTGGTTCCTCTGGTTCACACTCCTCCCTTGATGGAAGGTTAACTCCCTCTCCACTCAGACCATGTGAACACTTCCTGACTGACCTCCTTAGTCCTTGGGAATGAAGTCAGCTCCCCAACCTCCATCCAGACACAGAGATAAGTTACATGACTTCCACCTTTCTGAAACAGACAGTGAGGATAACTCAAGTTTTCACCTGAATGTTTCTTCATGACAACTTGTGAGTTGTTGTGTAGTGACAGTCAGTTAAAATGATGTTGGTCTGTAAAAGTCACTTAAGCTGCTTTGTTGATGCAAAGTAACAACAAGTGAACATGTATTTGACCTTTACACTCATTAAACACACAAGTCATCAGATTTCACTGATATGATTTATACGATGTGATTAATGTGTAACTCTAACAGCCTCTTCGGGCAGCGCCGGTCCAAAGTCTCAGTTCCTCAACCTCCATCAAGACACAGAGTTAAGTTACATGACTTCCATCTTTCTGGAACAGACAGTGAGGTCACAGGTAGTTTTTCCCCAGAAGATATTCTAGCCACTGTTCCCAGTCTCTGATGCATGACACCTTCATCAGTGCCCATCCCTCTGAAAGGGAGACCAGATCAGTCCAGGAGTGCCCCGCCTCCTCTCTGCACCTCCATGACAGTGATAACAGCTGTCCTGCCCCTGACACATTTGTGACGCCCTTCAGCAGCAAAACCTGCCTGAAGGACCAAATTCTAAATCTGCCAAAATAAGTCTGACTACCACTTAATGAGCATTGTAATCCAAGGAGTGAACACAAACACTCTTGGACACTCCAGAAATGACTCTATCATCGTAGGTGCCACTCTCTGCATCTCACCCTAACAAACTGATGTCACAAACTTTCCTGTTCTCACTAACCCAGAGATTAACTGAGAAACAGACATTTAGTGAATTCAATGTCATAACTATAGTGTTAATCTGGATTTTCTTTTTCTTTGTGTAACTTCTGATCTTGATGTTCTGTTCATGATTCTTGCTGAGCCAAGATGGAGACTAAGCCGATGCCCAGCTGGTTACTGAACTGCCCAGATGTTACCAATATTAATGAACTGACAGATGAACTTCTTAAAACTCTGGATTATACAAGTAGATTTGTGCTCTCAGAATCACATGTGAAGCAACATCCTGAGACCTGAGGGGGGATTTGTGGATTTCAAAACTATGACTGACCAGGTCGTCAAAACTCCTTTGTTATCTCTCTTCTCCACCTCGTTCCCTACAAGGTGCCTGACATCAAGTTTTCCTTCTCCTGGATTCTTCTGGGCTCAACAGCTGCTGAGAGCTGCCAGATGCATTTCCAGCAGGCCTAGAGAACTTCTCCTCACAGCAGCGATGCAAGATCCTGCTAGTATTCCAGGTCAGTCAGCGGCAGAGCTGCGACACAGAGCTGACCAGCTAACTACACAATCCAAAGAACAAGTTAGCACCGAGCTGCTGTCCCTGCAAAGGAAAGGACGGCCAGTTTCCTCCACCTGCTGTTTTTCATCAGACTGCTGCTTTATCTTCACTGTTTCACTTCAGCTTTAGCACAAATGAACAATAAATGATAAATATTATACATATGACTTGTTTCTCAAATGATAAATCATAACAGCCATTAAAGGATCAGAAGTGTTTCTCAGTAACTTCACATGTTGACATTGTAGTTCTGTAAATCAGAAACACATTGAATGGACTCATTTATGCCTGTTATTGAGCGACACAAACATTTTCTGAAAACAAATGAAAACACGTAGAAGCTGTGAGATTCTGACCAGTTTAGTATAAAAACATTTGTTTAAAGCCTAAATATTATTATTATTATAAAGCCTCACTATTATTGATTCATTTGAAGATTTGTGATGAAAATAAAACTTTAGCTTGTTGACGGAATGAAACAGTTTTGGATTGAGGTATCAGTGTACGGATCAGAACATGATCAGGATTTGAGAGGAGATCCTCTTCACCTGAGGTGTTAACAGGAAGGTAGAGAGGACAACAGGACCGCTGGAGGACACCATCAACACAAACATCAGAGCATCATTGTTTTGGGGAAGGCTTGTGAATAACTATCATAAAGTATGTAACCAGTGTTCTGTTGTATAGAAGTCCAGACACTCTGTGGTTCTTCTCTCTGTGCTGCAGGTCTGAAAGAGTTCTGATTCATCACAGCCAGTCTGAAACTCTTCAGAGAATCAGCAGCTCTCAAACTTCAACAAGGACAATTTCCCTACAGACTGGTTTTGAAGCTGTTATCTGAAGTTAAAGCAGTGACATGAAGTTACTTTAAGGCCTGTACTGCTTTCACACACAAACATCAGCTGGAAAACTGCCTGGTCTTTGAGCCAAGATGGCTGCCTGAGTGAGCAGGCAGAGAGAAGCTGTGGTTTGTCCTGGTGCTTTGAATGATGACACTGTGATAAGAAGGTGAGTTCAGTCTGATCTGAGGTCTGGGACCCAGCAGGCATCAGGGCGTGTACACAGTGTGAGAGCTCACCTGGGCTCCTCCTCCTGTGATGAAGCACACCTGAGAGACCGTCAGCAGCTGAGGACGGACTGTGTTTACTCTCACCTGCTGCTTTCAGTCCTTTAAAGGTAAGATATGATTTAACTTTACAACAACATTCAGCTAACCAGATAATATTCAGCTAATAGCTAGCATTCAGCTAACGAGCTAACATTCAGCTAACCAGCTAACATTGTGAGCAGAGTGAAGAACAACAGTGTTGACGTCCTGTCAAAGACGTCTCTGTGTGTCCGTCCTGTCTCCTAACAGCACTCTGTAGCTCAGAGGTGACAGTCTGACAGCCTGTAGCTTCAGCTGGAGATGGAAAAGCAGCCAGTTCACTACTGAGTCTAATAAGTCAACAACATAAACTCACTAAATGTCAAGAAAGGAAATATTTTCACTCCTATTTTCATTCTAAACAGAAAAATCCAACCGTCTGAACTGAAGTTTGTGTCTCTGACTGAACTGAGATCAGTTTAATCTGCTCGTTAACTCGTCGTCAAACTCACTTCATTCAAACTGGACCTGAACTGAATCACAGTCACAAACACTAACATGTAACTTTACTGTGTGTTTGACGAGGTTCTACTTAAAAACTCACAAAGTATCTGCAGCACAGCTGAAGGATTTTATAACACAAGTTGTGACCTGAATGTTTCTTCATGACAACTTGTGAGTTGTGTGTGAGTTGTTGTGTAGTGACCTCATAGAAACTAACAGTCAGTTAAAGTGATGTTGGTCTGTAAAAGTCACTAAAGCTGCTTTGTTGAACCAAAGTAACAACAACTGAACATGTATTTGACCTTCACACTCTCATTAAACACACAAGTCATCAGATTTCACTGATATGATTCATACGATGTGATTAATGTGTAACTCTAACAGCCTCTTCAGGCGGCGCCGGTCCAAAGTCTCATTCACTGTGATGGTTGTGGTGCAGACAGTCGTGTCCGTGTGAACCTCCAGCTGAAGGTAATGTAACACATTTAAAACGTTTGACTCATTAACACAAGCTGTCGTTAGTTTAGCGACACTAGACACAGCAACAATCTGGACGTGAAAAAACGTTTGTATTGAGCTGATGACCTGAAATTAATATTTAGTTGCAAGAAGTACAAATTCTTGACTGAAGTACCTCAGAATTGTAGTTCCGTATAGTACTCAAGTAAATGTACTCCATGACACCATCTAGTGACTGACAGTAGAAGTGCAGCATTCATGTGACACTGATATGAAGCAGCCAATCAGAGGAGGAGCAGCTGATGTTCTGTCAGGAGACATGATGGAAAGGCTGATTTCAGTTGATGTGCAGATGAATGATTTGTGTTTTCTCTCCAGATGAAAGTGTGTGTGAGATGAGCAACATGAATCAGTGTGAGGACAGAGAGGAGGGAGGCCCTCCCTCTAAAACCCCTGGACCTGGACCTGGACCTGGACCTGAGCCCAGCTGTGTGTCCTTCAGGAGTGACCGGTCAAATCCTCGTCTCATTGATTTTAAAGAACAACCAGTTCCTGCTGTAAAGAGGTGAGCTGTCAATAACATTAATATGTGACTGATTCATGTTTTAACTGTAGAGGAAGATGTTTTTTGAAACCTGATGTTTATTTTCAGCTTCGTTCTTCTTCACTTAAATGTATCTTCTCACTTTAGAAAGCTGCCCAATAGAACCAGTCTTCAACTCTTCATTTCACTTTATTGAATTAGTTTGGTCCAATATTCTCTGAAGGTTTATTCCTGATGTTTTCCACTATTTTATGGACAGAAGCTTCTGTGTCTGAAGACTAGAAAGTGAATTAACATCTCTGGTGGTCTTCTTCTCTGGCCAACAGGAGACCAGCCTCTACTGGACCTGGACCTGGACCTGGACCTGAGCCCAGCTGTGTTTCCTTCAAGAGTGATGAGTCAGTAGATCGTTACATTAGTTTTGGAGAAAAGCCTTCTGCTGGAAAGAGGTGAGCTGTTAATAACATGAAAATATGACTGATTCATGTTTTACGTTATTTATTCAGAGAAATTTGTTTAAACTTGTTTTTTTCATCTTCGGTCTTCTTTACTTAAATTTATATTTTCACTTTAGAAAGCTGCCCAGTAGAACCGGTCTTCAACTCTTCATTTCACTTTATTGAATTAGTTTGGTCCAATATTCTCTGAAGGTTTATTCCTGATGTTTTCCACTATTTTATGGACAGAAGCTTCTGTGTCTGAAAACTAGAACGTAAATTAACATCTCTGGTGGTCTTCTCTGTCCAACAGGAGACTAGACTCTACTGGACCTGGACCTGAATATGAGCCCAGCTGTGTGTCCTTCAAGAGTGACCGGTCAACGGGTCGGTTCATCGATTTTAAAGGACAACCACCTCCTGCTGTAAAGAGGTAAGCTGTTAATAACATTAATATGTGACTGATTCATGTTTTACGTTATTTATTCAGAGAAATGTGTTGAAAATTTTTTTCAGCTTCGTTCTTCTTTCGTACATTTATATTCTCACATGTAAAGCTGCCCAGTAGAACCAGTCTTCAACTCTTCAGTCCAGTTTAACATTTGTCTGATGGTTGAGTGTAACATAGTGATTTCAGGCTAACAGATGCAAGCTGCTAACAAAGGATAATTGTGACTCCACTATGTTCCTCCATCAAGTCGTCAAGTCTGGTTTTCAGTCATGTCACCACAGAAGTTGAGACATGTCAGTTGTGGCCATTTGTCAAAAAATGTATATTCGTTTGACCTGAGAAGACGTTTGTGGAATGCAGTACTTGGCATTGCTTGAAAGCTCATTATGGCTGAGCTGATGGTCGTGTTGTCTGCTCTCTGGCTCGTTATTATACAAACACGTCGCAGGAGTGAAAAAGTGTTTTGTTTCACCCCTCCCGCACACCGCGCTGATTCAATAGCACACTGCCAATCAGAATGGTCACTGAACAGAGAACCAATCAGAGTATCCGATGGCATCCAATCCTCCGACAGCCAACCTTCTCAGGCTTTGCATGTTGAATCGGAGCAGTCAACATCTGCGTGGCTCCAAAAGCTTCCAACGCAGCTGAACACATCGGACAGATTTGTTCCCGAAATCGTCCGAGTCTCCCCAAACACTTGAGACGGCCAACGGTTGGGCCGGTGTGTTCCTGCCTTTAAATGAGATAAATGAGACATCAGTGATGTCATCAACACTTTAACTCAAAGGACCTTCAGCTTGTGTTTTTCTCTGAGTGGACAGACACAATGTGACTGATTCTTCATGAATCCTCCACAGAGTCAACCAGGAGAGCTCAGAGGTTCCCAGAGGTCCGTCTGTCCAGCAGCATCAGACACACCTGGACCCCATATTTATGGTCTGTGCATGAACATCAGTTACATCCAGCCTGTTCACAATAATCTCCATGCTGCACTTTACAGACCAGTGGTGAATCTGTCCAACATGGATCTGATGTTAAATGTTGTCATTCACATAATATTCTGTTTCAGCTGCTGGAGGAGAACATTGTCACTTTTGTGAAGAACGAGCTGAAGAAGGTCCAGAGGGTTCTGAGTTCAGATTTTCTAGAATGCTACCCAGAGAGTCAGAGGGAGGATGAGGAGGTGTTGGATGGTGAGGATGAAGAGCAGAGGAGGAGCAGCAGAGAGGCATTTCTGAAGATCACACTTCACCTCCTGAGGAGAATGAAGCAGGAGGAGCTGGCTGACCGTCTGCAGAGAAGTAAGAGGATTTCTCTAAAGATTTAACATCCTGGATCAATGAGACAATTTGTAATGTCAACAGATGGAGGAAAAACATGGAAAACATGTTTATATGTGCTACTTTAGGGAAAGGAAATTGTCATATTTTCTTTATAAATAACTTAATGAACTTTTTCACTGTGTTCATTCAGGAAGTCATTCTGGAGTTTGTCAGCGTAAACTTAAATCTAACCTTCAGAAGAAGTTCCAGTGTGTGTTTGAGGGGATCGCTAAAGCAGGAAACCCAACCCTTCTGAATCAGATCTACACAGAGCTCTACATCACAGAGGGAGGGACTGCAGAGGTCAATGATGAACATGAGGTCAGACAGATTGAAACAGCATCCAGGAAACCACACAGACCAGAAACAACAGTCAGACAAGAAGACATCTTTAAAGCCTCACCTGGAAGAGATGAACCAATCAGAACAGTGATGACAAAGGGAGTGGCTGGCATCGGGAAAACAGTCTTAACACAGAAGTTCACTCTGGACTGGGCTGAAGACAAAGCCAACCAGGACATACAGTTCACATTTCCATTCACCTTCAGAGAGCTGAATGTGCTGAAAGACAAAAAGTTCAGCTTAGTGGAACTTGTTCATCACTTCTTCACCGAAACCAAAGAAATCTGCAGGTTTGAGGAGTTCACGCTTGTGTTCATCTTTGACAGTTTGGATGAGTGTCGACTTCCTCTGGACTTCCACAATACTGAGATTCTCACTGATGTTACAGAGTCCACCTCAGTGGATGTGCTGCTGACAAACCTCATCAGGGGGAAACTGCTTCCCTCTGCTCGCCTATGGATAACCACACGACCTGCAGCAGCTAATCAGATCCCTCCTGAGTGTGTTGACATGGTGACAGAGGTCAGAGGGTTCACTGACCCACAGAAGGAGGAGTACTTCAGGAAGAGATTCAGAGATGAGGAGCAGGCCAGCAGAATCATCTCCCACATCAAGACATCACGGAGCCTCCACATCATGTGCCACATCCCAGTCTTCTGCTGGATCACTGCTACAGTTCTGGAGGATGTGTTGAAGACCAGAGAAAGAGGAAAGCTGCCCAAGACCCTGACTGAGATGTACATCCACTTCCTGGTAGTTCAGTCCAAAGTGAAGAACGTCAAGTATGATGGAGGAGCTGAGACAGATCCACACTGGACTCCAGAGAGCAGGAAGATTATTGAGTCTCTGGGAAAACTGGCTTTTGAGCAGCTGCAGAAAGGAAACCTGATCTTCTATGAATCAGACCTGACAGAGTGTGGCATCGATATCAGAGCAGCCTCAGTGTACTCAGGAGTGTTCACACAGATCTTTAAAGAGGAGAGAGGACTGTACCAGGACAAGGTGTTCTGCTTCGTCCATCTGAGTGTTCAGGAGTTTCTGGCTGCTCTCCATGTCCATCTGATGTTCATTAACTCTGGACTCAATCTTATGTCAGAGAAACCAACAATAGGTCGTCCATCTGCAGAGACACTTCTCTACCAGAGTGCTGTGGATGAGGCCTTAAAGAGTCCAAATGGACACCTGGACTTGTTCCTCCGCTTCCTCCTGGGTCTTTCACTGCAGACCAATCAGACTCTCCTGAAAGGTCTGCAGACACAGACAGGCAGATGCTCACAGACCAATCAGAAAACAGTCGAGTACATGAAAAAGAAGATCAGTGAGAATCTGTCTGCAGAGAGAAGCATCAATCTGTTCCACTGCCTGAATGAACTGAACGATCATTCTCTAGTGGAGGAGATCCAACAGTCCCTGAGTTCAGGAAGTCTCTCCACAGATAAACTGTCTCCTGCTCAGTGGTCAGCTCTGGTTTTCATCTTACTGTCATCAGAAAAAGATCTGGACATGTGTTTGACCTGAAGAAATACTCTGCTTCAGAGGAGGCTCTTCTGAGGTTGCTGCCAGTGGTCAAAGCCTCTAACAAAGCTCTGTAAGTGTGGAGAAGTTTCTTCAGAATGCCGTAAATGTGCTGTTATTGACCCAAATAGAAATATTATTTCATTGTTCTGCTCATAATTTTTTATCCAGACTGAGTGGCTGTAACCTCTCAAAGAGAAGCTGTGAAGTTCTGTCCTCAGTTCTCAGCTCCCAGTCCTCTAGTCTGAGAGAACTGGACCTGAGTAACAACAACCTGCTGGATTCAGGAGTGAAGCATCTGTGTGTTGGACTGGGGAGTCCCCAATGTAGACTTGAAACTCTCAGGTCAGATAATTCATAGTTTGTCTCAAATTATTTTTGTTATTTATTTAACATTTGGATTCAATTCTCTCTCTCTCTTATGTCAGAACTCTTGTGTTTTGAAACCATGCTACATATTATTGTTTCATGTCTGTTTTTTCAAGATGTAGTCTTGTTGATTTTTCATATCTCCGACATATTAGAGTAAAACAGAAAGCAAGTTCACATGTGCTACTATGATATAATATATAATGTATCACTAATGTCGTTTTCACTGTTTACGCTTCTGCTGAACTGAAGAGTCCACACTGTATCCTTGAAAGTCTTAGGTCAGGATTCATTATTTTATTTCATTATTTCAAGTAACTTTACAATTGGAGCAGGTCTTGATCATACTCCTAATATAATTCAATTCAATTGATTTAAGAGACCCAACATGTCTCATATGGGCAAGCACACAGAGGTGAGAAAAAAATGCCTTTATACAGTCAGAAACCTCGAGCAGAACCAGACTTAATGGTGAGCCACCATCTGTCTCAACTGGTTGGGTTAAGGGAGAGACAGACGCCCAAATCACACTGCCTCTTCTAGGCAGGAATCTTATGTTGATATTCCACCTAACTGTAGGTGTGAAAGTTACAAAGGTGGAAAGGGGATGGTTTCATTCTGCCTCTGATCCTCCAACAGAGGTAGTAACAGAGCCCCAACAGAGGTGAGACAACATGTGTGGATAGGAGTGTGATGTTCTGATAGTGTTCTCAGTCTAACAACTTAACAGATCCTTCACTCATCAAAGTAACAATACAAAACCAATGACACCCCTAATCTATATTTATATTTAAAATGTGGGTCAGTCAGTCTATTCTGCACTTTAATCCGGATTTACATATCTCAACAACCATTGGATGTGTTGTCATGTAGATTTTGACATTCATGCTCCCCTCAGGATTAACTGTAGTTAATTTGGTGATCCTCTGACTTTACATCTGATGCTATCATCAGTTCATCATTTTAATCTGTACAATATGTTGGTTCATGACCAAATATTTGCAAAACTAATGGTATTTCCATCAGCATCAGTTATATTCTGTGTTTAGTGCTGATTAGTAAATTATTGAAAACTGAGATCACGAATATAATGAACGTTAAAACCCTTAAACACAGATGTGCACTGAATCATGAAGACTCTCAACTGATCTGTGATGTGTGTTGTTTTGTGTGTCTGCAGGCTGTCAGGCTGTCTGATCACAGAGGAGGGCTGTACTTCTCTGGCCTCAGGATTGGACTCCAATCAATCCCATCTGAGAGAGCTGGACCTGAGCTACAATCATCCAAGAGACTCAGGAGTGAGGCAGCTTTCTGCTCGACTGGAGAATTCGGGCTGGAGACTGGACACTCTCAGGTACAAAGAGTCCTGCTGCAGACAGTCAGTGTCCCCATTCACACTGCCTCGCCACTTCTCTGCCTCCACCTCTGTGTGAATCTCTCAGAGGCGACGAGGGGTGAAATTTCGCTCTGGCGCATTATTAGTTAACCAAACCAGTGTGAATGAATAAGCCAGCTGCGTATATCAAGGTGTCGGTCATACAGTCTGATAACAACACAGGTCCTTCACTCAACTAAAAAGAGAGAAATGTCCCACAAAGGAACGTTACAGGACCAAACAAAAGTAATGTAGTAACTGTCTTTGGCAGCTTATATGAGGAAAAATCTACTGCAGTTATACGTGGACAAGCGTCTTTCCTCCTATCTGTCCTCCCACCTGTCCTTCCATCCATCCTCCCGACTCTAAATCACATTTCTGCCCAATAAACAACGTCTGTCACCGGCAAAAAAACTTTAACTGAAGTGTTTGTATTGAAAAATAAATCTCTGTTACGGTCAGCTCTCCCGACTGACACTTCAGTGGACTTCAGTGGTCCCCACGAGTGACTGAGTCAGACAGCGTCAAGTTTGCTGATAGTAATTCAGGATCTCAATCACTACACGTTATAACATCATCCATATGATTATATCTACGGGTTTAGATTGACAGAAGGACACCGGAGAAACACACAGACGTCTCATCATGACGTGTACCGACACGCCTCTTTAGGAGCCGCAGCGCCGGCTTTCTGTATGAGTCTTTAAGGCGGAGCTGCTTCACACTCTGTGAACAACCCACGGTGGAGAATTTGCAAACCGCTGCTGCGGCGTTCATGCCTCTTCTCTGTGTGAATGGGGCTAGTGTGAGACTCTGTATCTCGATTGTAGACGGTTGGGAGGTCTGCTTTGTTTACTTCACCTCCAGTTGTTCAGTTCAGTTCAGGAGAAAAGGCAGCATAGCTTGGAGCCAAGAGTTACAATTGAAGAGAGGAAGATAATAAAAACATATGAAAATCAGCAGAGGGTTATCAAAACATTAACATTAAATCTAACTTCCACCACTACACTGCTGTGTAATGATATCAATAATAGCAATAGACCCTCTGTGTCAGATGTCTCATCAGAAAATACTGAACCTCAAATTCAAAAGATTTCTGTGACACATAAATGAATTTAATCACTGAATGACATAGAAACTCTTTCCCTCACCTGGAGAATCAGTGTTTTTGCCAAAGGGCTTGACTTTAAACTTAAAATGGTTCTGACATGGATATTTATCAACAGTCGAGTAATTGCATTCTAGATCATCGCTGACAGTTTATTTGTACCGATGTGAAATGATTTACAGACCGTACCAACTGTCTGTGGCATCAGGTTAAAGTGAACAGAAGATATAAAACAGTCCAATAACAATGTTAGATGACACAAGGTGGAACCTTCCTGTCAAATTACCAGAACAGCAGCAGTGCATAGATTAATTTAAGATGGGCTCAGTGTTGCCATCTTGGCTCTTGTCATGAGGAAACTGCTGCTCCAGCTGAGTTTGGGCTGTTTCGGGTAGTTATCATTATAACAGCCTGCAGGGTCAGGAAAGTTTCAGTGTTTTACACCGCCTGCAAAATCAAATGACAAAAGAAAACAGTTGATCAATCATCTGATCCATTGATAAATGACAAATAACTACATGCAGTACTTTTATTGTGAAGTATTTAAAGGAAGTGTTAAATGCAGTTAGATGGCGTGACTGCGTTGCATGAATGGACTTTTAATTTTTCATTTGTGGCAGCAAACAACACATGGTTTCAGTTACTAACTGAGTCTATCCACACACTTTATGTCCTACAGTAATAACAGCAGCACTTTACTGTGACTGCAGCAACGTGCTCGTAGCTCTGTCACATACCGGAGAGACTCACTCCCTACCAACACATCACAGAGTAGTGTTTGTTGTCACAAGTTATAGGGCTGCAACTAACGACTATTTTCATAAACCATTGATCGCATAAAAAGACAAAAGCATTTTATTTAAAGAATGAAACATTGCTCTTACATTTTCCTCTTTAGTCTTGTTCAATTCACTTTCAAACAACTTCAGTTTGTAAAAGCAATATAAATGTATTAGAGGTGATGAAATGTCTCCATTATAAGATGTGATTGTTGATTGTTCGGCCTCAGCTGGATGATAAAGTTTCATTACGACGTTGCTCACACGCTTTTAACTGTGTGAGGACTTCTGACTGACGTTACTGATGTAGGAGGATGTTGGAGGGAGGCAGACATCATCTGAGAGAGATTAAAACAGTCAAATTTCACCTGAAGCTAACGTCTGCAGCTATAAATAATAACTGTGAGAGAAGTTAATCAGCTGAGATCTGAGGAGCTGCTGTCAACTCTGCTGTCCAACTCTGAGAGAGGTGTGTGCAGCAGAGTCAGTAAATGTTGGATCTTAAAACTGCGATATGAAAACTAGATTATTGTAGACAAACATGAAAGACACTGCAGATGGATACAGGTTTTGTTTGATGACTGAAAAGATGCAGCTTTTATTTTGTAGACTGCTGTAGTCTGATTATTGGAAGGACTTTCAGAATAAAAGGAGAATGTAAATGATGAACAGTAGCCGTGTGCAGTGATATAGATCATTGAGGATGACGAACACTGAGATGCATCGAGAATCGTTGACAGCTGAATCGTAATGGAATCGCGAGGCCGCTGAAGATTCACACCTCTAAAATGTTTGTTACATGAAGAATGCAAAAGTAAAATCTAGTTTGTGGCTCAATAAGTGAGCAAATGTTCCGTATTCCCTCGGCTGAAAATCTATATCGCTCATAGAGAATTTCATCAGGAAATGCCAGCGGATCAGCGCGATCTCGAAGAAGCCGCTCACGTCGTAGTGCTGCCCGAATTGTTCTTGCTCCCAGGTCCACCGGGTTCTCAATGAATGGTGACGCCATCTCCGAATGAGTTACACAGTGAAACAGCGGCGCTTTTATAGCCGATTTTAAGATGAAACTCTGAACTGGTCGGGACCAGGTTATGAGCTCAGCATAAGTTACCATGGTGATCTAGCCGGGTTAAAAGAGAGCCACCTTTGTAGTACAGGGAAGCCTGGCTTTAGACTCAACATACCTGCTAACACACTAAACTGGCTTCGCAGTACACCCCTCCGGCCTGTACAATAAAACACAACAACAACAGAGCAGCACTTCCTCACAACATGTGAAAAGTAGAAACATATTAGAGAAACACATGTTAAACATGTAATAGATTAGATGTTAAACATGTAATAGATTACAAAGGCTTTGTTGAGCCAGTAGATGCAGAAACATGAACAGTCCTACTAGGGGAGAACCCAAAGAGCTGTGATCCAGCAGCAGTCTATGTTCTGCTGCCACAAACTGAGGGACAGTGAGTGACACTCAGCTGACAGTTGTTCATGTTATAAGTGATGACACTTATTATTGAGTGTCGTGCTGTTATTGTCAGCTTTGGTTACACTTATATCTGTGTTGTGTTTTCATCTACTGTACTAGTCTTTACACTACAATCTTCTTCTTCTTTTCTTGCTTTGGCAACATGTTTGTGTGACATCGTGCCAATAAAGACATTTTTAATTGAACAAGTGAAATAAAAAGGTAAATGTACATTGTGAATGCAGCCTGAGCCATGCACTGAGAATATGAAGGACACGTAATATATATTTTAACACAACAGATGTGCTCAAGTTTCTATGTGAAGAAATAAAGACTTCACTTCAGACGATCTCTGACTACCACATGAAATATTCTAAAACCTCCTCTGATGTCCTCCAGTGTCTCTGACATACTTCAGCTAATTACCCACCAGGGGGCGACACTGATCCATCACAGACCTGAGAGCACAGACGGAAGCTGTTTCTGTCTTAAACGTTGCTTGTTAAATTGAAACCTGTAATGTAGCCGGGCCCTAATCTTGTGTTTGCAGGAACAACAGGTTTACTAATGGATGAAGTGGATCAGTTCCAAAAGTTCACCCTGTCCAAACTTTAGTCAGTCAGCCTGTCCAACAAACAAATCCTGCTGCTCATTAAAACACTTAACAGTAAGGTACTAAAGGGACAGACACTACGGATCAGTGTAGACAGGTTCTGGGTTTGAAACCTTTACTAAGTCACCGTGCCGAGTCTCCTTCACCTGTAGTGGCTCTGACCTGCTTTCTATTCATGTCTCAGTGATGTGGTGCTACCGGGCCATGTGAGATCAGCTCTGCACATCTTGGAGCTGTTTTCTTTCAACACTTTGATATGAAGTGCTGCCTAGGTTTTGATGTCTTGGCTCGAACACTTTTCTCTTCTGTAACGTTTGTAGTTTCTGTTCCTCCGTGGCCTCCGCTATGTTGCAGATGCGTAACGGAGCCGATTCAGAAAGGAGTCAGCGCAACTCTGAGTAGGTTCCTGTTTCATCACCTGAGCTATGCAAGGCGCCATTGGCTGTCTTACTGCTCCCACCGTAGGAGACCAGAACTGCTGAGCTGAATGTGTTTTCTTGACGTATCTTCCGCTCTACGTCTTTGACCAAGAAGTGAAGCAGCTCGCTCCGTGTCACAGCGCCTGCATCATAACGCAAACAAGCTAATCCATAATGAAACTGGTCGCAACTATTTCAATATTCAATTTAATGGGTTAGTTGTCGCTGTCCTAAAAACGTCTGGACACATCATGTTCACCACAGCAGATTTCAGACTAAGAGACATTTGTGTCATTGTTTCTGCTTTTAATGGCATCAAACATGACATGAAGTTCTCCTCACAGTAGATATTACTGCTGTAATATACATCAGATATCAATCCAGCACCAAACTATAGTAACATGAACATGTCAACACATGAAACCATGAAACTGTTTCTATCACAAACAGGTTCAGTGACACTTGTGAGGTTCTGGAGGGAAACAGTCTGGGAGTCTCTGTCACTTGGTTCTGGCAGAGGTCGGGAACCAACGTCCAATGTTTTCTGATTGATTTATTACGTATAAATTGTATTTGTTTCTTTGCACAGTAAAACAAAGCAGCAGAAACACAGCAAGAACAAAAAGCAGACTGTGCAGCTGAGATTCAGAAAAGCCCTCCAAGCTTCAAACAGGAATCGGACCTCAAAAGTTCTGACGTCCAAATCCAAAAGTCCTATAATATAGAAACCTGGTCACAAGTTGACATTGGATCAAACAGCAAGCGTAAGGTTGCCCACAGGAAACAGCAACAACATCCAATAAAATAAAGATGAAGTGATAAATCCAACAGGAGGTTTGTGTGTGTTCTCAGATGTTGTCGTCCTCTTTCACACACACCAACATCCTGTGGCTCACTCTCAGTGTGTGAGGAGAGTGGCAGAGGTGAAGAGGTTCATGGAGAACAGGGAGAAGCAGCCTGATGGACAGATTGTGTTTCTGTGTATGAGAGTCATGTCATGTCCATGTTTGCATGCTGAAAGAGGATGTGCTGCTCTGACCCCCCTCCTCCTTTCAGGGTGGAGCCTGCTGGAGTCCGATGGTTGACACCAGGTCTGAGGAAGTGTGAGTGTCTTTTTACTGTCATTCATGAAAACACTGTGACATCACTCATTCACATCTGTGATGTCATCATCACACTGATGACACATTAATAACTGCAGCTGTGTTGTGTCTTTTTCTCTCCATCAGATTCCTGTGAGCTCACAGTCGACACAAACACAGTCAGCAGAAAGATCAAACTGTCTGACAACAACAGGAAGATGACACGTGTGGAGGAGGATCAGTCATATCCTCGTCATCCAGAGAGGTTTGAGTCTGTGTGTCCTCAGCTGCTGTGTAGAACTGGTCTGACTGGTCGCTGTTACTGGGAGGTCGAGTGGAGAGGAAGTGTTTCTATATCAGTGAGTTACAGAAGAATCAGAAGGAAAGGAGCCAGTGATGACTGTTGGTTTGGATGGAATGATCAGTCCTGGAGTCTGAGATGCTTTGATGATGGTCGTTACTCTGTCAGGCACAATAACAGAAGAACAGTCCTCTCCTCCTCCTCCTCCCCCTCCTCCTCCTCTGGTAGAGTAGCAGTGTATGTGGACTGTCCTGCTGGCACTCTGTCCTTCTACAGAGTCTCCTCTGACTCACTGATCCACCTCCACACCTTCAACACCACATTCACTGAACCTCTTTATCCTGGATTTGGGTTCATCTGGCCCAGTTCTGGTTCCTCAGTGCGTCTGTGTGGTGTTTAGTGTGCAGAGTCTCCTCCTGTCACAGAAACATTGTCAGTGCTGAACAGTTGAGTCTGTACAGGATCACAGTCACATCAATCTTTCAGCTTCTTGGAATAAATTCATCAGTCAACTTTGTACAAAATGATTCAAACTGACTGAAAAGATTTTTCATTTACATTTGAAACTTCTTCCATTAAAATGTGGATTAAATTGCGTTGACTTGTACTTTCTGTCATGTGTTGTTTTCAATTCTGGCTCTTGTTCCAATAAAATCCACAACTATTAGTGAAATGTAAGAAAGAGAAAACATTGACTCGTCTGTAGATTTAATTGTAAAGAATCATTGTGAACAAAGTTGTAAATGGACAGTAAAATCTGATCAAATGTACTCGACACTCCACCTGAAACACTCTGACTTGTTTCATGTGTTTCTAATGATGAAACTAAAAGTTTGATGGTGTTGGTTAACACATGTAATTATGTCCGTAGTGACGTGATAAACTGCACAACATCTCTTCATTTCTGTCTGATTATTCTATGAGAAGAAAACACATTTTAATGACTGTTTCATTTAATGAATGTTTCTCTCAGTGTTTTGTGGCTGTTGAAGTCCGGCTGTATTTTCAGGACGTTTGTTGGATTTGAATCTGGTCCGTCAAACTAAACAGCTGTGAGAAAAGTCTTTCTCTGTCTGACCCGGTGGCTCCACTTGTTACAGACCAGTTTTAAAGTCCAACAGCAGGCGACGGACAGAAGAGCCGGAGACCAAATAGTCCACACAGAACCAACAAGCTGCTGACTCGACGGCTCAGTGAGCTGAAGAAGTTCTGTGAAGTTCTGAGGTCGTGGGTTCAAGCCTGGAGTCAGAACCAGTAAGAAAGGAAGGACGAGTATCTGATGAGTTCAAATCCTCGAGGTTTTCACACAATTATTTAGTCATCAAAAGAAGCGAAATGCTCAAAGAAAGTGATTCATTTAAGTAAATAAAGAGCTGCCACACAGTTAAAGTAGTCAGGACAACAGCACAACTTCAGCAAACCTGTTTCTTGAACACATATGAATGTATTGATTTGTTATTGGATCAGCACACATAAGATCAGATCAGATGAGATGATTGAAACATAACAGATGTGTCAGGAGAGGTGAAGAACCACAGACCTCCACACAAACACACTCAAACTATTCACATTATATAATTTGGGAAAATGCAACAAACCACAAATACCAACAAAAACTCACAATAAACAGAACAACTAATGAATCAATAGACAGTAATCCAATTAAAACACGGACGGCATCAAAACATCACAGTTACATATTAATGTGTGTGAATATGAATCATCACTGACGTCCATTTGTTTGAGACGGTTAATTGCAGACGAGATATGTTGAAATAAAACAGCGTGGTGGCAGCATTAATAAAAGACTTCCTGCTGATTTAAAAGATGTCAGTGAATGTGCCGCCTCAGAACACCACTGAACATTTCCCTCATTTGATTCCAGGACGACAAACAGTGAAATCTGTGCAGTGAAATGTAACAGACTGAGATATATACAGACTGAACAGTGTGATATGAGCTCACTGGATACACAACAGCTGTGGTTTCTTTTCACCAGCAGAGGGCGGCAACGTCCTCCAACTCCAGCAGAATAATGCTGAATAAAGAGCCAGAAAACTCAGAAAGTGCTGAGAAATACTTAAAGCTGAGGCTTCACACTAAGATATGATTTTAACTATGATAAAACTTTATTTATACAGCAGCTTTAAACACAGAGTTTACAAAGTGCACTTACAATCAAGCAAAATCAAGAATATTACAGAATAAACGCTGAACAGTCAAAGCAAAAACGTTCAGTATGAGTCATTACAAAAGGAATAAAAGAGATAAAAAAGGCAAAATCACAGAATAAGAAAGAAAAACGTGCTGCAAATAAAGAGATAAATAAAAGAATAGGACCAATAAAGGACGATAAGAAGACGACATCACATCACAGGAATTAAGAGCAGATTTATGTATATAGAATATATATTTCAAATATAATAATAAAATGAATGATCTCTTTGTTTTTACTTGTTTTTGGCAGTGAAAGTTAAATATCCCCACTGACCAAAAAGTAAACATCCATATTGACCCACCACCCCCCTGTATCTGCATGAAATGGTTTGGTCCTGCCTTAGTGCAATTATCAGTGACGTGTTTAGTTGCAGTCAGTAGATGCGCCAAAACTACAGTGATCACAATGTTGCCTAAATCAAAATCTGGTTTTCTAAAACAGGAAAGAGAGAGAGGAAAGACAGAGGACAGGGTGTCAATCTGTAACCCAGTGTTTCACCAAGAAAGCTGGGTAGGCCTTCAGTCTGGTATTAACCTGTCGACTTAATGTCTATAGTGAAATAAGACAGCTACAGACTAGTGTTGGCCTACATTTCATCAACGTTTAATCAGTGCAGGGAAACGTTTAGCAAGATATTCATATTAAATCATTGTGCCAGTTAGCATCACTGCAGGGAGTCTGTGGGGATTTCTCTCTCTCTTGCTTTTTTTACCATTACAAGAAAAACAGTTAAATATTTATTAATGACAGAAATTCAAACACAAATGATTTTCTCACATAATGATCAATTTGAAATAAATAAGAATAAAAATAAAAACAACCTACTGTCTGTACTGGATGCTGGACAGTTGGAAACAGTGAGTAGCATACCTCAGCCTGCATGTAAGTTACAGACAATATTAAAATAATCCAGTTTGATACATTCATTTAGATTGAATTATGGAATGACAACTACAAGAAGCAAGACAGTTGCAAGCCTTTAATTAGTTATGTAAAGCTTTTGGTGGGACAGTTAGGTCCTACAGATGTGGTGACAACAGCTGTGCAGGGAGGGCCCAATTTGATTTTTTTGTAATGGGGCCCAAATTTCCTGGCGGGGCCCCTTCCTGCACTCAGCAGTTAGATCTTTGCTCACACATGAAGGAGTTGTTAAGGCTTTGGGTCAGAATGTGTTTCCCCACCACAGTCGTTGAGTCGATGTGATTCTGGTTCCTCTGGTTCACACTCCTCCCTTGATGGAAGGTTAACTCCCTCTCCACTCAGACCATGTGAACACTTCCTGACTGACCTCCTTAGTCCTTGGGAATGAAGTCAGCTCCTCAACCTCCATCCAGACACAGAGATAAGTTACATGACTTCCATCTTTCTGAAACACACAGTGAGGTCACAGGTAGTTTTTCCCCAGAAGATATTCTAGCCACTGTTCCCAGTCTCTGATGCATGACACCTTCATCAGTGCCCATCCCTCTGAAAGGGAGACCAGATCAGTCCAGGAGTGCCCCGCCTCCTCTCTGCACCTCCATGACAGTGATAACAGCTGTCCTGCCCCTGACACATTTGTGACGCCCTTCAGCAGCAAAACCTGCCTGAAGGACCAAATTTTAAATCTGCCAAAATAAGTCTGACTACCACTTAATGAGCATTGTAATCCAAGGAGTGAACACAAACACTGTTGGACACTCCAGAAATGACTCTATCATTGTAGGTGCCACTCTCTGCATCTCACCCTAACAAACTGATATCACTAACTTTCCTGTTCTCACTAACCCAGAGATTAACTGAGAAACAGGTAATTTAGTGAATTCAGTGTCATAACTATAGTGTTTATCTGGGTTTTCTGTTCATGATTCTTGCTGAGCCAAGATGGAGACTAAGCCGATGCCCAGCTGGTTACTGAACTGCCCAGATGTTACCAATATTAATGAACTGACAGATGAACTTTTTAAAACTCTGGATTATACAAGTAGGATTTGTGCTCTCAGGATCACATGTGAAGCAACATCCTGAGACCTAAGGGAGGATTTGTGGATTTCAAAAATGTGACTGATCAGGTCGTCAAAACTCAGAGAACTTCTCCTCAGAGCAGCGATGCAAGATCCTGCTAGTATTCCAGATCAGTCAGCGGCAGAGCTGCGACGCAGAGCTGACCAGCTAACTACACAATCCAAAGAACAAGTTAGCACCGAGCTGCTATCCCTGCAAAGGAAAGGACGGACAGTTTCCTCCACCTGCTGTTTTTCATCAGACTGCTGCTTTATCTTCACTGTTTCACTTCAGTTTCAGCACAAAGGAACAATACATGATAAATATTATATATATGACTCATTGTTTCCCAAATGATAAATCAAAACAGTCATTAAAGGATTAGAAGTGTTTCTCAGTAACTTCACATGTTGACACTGTAGTTCTATAAATCAGAAACACATTGAATGGGACTCATTATTGAGTTATTGAGTGACACAAACATTTTCTTAAAACAAATGAAAACACATAGAAGCTGTGAGATTCTGACCAGTTTGTTTTAAAAAACTCGTCAGAATGAGTTTTTGTCCTGAAACCAGACAGAAGAAGGCAGGTCGCTGTTTAAAACTAGTAAAAGTAATACATAAATATATAAATATATAAATAAATAATGAATACAATACAATAAATACATAAAAAAAAGTCTTAATATTATTGATTTATCTGAAGATTTGTGATGAAAATAAATCTTTAGCGTCCTGAACAAAACGGTTTTGGATTCAGGTATCAGTGTACGGATCAGAACATATCAGGATGTGAGAGGAGATCCTCTTCACCTGAGGTGTTAACAGGAAGGTAGAGTGATCCTGTTGTCCTCCCTGCTGAAAAAAATACTATAGACCAGCACCAAAACCAGTGTTCTGTTGTATAGGCAAGGCAAGTTTACTTTTATAGCACAATTTAGACAAAAGGCAACTCAAGTGCTTTACAGGCGCATACAAATTTCATTTAAAAGACATACTTCAGATCAAACCACACAGATTTAACCACACAGCATACAGATCAACCCCCAGACTACACAGATTAACGCCTCAGGACCTCCACCCTGTAGTCCTAATGGACCAGGCGAGGTAAAAATTGCAAACAAGCAAAAACATTAAGAAACAAACATTTAAACAAGAAGACTAAAATAGAAAAGCTTTAAAAGAAACCAGACTGTAGAGTCAGAGTAATAATGCAGTTCAAAGACTTGAATTGCTTCAGTTAAAAGCAGTGGCAAAAAGAAATGTTTTAAGTCTTGATTCAAAAGAGGTGAGTGTTGGAGCAGACCTGCAATTTTCAGGGAGTTTGTTCCACATATGTGGCGCATAGTAACTGAAAGCTGCTTCTCCATGTTTACTTCTGACTCTGGGGACTGAAAGCAGACCGGTACCTGACGATCTCAGAGGTCTGGATGGTTCATAACGCGGCAGCAGATCAGAAATGTATTTTGGCCCGAAACCATTCAATGCTTTATAGACCAACAACAGGACTTTGAAATCTATTCTTTGATAGACAGGAAGCCAGTGTAAAGATCTAAGAACTGGAGTGATGTGATCTACTTTTTTGGTTCTTGTTAGGACTCGAGCAGCAGCGTTCTGAATCAGCTGCAACTGTCTGATGGAGTTTTTAGGGAGTCCTGTAAGGACACCATTACAGTAGTCGAGTCTGCTGAAGATAAATGCGTGAACAAGTTTCTCCAAATCCTGCCCAGACATAAGCCCTCTTATCCTGGATATATTCTTAAGGCGATAGTAGGCTGACTTTGTAACTGTCTTGATGTGGCTGCTGAAATTCATGTCTGAGTCCATAATTACACTGAGGTTTCTGGCTTGGTCTGTAGTTTTCAACATTACAGACTGTAGTTGAGCAGAGAGGTCCAGACACTCTGTGGTTCTTCTCTCTGTGCTGCAGGTCTGAAAGAGTTTTGATTCCTCACAGCTGGTCTGAAACTCTTCAGAGAATCAGCAAAAAGAATCAACAAGGACAATTTCCCTTACAGACTGTTTACAATCCCAGAGGGTTCACCCTTTTATAAGTCAGTGTAGCATCAGAGTGGTTTTGAAGCTGTTATCTGAAGTTAAAGCAGTGACATGATGTTACTTCAAGGCCTGAACTGCTTTCACACACAAACGTCAGATGGGAAACTGCCTGGTCTTTGAGCCAAGATGGCTGCCTGTGTGAGCAGGCAGAGAGAAGCTGGTCTATGCTGGTTTTTCCAGCAGTATGTTGTGGACACAGAGTGTGAGAGCTCACCTTGTCTCCTCCTCCTGTGATGAAGCACACCTGAGAGACCGTCAGCAGCTGAGGACGGACTGTGTTTGCTCTCACCTGCTGCTTTCAGTCCTTTAAAGGTAAGATATGATTTAACTTTACAATAACATTAAGCTAACAAACTCACATTCAGCTAACGAGCTAACATTCTGAGCAGAGTGAAGAACAACAGTGTTGACGTCCTGTCAAAGACGTCTCTGTGTGTCCGTCCTGTCTCCTAACAGCACTCTGTAGCTCAGAGGTGACAGTCTGACAGCCTGTAGCTTCAGCTGGAGATGGAAAAGCAGCCAGTTCACTACTGAGTCTAATAAGTCAACAACATAAACTCACTAAATGTCAAGAAAGGAAATATTTTGACTCTTATTTTCATTATAAACAGAAAAATCCAACCGTATGAACTCAAGTTTCTCTCTCTGACTGAACTGAGATCAGTTTAATCTGCTTGTTAACTCGTCGTCAGACTTACTTCATCCAAACTGGACCTGAACTGAATCACAGTCACAAACACTAACATGTAACTTTACTGTGAGTTTGACGAGGTTCTAGTTAAAAACTCACAAAGTATCTGCAGCACAGCTGAAGGATTTTATAACACAAGTTGTTACCTGAATGTTTCTTCATGACAACTTGTGAGTTGTGTGTGAGTTGTTGTGTAGTGACCTCATAGAAACTGACAGTCAGTTAAAGTGATGTTGCTCTTTAAAAGTCACTAAAGCTGCTTTGTTGAACCAAAGTAACAACAACTGAACATGTATTTGACCTTTACACTCTTATTAAACAACAAGTCATCAGATTTCACTGATATGATTCATACGATGTGATTAATGTGTAACTCTAACAGCCTCTTCAGGCGGCGCTGGTCCAAAGTCTCATTCGCTGTGATGTTTGTGGTGCAGACAGTCGTGTCCGAGTGAACCTCCAGCTGAAGGTAATGCTACACATTTAAAATGTTTGACTCGTTAACACAAGCTGTTGTTAGCTCAGCAAACACTAGAAACAGCAACAATCTGGACGTGAAATAACGTTTGTATTGAGCCGACGAGCTGAAATGAATATTTAGTTGCAAGAAGTAGAAATTTATGACTGAACATGATAGAAAGGCTGATTTCAGTTGATGTGCAGATGAATGATTTGTGTTTCCTCTCCAGATGAAAGTGTGTGTGAGTTGAGCAGCATGAATCAGTGTGAGGACAGAGAGGAGGGAGGCCCTCCCTCTAAAACCACTGGACCTGGACCTGGATCTGAACCTGAGCCCAGCTGTATTTCCATCAAGAGTCTCATTAATTTGTTTGAAGGACAACCAGCTCCTGCTGTAAAGAGGTGAGTTGTTAATAACATTAATATGTGACTGATTCATGTTTTAACTGTGGAGAAAGATGTTTTTTGAAACCTGATGTTTATTTTCAGCTTCGTTCTTCTTCACTTAAATTTCTCTTCTCACTTTAGAAAGCTGCCCAATAGAACCAGTCTTCAACTCTTCATTTCACTTTATTGAATTAGTTTGGTCCAATATTCTCTGAAGGTTTATTCCTGATGTTTTCTACTATTTTATGGACAGAAGTTTCTGTGTCTGAAGACTCGAAAGTGAATTAACATCTCTGGTGGTCTTCTTCTCTGTCCAACAGGAGACCAGCCTCTACTGGACCTGGACCTGGACCTGAACCTGGACCTAGACCTGGACCTGAGCCCAGCTCTGTGTCCTTCAAAAGTGACCAGTCAAATGATTGTTACATTGATTTTAAAGGAAAAAAACCTTCTGCTGTAAAGAGGTGAGCTGTTAATAACATTAATATGTGACTGATTCATGTTTTAACTGTGGAGAAAGATGTTTTTGAAACCTGATGTTTATTTTCAGCTTCGTTCTTCTTCACTTAAATTTATCTTCTCACTTTAGAAAGCTGCCCAATAGAACCAGTCTCTGGTTCATTTCACTTTATTGAATTAGTTTTGTCCATTATTCTCTGAAGGTTTATTTCTGATGTTTTCCACTATTTTATGGACAGAAGCTTCTGTGTCTGAAGACTCGAGAGTGAATTAACATCTCTGGTGGTCTTCTTCTCTGTCCAACAGGAGACCAGCCTCGACTGGACCTGGACCTGGACCTGGACCTGGACCTGGACCTGAGCCCAGCTGTGTGTCCTTCAAAAGTGACCAGTCAAATGATTGTTACATTGATTTTAAAGGAAAAAAAACATCTGCTGTAAAGAGGTGAGCTGTTAATAACATTAATATGTGACTGATTCATGTTTTAACTGTGGAGAAAGATGTTTTTTGAAACCTGATGTTTATTTTCAGCTTCGTTCTTCTTCGCTTAAATGTATCTTCTCACTTTAGAAAGCTGCCCAATAGAACCAGTCTTCAACTCTTCATGTCACTTTTTTGAATTAGTTTGGTCCAATATTCTCTGAAGGTTTATTCCTGATGTTTTCTACTATTTTATGGACAGAAGTTTCTGTGTCTGAAGACTCGAAAGTGAATTAACATCTCTGGTGGTCTTCTTCTCTGTCCAACAGGAGACCAGCCTCTACTGGACCTGGACCTGGACCTGAACCTGGACCTAGACCTGGACCTGAGCCCAGCTGTGTGTCCTTCAAAAGTGACCAGTCAAATGATTGTTACATTGATTTTAAAGGAAAAAAACCTTCTGCTGTAAAGAGGTGAGCTGTTAATAACGTTAATATGTGACTGATTCATGTTTTAACTGTGGAGAAAGATGTTTTTGAAACCTGATGTTTATTTTCAGCTTCGTTCTTCTTCACTTAAATTTATCTTCTCACTTTAGAAAGCTGCCCAATAGAACCAGTCTCTGGTTCATTTCACTTTATTGAATTAGTTTTGTCCATTATTCTCTGAAGGTTTATTTCTGATGTTTTCCACTATTTTATGGACAGAAGCTTCTGTGTCTGAAGACTCGAGAGTGAATTAACATCTCTGGTGGTCTTCTTCTCTGTCCAACAGGAGACCAGCCTCGACTGGACCTGGACCTGGACCTGGACCTGGACCTGGACCTGAGCCCAGCTGTGTGTCCTTCAAAAGTGACCAGTCAAATGATTGTTACATTGATTTTAAAGGAAAAAAAACATCTGCTGTAAAGAGGTGAGCTGTTAATAACATTAATATGTGACTGATTCATGTTTTAACTGTGGAGAAAGATGTTTTTTGAAACCTGATGTTTATTTTCAGCTTCGTTCTTCTTCGCTTAAATGTATCTTCTCACTTTAGAAAGCTGCCCAATAGAACCAGTCTTCAACTCTTCATGTCACTTTTTTGAATTAGTTTGGTCCAATATTCTCTGAAGGTTTATTCCTGATGTTTTCTACTATTTTATGGACAGAAGCTTCTGTGTCTGAAGACTAGAAAGTGAATTAACATCTCTGGTGGTCTTCTTCTCTGTCCAACAGGAGACCAGCTTCTACTGGACCTGGACCTGGACCTGAACTCAGCTGTATGTCCTTCAAGAGTGACCAGTCAAATGATTATTACATTGATTTTAAAGGAAAAAAACCTTCTGCTATAAAGAGGTGAGCTGTTCATAACATGAAAAAATGACTGATTCATGTTTTATGTTATTTATTCAGAGAAATGTGTTGAAACTTTTTTCAGCTTCGTTCTTCTTTCGTACATTTATATTCTCACATGTGAAAGCTGCCCAGTAGAACCAGTCTTCATCTCTTCAGTCCAGTTTAACATTTGTCTGATGACTGGTTGAGAGTAACATAGTGATTTTATTCAGGCTAACAGATGCTAGCTGCTAGCAAAGGATAATTGTGACTCCACTATGTTCCTCCATCAAGTCGTCAAGTCTGGTTTTCAGTTATGTCACCACAGAAGTTGAGACATGTCAGTCGTGGCCATTTGTCAAAAAATCTATATTCGTTTGACCTGAGAAGACGTTTGTGGAATACAATACTTGGCATTGCTTGAAAGCTCATTAAGGCTGAGCTGATGGTCGCGTTGTCTGCTCTCTGGCTCGTTATTATACAAAGAGTTCGCAGGAGGGAAAAAGTGGTTTGTTCCAACCCTCCCCCACACCGTGCTGATTCGCTAGCACACTGCCAATCACAATGGTCATTGAACAGACAACCAATCAGAGTATCTGATAGCATCCAATCCTCCGACATCCAAACTTCTCAGACTTGGCATGTTGAATCGGAACAGACAACGTCTGCGTGGCTCCAAAAGCTTCCAACGCAGCTGAACACACCAGACAGATTTGTTCCCAAAATCGTCCGAGTCTCCCCAAACGCTTCAGATGGCCAACAGTGGGCCGGTGTGTTCCTGCCCTTAAATGAGATAAGATGAACCTTTATTGAGCCCCCGTAATAGAAATTGAATTTGACACAGCAGCAGATGAAATAATCAGTGTTGCAACAAATAGCAGCCTGAGGGAGGAGGTGACTAAGATAAAAAATAAAACAAAATATGATAAACTAAAAATAAATCCAGGATATTAAAGTCCTGACTCCTGATCTTGGTCCTCTGTCATCCATCACTGCTGATGCTCAGACAGACCTTAGCCAAACTACAATCAGACATGCAGTATGCTTCTGTAGGGTCTGGTGTGGTCGATGTGGCGATAATCACCCAAAAGCAACAAAAGGAAAAGTCGATAATTAACTTTAGACTCACACAAATCAGACAAATGAAATATCAAAATCAAGTTTATGGAGACTCTTTACCAATTAGCACTGGACAGTTAGCATCCAGCTAGCTTGTGTTAGCTGTGTGTTGCTGTCCACAGTACTAAACGGGTCAAGAGCTGGAGGGACTAAACCAGACAAGCTGCTGAACCAACCCAGTAAACTGACTGACTGTTGATTCACAGTGGGATCAGCAGTACGACCAACACTGTGATGTCAGAGGAAACCATCTGATTCAATGATGTCATCAACACTTTAACTCAAAGGACCTTCAGCTTGTGTTTGTCTCTGAGTGGACAGACACAATGTGACTGATTCTTCATGATTCCTCCACAGAGTTGACCAGGAGAGCTCAGAGGTTCCCAGAGGTCCGTCTGTCCAGCAGTATCAGACACACCTGGACTCCATATTTATGGTATGTACATGAACAACATCTACTTTTACATCCAGTCTGTTCACATAATCTCCATGCTGCACTTTACAGACCAGTGGTGAATCTGTCCAACATGGATCTGGTGTTTGGCTCCATAATGTTAAATGTTGTCATTCACATCATATTCTGTTTCAGCTGCTGGAGGAGAACATTGTCACTTTTGTGAAGAACGAGCTGAAGAAGGTCCAGAAGGTTCTGAGTTCAGATTACCCAGAATGCTCAGAGAGTCAGAGGGAGGATGAGGAGGTGTTGGACGGTGAGGATGAAGAGCAGAGGAGGAGCAGCAGAGAGGCATTTCTGAAGATCACACTTCACTTCCTGAGGAGAATGAAGCAGGAGGAACTGGCTGACTGTCTGCAGAGTAGTAAGAGGATTTCTTTAAAGATTGAACATGATGGAGCAATGAGAACATTTGTAATGTCTCAACAGATGGAGGAAAAACATGGAAAAAGTTGTTGTTGATGATATTTATATGTGCTACTTTAGCGGAGGAAAATTGTCTTATTTTCTTCATATGTAACTTAATGAACTTTTTGTTGTGTGTTTATTTAGAAAGTCATTCTGCAGTTTGTCAGCGTAAACTTAAATCTAACCTGCAGAAGAAGTTCCAGTGTGTATTTGAGGGGATCGCTAAAGCAGGAAACCCAACCCTTCTGAATCAGATCTACACAGAGCTCTACATCACAGAGGGAGGGACTGCAGAGGTCAATGATGAACATGAGGTCAGACAGATTGAAACAGCATCCAGGAAACCACACAGACCAGAAACAACAGTCAGACAAGAATACATCTTTAAAGCCTCACCTGGAAGACACAAACCAATCAGAACAGTGATGACAAAGGGAGTGGCTGGCATCGGGAAAACAGTCTTAACACAGAAGTTCACTCTGGACTGGGCTGAAGACAAAGCCAACCAGGACATACAGTTCACATTTCCATTCACTTTCAGAGAGCTGAATGTGCTGAAAGAGAAAAAGTTCAGCTTGGTTGAACTTGTTCATCACTTCTTCACTGAAACCAAAGAAATCTGCACCTTTGAAGAGTTCCAGGTTGTGTTCATCTTTGACGGTCTAGATGAGTGTCGGCTTCCTCTGGACTTCCACAACACTGAGATCCTGACTGATGTTAGAGAGTCCACCTCAGTGGATGTGCTGCTGAAAAACCTAATCAGGGGGAACCTGCTTCCCTCTGCTCGCCTCTGGATAACCACACGACCTGCAGCGGCCAATCGTATTCCTCCTGGGTGTGTTGACATGGTGACAGAGGTCAGAGGGTTCACTGACCCACAGAAGGAGGAGTACTTCGGGAAGAGATTCAGAGATGAGGAGCAGGCCAGTCGAATCATCTCCCACATCAAGACATCACGAACCCTCCACATCATGTGCCACATCCCAGTCTTCTGCTGGATCACTGCTACAGTTCTGGAGGATGTGTTGAAGACCAGAGAGAGAGGAGAGCTGCCCAAGACCCTGACTGAGATGTACATCCACTTCCTGGTGGTTCAATCCAAAGTGAAGAACGTTAAGTATGATGGAGGAGCTGAGACAGATCCACACTGGACTCCAGAGAGCAGGAAGATGATTGAGTCTCTGGGAAAACTGGCTTTTGATCAGCTGCAGAAAGGAAATCTGATCTTCTATGAATCAGACCTGACAGAGTGTGGTATCGATATCCCAGCAGCCTCAGTGTACTCAGGAGTGTTCACACAGATCTTCAAAGAGGAGAGTGGACTGTACCAGGACAAGGTGTTCTGCTTCGTCCATCTGAGTGTTCAGGAGTTTCTGGCTGCTCTTCACGTTCATCTGACATTCATCAACTCCGGAGTCAATCTGATGTCAGAGAAACCAACAACAGGTCGTCCATCTGCAGAGACACTTCTCTACCAGCGTGCTGTGGATGAGGCCTTAATGAGTCCAAATGGACACCTGGATTTGTTCCTCCGCTTCCTCCTGGGTCTTTCACTGCAGACCAATCAGACTCTCCTACGAGGTCTGCAGACACAGACAGGCAGAGGCTCACAGACCAATCAGAAAACAGTCAAGTACATGAAAAAGAAGATGAGTGAGAATCTGTCTGCAGAGAGAAGCATCAATCTGTTCCACTGTCTGAATGAACTGAACGATCGTTCTCTAGTGGAGGAGATCCAACAGTCCCTGAGTTCAGGACGTCTCTCCACAGATAAACTGTCTCCTGCTCAGTGGTCAGCTCTGGTCTTCATCTTAATGTCATCAGGAGAGGAAATGGATGTGTTTGACCTGAAGAAATATTCTGCTTCAGAGGAGGCTCTTCTGAGGCTGCTGCCAGTGGTCAAAGCCTCCAACAAAGCTCTGTAAGTGTGGAGTAGTTTCTTCAGAATGCAGTAAATGTGCTGTTATTGACCCAAATAGAAATATTATTTCATTGTTCTGCTCATTATTTTTTATCCAGACTGAGTGGCTGTAACCTCTCAAAGAGAAGCTGTGAAGCTCTGTCCTCAGTTCTCAGCTCCCAGTCCTCTAGTCTGAGAGAACTGGACCTGAGTAACAACAACCTGCTGGATTCAGGAGTGAAGCATCTGTCTGTTGGACTGGGGAGTCCCCAATGTAGACTTGAAACTCTCAGGTCAGATAATTCGTAGTTTGTCTCAAATTATTTTTGTTATTTATTTAACGTTTGGATAAAATTCTCTCTCTCTCTTATGTCAGAACTCTTGCGTTTTGAAACCATGCTACCATGCTATTATTGTTTCATGTCTGTTTTTTCAAGATGTAGTCTTGTTGATTTTTCATATCTCCGACATATTAGAGTAAAACAGAAAGCAAGTTCACATGTGCTACAATGATATAATATATAATGTATCACTAATGTCGTTTTCACTGTTCACGCTTCTTCTGAACTGAAGAGTCCACACTGTATCCTTGATATTCTTAGGTCAGGATTCAATATTTTATTTCATTATTTCAAGTAACTTTACAATTGGAGCAGGTCTTGATCATACTCCTTATATAATTCAATTGATTTAACAGACCCAACATGTCCCATATGGGCAAGCACACAGAGGTGAGAAAAAAATGCCTTTATACAGTCAGAAACCTCGAGCAGAACTAGACTTAATGGTGAGCCACCATCTGTCTCAACTGGTTGGGTTAAGGGAGAGACAGACGCCCAAATCACACTGCCTCTTCTAGGCAGGAATCTTATGTCGATATTCCACCTCACTGTAGGTGTGAAAGTTACAAAGGTGGAAAGGGGACGGTTTCATTCTGCCTTTGATCCTCCAACAGAGATAGTAACAGAGCCCCAACAGAGGTGAGACAACATCTGTGTGGACAGGAGTGTCATGTTCTAATAGTGTTCTCAGTCTGACAACTTAACAGATCCTTCACTCATCAAAGTAACAATACAAAACCAATGACACCCCTAATCTATATTTATATTTAAAATGTGGCTCAGTCAGTCTATTCTGCACTTTAATCCTGACTTACATATCTCAACAACCATTGGATGTGTTGTCATGTTGATTTTGACATTCATGCTCCCCTCAGGATTAACTGTAGTTACTTTGGTGATCCTCTGACTTTACATCTGATGCTATCATCAGTTCATCATTTTAATCTGTACAATATGTTGGTTCATGACCAAATATTTTCAAAACTAATGGTATTTCCATCAGCGTCAGTTATATTCTGTGTTTAGTGCTGATTAGTAAATTATTGAAAACTAAGATCACAAATATAATGAACGTTAAAACCCTTAAACACAGATGTGCAGTGAATCATGAGGACTCTCAACTGATCTGTGATGTGTGTTGTTTTGTGTGTCTGCAGGCTGTCAGGCTGTCTGATCACAGAGGAAGGCTGTACTTCTCTGGCCTCAGGACTGGACTCCAATCCCTCCCATCTGAGAGAGCTGGACCTGAGCTACAATCATCCAGGAGACTCAGGAGTGAAGCAGCTTTCTGCTCGGCTGGAAGATGCAGGCTGGAGACTGACACTCTCAGGTACAAAGAGTCAGCTGCAGTCAGTCAGTATCCCCATTCACACTGCTGCGCCACTTCTCTGCCTCCACCTCTGTGTGTATCTCTCAGAGGCGGCGAGGGGTGAAATTTCGCTCTGGCGCATTATTAGTTAACCAAACCAGTGTGAATAAATAAGCCAGCTGCGTGTATCAAGGGCGTGTCGGTCTTACAGTCTGATAACAACACAGGTCCTTCACTCAACTAAATAGAGAGAAATGTCCCACAGAGCAATGTTACAGGACAAAAACAAAAGTAACATAGTAACTGTAACGGTCTTTGGCAGCTTATATGAGGAAAAAACTGCTGCAGTTATACGTGGAGAAGTGTCTGTCCTCCTGTCTGTCCTCCCACCTGTCCTCCCATCCATCCCCCCGACTCTAAATCACATTTCTGCCTGATAAACAATGTCTGGCACCGGCAAAAAACTTTAACTGAAGTGTTTGTATTGAAAAATAAATCTCTGTGAAGGTCAGCTCTCCCAACTGACACTTCAGTGGACTTCAGTGGTCCCCGCGAGTGACTGAGTCAGACATCGTCAAGTTTGCTGATAGTAATTCAGGATCTCAATCACTACACATTATAACATTATCCATCTGATTATATCTATGGGTTTAGATTGACAGACGGACACCGGAGAAACACACAGACGTCTCATCATGACGTGTACCGACACGCCTCTTTAGGAGCCGCAGCGCAAGCTTTCTGTATGAGTCTTTAAGGCGGAGCTGCTTCGCGCTCTGTGAACGACCCACGGCGGAGAATTTGCGAACCGCCGCTGCAGTGTTCATGCCTCTTCTCTGTGTGAATGGGGTTAGTGTGAGACTCTGTATCTCGATTGTAGACGGTTGGGAGGTCTGCTTTGTTAACTTCACCTCCAGTTGTTCAGTTCAGGAGAAAAGGCAGCATAGCTTGGAGCCAAGAGTTACAATTGAAGAGAGGAAGATAATAAAAACATATCAAAATCAGCAGAGGGTTATCAAAACATTAACATTAAATCTAACTTCCACCACTACACTGCTGTGTTATGATATTAATAATAACAATAGACCCTCTGTGTCAGATGTCTGATCAGAAAATACTGAACCTCAAATTCAAAAGATTTCTGTGACGCATAAATGAATTTAATCACTGAATGACATAGAAACTCTTTCCCTCACCTGGAGAATCAGTGTTTATGCCAAAGGGCTTGACTTTAAACTTAAAATGGTTCTGACATGGATCTTTATCAACACTGGAGTAATTGCATTCTAGATCATTGCTGACAGTTTATTTGTACCTCGGTGTGAAACAATATACAGATGGTAACAACTGTCTGTGGCATCAGGTTAAAGGGAACAGAAGATATAAAACAGTCCAATAACAATGTTAGATGACACAAGGTGGAACCTTCCTGTCACATTACCATAACAGCAGCAGTGCATATATTAATGGAAGATGGGCTCAGTGGTGCCGTCTTGGCTCCTGCCATGAGGAACCTGCTGCTCCAGCTGAGTTTGGGCTGTTTCGGGTAGTTATCATTATTACAGCCTGAAGGGCCAGAAAAGTTTCAGTGTTTTACACCGCCTGCTAAATCAAATGACAAAAGAAAACAGTTGATCAATCATCTGATCCATTGATAAATGACAAATAACTACATGCAGTACTTTTATTGTGAAGTATTTAAAGGAAGTGTTGAATGCAGTTAGATGGCGTGACTGCGTTGCATGAATGGACTTTTAATTTCTCTTCTGTGGCAGCAAACAACACTTGGTTTCAGTCACTAACTGAGTCTATCCACACACTTTATGTCCGACTACAGTAATAACAGCAGCACTTTACTGTGACTGCAGCAACGTGCTTGTAGCTCTGTCACATACCGGAGAGACTCACTCCCTACCAACACAACACAGAGTAGTGTTTGTTGTCACAAGTTACAGGGCTGCAACTAACAACTATTTTCATAAACCATTGATCGCATAAAAAGACATAAGCATTTTATTTAAAGAATGAAACATTGCTCTTACATTTTCCTCTTTAGTCTCGTTCAATTCACTTTCAAACAACTTCAGTTTGTAAAAGCAACATAAATGTATTAGAGGTGATTAAATGTCTCCATTATAAGATGTGATCGTTGATTGTTCGTCCTCAGCTGGATGATAAAGTTTCATTACGACGTTGCTCACACGCTTTTAACTGTGTGAGGACTTCTGACTGACGTTACTGATGTAGGAGGATGTTGGAGGGAGGCAGAGATCATCTGAGAGAGATTAAAACAGTCAATTTCACCTGAAGCTAACATCTGCAGCTATAAATAATAAATGTGAGAGAAGTTAATCAGCTGAGATCTGAGGAGGTGCTGTCAACTCTGCTGTCCAACTCTGAGAGAGGTGTGTGTAGCAGAGTCAGTAAATGTTGGATCTTAAAGCTGCCATCTGAAAACTACATTATTGTAGACAAACATGAAAGACGCTGCAGATGGATACAGGTTTTGTTTGATGACTGAAAAGATGCATCTTTTATTTTGTAGACTGCTGTAGTCTGATTATTGGAAGGACTTTCAGAATAAAAGGAGAATGTAAATGATGAACAGTAGCCGTGTGCAGTGATATAGATCATTGAGGATGACGAACACTGAGATGCATCAAGAATCGATGACAGCTGAATCGTGAGGCCACTGAAGATTCACACCTCTAAAATGTTTGTTACATGAAGAATGCAAAAGTAAAATGTAGTTTGTTTTCTTCAGTGCACATAGCACTCCTTCATCCTCCACCATTGATAGTGGCCTCATGTGTGTTAGCAGCATACTGAGGATACCATCAGTCAGAACAGCTGCTGGCTGTGGTGTCATGGGGCGTCCTTCCTCACAACGTAGTCACCATGTTGACTTGTTTCTTTGTCAAGTGACAGACACAATATTATATAATATCAGTTTGCATAGTAGCACAATTCACATGAAGCTCAGTTAACTCAGTACACGCCTTGTTGTTTTAGTTCATATCTGCTGATGTAAAGAGCAAATACAGATCAGACCTGTACAATAAAACACAACAACAACAGAGCAGCACTTCCTCACAACATGTGAAAAGTAGAAACATATCAGAGAAACACATGTTAAACATGTAGTAGATTACATGTTAAACATGTAATAGATTACAAAGGCTTTGTTGAGCCAGTAGATGCAGAAACATGAACAGTCCTACTAGGGGAGAACCCAAAGAGCTGTGATCCAGCAGCAGTCTATGTTCTGCTGCCACAAACTGAGGGACAGTGAGTGACAGTCAGCTGACAGTTGTTCATCTTATATGTGATGACACTTATTATTTAGTGTTGTGCTGTTATTGTCAGCTTTGGTTACACTTATATCTATGTTGTGTTTTGATCTACTGTACTAGTCTTCACACTACAATGTTCTTCTTCTTTTCTTCCCTTGGCCACATGTTTGTGTCACATCGTGCCAATAAAGACATTTTGAATTTGGAAAAGTAAATAAAAAGATAAATGTACATTGTGAATGCAGCCTGAGCCATGCACTGAGAATAAAAAGGACATGTAATATATATTTTAACACAACAGATGTGCTCCAGTTTCTATGTGAAGAAATAAAGACTTCACTTCAGACGATCTCTGACTACGACATGAAATATTGTAAAACCTCCTCTGATGTCCTCCAGTGTCTCTGAGCGTACTTCAGCTAATTACCCACCAGGGGGCGACACTGATCCATCACAGACCTGAGAGCACAGACGGAAGCTGTTTCTGTCTTAAACGTTGGTTGTTACATTGAAACCTGTAATGTAGCCGGGCCCTAATCTTGTGTTTGCAGGAACAACTGGTTTACTAATGGATGAAGTGGATCAGTTCCAAAAGTTCATCCTGTCTAAACTTTTGTCAGTCAGCCTGTCCAACAAACAAATCCTGCTGCTCATTAAAACACTGAACAATAAGTGACTAAAGGGACAGACACTACGGATCAGTGGAGACAGGTTCTGGGTTTGAAACCTTCACTAAGTCACCGTGCCGAGTCTCCTTCACCCGTAGTGGCTCCGACCTGCTTTCTCTTCAGGTCTCTGTGATGTGGTGCTACCGGGCCATGTGAGTTCAGCTCTGCACATCTTGTAGCTGTTTTCTTTCAACACTTTAATATAAAGTGCTGCCACACTTTTGATGACTTGGCTGGTACACTTTTCTCTTCTGTAACGTTTGTAGTCACTGTTCCTCCGTGGCCTCCGCTATGTTGCAAATGTGGAACGGAGCCGATTCAGAAAGGAGACGGCGCAACTCAGAGTATCTTCCTGTGTCATCACCTGAGCTACGCGAGGCGCCATTGGCTGGATTACTGCTCCCAACTTAGGAGACCAGAACTGCTGCACTGAATGTGTTTTCCTGACGTATCGTAACACTCTATGTCTTTGACTATGAAGTGAAGCAGTTCGCTCCGTGCCACAGCGCCTGCATCGTAACATAAACCAGCTAATCCACAATTAAACTGGCTGGCAACTGTTTTTATAATCAATTTAATCGGTTAATTGTCGCGGACCTAAAATGTTCTGATATTGAATTCAAATTGAACACTGCACTTCTTTGAGTCCTCAGCACCAAACCTGCCAAGTATGAAGTAGACTGAATGAACGGTTCTGGAGACATGTGAACCACAGACAGACAGAAAGAAAGACAGATTCCTGGCTTCATAGTCAGATGTTCCTCTGGTCACATCTGGACACATCATGTTCACCACAGCAGATTTCAGACTGAGAGACATTTTCTGTCATTGTTTCTGCTTTTAATGGCATCAAACATGACATGAAGTTCTCCTCACAGTAACTATTACTGCTGTAATATACATCAGATATCAATCCAGCACCAAACTATAGTAACATGAACATGTCAACACATGAAACCATGAAAATGTTTCTATCACAAACAGGTTCAGTGACACTTGTGAGGTTCTGGAGGGAAACAGTCTGGGAGTCTCTGTCACTTGGTTTTGTGGCAGAGGTCGGGAACCAACGTCCAATGTTTTCTGATTAATTTATTACGTATACCTCAAAAGTTCTGACGTCCAAATACAAAAGTCCTCTAATATAGAAACCTGGTCACAAGTTGACATTGGATCAAACAGCAAGCGTAAGGTCACCCACAGGAAACAGCAACAACATCCAATAAAATAAAGATGAAGTGATAAATCCAACAGGAGGTTTGTGTGTGTTCTCAGATGTTGTCGTCCTCTTTCACACACACCAACATCCTGTGGCTCACTCTCAGTGTGTGAGGAGAGTGGCAGAGGTGAAGAGGTTCAGGGAGAACAGGGAGAAGCAGCCTGATGGACAGATTGTGTTTCTGTGTATGAGAGTCATGTCATGTCCATGTTTGCATGCTGAAAGAGGATGTGCTGCTCTGACCCCCCTCCTCCTTTCAGGGTGGAGCCTGCTGGAGTCCGATGGTTGACACCAGGTCTGAGGAAGTGTGAGTGTCTTTTTACTTTCATTCATGAAAACACTGTGACATCACTCATTCACATCTGTGATGTCATCATCACACTGATGACACATTAATATCTGCAGCTGTGTTGTGTCTTTTTCTCTCCATCAGATTCCTGTGAGCTCACAGTCAACACAAACACAGTCGACAGATACATCAAACTTTCTGACAACAACAGGAAGATGACACGTGTGGAGGAGGATCAGTCATATCCTGATCATCCAGAGAGGTTTGAGTCCTTGTATCCTCAGCTGCTGTGTAGAACTGGTCTGACTGGTCGCTGTTACTGGGAGGTCGAGTGGAGAGGAGATGTTTATATATCAGTGAGTTACAGAAGAATCAGAAGGAAAGGAGACAGTAACTGTGTGTTTGGATGGAATGATCAGTCCTGGCATCTGAAGTGCTCTGATGATGATGGTCGTTACTCTGTCAGGCACAATAAGAGACAAACATCCATCTCCTCCTCCTCCTCCTCCTCCTCCTCCTCCTCCTCCTCTGGTAGAGTAGCAGTGTATGTGGACTGTCCTGCTGGCACTCTGTCCTTCTACAGAGTCTCCTCTGACTCACTGATCCACCTCCACACCTTCAACACCACATTCACTGAACCTCTTTATCCTGGATTTGGGTTCTGGTCCAGTTCTGGTTCCTCAGTGCGTCTGTGTGGTGTTTAGTGTGCAGAGTCTCCTCCTGTCACAGAAACATTGTCAGTGCTGAACAGTTGAGACTGTACAGGATCACAGTCACATCAATCTTTCAGCTTCTTGGAATAAATTCATCAGTCAACTTTGTACAAAATGATTCAAACTGATTGAAAAGATTCTTCATTTACATTTGAAACTTCTTCCATTAAATTGTGGAAATTGCGTTGACTTGTACGTTCTGTCATGTGTTGTTTTGAATTCTGGCTCTTGTTCCAATAAAATCCACAACTATTAGTGAAATGTAAGAAAGAGAAAACATTGACTCGTCTGCAGCTTTAATTGTAAATAATCATTGTGAACAAAGTTGTAAATGGACAGTAAAATCTGATCAAATGTACTCGACACTCCACCTGAAACACTCTGACTTGTTTCTTGTGTTTCTAATGATGAAACTAAAAGTTTGATGGTGTTGGTTAACACATGTAATTCTGTCCGTAGTGACAGAGTCATAAACTGCACAAAATCTCTTCATTTCTGTCTGATTATTCTATGAGAAGAAAACACATTTGAATGACAATCATTGTGTTTCTCTCAGTGTTTTGTAGCTGTTAAGTCCGGCTGTATTTTCAGGACGTTTGTTGGACTTGAATCTGGTCTGTCAAACTAAACAGCTGTGAGAAATGTCTGAGGTCGTGGGTTTGAGTCTTGATTGAGTTTTGGGTTTGATTCTTATAAAACTCAGTGAAGTTGTAAGGAATGAAAAGCGCCCAGAAAAGATCTTCCAGTTCCCGGGGAATTGGTGGTGTGGTGGGTCATCCTGACTTTTAGTAACACAGGCTACAGGTTCGACCTCTTCCTCCTCCAGAAGGACCTGGGATGGAAGCAGGGGATTATGGGGGAATGAACCATCAGCAACTAAACTTTTATCGTCAGTGCATCATAAGTAACAGTCAAACATAATGATCATTAAATAGAGACCCAGTGGACCAACATCCCAACATATATGATCCACAACCCAACAGCAGCTCCCAGAATGTGTCCAAACCTAAAGCAGCATCACGTCAACCAACACCAAGTCATGACATCACTCACCTGAGCAGGTACGCACGCCACACTGAGGGATCAGTAATCAATAATTATTCATGAAGCAGATTGGTTCAGCAGATTAAGCAGCACCTGGTGACAGAGGAGAGTAAAAACAACAGGCTAGAGTCGAAAACAGCCTGACTCTTTATGAAGTTACTGCTCAGAAGAAGGAGTGAAAACCTCTGAGAGACTCTTTGGTTGGTGCTTCCTGTTAGCTCAGCAGGTGAAACCAGGGCTGGAAGTTTTGGAGGTTGTGGGTTCAAGTCTTGATTAATTTATTATTATTTTTTTTTTAGTGTTGAGGTTCAAAAGAGTGAAATCTGACAGAAACAAAGAGCATCAGTCAGATCTGTTAGCTCAGGCTGATAGAGCCCTGGGGCCTGTTTCAGGAAGCAAGTTTAACAAACTCTGAGTCAAAACCTGAACTCTGAGCTGACTTACCCTGTGAAGTGAAACTCTGAGTTTTCAGTTCCAGAATAGCTGATCTGAGTTCGGTAAGTCGACTTTGAGTATGTTAACTCTCAGTTGAGCTCATGCCTGACGACTAGTAAAAAGCCATCATCAGTGGAGTTCCGATACTGTGATTCACCATGGCAACACGGGAGAAAACAGGAAGCAGACATTTTCTGGGGGGAAAAAAAAGTAACACGGCTGCGGCCGTAATAAAAATCACTGACAGAGTTTTAGATGTGGTCGTCTTTTCATTTTGGATTTAACATCACTTCCCTTTATATTAACCTTTGAGGAAGTGGTTGAATGTTGTTCAGTGTTTTATTTTATTTTATTTTAGGCTGTTTTATTTTATTTAAATCAGCTCAGTGTTTCCTCTAGGATTTTTTTCAGCAGCGGGGGCAGGCTCTCCGGGGAGCCGTGGCGGCATAAACAAATGACACATGACTGCAGATTGTACTTTTATGCCCAGCATAATCCCCATTTTTATTGAATGGCTGGTATGGAACATGGCTTTTTAAGGGCTGAATGTAAAAATAAAAAATAATAACAAAAATACAACAATAAAATAAAAAATAAAACAATAAATAATAATTTCTTGATGGGGCTGTAGAATCGGTGGCAAAGTTTGCACCCAGGCTCAGAACAATGAACTTTTCTGGGTTTTTTATACAAGAGCTCTAAGGCTCTGTTGTACGGAAATTGTCCGAGAGGTGGCCCACTGATGCTCAGCAGCATAGATGCTGCACTGTGATCCCCCTGCAGTCTGTTTCTCAAGTCAGTCTTCACCTACAAATAGAAACAATAATGAGATTGTTTCTCTCAATGTCCTACACCCTAATCATTTTAAAACTGTTTCTAGTTTGTGTCTGATGATATAAATGTCTTACCCTATTCATTGTTGAATAATCCCTCTCACAGTTTAAATGAAAATGCAGTCAGCAGTTACATCATGGCGTGTATATATTCGCTTAACACTCCTCTGACTCTCCGACCTGGTGCCTGGGTGCTTGACGTGATGTCACTTTCAAGGCCGCGCTCTCGCGAGTAATTAATGTCGATGGCACCAGTAAGTTCTTGAGGGGGGTAGAATCTACTCCAAAGAGTAGATACTGAGCAAGATAGTTATCTAGTTTACCTCAGCACTCGCGACACCCGATCCAGTGCAGGACTCTGCTGTGAAGGTGGAGATATGATGCGGCGGTGGTGTATTTGCGACAATTAAAATAGATAAATAAATAAATAAATTTGAAGGAGCGGTGGCTAGGATTTAGGAGTGGCGGGCCGCCACTACTAAATGAATGTAGAGGAAACACTGCAGCTGAAAATTACATATAGAAACAGTCTCATGATGGCTCCTCACTTTGGTTTTATTTCACATATTAAGCAAAGGAAAAGTTTATTCAGTGGATATTTTAACTTGTAGTAGCTTTTGCCACCAACAGATGCTGTTTAACACACATCTGTGTGCTAACATCCTGCTGAGTATTTGACCATGAAGTGGTGCTCACCTCCACCTCCAGCACGTCCGACAGAGGCAGAGGAGCTGGTCCTGAGTCAGGTCGCAGAGGAGCTGGTCCTGAGTCAGGTCGCTGGGTGAGCAGAGGAGCTGGTCCTGAGTCAGGTCGCTGGGTGAGCAGAGGCTGAGGGCGTCACTCACCCCCAGGACCGAACATTAGAGGCAGACACACACTTACTGTCTACAGATTCAACTAGAAGTCATGTCATCTTATACTCAATGCGGCAGCAAACTAGAAACACGGACTTTGAAATTACGTTGTTGGAAAAAATACAGTCGGCTCTACTGATGGTTACTTTTGTAGTTATCTGTGGGAAATAAAGAAAGCCAAATGAAATGTGAGTTATTTCTCTTTTTCTGGCTGCTGGAAGGTGATTGATTAATCTGCAAAGTCATTTAAAAAAAAAGAAAAAAACGAAGTGGATTGTTCAGATCTGAGAGCACGTCAGCGATGACGTGTAGCCTGATATTCGCTGTGCAGCCGGAGAATATAAATGAGGGACTGATGAGAAGCGGTCTGCTGTTCGGTTCAGTCCTCGTCAGGGAGTGAGAGCTCATCTAAATGAATCTAAATTCTCCTCCTGGTGTAAAACTATGTGAATTATTTCTGTTTCAACATGATCGGACTGAGAAGGGAAGGACAAGTTTCTTCAGGTAAACCTGCCAGTGAGCAGGTTATGTTCACAGAGGAAGTTACCGCAGTAACAGACCCAGAGTTTAAGTTACCTCTCTTTCTGGAACTGAAAACTCAGAGTTTCTCTCATCTTAGGGTTAACAAACTCAGAGTTTTCACAAAACCTGCTTTCTGAAATGGGCCCCTGGTCAGCTGAGGTTGCAGCTTCAATTCTTATAATACTCAGTGAGGTCTGGAGGTTGTGGGTTCAGTCCCTGGGTAGTTCAGGTGTTTTTTTTAAACCTGATGTCCAAAACAAAGAGTGAAATCCTCCCAGAAACAGAACTGTATCTCCAACTCATTAGCTCAGGCTGCTGAAGTGCTTCTGTGAAGACTGAAAGTTGTGGGTTCAAACCTTGACAGAGTTTTAAAAGGCTGCTCTCTGATCCAGCAGCTCAGGTGGACACTCTACAGCTCAGAATTTGATCTCAGTGACTTTTGAAGTTCACTTATAAATGGAAACTTAAAATTGTTCAGAAAAGAGATGTGTCTAAAGTTCCTGACTCTTTATGAAACTGCTACTCAGAAGAAGGAGAGAAAACCTCTGAGAGACTTTTAAGTCTTTGACTAAATGAAGAATATCTCATCAGCAGCTCCAGTCTTGTGGTGGCCCTCGGTCTTCCCCTGTCAGAGCTTTAATTCAATTCAATCAAACTCTACCAGAGTTGATGTCTAGGTAGCTCAGTGGGTTGGAGGGCTGTCATGAAGTTCTCAGATTCAAGGTTTGATCCCTGAGTTTTGAAAACTGCTCTTCAAATAAAAAAGTCGAAAGCTCCTCACTCTTGATGACATTACTGCTCAGAAGAAGGAGAGAAAACCTCCGAGAGACTCTTGTTTTGAGGTTGTGGGTTCAAGTCTTGATTGATTTTTTGAGTGTTGAGGTTGAGGAGTGAAATGTGAAAGAAACAAAGAGAGTCTGTCAAAATCAGTAGCACAGGCTGATAGAAGCCTGGTAAGCAGTTCTGAAGTTACAAGTTCAATCCCTGGGTAGTTCACAAGAATGAGAAAGGGACAAACTTATTCAGGCCCACATCTGTTTGTCAATAAAAAACACTGGTAGAAATACCCACAATCCTTTGCTACAGTAAATAAAGAGCTGCCACAACAGGTATGAATGTTTTGATTTATTATCAGATCAGATGAGATGATTGAAAACACGACACACGATCACTGAAATGTTTCTCCTCTGCTAAAGTAGCTGAATATAAAATTCTACTTGTATCATCATCATGTTGTCTCTGTCAGTGCGCTGGTGGAAAATAATTGAGTACTTTTACTACAATTAGTCATCAAATGAATTTCTGTATTTTTAAACATCTTCTAATATGTGTCCAGGTGAAAATGCCAATAATTGATATTGTTTTCATGCTATATTAAAGGAACCAGAACACATGAACTGACATGTAGTCTGTTGATTTGAGATGTGGACCTCCAGAACCTCGTTAGATTGTCCCGCACACATTTTAGATGCTTCCTGTGGTTGTTAACAATCATTTACAACAGTTTGAGAACTTTTTTTTTACGACAGCAGAGGACAAACACGAACACCAACATATTACAATCACAGCAGTAACAGACTGGAGGTGAAGAGGGAGAGACAACCCCCAGACTCCCTTATGAAATCTCTCCATTTAGTGAGTTTTTGAGTTAGGAGACACTTTATAACCTCCTGAAACGCTGTTTGTGACTGATTCTTCTTTTTTGGGCTTTCTTGTAAATTCGGCATGTGTTAGCTCGTTGTGGATCGTGCTGCAGCCCCCTCAGTCTAACAGGAAGACTCCCAGTCAGTCACACGCCTCTCTGGCTGTTTCCTCCTCACAGTTTAGTTTCACTCTCTCTCACAGATGTCTCGCAGATAGTTTTCTCCGTCTGAACCTCCAGCTGAAGGTAATGTAATGAATCTGACATGTTCGACTCGCTAACACAAGCTCTACTTTTCATTGTTACACCGGAAACAGCACAAAAACTGAAGCTCGGTTGTTTATTTCTCGACGAACTCGTTTAAGTTTAAACTCGGGACGGCGGAGGAGAAACAACTGCCGATAAGAATATCCGCCATTTACAGTCCAGGACTGATGAGGAGGCAGTAAGAGGACATCCAGGAGTCTGAAGCTTTATTTAACTTATACAAATAGAACTTCATCACTGAGCAACAGTCAGCAGGAACACGTCGGCTGTCAGTGTTAGTACTTAAAGTGCCCGTTACGTTACTTGAGTATTTTACATTTTCACATTTGTCTCCAGATTCCACGTCACTGCTGTGAGCGACTTTATTAGTAGAGAACAGTAAAAAACAGAATACAAATGATTGAATGACATGATTTAGTTTTGGTTTGATGTCCTGTAGCAGCCATTTAGTGAAATGTGTATTAATAGAGTTCGACCGATTAATCGTTTTGGCCGATTAACGTTTTACGGTTAATAAACTATCGGAATTGGCGCTCCAGTTTTCTCCACAGCGCCATAAACCGCTTCTTCCCTGCCCTGCTGTCTGTCTGATCACTGGGGGGCGGGGCTGCTCCTCACACACACGCACACACACAGAGAGCATGGGAGAGAGAGACGAGACCCAGGTGGAGACGGCGACACGCGTTTTTCTAAGTGCAAAAAAACCTTCACGAGTTGGAAGTCAACAAACATAACGTCCTTTGCGGAGGTAATAAGTTCCAGTTGTTCAACAAGCATAAACGTGCATCATATTTCAGCATAAACAGCGACATTTACGTTTTAGACGACCAAAGTGCTTGTTAAGCTAACAATTAACAGCTTGTTAAGAACACGCTAAAATGGAAGCTGTGTGTAGTCTGATCATCTTAAAAATTTGTCAATTTCTTGTAAACTTTAGCTGCTGGCCGAGACACCCCCCCCCCCCCCCCCCCCCCCCCTTTTGATTTGTTTCCAGATATTACGGAGTTTATATAGTGATTTTGCTGTTGTAAACTTTACTGTTGCTGCAGTGGAAACAATATGTAGTTATATTTGAAATATAAATGGATTCCTGTTCTGAATTTATTCTTTTTTAAAAAAGATAATTAAAAAACAAACCATTCTTTTGTAGTGATAAAAAACAGGACTGTTAAGAGTATGCATAAGATAAAGATAAAATCCTAACATACCATCCCTAGCTGGTTAGTGGTTACAGCCTGACTATTTAGGTATTTATTACTTTGAAATATTTGGATATTTGTTACTTTTACTTAGCTGTTCAGTAAAACAGTTGCTGCTAATAAAGTCAATGATTGTTCATTTCCAACAGTGTTGGGGGGGTGAGTGATATCGGCCGATTAATCGGCTATCGGCTTTTTCCTGCTCCAAACTATCGTTATTATATCGGCCTTTAAAAATCCACTATCGGTCGACCTCTAATAGAGTCAGTGAGTTGTGGAATAATGTGCTCTGAGTTTAAATGTTAGAAGAGGAAGTCGACTTTCAGACATTTTGTCCTTCAAGAGTGTTTCTGACCCAAAGGCTGATTTCAGTTGATGTGCAGATGAATGATTTGTGTTTCCTCTCCAGATGAAAGTGTGTGTGAGATGAGCAACATGAATCAGTGTGAGGACAGAGAGGAGGGAGGCCCTCCCTCTAAATCCACTGGACCTGGACCTGAACCTGGACCTGCACCTGGAGCTGGACCTGAGCCTGGACCTGGACCTGGACCTGGACCTGGACCTGGACTTGGACCTGGACCTGGACTTGGACCTGGACCTGAGCCTGGACCTGGACCTGGACCTGGACCTGAGCCCAGCTGTGTGTCCTTCAAGAGTGACGAGTCAATAGATCGCCTCATAGATTTTAACGGACAACCAGCTCCTGCTGTAAAGAGGTGAGCTGTTAATAACATTAATATGTGACTGATTCATGTTTTAACTGTGGAGAAAGTTTTTTTTGAAACCTGATGTTTATTTTCAGCTTCGTTCTTCTTCACTTAAATGTGTCTTCTCACTTTAGAAAGCTGCCCAATAGAACCAGTCTTCAACTCTTCATTTCACTTTATTGAATTAGGTTGGTCCAATAGTCTCTGAAGGTTTATTCCTGATGTTTTCCACTATTTTATGGACAGAAGCTTCTGTGTCTGAAGACTAGAAAATGAATTAACATCTCTGGTGGTCTTCGTCTCTGTCCAACAGGAGACCAGCCTCTACTGGACCTGGACCTGGTCGTGGACATGGACATGGACCTGAGCCCAGCTGTGTTTCCTTCAAGAGTGACAAGTCAAATGATCGTGGCATTCATTTTAAAGAACAACCAGCTCCTGCTGTAAAGAGGTGAGCTGTTAATAACATTAATATGTGACTGATTCATGTTTTAACTGTGGAGAAAGATGTTTTTTGAAACCTGATGTTTATTTTCAGCTTCGTTCTTCTTCACTTAAATGTATCTTCTCACTTTAGAAAGCTGCCCAATAGAACCAGTCTTCAACTCTTCATTTCACTTTATTGAATTAGTTTGGTCCAATATTCTCTGAAGGTTTATTCCTGATGTTTCCACTATTTTATGGACAGAAGCTTCTGTGTCTGAAGACTAGAAAGTGAATTAACATCTCTGGTGGTCTTCTTCTCTGTCCAACAGGAGACCAGCCTCTACTGGACCTGGACCTGGACCTGGACCTGGACCTGGACCTGAGCCCAGCTGTATTTCCTTCAAGAGTGACCAGTCAAAGGGCATTTTTACTGATTTCAAACACGAGCATTGGTCAGACAGACAGTAAGTTGTTGTCCTGTTGCTCTCTGTTGATGTTTGTCCTCATTAAATCCAGTCTGACCAGTTGTCCTGATGGTCTTCATGTTCTCAGAGTGATGATGGAGGTCAGAGCAGGATTAGTATTAAAGGACAGGTTCACATTTCTTCATGTCCGTCCCTAAACAACTCTGACAGGACAGTGTTCCTCCTGTGGACAAACAGCAGTGACTCACCTCCTGCTGAAATCTGACCCTGCTGCTGAGGAGAGGAAGGGCTGTGTGTTATATAGAATAGAATAGAATAGAAACTTTATTGTCATTGCACATCAAGTATACAATGAAATCGCAGATACTTAGCCTTAACTAATATTGTCCTGGATAATACAGCTGCATTAAGAAAGAAGTACCTGCATCCAAGCTGTTCCTTTATAGGTTTTTTTTGTTTTTGTTGAAACAAAGTAAATACTTTCATATGGCTCTTTCTTATTCTGCATATCCTATTCCAACATTGGCCTCCACATTCCTTGTGTTAGCAGGTGAGTCTGTGACGCTGCACTGTGACAGCAGACCCTCGTGTACAGCCAGCTGAAGTGTGTGAGATGCAGCCACCGCTTGTTACCTTCATATCATCCACTGCTTTTTACATATTCCTTATGTTGTCACGTAAAATGACATGCACGCGTTGCCTGTCTATTTCGCAGCAGTCAGCATCTCCTCTATCGCCTGTTTTACATGCTCTGCTGTATGAGACCCACGAAACTAGTGCGCATACCAGCACATGGTAGATAGAAAGTGAAGTCAATGTACTGTAATGCTGAAATGATAGGGCATACCGGGGATTCAAAAACTCCAGATGATGAAGAAAACACTGATCCTCTACCCAAGGAGATGAGCTGGTTATCCAAAGTGATTAATGTAATTACCTTCTCTGTAATATTTGTGGCCATGTCGCTGTCTCGAGGATATTTCTCTTAACTTTTGAAAGTATCCACGAGTGTTTGCTGCTTCGGTGTCTTTGCCTGTGTTGCTTGAGTGAACTCGTTAAATTCTTTGAGTGTTTGTTTTTTGTTTGCCATATCAAATGAGCAGTATTAAATGCAGCTCCGCAAAACGGTCATATTGCAGATGTTACATGTCGCCGTTGGACTGACGTTGCTTCCGCTTTCTAATTTAATATATTTCCACACGGCAGACATTTTATCCACAGGTTTGCCCAGAGTAACGTTACGCATGCATCTGTGTTCTGCCACAAATTGTGCTCTGACGTAAAAAAATAAATAAATTTAAATCGGGCCTGGGTCCACGTTCAAAATTGCCGAATCCGATCAGTGGAAAAATGCCCAGATCAGCTCGATCCCAATCATACAAATCGGATCGGGACATCCCTAATTAAAAGGGAATATAAATATACAATATATACATCTACATATACAAATATACATTTACACTCAAGCATACTCTTTATGAGTTCAGGGTCCTGATGGCCCAGGGAAAGAAACTGTTTTTGAGTCTGTTAGCTTTTGAGGCACCTGTACCTCCTGCCAAAGGGCATGAGGTTGAACAAGTGCTGTCCTGGGTGTGAGGGGTCAGCAGTGATTGCCCTCACTCACCTAAGACACCGCTTGCTGCCGATGTCTGGTGTCAGGATTTTTCTGTCTGCCACAGAGCAGTTGGCATACCAGGCTCTAATTCAGTACATCAGGACGCTCTCTATGGTGCTGCGGTAAAAGGCCACGAACAGTTTCTCCTCCAGATGGTTTAAGTATCCTTAGAAAGTGCAGTCGCTGTTGGCCTTTTTTACCACCGCGGATGTGTTCGCAGTACAGGAGAGGTCCTCAGTTTAATGTGTCCCCAGTCTCTCAAAGCATTTCATGACTACAGATGTTAAGGCAAAAGGTCTGTAGTCATTGAGCATCTTCGGGGCAGGAGACTTTGGGACAGGGATGATGTAGCTGACTTTAGGCATGGAGGGATGGTAGCCTGGGACAGTAAGAGGTTGAACAACCTGGTCAGGCTGGCACAGGCACAAAGTACTTCTCCGAGTATTTCATCTGGTCCGGCTGCTTTCCTGGTGTTCACAGTCCTCCACTTTCCTTTTATGAGCCACCTCAGCAGCTTTGATGCCTCTCCGCAGTACTGCCCTCACCACGTACTGTTCCCTGTTACCTGACCTGAAGGCTGAGTTCTGGGTTCTCAGGAGTGTCCAGACCTCCGAGGTCATCCATGGTTTCTGATCCGAATGCACTTGTCCTCGGTAACACTATCAGTGCAGGTCTTTATGTAGAACAGAACAGTCTCTGTGTACTCCTGTAGATCTGAATGTTCAAATATACTCCACTCAGTGTCCCGAAAGCAGTCTTGAAACTGGGAGAGTGGGCTGGTGGACTGGGCCTTAAGGCCAAGTTTTAATGTTCTTTGTGGAAGGGTTGGATTTCTTTCTGAGGGGGGTGTATGCACGGACCAGAAGCAGTGAGAGATGGTCTGACATATCTGACGTTACAAGGGCCCGACCCACCCGGACTTCATGGGGCTGGTACCGAAACCCATATTAAGAGTAAAAAACTCTGATAACTGATATTTCGGCCAGTTGGATATAAAAAGTATAAAAACAAATAGCTTATTTTCTGATCTCTTAAATATAGTTCAAACACTCGAGACAAAGACATGAACTTAAGGCAGAACATTTTACTGTTTTACAATATTTATTGAATATTCAAAAAAATAAAGTGATAGTCTAAAGTTATGCAGAAACTCATTTGTTAAGTATTTTTTTTCTTTCTGCAAGTCATGTCTATATGAATATAGCTTATATTTACAAATGACAAATTCATTATTATCTATATATTTAGGCCCTTGTGTCGTTAATCAGGCAACACACAGAAAAGTCAATAATGACTTTCGGGTCACACATATCAGATACATTAAATATCAAAATCCAGTTTGTAGGAAAAACAAAGAAGTATTTATTTATTTGTGTTGTCAGATTCAAATTTATTGCAGAAATAATATGAACGAAAATGAAAAGACATGATGAATCGTTTTTTCCTTCTCCACTGTTGGAGTCTCAATTGATACAAGTTTATTGAGACTCTACACCAGTTTGCCCTGGACAGTTAGCATCCAGCTCGCTTGTGTTAGCTGTGTGTTGCTATCCACAGTATTAAACGGGTCAAGAGCTGGAGGGACTAAACCAGACAAGCTGGTGAACCAACCCAGTAAACTGACTGTTGATTCACAGTGGGATCAGCAGTACGACCAACACTGTGATGTAAGAGGAAACCATCTGATTCAATGATGTCATCAACACTTTAACTCAAAGGACCTTCAGCTTGTGTTTGTCTCTGAGTGGACAGACACAATGTGACTGATTCTTCATGATTCCTCCACAGAGTCGACCAGGAGAGCTTAGAGGTTCCCAGAGGTCCGTCTGTCCAGCAGCATCAGACACACCTGGACTCCATATTTATGGTCTGTACATGAACAACAACTACTTTTACATCCAGTCTGTTCACAATAATCTCCATGCTGCACTTTACAGACCAGTGGTGAATCTGTCCAACATGGATCTGATGTTTGGCTCCATGTTAAATGTTGTCATTCACATGATATTCTGTTTCAGCTGCTGGAGGAGAACATTGTGACTTTTGTGAAGAACGAGTTGAAGAAGATCCAGAAGGTTCTGAGTTCAGATTACCCAGAATGCTTTGAGAGTCATAGTGAGCATGAAGAGGTGTTGGACAGGAGTAACAGCAGAGAGGCATTTCTGAAGATCACACTTCACTTCCTGAGAAGAATGAAGCAGGAGGAGCTGGCTGACCGTCTGCAGAGCAGTAAGAGGATTTCTCTAAAGATTTAACATGTTGGATCAATGAGACGTTTAGTGAAGTCTGATGATGATGAATCTGTTTGTATATACAATCTTTAGGGGAAGGGAATTGTCTTATTGTCTTTACAAATAACTTCATGAACCTGTTTGTTGTGTGTTTATTCAGAGAGTCATTCTGCAGTTTGTCAGCGTAAACTTAAATCTAACCTTCAGAAGAAGTTCCAGTGTGTGTTTGAGGGGATCGCTAAAGCAGGAAACCCAACCCTTCTGAATCAGATCTACACAGAGCTCTACGTCACAGAGGGAGGGACTGCAGAGGTCAATGATGAACATGAGGTCAGACAGATTGAAACAGCATCTAGGAAACCACACAGACCAGAAACAACAGTTAGAGGAGAAGACATCTTTAAAGCCTCACCTGGAAGAGATGAACCAATCAGAACACTGATGACACAGGGAGTGGCTGGCATCGGGAAAACAGTCTTAACACAGAAGTTCACTCTGGACTGGGCTGAAGACAAAGCCAACCAGGACATACAGTTCACATTTCCATTCACTTTCAGAGAGCTGAATGTGCTGAAAGAGAAAAAGTTCAGCTTGGTGGAACTTGTTCATCACTTCTTCACTGAAACCAAAGAAATCTGCAGGTTTGAAGAGTTCCAGTTTGTGTTCATCTTTGACGGTCTGGATGAGTGTCGACTTCCTCTGGACTTCCACAACACTAAAATCCTGACTGATGTTACAGAGTCCACCTCAGTGAATGTGCTGCTGACAAACCTCATCAGGGGGAACCTGCTTCCCTCTGCTCGCCTCTGGATAACCACAAGACCTGCAGCAGCCAATCAGATCCCTCCTGAGTGTGTTGACATGGTGACAGAGGTCAGAGGGTTCACTGACCCACAGAAGGAGGAGTACTTCAGGAAGAGGTTCAGAGATGAGGAGCAGGCCAGCAGAATCATCTCCCACATCAAGACATCACGAACCCTCCACATCATGTGCCACATCCCAGTCTTCTGCTGGATCACTGCTACAGTTCTGGAGGATGGGTTGAAGACCAGAAGGAGAGGAGAGCTGCCCAAGACCCTGACTGAGATGTACATCCACTTCCTGGTGGTTCAGTCCAAAGTGAAGAAGATCAAGTATGATGGAGGATTCGAGACAGATTCACACTGGACTCCAGAGAGCAGGAAGATGATTGAGTCTCTGGGAAAACTGGCTTTTGATCAGCTACAGAAAGGAAACCTGATCTTCTATGAATCAGACCTGACAGAGTGTGGCATCGATATCAGAGCAGCCTCAGTGTATACAGGAGTGTTTACACAGATCTTTAAAGAGGAGAGAGGACTGTACCAGGACAAGGTGTTCTGCTTCATCCATCTGAGTGTTCAGGAGTTTCTGGCTGCTCTTCATGTCCATCTGACGTTCATCAACTCTGGAGTCAATCTGCTGGCAGAAGAAAAAACAGCAGACCATCAATCTGCAAAGACACCTTTCTACCAGAGTGCTGTGGACAAGGCCTTACAGAGTCTAAATGGACACCTGGACTTGTTCCTCCGCTTCCTCCTGGGTCTTTCACTGCAGACCAATCGTTCTCTCCTGCAAGGTCTGCTGACACAAACAGGAAGTATCTCACAGACCAATCAGGAAACAGTCCAGTACATCAAGAAGAAGTTCGAGGAGACACTTTCTCCAGAGAGAAGCATCAGTCTGTTCCACTGTCTGAATGAACTGAATGATTGTTCTCTAGTGGAGGAGATCCAACAGTACCTGAAATCAGGACGTCTTTCCACAGATAAACTGTCTCCTGCTCAGTGGTCAGCTCTGGTCTTCATCTTACTGTCATCAGAAAAAGATCTGGACATGTTTGACCTGAAGAAATACTGTGCTTCAGAGGAGGCTCTTCTGAGGTTGCTGCCAGTGGTCAAAGCCTCCAACAAAGTTCTGTAAGTGTGGAGAAGTTTTTTCAGAATGCAGTAAATGTGCTGTTATTGACCCAAATAGAATTATTATGTCATTGTTCTGCTGATTATTCTTTATCCAGACTGAGTGGCTGTAACCTCTCAGAGAGAAGTTGTCAAGCTTTGTCCTCAGTTCTCAGCTCCCAGTTCTGTAGTCTGAGAGAGCTGGACCTGAGTAACAACAACCTGCAGGATCCAGGAGTGGAGCAGCTGTCTGTTGGACTTGAGAGTCCACACTGTAGACTTGAAACTCTCAGGTCAGATTGTTCATAGTTTGTCTGAAATTATTTTTGCTTTTTCTTAAGTTTTTTAATTGAATTCTGTCTCTCTCTCTCTCTCTCTCTCTCTCTCTCTCTCTCTCTCTCTCTCTCTCTCTCTCTCTTTCTCTCTCATGTCAGAACTATTATGTTTGGAAATCATGCTACTTATTATTGTTTAATGTCTGTTTAATCCAGATTTAGTTTAGTTGATTTTTCATATCGCTGACATATTAGAGCAATACAGAAAGCAAATTAACATGTGCTACAATGATATTATAAATAATGTAAATGTCTTTTTTTCATGCTCCAGGCTGATTGTCTGTGACCTCTCAGAGAGAAGCTGTGAAGCTCTGTCCTCAGTTCTCAGCTCCCAGTCCTCTAGTCTGAGAGAGCTGGACCTGAGTAACAACAACCTGCAGGATTCAGGAGTGAAGCTACTTTCTGCTGAGCTGAAGAGTCCACACTGTGTCCTTGAAACTCTCAGGTAAGGATTCATTATTTTATTTCATTATTTCATATAACTTCACAATTGGAGCAGGTCTTGATCGTATTCCTAATATAATTCACTTCATTTATGAGACCCAACATTTCCCCCATGGGCAAGCACTTGACACAGGGGTGAGAAAAAAACTGCCTTTTAAAAGGTTTAAAAGTGGTGGACCGCCATCTGTCTCAACTAGTTGGGTTGGGAGAGAGACACAGAAGCCCATTCACACTGCCTCTTCAAGGCAGGACTCTTGCGTTGAAATTCCACCTCACTGTAGGTGTGAAAGTTGCAAAGGTCTGTTCCTCCAACAGTGGAAGTAACAGAGCCACAACAGACATGAGATGACATCTTTGTGGACATGAGTGTGATGATCTAATAGTGTTCACAGTTTGACAACATATCCTTCACTCATCAAAGTAACAATACATTGACATTGACATTGACAGCCCTAACCTATGTATTTGTTTAAAATGTGGGTCAGTCAGTCTATTCTGCTCTTTAATCCTGACTTGCATATCTCAACAACCATTGGATGGGTTGTCATGTGGGTTCTGACATTCATGCTTCCCTCAGGATGAACTGTAATCACTTTGGTGATGCTGACTTTTCATCTGATGCCATCATCAGGTCATCATTTTAATCTGTACAATATGTTGGGTCATGACCAAATATTTGCAACAATAATTTCATTTCCATCAGCTTCAGTTATGCTCTGTGTTGAGTGCTGATGAGTGAATTATTAAAAATATTAAGATGATGAATATAATAATCATTAAATCCCTTAAACACAGATGTGCACTGAATCATCAGGACCCTCAGCTGATTTGCGATGTGTATTGTTTTGTGTGTCTGCAGGCTGTCAGGCTGTCTGATCACAGAGGAAGGCTGTACTTCACTGGCCTTAGCCCTGAACTCCAACCCCTCCCATCTGAGAGAGCTGGACCTGAGCTACAATCGTCCAGGAGACTCAGGAGTGAAGCTGCTGTCACCTCGACTGAAGGATCCAGGCTGGAGAGTGGAAACTCTCAGGTATGATGAGTCCTGCTGCAGCCACAGACAGTCAGTAGCCCCATTAACACTGCCGAGCTAATTCACCGCCTCCGCCACTGTGTGAATTTCTCGGAGGCGGCGAAAGGTGAAATTTCGCTCTGGCGTTGATCCGCCTCAGGACATAGTATCAGGGGCGTATTATTGGTGAACTGAACTAGTGTGAATGAATAAGCCAGCTGCGTGTATTTAGGGCGTGGCGTACAGTCTGATAACAGCACAAGTCCTTCACTCAACTAAATAAAGAGAAATGTCCCTGGAGGCAACGTTACTGGACCAAACAAAAGTAACGTAGTAATTGTCTTAACTGTCTTTGGCAACTCATATGTGGAAAAAAATACTGCAGTTTTACGTGGAGAAGCATCTGTCCTCCCATCTGTCCTTCCGACTCTAAACCACATTTCTGCCCGAAAAATGGTCACCGGCAAAAAACTTTAACTCACCAAGTGTTTGTGTTGAAAAATAAATCTCTGTGACGGTTAGCACTCCCGACCGAGACTTCAGTGAACTTTCCCCCAGAAAACAGCCCCCGTCCCTACAAGTGACAGAGTCAGACAGCGTCGAGTTTACTGATGGTAATTATTTAATTATGTAATTTAGAGCAAAAAACGTAACTTCAAAGAAGTTGGTGGGTCAGGATCTCAGTCACTACACATTTTAACAGCATCCATATGATTATTATTATTATGCTTTCTCTTCAGGTCTCAGTGATGTGGTGCTACCGGGCCATGTGAGATCACTTTAATATAAAGTACTGACACACTTCAGATGACTTGGCTCGTACACTTTTCTCTTCTGTAAAGTTTGTAGTTTCTGTCGCCTCTGTGGCCTCCACTATGTTGCAAATGCGTAATGGAGCCGATTCAGAAAGTAGATGGCACAACTCCGAGTAGTTTCATGTTTCATCACCTGAGCGACGGAAGGCATGCCATTGGCTGACTTACTGCTCCCACCAGAGGAGACCAGAACTGCTACACTTAATGTGTTTTCCTTACGTCTCTACATCTTGGATTTTGAAGTGAAGAAGCTAATTCATTATGAAACTGCCTCGCAGCTATTTTTATGAATGATTTAATGGGTTAGTTGTCGTGGCCCTAAAACATTCTGATATTGAATTCAAATTGAACACTGCAGTTCTTTGAGTCCTCAGCAACAAACCTGCCAAGTATAAGGTAGATTGTATGAACTGTTCTGGAGACATGTGAACCACAGACAGACAGAAAGAAAGATAGATTTCAAACTGAGACTGTCACAGGGGCGGCTGTAGCTCAGTGGGTAGAGCTGAAGACTAGTTCGAATCCCTGGCTCCCCAGGGTGGGACTGAGCTACATGCCGAAGTATCCTTGAGCAAGATACTGAACCCCAAATTGCTCCTGATGTGCAATTGGCACCTTTTTGGCAGCCACTGCCATCAGCAAGGCCCTACGATGAGCTGGGGGCTTGTCCAGGGAGTACCCTGGCCTTCGCCCATAGAGTCACTGGATTTGGCCCCCGTTACCCCCGCTCCACCTTGAAAAAGGTATAAAGCGGTAACATCATCACCCGCGACTCTCATGGAAAAAGCGGAAGAAAAGAAAACGAAACGAAACATTTCTGTCATTGTTTCTACTTTTAATGGCATCAACCTTGACATGAAGTTCTCCTCACAGTAACTATTACTGCTGTTATATACATCAGATATCAATCCACCAAACGATAATCACATGAACATGTCAACACATGAAACTGTATCTACCACAAACAGCTTCAGTGACACTTGTGAGGTTCTGGAGGGAAACAGTCTGGGAGTCTCTGTCACTTGGTTTTGTGGCAGAGGTTGGGAACCAACGTCCAATGTTTTCTGATTGATTTATTATGTATAAATTGTATTTGTTTCGTTGCAGAGTAAAACAAAGCAGCAGAAACACAGCAAGAACAAAAGCAGACTCTGCAGCTGAGATTCAGAAAAGCCCTCCAAGCTTCAAACAGGAATCGTACCTCAAAAGTTCTGACGTCCAAATTCAAAAGTCCTATAATATGCAAACATAAGCACAAGTTGACATTGGATCAAACAGCAAGCGTAAGGTCGCCCACAGGAAACAGCAACAACATCCAATAAAATAAAGATGAAGTGATAAATCCAACAAGAGGTTTGTGTGTGTTCTCAGATGTTGTGGTCCTCTTTCACACACACCAACATCCTGTGGCTCACTCTCAGTGTGTGAGGAGAGTGGCAGAGGTGAAGAGGTTCATGGAGAACAGGGAGAAGCAGCCTGATGGACAGATTGTGTTTCTGTGTATGAGAGTCATGTCATGTCCATGTTTGCATGCTGAAAGAGAATGTGCTGCTCTGACCCCCCTCCCCCTTTCAGGGTGGAGCCTGCTGGAGTCCGATGGTTGACACCAGGTCTGAAGAAGTGTGAGTGTCTTTTTACTGTCATTCATCAAAACACTGTGACATCACTCATTCACATCTGTGATGTCATCATCAAACTGATGACACATTAATAACTGCAGCTGTGTTGCGTCTTTTTCTCTCTATCAGATTCCTGTGAGCTCACAGTCGACACGAACACAGTCAGCAGAAACATCAAACTGTCTTTCAACAACAGGAAGATGACACATGTGGAGGAGGATCAGTCATATCCTGATCATCCAGTGAGGTTTGAGAGGTGGCCTCAGCTGCTGTGTAGAACTGGTCTGACTGGTCGCTGTTACTGGGAGGTCGAGTGGAGCGGTAGAGTTATTATATCAGTGAGTTACAGAAGAATCAGAAGGAAAGGAGGCCGAGACTGTGTGTTTGGACGGAATGATCAGTCCTGGAGTCTGTGGTGCTTTGATGGTGGTAGTTACTCTGTCAGTCACAATAACAGAAGAACAGACATCTCTTCCTCCTCCTCCTCCTCCTATGGTAGAGTAGCAGTGTATGTGGACTGTCCTGCTGGCACTCTGTCCTTCTACAGAGTCTCCTCTGATTCACTGATCCACCTCCACACCTTCAACACCACATTTACTGAAACTCTTTATCCTGGATTTGGGTTCTGGTCCAGTTCTGGTTCCTCCTCAGTACGTCTGTGTGCTGTTTAGTGTGCAGAGTCTCCTCCTGTCACAGAAACATTGTCAGTGCTGAACAGTTGAGTCTGTACAGGATCACAGTCACCTCAATCTTTCAGCTTCTTGGAATAAATTCATCAGTCAACTTCGTACAAAATGATTCAAACTGATTGAAAAGATTCTTCATTAGGGGGCCAAGCCCGAGGGGCCGAGGTTTCCTAGGACCAGCGGTGCTAGGAACCCTATTGTAATAGTAAAGATTTTTATTTAAATTTTTCTCCAGCTAAAAGTGGTGCTGCAGGCTAAACCATGGAAGGGAGGGTGGTGCAATTTGGAGGGTTGGTCCAGACTCCTGCGAATATCTCAGACACAAAAAAACTACATATAGCCGCCTGCAGGGGGCGCTATAACCTAGGCCAACACGTTTTTGCCTATAACTCCCACACAGTATGTTGCACATTCAAAAACCTTGTATCCCCAGATTCCCTGAATGGAGCTGAATCACTTTGCCATTGGCCACGCCCACTTCTGGTTCGAAAGTTTTTTGCAAAATCGCAAAAACTGGAAAACCTTTGGGATTTTGTCCGATCTGTGTGAAACTTGGCACGTACACTCTTCAGCTCGATCTGATCTAAAGTTATCAAAAGAATTTTGCTCGGTCAAAAAATGCGCAAATTATTCACAGACAAATTTCTGTAGCTATTTCTGTCAGCTGTATGCTGAATGTAAACGGTTTGATATCTCGGTCAAACTAAATGCTATTAACAACAAATTTGAGTTCCTTGGCTGGCATGAGACTAGAAAGAGATGAGCCGAATTTGGCGAATGTCCACTAGGGGGCGCTATAAATATCGGGAATTGTATACATCCTGAATGGCTGCACCAATTTTTACGAAGTTTGGTTGGTATAATGTCGGGCCAATCCTGAGGCCATATCTAGAAGGTGGTCATGACTGTTCAATGTGGGCGTGGCTTAGTACAACATGAACAACAAACATTAATTTCAGCCAAACTATTATGCTGAGAGCTTTGACATTTATATGGTACAGATAGGACACAGTTCTTCCATACCAAAAATTTCAAATGTACTCCTAGGTGGCGCTATAATAAATGCAATCGCATTTTTGCCTGTAACTTCCACATTTTAAATAACACATCCGCAAACCTTATATCCATATGTTCCCTATATAGAGCTGGGTTTTCTGACATGAGACACGCCCACTTCTGCTGCACAGTATGTTTGCTAAAGTGCCACATATGCAAAACCTACTTTTTCCAACTCTTCCTTGGGAATTTGTCCGATCAGCATGAAACTTGGCACGTACACTCTTCAGCTGGACCTGATCTAAAGTTATCAAAAGAATTTTACTCTTATCAAAGAATGTGCAAATTATTAACGAACACATTTCTGTAGCTAGCTATAAAAATGTAAACGGCTTGATATCTTGGTCAAACTAAATGCTATTAACAACAAATTTGAGTTTGTTGGCTGGCATGAAACTGGAAAGGGATGAGCCAAATTTGGTGAATTTTGGCCACTAGGGGGCGCTAAATATATCGGAAGTGTATATATCCTGAACAGCTGCACCAATTTTTACGAAGTTTAGTCGGTATGATGTAGGGCCAATCCTGAGGCCATATCTTGAAGGTGGTCAATGTGGGCATGGCTTAGTACAACAAATCCAAATCGGCACACATTCAGCCACTGTGTACTTGCCCCAAGCCCATCATCCTTTGGGGCGAACTTCTGTGGGCTCTGCGGTGCGCGGGCTCCGAGTCGCGGGCTTGGCCCCCGTTCACAACTGCTTGCAGATCTAGTTTACATTAGAAACTTCTTCCATTAAATTGTGGAAATTGTGTTGACTTGTACTTTCTGTCATGTGTTGTTTTGAATTCTGGCTCTTGTTCCAATAAAATCCACAACGATTTGTGAAATGTAAGAAACAGAATGCATTAACTCGTCTGTAGCTTTAATTGTAAAGAATCATTGTGAACAATGTACTCGACACTCCACCTGAAACACTCTGACTTGTTTCATGTGTTTCTAACGATGAAACAAAAAGTTTGATGGTGTTGGTTAACACGTTATTATCTCCGTAGTGACTGAGTCATAAACTGCACAACATCTCTTCATTTCTGTCTGATTATTATATGAGAAGAAAACACATTTTAATGACAATCATTGTGTTTCTCTCAGTGTTTTGTGGCTGTTAAGTCCGGCTGTATTTTCAGGAAGTTTGTTGGTCTTGAATCTCGTCCGTGAAAATAAAGAGCTGTGAGCAAAAGTCTGACGTCACGGGTTTGAATCTTGATTGAGTTTTGGGTTTGATTCTTATACACTACTCACTAGGGCTGGGCGAAATGGCCTAAAATTTGAATCTCCAATTTTTTCACACCAAACTCGATTTACGATTTTAAGCGATTTTTTTATCCTTCTTAAGAACAAATTTCAAATTACAAAGAAATTATTAAAAGCATTGCATTTATTTTAATGCTATGATTCTAAACAAATTTGCCATGCTGTTGTAAAGAGTGCAGCTTGAAACTCATTTGAAAAAATAAATAAAAGTGCATCCTTTTGAAAAGAATGTGTCCCTTTGTGATAACAAATGCTTTTGTAAACATATTTAACATGTCAGATTGCTTGCTATTATAAAAACAGATCAGTTTCCATATTGGTATTGATAAAATGTTAACATAACTTTTATTAAATACTTTATTTTGCAAAAGGTGCCTTATGATTGATATGCGGTCTTCTCGTAGTGAACAAGTGTCCCGCTGTGATACATGCGTCTGTTTGAGAGGCTGAAATAAATGTCGGTCCGCTGTCTTTAGTCAGCTTTTGAACAAACTTTGCAGCAGACCGTGGTTTGTTCGAGGTCCGACGCTACAAAACCAAACTACTAACGAGACAGTGCCTTGTTAGGAACGAGCTCGCTGCAAGTTGTTGTGTTTGTTTCTCAGTGGAAAGTCAATGCGGGGGGCAGAGCTGACTATGAACTACGGGAGCTCATGAGGAGCGGCGGCGGAGCAAGTTAATTAAAACCTTGATTTTCATTTTTTAAAATCGTCATAAACCAAAAACTTGAATTAATTGATTTTGCCGATTTATCGTCCAGCCCTACTACTCACAGTAAGTTATATTATATTGTTATTTACTATTTGGTCTGAATTTTAATGAAATAAGTAAAAGTTCCCCTTGATAATACTAATAATGAATGAGAGAAAACACCATTTTCATTAATTTAATATTTATTACCCCCAAAATTTAGACAATAACAAGGATAGCCCCAAATCACAAAAATTGACTGTCAGTAGCAGGTGTTTCTATCATTTGCCGCAATGACAGCTTGACAGCGACATCTCATGCTCCTCGCCAGCCTCATGATATTGTTCTGAGGCAATACGTTCCACTCCTCCACAAGTGCTACACGCAGTTCTGCCAGGTCACGTGGGGGTGGGGTATGATCATCCAGTCTCTGCTTCAGCTGGTCCCAGATGTGCTCTATGGGGTTTAGGTCAGGGGACATTGCTGGCTATACCATATGAGGCACTCCGACTTCCTGAAGTCAAGCTGTGACAATTCTGGCACAATGTGGTGGAGCATTATCATCCATGAACAGAAAGTTGGGGATGTGCTGGCGGAATTTGGGGATGATGATGGGTTCTATGATGTCTCTGAGGTAAGAACGTGCAGTGACTGAGCCATCTACAATAACCAAATCTGTTTGGCGCTGACTGGTGACGCCTGCCCAAACTATTGCACCTCCCCCACCAAAGGGAACCCTGGGGACCATGTTGACCTCGGCGTATCGCTCACCTCGCCTTCTCCAGCAACGCTGACGACCATCATTTCTGTGCAAGGTGACCCGACACTCATCAGTGAACAGTACGGTAGACCACTGCTGCATTGTCCAGGTCACATGGTCTTGTGCCCACTGCAAACGTTCACAGCGGTGTCTTGGTGTCAGTGGAGTCACCTGCAACGGTCGTCTGGCATACAAGCCAAAGCTTTGGAGTCGGTTTCGAATGGTTTGTCTGGAAACCCTAGTACCCCTCACATCTCGTAACTGGGCCTGCAGCTGTGTGGCATAACGATGTCTGAGTGCATAGGTCTTAGGTACTGGTCATCGTTGCGGTCTGTCACTCATGGGGCTCCACGCCTGGGTCTGTCACAAACTCTGCCAGTAGTTCTGTGTCTTGATGCAAGTCTGCTGATGACACTTTGAGAAACACCAAGTTCACGAGCAACATCTGACTGCCTGCCACCGACCTGAAGGCGCGCTATGGCCAGGTGGCGCTGCTTGTCCGTTAAGTGACGACATGTGTTCATGGCTGTTTGAATGATGAACTTGGAATGACTTACTGACAATACCAGCTTTTTATACCCACAGAATGTTGAAATTGATGCCACATTGAAAAGGGTTGTCTTTTAGTTTTTTGGTATTGGCCCCAATATGTAAGGCACACTGTACACAGTGAGACCATTACGTGGAAAACACAAAATGAGGTGTGTCTATCACCCCAATACAATTGCATCCCTATCCCAAAACTCTCTGAAGTGAAACAAACACTGAATGTATGAAATCCACTGAGTCTCTCACAATATCCCTAACTTATTGTGAGTAGTGTAAAACTCAGTCAAGTACAGAATGAAAAGTGCCCAATGAAGATCTGCCAGTTTCCAAGGGATTGGTAGTGCGGTGGGTCTTCCTGGCTTGTAGTAACACAGGTTACAAGTTCAACCTCTGCCTCCTCCAGAAGGACCTGGGATGGAAGCAGGGGATTATGGGACAGTGAACCAACAACTAAAGTGTTATTGAAGTGTGAGAATGTGACAAAGTATTAAATCAATTGTTTCTAAAGGGGTTCCACCTTCCTGCTCAATTATTCAGACATATTCATTTATTCTGCCAGTTATTGTGATGGAGTCATGGCAGTGTCTGGAATCCAACTCCCACCTTGTAACTTCTCCTGAACCTCATTCATTAAAGGACGAGATGAGATGTGGGAACAAGTATCGGAGCACTGGGCGGTCCGGACCTTACACCTCCCGTGGTTGAGTTTGAGGGTTCTAACAGTTCTTTGGCACCATAAGTGCATCATGATTAACAGTCAACCATAATTGTCATTAAATAGAGACCCAGTGGACCAACATCCCAACATACTGTATGTGATCCAGAACCCAACAGCAGGGTATGGAGCTAAATCGGGGTCAAATGTTTTGTACTTGAAAAAGTAAAATTTGAAACTGAAATTACAAGTTTTGATCTTGAATTTTGAAAAATATATCAACATAGAAATAAAATAAATGTACAAAACGTTTTTTCAGTTTAAAAATAATTATGATTAACTCTGGTAATTCTTTTGAATAAATCATTTGTTTTCATTTTTCACTTTCATATGTTTTAATATTTGGGATCCTATTTCTTTCAGTTGCATGTTTTATCTTTTCAGATTCAGATCTTAGTTTTTTTTACAATTTCAAATCTTTCCTTTTACAGTTTCAAATCTTTTTTTAGTTTCAGATCTTGCTTTGACATCTTGCTACATATAAGGTTGTGTGAGGTCAAAAGCAGTGAAAAATGGCCAATTATACCCTGGAATATCAGATTTCACAACAAACCTAAATATCCCTGACGTCCCATCTTCAAACAAAGGCTTATTTGGCCATCCATTAAAAAACTACTTAACCGGGGCACCGCTTAGCTCAGTGGGTAGAGTGCGCGTCCCATGTGCCGAGGCTCTGCAGCGGACCTGGGTTCTACTCCCAGCCTGGGTCCCTTTGCTGCGTGTCACTCCCCCTCTCTCTCCCCCTGTTTCCTGTCATATCTTCAGCTGTACTATCAATAAAGCCATAAAAAGGCCAAAAAAATATAAAAAAATAAAATAAAAAGCTACTTAACCTCCCACTTTTCTATAGGAATACATATTTACTACAGGCACTGCACTAATTACAATAGATGCAGCTACATGTCATAAAGGAAATTTGTAGTAAATCATGTTGGTGTCATAACATCTGTCAGACAAATTTAAAAAATGTAAGAAATATTTCTGTATCTCATCTGAAAAGTTTGAGCTGTGATTTTCTTTTTCATATGTCAGAATTACACTTGATTACATATTTTAACAAAGCATGTAATAGTCATAATGCTTAATTGCAATTGTAATATCTTACAATAATGTCAAACAACTGGTTAGCACTTAAGAAAAAACAATGAACTCAAGGGATGACATTTGCTCAGGCAGACAAACAAAACCAGAAACAGTTTCAGAAGTGTTAAGGGTAATGTGGACCATTTAATGATATTTACAGAGGATAATAGATCATGAGATGCATGTGCATGTATGTGAAGCATCTCATGAATATCAGCCAGAAGAATAGAATAAGTGCTGCTGGTGACTAAAGGACTAAATGCAGATGTATATGTCAAACATGTACAATGCCAAGTTTTCCTTGCTTGTAACATTATAGATGAATATTCCACAGGTGTATAGGTGCACAAAATTAGTAGAATTTTTTGCCTCGAAAATGTGATTGTTGGGGAAGGACAATAGTTTCTTTTACCTGCAACAACTATCTTATTTTTTTCTGTTTTGATGACTGATGAATTGGTAATAATTGGTAATTAATAATATTTTCTTGTGCACTTGAAATCTTATAGCAAATATAATGTGATGCTTGTATGATGGGTAAGTCAATAAATCAAGTTACTATATTCAAACATATTTTTGTTTTTTAGCGCATTCATGAGAAAGAAAGGGGTTAATGTGTCCAGGTGGAAATGTGACACAGTGCCTCATCCACACCAACCAGACAGCATCTCCTGTGGGGTTTCTGCCATCATGGTATTAAAAAAAATTGCCCTCTCTACTCCATGATGTGCAGATATAAAGTGGTGCCCTAGATAAACTATATATTTAGATTTGTACGTGTAGGTAAATGATAACTTGTTTTTTTAATGTCAGTGGTGCTTCCCAGATAAACTATATATTTAGATTTGTACGTGTAGGTAAATGATAACTTGTTTTTTAATATCAGTTTATAGAGAAAATCTTGAAAAATGAAGAGGTGAAATTCCCTGTTGGCCTCTTCTTCAGGAATCTGGTAAGTTATATATTAAATCCACCCAACAAGTCGTAAATGAAAACATCTTTGACTACTCAGGTTATTATCTCTGAAAATTACAAAAAATACAATGCCGGGGATCAAACTCAAAAGAATTAATCTTGTCCTCACAAATGTTGCCCTCTTTCAAATACTTCTCCATGTTTCTGACAGACGATCTGACAAACCTTTGTCTCCACTGTGGGGAGGAAAAGGACAGTGAAGAGGCAGATTTGACATGGGTATTATGTTTTATGTATAGAATGTTGTCCTGTGTTTGCATCTATTTTCCAAGTTTTCTTTAAATATTTCATGCAGTGTTAAAATGTTTGTGCACTACAGATATCCTATGAGGCCTGTGGACGGTGGTTCCACCGTGTATGTGTTGGAGGACAAGTTTGTGTGTGCAGCATGCTGAAGGAAAGGAACTTGTGTCTTAGGAAGTTCATGTATCAATAAGAAATGTTCTATTTACAGTTTATTTTTCCTTGATTTTGACTTCATTTTTTAAATTATTCTTATTTTTCTATTTAAAAATAAATACTGCACATTTTGCCATTATACGTAATTATTGAATTGAATAATAATTCTACGTTCTAAAAAGTGAGTTTATTTTTTGTTTAATGTGATTAAAGTCTTTAAAGCTTGTCTGAGCCTCCTTTCACATTGAACACGGGGGAACAGTATCTGACAGTAATATTCCAAGCTGTCAGGATGTGCTTTACCTGCTATAATGGAGCTTTAAGACAAATATGATGAAATGGCGATTTATATTAAGCCTATAAATGAATGAGCACACTTTCTTCCAAAAGTCCATAATATTCTAAATGAAAAGCTTCTCACAAATATTTTTTATTGATAGAAAATAACAGCAGTTGGTTATGTTAATAAAGACATAAAAACAAAAACATATGTCCCGTTGTCCCAGTGTAAAAGTATAACTAGACAGTCATGAAATTTGGATTTCTTTTCTACAACACCTTCAGATAAAATTGCTTTAAAAAGTCAGTTTTGAACCTTCGCTCTGTCCACAGGGCCTCTGTGGTACAAGCACAGCAGCTCGGGTGCGAGCATTTTGTGAACGCGCGCTTCCTTCACCCTTTGGGCCATTTTGGATGGAGGCGGGACCAGGGGGAACATCTCGACGAGATACCAGCACCTGCATAAGATGGGCGGAGGTGTTGATGACGTGCACTGTTGTGCGACCCACAGCCGGGGAGTTTTAAAACCAGGAAACAGCTGATCACAGCAGTCAGTCCATCACTTCATCCGCGGACGTCAAGATGAGCAACTGGACAGCCGCTGAGATCCAGGAGATGCTAGCGTCTCCTCTGTCTCTGTAGCTGTTTAGTTGTGTTAGCTTGTTGTTGTAGCAGCAAGCTAAGAATGGCCGCTACTTTCAAATTAAAAGCCCCCCCGCTAAGAACCCAGCTCTAAACTCCAATGGGGTGCAATGTAAAGCTCTTATTTTGAAGACAAATTCGTTGTCACCGTTCGCAGCCCAACTTCGAGCTTCATGTCACGTCACATGTTTACACCTACCTCAGAGGCGGCTTTGGAAAAGGAGGAATATTATACCTTGGTTTTAGAAAGACAGGCCGACAAATTGCCGTCCTTACCTTGGAGCAAATGTGCCGCCTTTTCTATCTAAAAAGGGCTTGTGAAATGTGAAAGAAACAGGGCGCATCAGTCAGATCTGTTAGCTCAGGCTGACAGAAGTCATTTAATAGTCAGTGAAGTCTGGAGGTTGTCATTTTTTAACCTGTTGTCCAAAACAAAGAGTGAAAACCTCTGAGAGACTGCTTAGTTGATGCATCCTATTAGCTCAGCAGGTGAAACCAGGTGAAACCAAGTCTTTATTCATTTTTGAGTGTTGACGTTCAAAAGAGTCAAATCTGACAGAAACAAAAACCATCAGTCAGAACCAGTAGCTCAGGCTGATAGATCTGTGGTCCATAGTCCTGAGGTTCAAACCCTTGGTACTTGGCTGGTTTTTAAACCTGCTGTCCAAAACAAAGAGTGAAATCCTCTCAGGAAGAGAATTAACACTATAAAACATTAGCTCAGGAAGATAAAGTGATGCTGTGAAGACTGAAGGTTGTGGGTTTCATTCTTGATTGATTTTTGAGTGTTAAGGTTTAAACAATAAAATGTGAAAGAAACAAGGAGCATCAGTCAGATCTGTTACCTCAGGCTGATAGAAGCCAGGTCAGTAGTCCTGAGGTTGTGGGTTCAAGTCATGTTTATGTTCAATTATTATAATAGTCGGACTAAAAAGCAGAAACTCAAAAGCGTCCAGAGAAGAGGTCCAAATGTGGAGTGGACCCTGTAGTACAATGGGTTCAGTAACTGACTGGCAGTAGGATACATTAGGGTTGGAAGTTATGAGGTCCTGGGTTTGATTCTTGATTGACTTGATTTTCAAGTGTTGATGTTCAAAGAGTGAAATGTGACAGAGACGAAGAGCATCTGTTGGATCCAGTAGCTCAGTCTGATAGAGGCCTGGTAAGCAGTCCCCAGGTTGCTAGTTTGGGCACTTTTCCCTTTCAGCTTTTCAGTCCCACTGTTATAACAATTGAACCCAGAGAAGAGTTCCCAATGCGAAGTGGACTTGGTAGTGTGGAGGCTTACGCAAACAGCAGTTCAGTGACCAACGGTGCTACTGCAATAACCAGCGGTGCAGGAGGCTGGTTCAAATCCAATGTCTGCCAGTCTGCGGAGCTAGGGGAGGGCGCTGTGTCTGGTTTCTCAGCAGTGTATGCAAGGGGTTATGTTACAATGAACCATCAGCAACAGTAATTTTATAGCCACACAACAAGTAGCTTTAGACCAGGCGGCTGCCAGCCACACAACAAGTAGCTTTAGACCAGTTCCTCTTAACATACGCAGTCTTGATTTTCCAAATGAACAGAAATAAGAGTGAATCACTAAAGACAAAGCTGGATACTCTTTCATAAAACCTGAGCAAAGTTATGGGTCACTCTGTTTAGGAGAGAGTATGTTTAGCCCTATCATATATCATTTAAAAACTTTATTTGAGGTTCCAACAGTAGTGACTTGCAAAGTTAATAGAAGCTTGTCCATAATCATACCAAACGTAAAAAAACAAATCCTGTTTAAAATACATACCTGTTCAGAAGTTGCTGTGTGATCCAGCAGCTTCTTGCTGTGGTAGATCTGTCAAGCATGCAGCTGCACAGGCTCGGATGACTGACTGTCACCTGAGAATGAAAAGACAGTCACAACAAGTACAAAATAAACAGTTTGAAGGACGTTTGAAAACCATCCTGTAATAAGGAACTAAGTTTGTAATATGTCATATTCTTCCAGGTGCATCAGAACTCGCCGTTATGTCTTCCAGTCATCCCCTTATCTACTGATGTGTGTGTTAGTTTAGTTTATTTGTGTTTAAATCAAATGTACAAGCAGAGTGTTAGTTAGGGTAGAGCACATTTTAACACACACAAAATCAGAAGGACAAATATGTGAACAGGTCACATTAAGGGAATCTGGTAAATATTGAGCATAACTGAGAATAAAGCTGTTCTGGACTTGTCTGAGATTACAGAGTTAAAGTGAGAGATCATGAACAGGGAAACAATAATGAGATTTCTTTATTGAGGATCTACTCACAGCGACGCCCCTCTTCTCCAATTCCTGGAAGACCTTCTGGATGTGGATGGAGAGCAGAGTGAGAGCTGGCAGCCTCTCTGCTGAGGGTCGGAGGGTGTGATGATGCTGACGTGAGGTTTGTGAGGCTGCGCCGCGTCTTTGGTGTAATACTGTTGGATCAGGTACTCCAGGTAACCCGTCAGCAGGACGGACTTCCTGCGCAGCGCCTGCATACTGGTCATGTTGAACACCTGGAAGAATGAGATTCAACCGAGGTGAAGTTAATGAAGTTAACTATATATATTTTTGTTGTCATTTATTTTTTTCCATTTCTTTGTTGTTTTTTCTTTTTCCCAGAAAAATATTTTTTTTCCTATAGAAGAATTTTTTTTTTTTTTGAAAAACCAAAAAATTATCTTGAAAAAATAGAAATATGTTTTTGAAAAGGAAAAAAAATTCTCTGGGAAAAAAAAATATTTTTAAAAATGGAAATTATTGGAATGATTTTTTGACTTTAAAGTAAAAACATCAGATAGTCATTACTCTGTGATCTGATAATTTCTGCAAGAAAAGGTTGAAATCCATTAAATCCTAAAAAAAAAAAAAAAAAAAAAATAGGCATTGGTGAAAATATGGATCTTTCTTGATTGTTGAAAGACAAAACACAGACAAACATCATTATCAATATCTGATTTTAAGTGCATAATTCCTATTATTTCAATAATTATATTAAAGAATATTGCTCATGTTGGGGAAGTTCTTTCCTTCAACCATTACATCTGCAGTACCTCCAGACTGGCCTGCAGGGGGCAGACCAGCAGGATGGGCTGGTTGGACAGTCTGAAGCCGCGCACTCCGGGCTGCAGCTCCAACGCTGAGGACGCAAGAATTAAAAAATGTTAACAACACAAAATGTCTGAGACTTCAGTTTCTGTGTTAATACACATGTGGCAGATGTAATATCCTATGAGACCACAAGATGGCAGCAAACAGCAGCTTTAAACTGATTTCTGCTCACCGTTGCTCATCTGGAAGCGAGTGTCCAGGTTGTGTCCCCACCATCCCATCAGCCTGAAGAACAATCAGGATGTTAACATGATGACAGCAGCTCGATCAGAAATGAAAAACAAACCTGAAACTTTAAACATTTAGAAGAAAAAAGCTCTCACGCAGGTTTGATGGTGTGTTTGTGTTTCTCGTGGATAAATGCAGCGCCGAGACCTCCAGCCCCTGAGTTCAGATACTGAGAGCAGACAGTCGTGCTTGTGGTTGGGAGGACATTGGATTAACTTAAAAAATTACGTTACAGCTAATTTTATTAGTTTTCCCAAATCATACATCTGATTTGGTTGAAACCATCAATTCTTAATTAATATAAATCAAAATACTTCTTTTGACCAAGACAACAATTTACATTCACAAAAAGTAAAACAATAAGTTATTATAAAGACCATAAACCATTTTTTTTAACTTGTTTTCATTTTGGGAAACTATTACATCCAAGTTTATTTTTTACTTTAGAATAAACTAATAAAAACACTCCTAGTTTTGCTACACATCATTTTATCAATTTTTCTCAAGTAAGATATCTGATACCAATTATACTTTTTCTTCCTTTTTTTTACTTTGGTCCAACATATTTTTTTTTATTTTTTTTATTTAAAATAAACTAAATTGAAACACTCCAATTTTTTTGCACATCATTTTATCAATTTTACTGAAGTTACATATTTGATTCAGTGCAAGTATGTTTTTTTTTATTATTATATCTTATAGGTTTATGTCACACTGAGTCTTCAGGTGTCAGTTATGAATGTTTATTGCACAGGAAAGCTGTCTATGGCACAGTTACAATAAATACAGTACAAATCTGAAGCAAGAAACTTTGGTGGAAGATATACAACTTTGGTGTATAATATTTTATTTTTTATATATTTCCTGTCAGTGTGGACAGAAATCTGCTGCTGCAGTTGATCCACTGCTGTGCTGCCTCTGACGCCCAGCAGGGGGCAGCCGTCAGCCTGCTCAGGACTCTGCAGCACAGGCTGGATCTGTCCTGCTCCTCCTGTGTGGAGCTGCTGCAGGAGGGTCAGAGTGAAACTCTCAGTCTGACTGATGAGGACTGCAGGGCCGTCTCCACCATCCTGAGACACAGCAGCCAGCACACTCAGCTCCACCTGCAGGACTGTGAGGTGGAGGACAGCGGACTGGACCTGCTGTTTCCTGTCCTGGACAGAGTCCTCCTCAGGTGGGAAGACAACACAATGACCTAAACCATTCATGTTTATGCATTTTAAATGTTGATTATGCTTCTGCATCAAATCTACGCGTACCTGTGGCACAATCTTTGTGTAGATACATGGAAGAGAAAAATACATGAGGGTTCTGAGTCGTCCTCGCTTCTCCTGCAGTGATTAGTAGCGATGCCAGTACAGGTGACTGTGACCAGCAGTTTCCCCAGTAAACACGCCGACCTCTTCGAGTGTTGCAGTCCTCGCTCACCGGCTTCTCCTCCGAAGTCTCTCTCAGGGCTTTAAGTACTCCGACACCGTGCCAGATTTTTTGCTATCACTTGAGAGTTCATGAGTGCGTCTGCCAATGATATGATGGGAACACAACTCTCCCTCTCTCAAACTAACATCATTAGCCAATCAGAAGTAAAATGGGGCGGGTCTTAGAAAAATGTGCTTCAACCGAGTCTGCTGCATTGATACCCATGCAGAGACGTCACGTAGGAGATTAGGATGGCGAGCAAGTTCATGAAGCCTGGGATAGATGCCGTCCTAATTGATAACGGATTAAGAAATAAATGGTGCTGGGCGGAGATGGAAGAAATAGAGAAATACGGTAACCCTTTTGGTAGCTGGTGCAAGAAGTTAAGAGCAGCAGGCGCTTGCTCCTGCACTTTGTGCTCGACAAAGCTGATATATGCAACTAGCGGTAAAAAAAAAAAAAAAGTGCTACCACGTAACGAATCAGACCCGGCTCATAGAGCAACGGTTCACGCTCTCCAACACACAACACGTTTACCGGGAGCAACAACCACAGCTGACGTACCGGCATCAATGACTGACCGCGTGTGGGAGACTTGAAAACACCGTAAAATACCAAATAATAGCCGGGCGTTTATTTGTTTCAGTCACTGAACAGACCAGGCATTTATTTGGGACCAGGCGGCAATTTGAGACAGGCGTTTAATTCCCTCCTCTCAAAAATCCGGGATGAAAATGTCACAAAGTTCTCCAGCTTCTCTGTGAATTCTCTAGCATCCTTCTGCCAGTGAAGTTGTTGCGGCGGAGGAAACGATTCAGCCGACCAGCACTCGCGGCAAACTCCTCATCTCTGCTGTCACTCGTACATTTGTTTCTCCATCACCCTGATCATTTTACGGGACACTCTCTTGTGGCGTGCCCGTTTGCTGATAACTCATTCCCGCGTGTTGATCTCAGGCTCCTCGACCGTTATTTACCTAAATATACACCTGCACCCAGCATTTAAAGGGGACCCTGCGGTTAATTGAAACCCGGCTATTATTTGGTAATTTACAGTACGCGTATGCACGTTCATCAGAACATGAATTTGTCTTTCAACCTCTCTCAACCCCTGGTAAATTTATGTAAAAAGAAATGCAATATTTGAAGATAAAATTGCTCTCACAAAACTGTCAATGGAGTAAACTCAACACAGGAAAAAATAAATATTTTTAATGATAAATGTTAATAACCCCCCACCACCCCCACCCCAATACACGCACGCACGCACACAAAAAAGTTCAGGCTCAGGATTTGTCTTTGTTTTAACCCCCGCTCTACACTGACAAGTGTTTTCAGCCCAATGTCTGAAGGCCTAGACCAGAGCCACAGCTGGGTCAGGCAGAGTGTTTGCAAGGGGTTGAAGGGATCAGTGTGTTTACTGGAGAAAGTACAGTCACATCAGCAAAGGCCACATGCATAAGTGACGCTGTAGTCTCTGCATAGAACCCACATTCAACCATAAATCAGCCTCAACAGTCGCTCTTTGTTGTGATTCTCCTGTTCAGAGCCAGTAAGACTGTCGTCCTCCAGCTGCTGTCCCTGGTTCCTGTGAACAGAGACAGAGACACAGTGAGACGGGCGGTGTCCCTGTGTGGAGCCCTGGGTGGAGAACTGGACCTCAGTCACACCACACTGGATCAGAGCTCCTGTGGAGCTTTGGCTCAGCTGCTGGACGTCTCTGAAGGGCTGACAGAACTGGACCTGAGTCACTGTGAGCTCACTGACCAGCTGCTGCTCTCACTCCTCACACATCTGCACAAAGTCCAAGTCCTGGAGTGAGTATCAGTCTGTCCACACACAACAATATATATAGTTGTAGTTATGTTCTGTATGTGTGTGTGTTCCTGGCTGTTGTGTGTTGGACAGAACCTGTACTGCCTCCACCAGCAGCAGCTGATATGATTTACAGTCATAAATATCCTCCGTGTCACTTCCTGTGTTTGTGTTACAGTCTGAGTCACAATAAGATCACTGATGCTTCTGCTGACATGTTACTTGAACTGGTCTCCATCAACCCCTCCATGGACACTGTGCGGTGAGAAATAAGACATCTGCGTTTCATCATCTCAGATTAGATTAATACTGTTACATATGTTATTGTGGGTGAGTGAGTGATGTTTCTCTGCTTTGGTTTTTTAGACTCTTTGGAAACAACATTGAGGACAGAACACCCTTTAAGACAGAGAAGCAGTTTGAAATGTGGTGATTGGACGCCAACATTAGCTGTCGTCGTGTTATTTTACCTTGATATAAAGCCTGATGTCCCTCTTGATTATCTCTGATCACCATCCTCAGTCTTTCAGGTGGTTAAATTATGTCAGTTTTTTCTTGCAACCTGGAGCGCACCAATTCGACATTTGTTCCCCCAGAATAACCCGAAAAAGGTCTGTATGTTGCTCAGGGACTAACAGTTTGTTTAACGATAGTAAAATGAAATTACTACTAAAGTACGAGGCCTAGACTAGATTATCCCAGCAGAAAATACTGCTAAACGTACACATACTGCAGTTGTGGTGCTGCAGTAACATGGTCACATCAGGTTAGACGAGATGTTTCACATGCTGAAGACCACTTCAGAATTTCTACCTTGTTAGACAAGACTGTTTGTATGGAGGCCAAGAGCAGCCGGTAGTGTTTGCTAATGATTATTATTATTTTATTTTTTCTCTTATGGTGTTTTTATACACTGTTCTGTTGGGATCGTAACTATTTTTTGATAGCGGCAAAACAAATAGAGGATGTAACTTTTTTAAATAAGTATTTTGAATATTTGTAATTTTGGATTTTGTATTTTGTGATAACTGTCTTTTTGTATTCTTGGAAGCATTAGTTAAATGACTTGTCAGAGTAATGATGCAATAAATTCATGAGAAAATGTTTGAAATGTGATAAAAGCAAATTATTTCAAGAAAGTGTTTCTCACAATGTTGATACAACTTTAATTTGCGGTAGAGTTTAATTATTTTTAGCTTCTCATAAGAAAAACCTCACTGTTTCTGCACATTTATATTGTTTATTTTGCGACACATTTGCACAATTAACATTCAATACAATTGTATTTATAGTGTTGAAGAAATGCCAACAGGCACTCTGGAACCAGTTCTTGCTGGAAAACTGGTTTCAGAGTGGCACCAGCACTACAGCAAAGAATCTCTTCAGTCATGGGTGGTGTCATCGTCTCCGAGGACCGACAAAAACTGTGTAAAATTGTGTTCATATGTAGTAAACATGTAACATTTATTTTGCATGTTATAGATTAGGATTATTTCCTGATTAAGGAACCAATGGGCTTGAAGCTGAGAGCTGCAGGCGGGCATCACTTAAAGAAAACTAAAATGTCAAATATTATTTTAAAAAAAGTTCAGTTGTTTACTTTTGAGCAGGTGATACTGCAGGTGGTTTTGTTTGGCTCAGGATCAAGTCAACATACTTCAAACATATGAAACCAGAGAGGTTTGCATATGACAACGCCCTCCACTCCACCCGCCCCATTTCCTGATGCGACAGGACAAGAATACAAACAGCTGTTATTAGTACTCATTCGTCAAGTCACTCACAGAAGCTACTCGTCTCGACTGCTACCTGACTCAGGTAAGTACACCCTGTGTAAAGTATAAGTTTGAGGTATAGTTGAATTAGAGTGAACTAATTTGCACGTAGAGTCCAGAATCCTGCAGAGTGAGAGGCATCTTCTGTGTTTTTGTTGAGATTTGAAGAGAAAACAGCTGCACAGATGTGATTAAGCTCTACTCAACAGAAAACCAAATTCTACTTTTGTTTTGATCAAATTCAACGTCAGAATCCAGAAGAAAGTTTTGACTTTTTTTAACACAACACTGAGGAAAAAGGCAGACCAGTGTTGTATTAGACACTAAGATGAAAGATTGCGTGTTATTGAGAAGTGACGGGGTTGAACAGAAAATACTTAGTCAAGGTTTGTTTTTGTTTTCTAAGAAGATGATTCTTGGCAGATAATGTCTCACTTGCAGAAACTGTATCTGCTTTTCTGCTTTTTAATGAGGTGTCACCTGCTGTGCCTGCAACTTTCAAGTCAAACTGGTTTAACTGATCTGTTAACAGGCCCCTCCCTGTTTTCTCTCATTTAGAGCTGTAATTAAAGAGTCATCTGCCCTCCAGACAAACGCCAAGGCTAAGAAATGTTTGGCAGCGGTTCAGGTATGAAACTCTTCTCGTGTTTATTCTCTGTTGTGATATTAATTTATTGAACAAAATACCGTCTCTCTGAGTATTGTCCTGTTGAAACGGTCGTTTATCCAAGTGGTCGCTTTATTCTTGTAATAAATCTTTTTATTGGTGCTCCAACAGACAAGCCGGCCCACGGCTACAACCTGGGGCCTGATCCCCGCAACGACCCCAAGTCTCAGGGAGGTCACGACGGGGGCCATGGGCATGGAGACGAACGCCATGGAAGAGACGAACGCCATGGAGGAGACGAACGCCATGGAGGAGACGAACGCTATGGAGGAGGTGAACGCTATGGAGGGGAGGAACTCTGTGGAGGAGACGAACGCTATGGAGAAGATGACCGCCATAGAGGAGGTGAACGCTATGGAGGAGAGGAACTCTGTGGAGGAGACGAACTCTATGGAGGAGGCGAACCCTATGGAGAAGACGAACGCCATGGACGCGGCGAACGCTATGGAGAAGAGGAGTGCTATGGAGGAGATGAGCCCTTTGGAGATCGCTGTCAAGATGACTATAGGGAGGATCGCCATGGGGATGACCGCCATGGAGATGATCGCTATAGGGATGATCGCTGTGGGGATGATCTCCATGGAGATGATCGCTATAGGGATGATCGCTGTGGGGATGACCGCCATGGGGATGACCGCCATGGAGATGACCGCCATGGAGATGATCGCTATAGGGATGATCGCTGTGTGGATGATCTCCATGGGGATGATCACCAGAGGCGACACAGCCCTGACCACGATGACGACCACCGGAGGAGGTGCAGCCCCGGCCGTGAAGACCGCGAACACGGACGTGACTCAAGCCCTCGTCGCCGCAGTGGGAGTCATGGGAGTGGCAGTGGAGGCGGGAGCGGGAGCGGCAGCGGCAGCGAGGATGACGGTCACGGCGGCCGACGTAAAAAGCACGGCCACAAGCATGGTGGAGGTCACGGTGGTCATGGACGTGGCCGTGGTCGTGGTCACGGTCGTGGTCACTGGTAGACAGGTGAACACAGGTGAGACACAGAGTTAATGAAAGGCCCTGAAAACCTCTCCTGTCAGTCTCAGTTGTTGTTGCGACCTGTCTACTGTGTTTACCTGATTGACTTTGTCTTTGTTGTGTCTCTTTGTCTTCCAGGCAGCCAGCGGCCTCGCTGACCACCGCACCTCCTCCCATCTCCTCCTGCCACGAACTCTCTGAAACCAGGCTGTGGTTGTTTCTTTTAGTGAAGGGAACTTGCATGTAAACCTGTCTGCAGACATTGGACGTCAGCCAAACCGACTGACAAAGATGGCTGCTAGGAAACTGCATAAACAAAATAGTTAACATACTGTATTGCATCAGCATGGCTGCAGGGAGAGAGAGAGGTACACGTGTGCAGTGGAAACAGTTAACGCTGTAATTCTGCAATTCTATTAAATAAAACAATTTGAAAACAACTGAAAATATTCTGTTTTTCTTTACACTGAATGTCTGTGGGGTCGTTAATACGTTACCAACAACACTGACTGCTATCACTGATGATGCTGTGTTTAATGTAATGAGTATTTTAGGTATAATGATACAGACAAACCAAAATAAACTCATAATTACAGCTTATATTAAAGTTATTAAATGTGTTTCTTAACCTTCCATAAATCAAACTACCGTCTGTCGTCTTTTTCTGCCCTGAGAAGTGTTTTGTCTTCGACTGGCCTCGAGGTGTCACCCGACACTGGAAACATTATGAGACTGTAGCCCTGCTCAGCGGTGGAGTCGATGACTCGTTGAGCAGCGCTGCCAGTTTTCAGCCACGCTCGACGGGCGGTGGGAGATGATTTCCCTCCATAAGTACAGCCTGTGCGGGCCAAGTGACGAAACTACCACTTTCATTTTACTGTCTTTGCAATTAAAAGACTCAGAACAGGAAATGGGAAAAAAAGTTTGGGATCTGACCCGAGGCGAACACTGTTATAAATATTTAAACATGCTGGATTTAACGTCTGTGTTATGTTTAAAAGCTATCACGGCGCCTTGTTTATCAGTTCATCGCAGTTTTTTTCGTCCTGTGTCTCTTCATTTCTACCCTAAACTGACGTCCATCTTGTTTCCAACTCGTCTGAAGATAATCTGAGAACTGTTGACAGACAGATGACAGTCTGAGGTGGAGACGGCCTCTTCCCAGTTCGTTCCCATCAACTCCCAGCATCCTCTGGGAGAGTCCCGCCCTCTGGATTACAGAGGTGAGCTTTGTAATTTAACATGTTAATGACACGCTCCGACACACATCCGTCATTAAAGCTGTAAATCTGACGCGTCTGAGCTGTTTGGAAGAATTCCACCCATCCTCCTTTTAACATCTTCTCTCCTGCTTCTCTTTAGATCTCCTTTCTTTATTATTTTATTTACCTTTAAAACATTTTGTGTCTTTTTGTTTTAGCAGTCTGGTTTGAAAAACACCATATAATCAGATGAAAGCAGCATGAAAAGACTCAGAAACTCTCTGCCAGAGTCTGCTGGCTGCTTTCACTGGTTTTACACTGACCTGCAAATTTCACAAAAAAAAAAGAAATTAGAATTCTTCAGAAAATGTGATTCATCCCGTCTGTCACAATCCGATTCGTCTCAGCATCTGTGAAATCCCATCTGTGGCTCCCCGTCTGAGAGCCGCAGATGAAATAATTGGCGTGGACAGTCGGAGCTTTGCTGCCACCTACACACAAAACACATCGAGCAGATTCTCTCGCTTCAGAGGAGGTCGAGCGGCAGCAGCTGTTCGTCTCTGAAGCATAATTCAGCTTTCATGACACAACATGTCCAGTTTCAAGTTGTTTAACATCTTTTCTCTTTAACTTCCCTCCTCCTCCTCCTCCTGTGTCTTCTTCCTGCTGAATCATGATGACAATTTTTCTGAGGGTTTGTGGTTTTAGTTGGTTTAGTTTAGAACTGTTTCTTGTTTTATTTGTAGGTTTCATCCTTTAAACTTCCTGTCTTTGTGTTTTTTCCAACTTATTCTGTGCATTCATGTGCTGAACCATCCGCCCGCTGAAGTTTTTACTTTAAAAGTCTCCTGAGAAAAATCTTACTTCTACTGAAAACTAAAATCTGTTTTAAAAAAAAGAAAAGAAAAGAAAAAGAAAAAGAATTCTGAAAAAAAAATAATAATAATTTGCCTGAAAAAAAAAACCTCCTAAGAATTTGTAATGTATTATATATTTTTTTTAAAGTTCTGGACAAACAAAGAAAACAAAAAAAACAATTTTTTTTTATAAATAAATGTGTCTTTCTTTTTATTTTCAGAAAAGAAATCTCTTGAGATGAAAAAACAAATTGAAAAAATTCTGGAAAGAAAATCAGAATTTTTGGGTTTTCCAGAAATTGGAAAATGTTCAAAGTATAAGTTAAGGTAAGGTAACCTTATTTGTACCTGACGGTAGATTTGGTTGCAGTTAAAAAGAATTGGCTGCTTACACACACAAGACATCATTTACAACATCAACAGAGACAGTGACATAACAGTGAAAACAGTTCTCTGGACATGGAAATATGGATAAAAAGTATACACAAAGGTATTAATATCAGAAGACAAAAGATAAAAACAGAATAAACGCCATCACGACAGATACAAAAAACTAAATCGGAATAAATAGATAAATAAATAGATTAAGAAGGCTGTACAGTCCATAAGTTAATGTGTGTCCTGATTACTATGCAATGTTTTGACTTCTGAGGGAACAAAACTGCCTCTGTATCTTTTTGTTTTACAGGCATTTTGTACCTTCGGCCTGATGTGAGAGGCTGAAATTCACCATAAAGTGGGTGGCATCCGTCCTCTAAGATAGACCCAGCTAGCCTCTGTAGCTGCCTTCTATGTCGGGATTCTGGGTTCAGCTGTGGCTCCCCAATGAGCCGACTAGCCCACCTCACAATTTGGTTAAAGTATTTTGCCAATTTTTATTTTTTTAACGGTGTGGGTTTTTTTCCATTAAGGCCCCTGTATTTATTTTATATAAGCTATGTGACATGTTTCAGACAGTTTTGAAGTAAATATTAAACACTATGTCAGTTTTACGTTCAGCGTTACATTACGACCCTCCTTAAAGGGATATTCCGGTGTAAATTTAATCCATGGTCTAAATCACCATGAAACTGTGTTAGACTCCCTCTCGAGAGATCAAGTTAGCAGACCGCTAATTTATTGGAGTTTTATCAACCTCAGAAACGACCGCACGACAACAATACACTGCAGTAAATGGATCCAAATATAAACCGCCACCAAAAAGCCACAAATAATGCTCAGAACAGCACCAAACTTCAGCAACAGTACAAATAGGGTCTCAGCACATAGTCCGGGGCATCTATCCTCCGCTAGCTTAGCTGGATTTCTACTGAAAAGCTGACTAAATTTACCACTCTTCTGCAGCAGCTTCCTGTTGACGGGAAGTCCCGACGAGTCGATTACCGAGTGCAGTAGAGTTCCGCGGCTCATGGATGAAAATGTATGATTATGACTCCATGGAAAAGCAATCAAAGTTCATATGTGTCTTACCTGCCAGTTTATAACAGTTATTATCGAGAGCGGACAGGGAAAAGAACGGAATTGAGCATTTCTAACCGCACTCGGTAATCGTCGCGTCGGGACTTCCCCGACCCGGAAGCTGATGGAGGAGAGTTGAAATCTGTTTTTAGCTTCACAATAGAAATCCAGCTAAGCTAGCGGAGGTTAGATGCCCCGGACTATGTGCTGAGACCCTATTTGTACTGTTGCTGAAGTTTGGTGCTGTTCTGAGCATTATTTGTGGCTTTTTGGTGGCGGTTTATATTTGGATCCATTTACTGCAGTGTATTGTTGTCGTGCGGTCGTTTCTGAGGTTGATAAAACTCCGTAAATTAGCGGTCTGCTAACTTGATCTCTCCAGAGGGAGTCTAACACAGTTTCACGGTGATTTAGACCATGGATTAAACTTACACCAGAATATCCCTTTAAAGAACACAAGACTTGATTTTAATTAATGCAGCAGCATGAAAATGAGTCTTTCCTCATTCCACTCTGAATGACTTGTTGGCGGCTCTAGTTTCTCTCCTCTGACTCTCCCGGCCTGTAATTAAAATGATAATGGGCCACGTTTCAAGCGAAGCCTCGACCGTGACGTCAGCGGTGACTCACCGCTCACCCCGACGCTCAGCGGGCACGAGGAAACACAGCCGGATTAGCCTCCGCCTGAACCGACAACCCCCAACACACTCCGCAGTGTGTGTGAGCGATGATTCAACACCAGCTGCAGCTGCACATATAGGTGGAATTTGCATTTTAATAAGAAGAGGTAATTTTGCACAGAAATAACGAAGTTCTCAGAGCTGAGTGAAGGAGATTCTCTCAACATGGACACATAACATCGTCTCATTTCTACCTGCTCAAGTCATTTTAACAGAATCAAAGCAGAAACTAGATCTGATCAAAACTAAGACACGATCTGAGTAAAACCAAGCCCAGGTCTGAGGGAGGGGGTTTGGAAAATCTGAGACCAGAACTTGGCAGAGGCGTCAAAACCACAAACCAAGACAAGACCTGACAGAGAGACAAGAGCAGAGAGAGACTGAAGCAGCTGATGTGAGGGCAGCGTTGTTGTCATCAGACTGATTTCAGACCTTAAAGCCTCTGTTGACTCAACACAAGCTGCATTCACAGACGCTAAACAGTGAAGTGAGGTTATACAACACATTCTGTCTGCGGGAGAACGACCCAACACGGCCTTCAGCAAAACACAAGAAACTTAGAAAGATTATCCTGATGAAACCTTTTCTCCCAGTTCTCAAGTCACAAACACAGAAAACTGAAAATTGCATCACCAGAACACCCTCATACTCATATTCTTCAGGAGTAACTTCAGTCGCAAACACATTTTCAGCCTCCTTTAAAGAAATAAATCTATCTCCCTGCTGCACATCCAGACACACGAGTGGATTTTAAAGCGTGTTAACGTTCTTGTTCTCCGGCGCTCAAAGCTTCTGCACGCTCAGCGGAAAAAACCGCTCCGTTTTCAGATGGCGAGGGCGGAAGAGTGAGGGATTATCGCCATCCAGGAGAAGACGCAGATGAAACAGAAAATCCTGTTTACGGCCTCCCACAGAAACACAGAGAGGACGGAGGAGAAGCAGGAAACGTCTGGAGACACATGAAGGATCGTCTTCCTCTGAGGACGACAAACTGTGAGATGAGTCGCTCTGCAGCTTTTTTTTACCTTATTATCATTTCCTATTCAATCATTTCAGTCTTTCTTATCGTCTGACTTCATTCAAATCAATGAATTCTTTATTACAGGGAGAGGATAAATGTTCTTGGACAACAATGGAGATATTTAAGGCTTTAAATATTTCTTTATGTTTACAGAGACTTGAAGCAGTGATCTTTAATCTCCACCTACAGATATGTTTTATATCTAAATAAATCCTTTAACTTCCAGACGGTTTGATTCCCGAGAAATAATAAAGCATCTTATTTCAGGAACACGTGATACAACTGCACCAAACGAGTAAATAACATCTTCCTCCTCGGTGATTACACTTTGACACGAGAGCAGCTGGAACCACGATAATAAGATGTTGTGACCGCAGAAAAGGTAAATCTGGCACGAGACAGACGAGGCCAGAAAACAACTGGGAGGAAAACATGTACTTTACATAGACTCTGTATTTTTAACCAGCTTTATTTACAGCACTCAGAAGTCACGCTTTAGGAGGACATAAAGAGACGTCTGCTGTTACGATGACGTCAGTTGGTTAACTCATGTCATTTTGGCAAAGTGGCAACATTTAAACTCTGCCGAATTACCCGTTAGCACTTCCTGTTTGCAGTTTACTCATAAAAGTACAGAAAACTATCAACGGATTACTTTGAGTCTGAAGAAAACTTAAAAACGTGAAACTTCTAAGGCAAGTTCTGCACACGTGAGGAGCGTCTTCTTGTCAATTTTCTTTTGATTTCTTACATATTGCACCTTTAATTTAACCTTTCATTTAAGCAAATAAAATATCGGAATATGAGATCAAACTTTCTAGAAGTAAATAAGTTAAAATGTCATTCAGGTGACAAAGTGTTAGCAAAAATAAAGAATATATACAGTTGCAGGTTGCAGCAGTTTCACCAGGTAGATAGTAATAATTTACTTTATATGATGAGTTATAAAGTAAATCATTCTTCATAGTAACTCACATTGTAAGCAACATTTATCTGAGCTGCTGTGAATCAGTCGACCCTGATTAAAGCTTTACAAACCAGACGACACACACGTTCAATTACAAACAGTTTAATCCCAAAAATACTTCTTCTTGTCTTTCTTTTTCTTTTTTTTTACATTTTGGCATGTAATACATTGTTTGGTCTTGCTGTATCTTGGCTGTAACACTACTACTGTATAATTGTCTGCAGTCGTGGCCGTCATGCAACGTTGAACACAGCTCGACTGAACACTGCGGAGACAGGATGCCACGTTCACGTCGGATCGATGTCGGAAATATTGTATTTAGATCGAGAACAAAAACAAACATTTGCGTCTGCCCCCTGGTGGTTATTGCGAGTGTGACGTGGGGATTTTGCTGCATTCCAACATATTAAAACACAATCAGCTGTACGTGAGGATGCGGAACATGCTGCAGTTTGATTTAAAGTCTTTAAAGTTTGATGCAGCAAACTTCGTTTTAATCCCGTTTCTTCTTCTCCTGTTGAGACGTGAACGCGGCATTACGCAACAGTCCATGTGAGACATTCAGCCGTCCTGTCATTAAGACAAAATACTTATTTCAGTCATTTTTCTATGAACTATTCTGCAAGCTGTCAATCATGTGGGTGGCTCATTGTGTCGGGGACTGAATTGGTGCGTAGGGGTATTTCTAATTCGATTCTTTTTTTAAAAAAACCTCCCCACGCAGCATGTTTTGGTTTGTCATTCATCAGGATTAAATATGCTTCAGTAAGAGGAAAAACAGCTGAACGGGTTCCAGCCCGTCAGTTTGTTTCACAGGAAGACACTCGTAACACTTTCTCAACAACTCCGAGGAACAGCGGCTTCCAAAACTGCTGAAACCAAACCACCAAAATCACTCTATGTCGACGACTGCGTAGTGTTCTGTTGTAAGTCGCCTGGAATAACACTGCAGGTTCAGGGAGTACAGAGTCACGTGTAATGACGTTAAGTTAATTAAATGATTAAAGTTGCTGTAATCAGTCACTGAGAAGAAATATCCAGAAGTGGGAAGTTTGTTTCTGTACTTCAGTAGATTTTCACGTATCTTTACTTGAGACAGTTTTGACTTTTCCTCCCTGAACTTTCTCCTTGTTACATTTTCAATTCAAAAACACGGTTGTATATCAGTCTGAATGCATTATGTCGCTTTACCAGCAATCAACTGTCAGCTGTCTTTGTGGTGTGTTCAGGAACAGCTGGGACAAATCCTATCGATTCTACCTTTAACTTTCAGTCTTTGAATTATATTAACATGACGTGAGCTTCAGTTAGCTCTGCACAGAAATACTTTGAGTACATTTCAGAGCCTGTACTCTATTACTTTACTCCACCTGTGATTATTTAACTTGTTACTTTACGTAGAAGAAAGTTGGGAACGCTACATGTGAAGTTGATAAAAGACATCTACTCAGGTCGAGGCCTGAAATATGGCTTCTGGGTGATTTCACGGACGAGGATGAAAATATCTACTGTCATTTTTTCACATTTCTTTCTTAAATCCAGGGATGTCAAGATACGGGTGTGTATTTTGTGTCTAACAGTATATTTGTAAATGTATTTAACTTATTTCCTTGCTAAAAAAGAACTTACTGACCTCGATAACACTTTATAATCACCATCATTAATCAATGTTCATTTATAGATTGTTAGATTTCACTGTTCAGGAACAATGAGATGGTTCATAAATCAACTGTAACTTTCCAAAGAACAATCGCTAATAAATAGTTTATAAAGCATTTCATTGCTTGTTAACAGTTTAATAACTATAAATTTGCATTATTTAATCATATTTAATCGTTTATTTTAATGACGTAATGGATAAAGTGTTACCAGACATGTATCTGTAGAGGACATGACCTCAGTTGTAGCTACAGGCCTGTTCGTGTGTGATGAGTCATGAAAAATTGTTTTGTTTGTTTGCTTCAGCTCAGTCGTAGAGCTACAAAATCTAGAACACCCCTCACTTTTTTTATCTACAAGTGAAATAATGACCTCAGCTGAACCCTCCAGGAGCTCCTGAACCAGAACTTGTGGTTATTTTGAACTGTGAGGATCCAGATCGGATTTTCTTTCCGAGGCTCGTGCCCAAAATCACTGCATGTTGACGACCGCGCAGTGTTTTGTTGTGGGTCGTCTGGAGAAACCTCCCTGTTCTGTGGCATTATGAGCAGCCTGGGGAGTGAAGAGTTACATGATGTAATGAACCTTAACGTCATTAAATCATATTTAAAAAATGAATGCTGAGAAGCTATGCAATTAAATTACACAGTTAACAAGCTCTTCTTCTACATTCCCAACTAAATCTAGCTCATTATCTTGTAACAGATCTTTTTATCCCTCATCCGCTTTCTTTTTTTTTTTTTTTAGCCACAGAACAGCTACAGCTGATAAATGACCTTAACTGAACCCTCCAGAGTCAAAACCAAAGGAACCAAAGGATGAGAGGAAGGATGAGAGTTTGTTTCTCGGGGGAATCTTCTTTGGTGTAACACCGTCTCAGCTCTGTGTGCGCAGCAGGGAGCTGTGCCAGGAGAGTCCGTCCTGTTCACACTGCTGCTGCTGTCAGCAACACAATCTGTCACCACCACCATCATCATCATCATCATCATCATCCTCCTCCTGGACATTATATCACTCTGATTCTTATTACAGCTGTTTGTCAAATGAACATGTTGTTAAATAGAGTTTCTGCAGCTTCACCTTCATCACCGTGAATATAATCTGCTCACATCCGCAGACTTTACTCCCTCCTCTTCTTCTTCTGCTTCAGCGACTTCCTCCTCTTCACTATCATCTCGTACAGCTTGTCCATGCCCTCGTCCAGACCCTCTCCTATGATGGCGCAGGCCGGCTGGACGTGGTACGGGGTGGACGGGCTCAGCTCGGCCAGAGCCAGCTGCCTCTCGATCTCCCCGACATCCAGCGCCCGCGGCAGGTCCTGCTTGTTGGCGATGACCAGCAGCGGGGTCCCCTGGTTCTCGGAGAAGCGGGTGATCTTGTGCAGCTCGGTGCGGGCCTCCTCCAGCCGCTCCGCGTCCACCGAGTCCACCACGTACACGATGCCGTCCGTGCAGCGGCTGTAGGGCTTCCACAGCGGCCGCAGCTTCTCCTGGCCCCCGACGTCCCAGAAGTGGCAGCTGATGCCCCTGGAGGCCCCCGCGCCGCCCAGACGGATCCTCTCCGTGTTGAAGCCGATGGTGGGCACCGTGTTGACGAACTCGTTGAATTTCAGCCGGTACAGGACGGTGGTTTTCCCCGCAGAGTCCAAACCGAGCATGACGATGTGCAGGGACGTGAAGGCGGCCAGGTTGGAGAAGCTGTTCCCCATGATGCAGCGGGGAGGAGGGTCAGTGCGCACCGCGGCAGACGCTCACACGTCCCGGGAGTGATCCATGCAGTCGAATCAAACGTCTGGTCCGCTCAGCAGAGGCGCAGGGCGCAGCCCCTCGTTGCGCGGAGGCACTCCGGCAGCATCCCTGGACTCACTCCAACAGCGGCAGCCGAACCAGCGCGCGCACAGCGGAACATCTCCAAATGCGCAAATTACGCGCTGCCGAGTGTCACATCATGTCTCCATGTAGCAACACACAACACAAAGTGGTGGTGTGTGACGCGTGGACCTGCCTCATGAGAAGATGCGTCAAGCACGGGCAGAGGACTACAAAATAAGACTTCCGGTGAAGACAAAATAAAAGCCTCCTCTATGCGGGAGGATCTTATTTTGAAAGGTGTGTGCTGCAGTGTTTCCTCTGCGCACAGAGCTGCTCAAACTGACACCTAGCGGTCACATGTGACCCCTGCACTACCTTCTAACTTCATGTTCTTTAGCATTTATATTTGATTGAGACCAATCAAATTTCTTTATTGTTGTGTGGTTGTATGAATGTGTGGCCACTAAACAAGTGTTTAATAAAAAGGCTTTGAGGTTAAAAACATTAAAAACATCTGGTGCTGTGAGCTGACGAGCATTTAAAGATGTTCGGACCATCTGCAGGTTCTGTAGAGAGTTTATAATGTAGAAGAGTCAGTATAATCTGTGATACTGTTTAACCTCAACACACACAGTTGGTCTACATGAGCGTTTACAACTGTCATATATGAAAAAGTTCTTTTTTTGTGAGCAGAAACTGGTAAAGAAAATAAAAGCACGCTGGTGTAAATGAGCGTAAATGTGAATTCAACATTATCTGTATGTAAACGGTAGAATCAAGGACAAGAAACACACTGAAAGTTGATTATTCAGGGATTTAAAGCAGCGTACTTAAGATTTATGTGTCCAAACTCTGAGCACCAACATCTGCAGAGCACTGAAGAGAAGGAACCTTCAACATGAGCTCCACTAGATGGCAGCAGAAGATCTCACAACAATAAGAGATTCTCTGCAGACAGAAACTGAACATTAACATGAACCTCTCTTCTTTTATTGCATCTGTTCACAGGCATCATTCACACTGAGCAACGACTCCACGACTTCCTCCTGCCGCAAACTTTCTCCCCGTCACTTCATTTTAAGCATGAAATGTTGAAAGCGTTCTAAAAAGCTGCACCAAGAAACAGAAATGTGACTGAAGCAGCAGGAGACGTGAAAACAATCCAGATCAGCTGAGTGCAGGTGGTGCAGACTGACTCCTGATGGAGGAGTGGAAGCAGCGTGGGACATTTCCATCTCAGCCAATCTCAGTGGGGGGTGACACCAGGTGGTTCTGATGCTCAGTCTGGATCTGACCCTGACTCTCTGGTCTGTTTAGACCCTGATGTGTTTGCTTGACTTCAACACATGAAACACCTTCAGTTTTAACGTTTTATTTCACTGGAGCACATTTCAGTTTGGTTCTGTTTGTGTTCCGGCCTGTAAGCATTCTGCTGCCGGTACAACCACATGTTCACACGCCTCCGTTTGTTTGTCTGGTTGTGAACAGAAGACGATTTTATAAATGAACCTTTGTGAATAATTCAGCTGTTGTAGTTGAGGGTGATGCTGCAGCTCTACACACATTAACAGCATCTAATCAACCAGATTGAGTGAAAACAGCTGCGCGGAATGAACCTTTAACAGGTTTCATCAGTGAAGAGACAACACCGGTCCCCAAACACACAACAACTACACAACTACACAACCTGAGTCATCAGGACTTCACTAATTGTTCTCTCTGACCTCCTCCTGCATCGATCCTCGACCTGATGAGTGTGTGTGATCAATAAAACAAATTAAAACCAGCTCACACACACACACACACACACTCACACAGACACACACACACACGCACACACACACAGGCACACACACACAGACACACACACACACACACAGACACACACACTCCTCTCTCTCTAACAAGGCTGAGTCACTAAGTGTCTCTCGCCCACTCAGCTGCGTCTCCTCTCGGTTCCTCAGGTAACAGTAACCAACGTGTTTCTGTGGAAACGGGCTGAGCTGAACTTCTTCAGTCCAAATTACCTTCAAATTAAGTTTTAATGAGAAACAAAAGTTTTAGTTCCAACTCTAAAGTGCAAATTAAAAAACTGTTTGTTCTCTGCCTTTGATTACATTTCCGTCCTTCATTACGCTTTAGGGGGAAATTTACTTTAAATGAACTTTTTATTGTTGAAATGTTCTGATGATGATTTTTTCTGCTTCATGTACGATAAAAGATTTCTTTTGTTTAAACTCTCGGATGAGTTCACAGCTGTGGACGGCTTTTAGATCATCTAATCAATATCATCTGATCAATATCATCTGATCAATATCATCTGATCAATATGTGACTTAAAGGAACAGTTCACAAAAAAATCAGAATTTTTTTTCTTTCTTTCCACAAATGTTTTTTTTTTTCAATAAAAACATTTTTTTCTATAATTATATATTTTTTTCAATAAAATTACTTTCAATTGAAAAATTGAAAATTTTTCAAAAAGAAAAAAATGCTATAAAATTTTTTTTTTTTTTTTCAATAAAAATGTTTTTTTCTCAATTTTTTTTCGATAAAAGAAATTCTCAATAAAAGTTTTTTTTCCTTAATATTTTTTTTCAGTGAAATTCTTTTTTCTCGATAAAAATCTGAACTTTTCTGATTTTTTAATTTTTTTTCAGAATTTTTTTTCCCCTGCAAAACTTTTTCAAAACTCATTTTTGAGGCATCTGGAAAGACACTGTTATTGTGTGAACAAACAAAACATGGACCTGAATGTTTTGCTGTTTCTCCTGCACTGTGATATGATATCTGCAGGCTGTGAACTGATGAGGAGGAGCAGATTCTCCAGCCTGGAAAGTGAAACAGATAATCCTTCAGCTGGAGTCGTGATAACGACACGACCAGAGGCTCCATCAGGCTCCATCAGGCTCCACGAGGATCCACATGACAACAGCCGACTCCCCTGTGACGACGGAGGAGCTGCTGGAGGAGCGAGGCGTGACAACAAGCAGATAAAGGAGTTTTATTTCTGTGCGTCCTTTATCTTTCAAGGGCTCTTTACATCCTCCGGACTCCACGAGGTGAATCCGGCCTGGCCCGTTTCCACACAGATGAAACAGGCCGACGGCTCGCTGCAGCGTTTCATCTCACCGCCTGCTTTGCATTTTCAAAAGCATCTCGTCGCCTGCCAATGTGTGTGAATGAGCGGTGTGGAAAATGAATGTTTTGCTCATCACACACGGTTCTGATTCTGTGGTTTGATGGACAGAATAACAGCTGCAGTCCTCTGATGACGGGACAGAACCGCTCCACTGGAACAGAACACTGAGCTGGGACTCGTCTCCAGGAGACGGGCAGGAATGTTGAGGGTTCGTCATCGAGAGGCAAAGGACGAGTCTGTCAAGGTGGCCTGTCCTCACAGGGTGAATAATTATCTGCTTTAATTAAAGCACATTAAAGCCTCTGTGTGTGTGTGTGTGTGTGTGTGTGTGTGTGTGTGTGTGTTAGTGAAACAGAGCACACACACACACACAACGACGACGACGACGAGGGATCGGTGTGCACTCATGTGGGCTGTTTGTGCAGCATTAACACATGAGAACGTTTGTGCGTTCATGCGAGATATCTGGACGTGTTTACATGAAGGAATCTGCTGTACACACACACACACACACACACACAGATGATTCACAGTCGGGGCATGATTCACAAAGTCACGGAGGTGGAAAGAGTTGATCAACCTTTTGTCTCCAGAGCTGCTTCTCCACATGTTTTATCTCGTTTATCATCCCTACATTTTATTTCATTCGGTCACATGTTGTAAAACCAGAAAAACATTTCAGCAGATTATATTTTTCATGCAGCGTTTCCTTTGAAAAACATAAAACGGCTCCATGCGGCCAAAATGAACCACTCACATCGTTGCAGGCTGTTTTCAATGTTCAGTTTTATTGAAACCTTCTGAACACAAACACTGAAACAGACCTCAGATCTGCCGCCCGTCACAGGCGATCACATAAGAAAGCGTCAATACTCGATCGGCGTTCGGTACAAATATATAAACTCCTCGCACGTTTTCTGTTCACGTGGAACAGACCCGGGAACACTGCGGCCGCCACAGAACACCTCCAAGAGAAAACAGTGAATCAGAGACTGAAATGTAGAAATGAACAATAAAAAGCTGCTGAGATCAAACAATCAGAGACGAAAGGCTTCAACAGAAACTACAAACTGTTCACAGCATTTAATGAGTTCGAGCAGTAAACTGAGGTGAACTGGAGCCGAATGTAACGCAAGAAAACAATCGTAGTTCTGCTGCAAGTCGTCAGGAGGTCAACAGGATTCTGACCTTTAACGGATAATGAGATGAAACGGAACATTAACGAGAAATATTTAAGTAAATATTAAGTTTATTGATCTGAAAATCATTTTAGATCCATTTTCAACGCAGAATCTTTGATGGATCAAAACGTCTTTGTGTGCAAATCTGGAAATGTTCGATTAAAAGATTTAATAATGACAAGAAGTACAAGAAATCATGTTAACTCGCTAACTAGCTAAGCTAATGTTATCAAATTTAAATATAGCATTAGCCTTTGATAGATAGTTATCTTGCTATCTAGCGAGCTAATTCTGAAGTCGACTGAAGTACGTAGCGTTAGCTTTTCCTCGTTCTCTCTCTAACTAGCCACGTTGTAATTTTGATTTTAAAGCACAAACTGTCTTTATTTGACTGACGGCAGCTGAAACGTGAGGACATGAACTGGAACAACGTGAAAATCTAAACACTGTTGATAATCAGCATCCGTGTTGTTCTGCGAGTATAAAAAATAGAAGCACAGACTCTGTTTATATCATCAGGACTGCATTCAGTCACATGTACAGTTAGCTTTTCGGCTAACTGTGTTTGGCAAGCTAATAACTGATAAATGATGTGAATGTTTCCACGTATGAAAATTGGAAACTTTTTAAAAAGAAACACCAGCCAGAGGCCGAGAAAGAATAAAGTTCACGGTCACGTGTGGTTCTGGACTGCAGCGGTCGAGGTCTCTGATGTCGTCCTGAGGGTGAAGGAGAAGAATCGGACACAGAGTTCAGGAACAGAAAGACTAAATCATACCAAGTGTAGATAGAAGGAAACATGAGAGAGACAAAAGTATAGACAGAGATCAAGACAAAGGGTGAGGTAGAAAAGCGACGGAGGAGAGTGAAAGGAAAAAGAAAGCAGGACAAACGTAACCGGAGCCATAAAAACAGTCAGAGTAGTTTTATATCCAGCGCTAGAAGTCGTCCATCGAGAACCAATCGATGCGAGCGTAACGATCCAAGACTCCAAACGAAGTCTGACCTGAAGATGGGAGGCCAAAGAAAGCCTCGAGAGTCAGATCCATCCCCAACCGTCACCAGTGGACCAACATCTCCTCCACGTGGACGATACTGCTCACACGGCGAAGTCTCCGTACCCCGTGGGGCAGAAGGCGGCACTGCGGAGGGTGTCGAGGCAGTTGACGAGGATGAGCGTGCCGGTCAGGTGCTTCCACCTCTTGGTGATGGGGTTCCTCATCTTGTCCAGGCCCAGGTGGAGCTCCTGGATCACGTCTCGGTAGCTGTCCCCCACGTGGGCGGCCCAGGTCAGGAGGAAGTCGTACGCCGGCTTCCACATGCACTGAAGGGTCGGGACAGAAACAACAAGGAGTCAAGCTAACAGCTAGCTCAAGCTAACAGCTAACTCAAGCTAACAGCTAGCACAAGATGTGCCAGAAGGTGCAGGTGTCTGTTCAGGTCTCACCTCGTTGTCCAGCAGGCCGTTCTTGTCGCGGTGCGGAGCCTCATACGCTTCCATCTGCTGTCTGGACACTCGAGCGAGTTTCTCGGCCAGCTCCCTCCACCGCGACGCCACCTCCACTGCCGTGGTCAACAGGACGAAATCCAGCACCAGCCTGGCAACCAGACCCTGGCAGTCCATCTTCAACAGCGCCTGACGGGGACAAGAGACGCAGTTTGTTGTTTTACCATCATAAGCTTCCACACACGAAGGTTTAAAGGTTTACAGTCAGTATTAGAGACTTAATGGAGTTCAGTCTCCAGCGGTTCACATGAAATGGAACAACAGCAAACATTGAAAACACAGTTCCTGGAGAAAAACCGAGCGTCTCTGAAGTTTAACCCGTCCTGTGAGCAGTACCGGGCCTCAGGCTGCAGATGACCCGGTTAAATGAGGGTTGGAAAATACTGAGCTTTAACAAAAGCAGCTGACTGGAAACAACACTGCAGGCCAGATCTCCTTTTCTTCTTCAGAGAAAAGACACTCGAGTGTGTGTTTGTGTCCACAGATGAGATCTGGGCTCACATCTGCAGCAGCGTCCTGCGGTGAAACCTCTGCAGGAGGTTTGTCTTTCAGTCGGACCGGGCCGCGACACCAGTTTACACAAGAAATCTCAACGCAGGCTCAAAAAGCACAAGGCTGAGAATAAATATGAGGCACGAGGCCGCCATCGCACGTGAGCTGCGTTAATAAGCTTTACGTGATCGAGCCGGTGACTGACAGCCCAGACAGCTGGACGCCTGAAAACACACTGACATGGACTGAAACTACGACTTCAATGCTGATTAAATTCTTTAATTAATCAGTTGTTGGTGAAAAAAGACGTCTCTTAATGTCCACAACTTTAAGATACCTTCAGTTCAGCGTCAGAGGAAACCAGGAGATATTCACACGGAACAAACTGGAATCTTTTTCTTACAGCGACACGTGAACAGATGAATTAAGAACCAAAATAGCTGGTAATTAATCTAAAAGCTGACAACTAATCATTAGCTTCTGCAGCTCTAAATTGATTTGTTGTTTTGGTATAAAATGTTGATCAGAGGTTCAAAAATTTACATTTTAGAGGCTGAGATCAGAGATTTTTTAATTTCTTTCCATCAAAAAACTACTGAAAATGATCAATGACAGATATTTGAATCAATTAATTGTTCTGTTTTTCATAAAATGTACAAAACTTGTTTCCTAAAGCTCCAGATTTCATCCTCCATTGTCTTGTTTTGATCATTTGGCCTGTCTCTCTTTAAAAACAAAGAATTGATTATTAAAATGGTCGACAACTAATGGATTCATTAATTTGTCAAATATTAAAGTAATATATGATCTGATTGATTAATCAGGATGTGACCACACCATTTCAGCTTGATCATCCCTGAAGACCACAAACTTTCACAGAGAAGAGAAACAAGAAAATATTCACATTTAACAAGTTTTTCCTGATGACGCAACATGCAAAACTACGTATGTTCTTTTTTAGTTACGATCTCATGTTGATACGTGAAGTTGGATCTGATCTGATACCATCATCGAGCTCTAAACCTCACTGGGATCATTCAACACTCGACTGAAACATTAGTTTTCTTGTAACAAACGCAGCAATATAAACTTACTGAATAGTTTTTTTGTTCCCACAATAAAATCTTCTTCCTGTTTCATCACATAATTGATTTGTGGTCTCACAGTTTCAGCTGAACTCATTTTGGAGGTTTAATTAGAAACAAACATTGAATTCATCAACTCTTCTCTTGTAAAGTGAAGAAGTAAAAAGTACATTTCCCTGTGAAGAAGTGTACATGTAGCTCCAATTTGTACTCGAGGAAATGTACTTTTTACAGCTGACTGTTCTTCCACACTGACTACTGAGTTTAATAACGTCTCTGTAAGATCTGACCAGAGGTCAGCGTTGTGTTCAGTGTCGCGTGAAACTCGGGACAGATTCCTCTTAATGGCCGTCAGCCCGACGGCGTCCCGAACACGACGTGATTCATCTGGTCCGACTGCCGATGACTCAGATCCACGAGGAACACGAGGAAGTTAATGTACTCTGTTTCTCTGCTTTTTATGCAAATCGTGTTTCAAGATTTCTCCCCAAAAATGCTGCAGAGACGAACGTGACCGAGAAAATAAAAAATAAAATGTAAAAAAAAAAAAAATATTAAAGACATTTCAGAACCTTCGACTGCGAAGCCTCGACTTAATTTAATGGAGCTCGAGTGATTTACAGCGAATCAGCCTCGCTGTCAGTCAGAGGCAGCTTCAAAGCAACACACACACACACACACACACACACACACACACACACACACACACTCCAGCTACCAAAACACTGTAATCTGAATAAAAAAGACAACATTTCCAAACGTTTTACGATCACACAGCTGTGAAACAATCGACAGTTTATATGAAACAGCGACAGAAACGTCGGGAACAAAAACCTCTTCCTCTGACGGATGCATCATTAGTCTCATTGATTATTGATTATTGTTAACCAACAAGTCGTCATCTGTTCAAACAGATGACACTTAGTCACTTGGTATAAATTAAATCAAAATTCAAACACATTAGTGCAAGTAAACTCTTTGAATTATGAATTAAATGCAATAGAATTATAATTAGCGATAACAAATGTAAGATTTCCTGCGCCGTCGTTCAACAAATGGCCATAAATCAAAATATTACACACGATTATTGGATGAAACATGTAAAAGACTTAAACACAAAGTCTCCTGAAGGCTCAAAAGATTATATCTGCTGTCAGTTAATCTGCAGATTGTTTTCATGAATGAGCGATTGTTAAAAAAAGAAGTTTCCGTCTTAACTTTCCCACAGACCAGACAGATTATCACCTCCTGAAGTTCTCAAACCAAGACGTTGCATTAACTGTCACATGTGAGGAGGTAAACACATCGTATCCTGACATTTTGTGAAGCAGGGATGAGAAAATATTAAAAAACCTCTTCTCTCAATCAACTGATCATCATCGCTCGTATGTTTACTGCACTCAGGATAAATTGCAGAAGATGAGAGTGTACATAAGCAAATACTCTACAAACACATGTGCATGAACATTTATTAATATACAACAGTTGGAAAACAGTTTTCTAAGATCATCTTGCAGAGAAAGGATGTCAGAAGAGGAAACAGCTGCAGAGAGCTGGATGGGATGAAACCAAACCTCCCACATGTAATCAAGGTGAATTAAACCTTCTGTGACTCTGCTGCTGCCGTCAAGTGTCTCTGATCCAAACACCTGCACTAATGGAATCAACTCCACTAAGTGCTGATGTATTATTCATCCATTTTATACCCCTGATGATTAATTATTAACATCTCTGTGCACAAGACTGAAGGTCTGCTTCAACTTTCTGCTTAATTTGGTGATTTGGAAAATAGAGTGATGGAAGGCGACGGACGTAGAACTTAGTTTCCTCAAGTACAATTCAAACACACCTCACATTAAACATTATATTGGTTGTTCTGTGTCTCTTTGTAGTTGTTTGTAGTTGCTCTGTGTCTCTTGGGGTTGTTATGTGCTTCTTTGTAGTTGCTCTCTGTCTCTTTGTGGTTGTTCTGTGTCTCTTTGTAGCTGTTTGTGTCTCTTTGTGTTTGTTATGTGCTTCTTTCTAGTTGCTCTCTGTCTCTTTGTGGTTGTTCTGTGTCTCTTCGTAGCTGTTTGTGTCTCTTTGTAGTTGTTATTTGTCTATTTGTAGTTGTTATGTGCTTCTTTGTAGCTGTGTATCTTGTAGTTGTTTGTATCTCTTTGTAGTTGTTCTGTGTCTCTTTGTAGTTGTTATGTGCTTCTTTGTAGTTGCTCTCTGTCTCTTTGTGGTTGTTCTGTGTCTCTTTGTAGCTGTTTCTGTCTCTTTGTAGTTGTTATGTGCTTCTTTCTAGTTGCTCTCTGTCTCTTTGTGGTCGTTCTGTGTCTCTTCGTAGCTGTTTGTGTCTCTTTGTAGTTGTTATTTGTCTATTTGTAGTTGTTATGTGCTTCTTTGTAGCTGTGTATCTTGTAGTTGTTTGTATCTCTTTGTAGTTGTTCTGTGTCTCTTTGTAGTTGCTCCATGTCTCTATGTGGTTGTTTTGTGTCTCTTGTAGTTTGTCTGTGTCTCTTTGTAGTTGCTCCGTGTCTCTTTGTGGTTGTTTTGTGTCTCCTGTAGTTGTTCTCTGTATCTTTGTAGTTGTTTTGTATCTTTATGGGGTCCCCGTGTCTCCTTGTGGTAGTTTAAAGCCTCTATGTCACACTTCTCTACGTCTCTATTGTTTTCTGTCTCTTTGTAGTCGTATAACAAACAGATAAACTGTTAACAGTCACTTCAGTGGCCTGTGACGACTACACCTGTTCAGTAATCCACTCACTGTCACAGTGTGTGCATGTGTATAAATCCTGTTCATCACTGTGTCTGCTGGCGTTTAAAACAGGAAGAACCTTTTAATCTGAAGGTCACGTCATTTCCATTTATTAGAATAATCTATTTTTAACAGCCTATTCCGCTTCCTTCATCTCGCATCTCTTTTATCTGCAGCTCTGTTATGACGTTAATTAACCTGAATGACCTACAATGAAGTTAAGAGACAGACATGATGAATTATTTGGTTTTGAAACAGGCACCACACAACAGCCCAGTGTATCTGTATTCAGCCCCTCTCTCTCCTTGTCTGCCTCTATGTCTCTCCACCACCTGGCCCACGAGCACTCTGGCCTCCTCCTGTGATGTCGTCCGTCTGCTGATTCAGGCTTCACACAGGTTCAGCTCTAAATATAGACACACACTTGAGCCTGCTGTCTGGAAATGAGCATGATGTGTTCAAATGCAAATCAGGAGCTCCCAAAGCCGGAAGGGCTTAAAAGCAGAGAGGCACGACAGGAAGGAGCTTCAAAATAAAGATCAGTTGGTCGGAGAGGTGGAGTTGTTTACCTTCAACGCGCAAGTTTTAGTCTGATTTTGGTGGAAAAACTTCTCCACATCAGAATTTGGTTTAAGTCATCTCGCTGTGAGACATATCTCGTGATCCAAAGAGAAACAGATGGAGGTTAAAGGTCGACATCTTGCTCAGAGACACTTTGTCAGCTGTTGTTTGACGTGCACAGTTCAGTCTTCTCCTTCATTTTGACTTCCTTCCTGACAGTTTTATTTAATCCCGCTCTTACAACTGGTGAAATAATCATGTTCTCTCTCTGCAGCTGCACAACGACATGTTTTATTTATGGTTTACTCTGTTTTTACTGCTTCCACATTATTAAATAACAAGACACTTCTGGTCTAAAAATAGAAAACAGTCGGCTCTGTGACGGGCTTAAATGTCTGAAAAATATGAGTTAGCGTCGACCTGCAGGAAGCCCCAGAGCAGCCGGACAGACGGAGCTGACAGCTGACCAGGCGGCTGTCAACTAAATGAGCTTCTCTTACAAAAGCTTCAACAGGACGAGGGAGGAGGAAGAGATGATAGAACCGACAGGTAGAGAGGAGAAGGACAGCGAGAAATGTCAAACAGGACAACTAAAGAACAAAGAAGAAAGAGAGAAAGAATGAATGCTTTTTTTATGTTAAACTTTGTTGTAAATTGTTTGAAAAGGTAACTGAAATATCAGTTTTGCATAAATTCTCTTTGAAACCACAAACTTTCAGCCTTCAGACTGAATTCAAAAGCAGCTTCTTCCCCAACGAATAGTCTTTATATATGATTGCATGTGCTCAACTCTTGTGGGGAGCTGAGATACTATATTTAAAACAGCGCTGGAATCAGAAAACCTGATGTTTGTCTAAACAGAACGACAAAAATATGTTCTGCAGCATCAGCAGGAGGCAGTGAACTCCACGACAAGTTCATCCTCACAGCGGTCAGCGGGTGATTGTTTCTGAGACGGTCACATAGATCTGAAGTATAATCATCTCTGGCTGTCGCCTTCTTCATGCTAACCTTGTTCAGCTCTTCCTTTAACCCAAGACGACCAGCAGCTGGCCAGTCAGGAGAGGCCGGAACCACCGAAGAGGGTGGTGTGTTTACTGGGGAAAATACAGGTCACACCAGTCCTTCTCCCTGACCGCAAGAATATTTCTGAGCATGAACTGTATTTCAACCCACAAAACTACAGGGATTTGTTTCCAAAAATCTACAAAGGATGTATTCCCTGCAGCAAAAAACATCACTGACGCCACGAGAAGCAACGTTAGACTTCAGGTTGGGATTCACATCTGATGTTCTTCATGTTTAAACAACAATGACTCGCCCAAAAAATGAGGAAAGCAGAACTCACAGGCACAAAGCTTAAAATACACATTTCTTCAGTGGAGTTTGGTGAAAACAACTCCACCTGATAAGATTCTTGACCTTAAACACTCGTCTCCTTTTAACAGGTTGTTTTCTGGCTTCCTGCTCAGTCTAATATGCCAAATCCTCAAGGTCCGTCACCAGTGGCACAAACACAACACAACACTTGTACAGAAACATTCAGCCTCTAATTGGTTGCGTTTGGTTGAGATGTCCCGTTAGATGAAGTCTGGCAGTGATCCACGCGTCCTCGCCTGCTGCTCTCCAGTAAACACTTTTGCTTTTGACTCTGCAGTTTCAGATCAATCGTTTCCTCTGTGGAGCGAGTTACTCAGCAGGAACTGACAGGAGGGTTTAATGTGAGAACCCCTCAGAGTCTCCCTGCAGTTTGGTCTTACTGCTGTGTTGATTTCACCTGACAAAAAGACGTTATTCTGAAACTATTTCAGCCGCAGAGGAGCTCGTGTTTCTCTGACACGTCTCTAGTTTGTGGTACTGTTGCAGCGTCCATTTATCTTTAAGTAAAATTCCTTCAGTGTTGTGTAAGATTTTCCCCTCGGTATCGAGTGTGGTGTTGAATATTAATATTCTTCAGAGTATTGAAGTAAAAAATTCTGGTATTATGACAACTCTGGTTTCTGGTCCAATAAATCTGCAGCAGTCAGGTCCTGATAAAAGGTTTGATGTTCAAAATGAATTGTTTAATTACCATTTTTATCGGCACAGTGGATTGAGGCGTCTGTTCATTTATTAAAATGTCTCATTTTCGGAGCCATTTTATGACTTTTAGACGGGAGTCTACAAGCCGGGGATTGATTACGTCCCCCGCAGAATTGATTCGCCCCGCCTTTCTGCATGGATCTATTATTAAACGACACTGCTCCATTGAAGGGACTCTTCTCATTTGTCCTCTGCCGTCGTAACTGGAGCCGCGGCGTTAAAAGATCTGCCGGGGCGGTGTCGGATGCCCCCGAGGCCTCCAGATCTGTCCTCATCAATGCCAGCTCACATTTCACATGAGAACACCTGTCGGCTGGTGTGGAAACGAGAAGGGAAGAGCTGAACCCTGAGGAGAAACCGTAAGAGCTTCTTCTGCTGCAGCACTTTCATTTTTTATGTTTCAGACACTCCAGAGCAGCAATTAAAGTCAGCGGGGTTACAGCAGAAATATCTCTCTGCTTTGCAAAAATCCCCACAACTTCTCTTTGCTTTGCACTTCTGCAGAAGCCAGAGTTTAGATTCAGATACATTCTCGAACCTACACCAGAAAACAAGACGTGTCTTCGTCTGCCTCAGAAATCAACAGGAAGTCCGACACATTTTCACACAGGCCTTGTTGTGAGGGGATGTTCAGGGTTAACAGTGCTGACCAGTGTTCCTGTGGTCCAGCTGCTAAACTGATTAGCTCAACACGTGAGACTCTAAGATTAGCAGACTTTTGTTTGTGTTCCTGTTTAATAGAAACTGGTTTACACAAAAAGAGATGGATGTATTTTGGGCGCTGTTATGTAAGCAGAACAGCTTCAGATACAACAAAGTAAAATACACAGAGAGCAGCACATAACAGGCTTTCGACTCCCAAACCACAATGAAATATTAAACATGAATCCCAAATCCCACAAATACCTCCTCAACTAGAATGAATACAAAAACACATATAACTTCATTCCCTTTAATGTCCTCCAGAGTTTCCTGATGAAGGGACAACTTTACTCTGTAGAACTCTGCATGTTTGATGACATGGAATCCAGTACAGAGGCGATTTACGGAGTTTAGCTGCTGTTAGACAGTTACCACTTGCTCGTTCAGCCATGCAGCTAACGTTAGCAGTCCAATTAGCTGACTAGGCCCTGGGTTGCCAGCAAATAAATACCCCACCTTAGAATCGTATTCCCTGTCGTTGAATTGACAGCCATCAGCCACAGGTTCTGACCTTGTGGTGCATTCAAGTGCAGTGCGTAATGTCAGAAATCTATATGCCAATAGCGAAAGGTTGTTTGAACTGTTTCCACTTCACACATCCCTTTAACCAAACCCATTTTTTCTGCTTCCTTGCCTCCCGTCTCATTACAGAAACCTCGGGGGGGACAATAAAGCAAAAGTGTCTCCAGTTGTTGCTTATCATCGACTCCCATTCGACCCTCGGTTCATCCCCTTGAGATCAGATAACTCCCTCCCATCCTTTCCTGGCACATCTGTCCGATTAATTTATCTGCGTATGCAAGAGCTGCTCAAAGAAAACACACATTAAATTGCATCTTGGACCCATTGGGGTTGAATTAGACACTTTTATTCAGAACATTGTCCAGATTAGCATAGATTTGGTTATCTCTTGCAGAAAAAGAGCCGCTCCAACTGGATAAAAGCCTCATTGTTGAGGAAAAGCACCAAGCTCCTTGTTTCCTCATCAAGGATTTTAAAGCCAGAGGTTCTGTGCATGTTTTATTGAGCAACACTCGTATAAGACGAGCTATTTTCTTCCTCGAGGAGAGGGTTTAGTAATTCAAGCCTGTGTGACTCACTGGACCTTGTTCCTTCAGCCTGATGACAATTTACTGCTCTCCGGGGAAAATGTCGCAGGGAACACACACACAACTACACAAACCACGGAGTGTTTACAGCAGAAAACTGAGCTGTGACTTTCTGCAGCAGGAACAAATACTTTGAGATAAAATACGGGAGAAATTCAGCCTCAAGACAACCTGTTCTTTTGAGAAGACTACATCTACTTTCAGTGGAAACTGATAGGGAAGCAAACAAAACAGACTGAGTAAGAGATAAACTGCAGGTTCCAGCTTCTTAAATGTGATGATTTACTGCTTTTTTTGTTGTTTATCACAATAAATGAGGAGTCTTTGTGTTTTGGACTGTTGGTCAAATAGAATAAGCAATCTGGAGACGTCATTTTGAGCTCTGGGAAACTGTGATGAGCATTTTCCGTGTTTACACTACAATAATAATTGACGGATTCATCTTGTGTGAAAATAATCGTTAGCGGCAACCAGAGAATAATCTCATATCCAAACTAAAGCCAAACCCATAAATCCAGAGCAGAAATCAATGTTTGGTAACACTTTACAGGTCCATAAATTTGATAGTGAGCAGGTTGGAATTACAAAGCAACATGTTGAAAACAATATTCTGTTATTTTCCAGTAAGCAGTTAATAATCAGCTTCTTTAATATCTTTCCAGGAAACTTCTAACTTGTTCCTGCTAAACTTCATTTTTATTTCCGACTCGTTTCTGTCTTACTTCCTCTCAGCAGGCCGCTGAACTGAAGTCAGTCGTTGCAGCTTAATTTCCAGCTGGTTTCTGTTTAACTTCCCTTTCCCTCATTTTATCGTGTCGAAATATTTCCAGTAAGTTTTGAGCTAATTACCACCTACTCCCCATAAAATTTACAGACCTGTAAACGTAAGTGTTACCAAATGTTTCTGTCATCGTCAGACGAGGCCACGAAGGCTGTGAAAGAAAACGTCTTGTCCTAAAAAGGAAAAACTAAATGAAAAGTGTCTGAATCCCCCAAATATTCAGTTCAACAAAAGTATAAATAAAATCTTCCAGCTCTTTAAGTTTCTAAAAACATCAAATATGTCGAGTGAGTTTTGGGAGGATGTGCGTCTCAAACATTTTCTATTTGATGTGGTACTGCAGCTGAAAAAACTGCCGTCCTGATTTTGTCGGATTTCGCTGGAAGAAAACATCAAGGAAGCAGATAAAGATGAAGAAGACTGTGTTGAATCTAACTTCAGAGAAACATGAAGAGAAAATGCACAAGTTTAGGAGGTTAGTGTGTTTAACTGATCTCCTCTGCAGTCTCATCTGTTTGGGCTATAAATAATTCTTAAATTTGTTATTAATTCATCTGTTTCCTTTAATAATAGATCAGTCATTCAGAGCAAGTCAGAGAAAATGCTTGTTTTTTTCTGACAAACAGTCGAAAGTTTTTGAGAGTTTAATTTTCTGTAAATCAGCGTTTAATTGAACCGACTTATTGTTTCAGCTGTAACGTGCGTTTCTTCTTCATTCTGAGCATTTTAACCTCAAATCATTGTTGCAGAAACACAGCGAAAGTCACCGTCGCCTGCTGGTTTTGTCAATAAACAATAACTTTAAATTTAATTTGGTGTGAACAGCTGGCCGAGCATCATGACATTACGAAATCATGTTTTGGCAATTGTCCCTCTAACTCGAAGTGAAAGATATGTCCGGGTTTATAATCTGATGGACGACCATACAGTGGTCGAACACTTCTGAAGAAATCTTTCCATCAAGGTCAGCAGGACGAATTTCTATATCGTCCTTGGTGATGAAAGCTTTTCTGACTTCAGAAGAAAATTGCTGGACTCCTGTGAAATCTGTGTGTTCTCCTTTCATAAAAAAAAGAAAATGGAGCTCAGCAGAGTCAAGGATGGAGCCCAGTTCAAAGATAAGAAAACCAAGGTGCTCTTTGTGCACACACATAGTTTAAAGCCTCAGCAGGAGCTGAAGGTAGCCGCCAGAATAAAATCCTTTCATAAAACATAAAAGCGTCCCTCCCTCGCTTTAGACTCAGTGAGATTATGTGGAGGTCGCACGACTCGCAGCCAAACAGGGCGAGGGAGTCCAGGTGAGGAGGCACGAACAGGAAATGAGTAACGCTCTTCTTCACCTCAACAGTGGCTGTCAGAGGAGCATTTAGCGAGGCTCTTTACCTCCAGCTGCTCTGGTGCCCGCCATCTGAGCACGTTTCATCAACTCTGCCCGGATAAACAGCGGTTGGAAAATGTACTTTGCTAAAGTACTTCTTGAATAATGGTGTCTGGCGTTGGAAATATCTCGAGCCAATTTTTGCTTCCCTGCAGGGCGCTGGCGCTGTCGGAGAGGAAAAACACATCGAAGCCTGCGTGCGTTTACTTGACAGAGTTGTTTTTCGCCCAAACTGCAGATGTTAACTTTTATTTCTGTGCCTCCCTTTGGAGGATTTTCTCCTCCAACACACCCCCATTCCTTTCATTTTTCATGGGATGGCTGTTCCCGCTGTGAGCCACCTCAGGCTGCAAGACACGTTGTTTACCATTCATATGACTGAGCATAAGGACTCAAATCCAGCGCACACTCTGATTGTGTCGTATCGTCCAGGCGGAGGCGTGAAGAAATCATGTCGAGGGCCAACGCAACAGTGAGGCATTAATCAATCAGGCGGCGGGTGACTGACTGTTTAGGAAATTAGATTTTTGTTCTTTTCAGCTTCAACAAAGCTGAACTAATGATGCAGCCACCATCTGAGGGACACTGATAAAAGTGCTCGTCTTGTAAATAAAATCTGCTGCAGTGTTATGGAAATGTTCTTTTACACTTATCTGTGCAGTAAATGCTTTTGCTGAGCATGAATGTTTTCTGAATAATGCAACACTTGGAGGATACAGGGGGAGCAGCTCCAACTGCAGGACTTTGTGTACCTTATTCTTCTGTTCAAGGACAAATCAGTGATTGTGAACTCGCTCTATTCTCTCCTAGAACAGAATGAGAAGACACTTTCAGCAGCGCTGACTGTGACTTTGTAAAAGACTATGAGGAAACAAAGTGACGTCATTAAATAAAAGAAATATGTCTGTTTTTAACACTTAAGATTGTTTTCTTGATTACTCTTTTGTTTTTAGTCTTTAATGTTTGATTGACCAGCATTTCCTAAAGCCCAAGATGACATCCTCAAAATTGTATTGTCCACAACCGGATAAAGACTTTGAAGCTCAGTTTTGTAGTTTCTCCCTTTAGGCAAAAGAGTTACAGCTTCACAGTTCATGACTGACAAAGGCTCAATACCATGTGAGCTTTTCATAACCAAAACACAAAGCTTAGATGTGATATTGTCCAAGTTCCACACTAATTCCTGCTCAGAATCAAGAAAACACAAAATGGGAGGGACTAAAAAGAGAATCAAGTCAACTTTATGTCACACAAGCAATCTTATCTTTAAGGCTTCTGCCAGATCTGTAAAAACAAAATAAACATGTTTTCAGTGTCTTACCATCATGAGTTCCCTCTGGAAGGACTTCCTGTCCTTGTTGTCCATGTTCGTTGACTCCTCTTTGAGTTTCTCCAGAACCGACGCCACCTTCTCGGGCTCATTGTCCAGCTCGGTCCGGCAAAAATAATTCAGAGGCAAATTCCCGTATCCGAGGGCATCTGCAAACGCCCTCCAGTTGCCCACATTTTCCATTAAAACCGTGCGCACGGTTGCGTAAATGTATGTAAGAAATTTGCAAGGCTTGAGGATCTGCTCCAGCAGCATCGTGGTTGTTAGGTCCGGCCCACACCAATAAATGGGCTTGACTTTACCCAGAACTAAAACGTTCTTGGCATGGACGAGGCCGACCTTTCCCTGATAGTATCCAATGTACCACTCTTTGGTCCGCAGTTGCCCTCGAAGTTTGATTTTCTCCTCGCTCAGTAAAGCAATAACATCCCCCTTTTTGTACTCCAAAAGATAAGTGCTCTTGTGCTGTCTAATCACCGTTTTGATCAACTTGCCAAATTTTAGGTTGGTGATGCACCGGTCCTGAAACTTTGGGTATTTGGATGTGACAGCAAGCGGCGAGAGGACAATCTTATCCACCTCTTTCTTTTTCAGAAACCTCCTCTGACCTGTTATCCTCGCTCCACTTTTAGGTGGCGGCGGTGGAGTTTGGACACAGAACTGGGTGAGGATACAGTCCAGAGCATCCTTGACTTGAACCCTGAGAGTGAAGTCTGAGATGTTGTTGGGGTCGTGTGATGAGATCATGTACAGCAGCCTGCTGACTTTACCCAGTTTCACCTGAAATCCCCGAATCATCCCAGCACCCTCGTTTGCCTTCACCTGGTAGTTGGACATGTTGGAGTATAATCCCACCTGGAGGTCCTGAGGGAACCCCAGAATGAACTGGTGCTTCCCCCACAGCTGGAGGGCCACCGGCGGGGTGGAGCTTGCCTGCCGGCCCACCTCGTTTACCAACAAGGTCTTGGGGGCACAATCATGCCCAAACATGGCCACGACTGTCTTGAAGGACGGGTGGATGTGCTTGGGTCCGTAGACGCCCAGAGTTACTTTCCTCTGCATGTGATCCCAAACTGTTGTATTGTGGGTGATGTACTGTGACTGAACCACAACAGCCACATACATACAAGGCTCCAGACTGTCCAACTGCACCTGGACTGTATCCTTGTAAATGTAAGCATTTGGGATTGGCGTGTAAGGTCCTTCTTTGCAGTCGCTTCGAACACAAAGCACCTCCACAGTGTCACAGCTCTCCTTCTTCACAGTTACCAACACCTTCATCTCCAACGTGATGAAAGACTTGGTCTCCATGTTGCTGAGTTTGATCTCCACCACAGGGCTGACAGTGGAGCAGCGATCATTGTTGAGCTCCAGAGGAGGGTCTAGTAATGCTTTCATGGAGATCTGCTGATGGTCTCCATGGCTGACATGACCTTCCGGGATGTGAGCACTGATGTGGGTGTCCGGGAGCTGAACAACTCCTCCGTTACTGTCCAACCTGCACACGATATTGGTCTCCACCGGCTGCGTCTGACCCCATCCAGGACTCTGGCCAAGGGAGTCAAGGTCATGGCAAGACCTGGCTAGCTTTCTGTGGTTTAACCAAGCAGTCCTGAAGTCCTCCCTGCTCTGGAACTGCTCCGGTACAGGAGCCTTAAGGCCTGTGAAGAATCCCGAAGAGGGTAAGGTTGGGTTTGACTGTGCCTGCAGGACTGAGAGTTCTGAGAGACTGTGGGAACGTTTACTCCTGAAAAATGGGTTATCCCTGTGGAGGTTTGGTAAAACCTCTTGGTTTGGGCTGGTGGGGGTGGTACTGTTAATGTGGCAGGTGCTGAACCCATTGCTCATGATTGCACCGGTGTTAAAGTTGGAGCAAGACGACGGAGATGCCAACGCATCAAACAGAATAAGATCTGCTGAGTTCCTCCCTCCTATATCTTTGCAGTTTTGATCTAACGGACAGATGAAGGGGTTCACAGAAAAAGGACTGTTGTTGTAAAGTGTGGAGGGTCTGAGGCTCATCCCCGTCCACTCCCCCAAACCTCCAAACTCCTTCGACCCATCCTCGTACCCTTCACCAAGACTGTCAATCATCCCACTGTCACTAAGCGAGGAGTTCCTGAAGTTGACTGGCTGGACGTAAGCGGCGGGGATGTAGCCCATTTCCGTGTTGTTGTGGGCATACCACCAATCCCCACCTGATGTGTCCAGCACGTAGAGGTGATCACCTTTGGAGAACTTCAGCGTTGTGAAGCTGCTTGGGCAATAATCCTTTATGGCGACCACTTCCTGTGCAGCTTCATAGGAGGCTGAAGTGTCCAGCCTTAAGGCACTGGGAGAAGGCACTGTAAATGAAAAAGATAAATCGAAACTTTAATAATTAATGATGCTGAAGTCAAAGTCCAGATACTTGTGTAAAAAAGATCTTTATTCAACTAATTTTGTTTTTTTAAATAATCCATAATTCCCCTCAAATGCATTCAAACTAAACATAAGCAGGAGAATGTTCAGATATTTGTGTTCAGATGCAGGAAGGAAACAAAGTATTTGTACCACCTTTGGCTTTTGTTTGTCTGAATTGCAAATAATGATTGCAAAGCTTGGCACTTTTTGGCTTATTGAACAAAACACTGCAGTTAACAGTACTTATCTTCTGAAACAAAATCGACATAATGGACCAGTTGCACTAATGAGATGAGGGTAGGTCAGATCAGACAAACAGGTTTCAAAGCCATCCAGAATACCCCCAAAATAACATGAAACCTTATTTTTAATCAGTCCGAGTAAAACTACAATATTCTCAGAGCACTAGGTAAGTGTACAAGCAGATGAGCTGCATAATTTACTGCATAATCTACTATTTTTAGTCCTGCTCATTAGCGTATATGGAGCATGTAAGCAAAGCTGTAATGAAGTGCAACCAGTGAGGCGAAAGAGCCGGAGAATTAATAAAAGCACTTTCAACAACACGATTGAGTACTATCACCGTGAGAGATGAAAATGGCAAATAATTGAAACTCTACAGCTTGTTGTGTGATCTGACCTTTGACATCGTTGAGACTGGCTCCTGTGACGCCTTCGCTGAGGTCGATAAGCGTCCCCTCAGACTTACAGCGAGGGAGGATGTGGTTGTTGTTGGTCACTCTGATGATTCGATGGGCTGCCATGGCCGGTACTTATTGTAGCATTCGCTCATTGGCAGCTCTTCATCTGGAGGGGAAACAAACAAAGGATTTTAGGGCGGGAGAGCGACCAGCCAGTTATAAACACATCTACATTCAGTCACATCCAGAGAGACTTCCCAAGGAAGCGCTGGAAGAGGAAGATTAATCCTCCAGATCGCTAACACAGTAAGAGCCTGCAAAGGTCAACGCAGCTGTGGCAGAATATAAGGCTGAGAAATATCACTGCATTTTTGAAGGAAGTGAAGGATGTGTTTGAGAAATAATGACTGCCTGCCGAACAGTGAGAGCTTTTTTTCTAAATCAATACAAAGACCGTGAGCGTTGAACTGCAGGAGAAGGAGAGAGAGATGTGATTTAGAGTGAGAACAATCGAAAAGCAATAAATGAATGAAACCAGAGGAGATTTAAGTTCTGAGTGAAAGTGAGGAAGGTCAGAAACATAACGTCAAGAATGAGGTGGAGACGGAGCATGGAGGCCTCCCAAAACACAACAATATGTGGACAAAAACCTTTGGTAGCAGTCTGAAGCTTTAACAACCAACGCTCCTCTGGTTTCAGGCTTTCCAACAGAATTTATAAGCCTGAGGGGATTTGCTCAGTAAGGTCGAACATTCACAGTTGTTGTTAATGTTCAGTCTCTAAACCATTAAATATGTTTAAAAATTTGCTTCAAATATATTCATTTAGATGGAATTTCTAATAATCTGCTCTAATTTTTCCAAGGAGTGAAAAGGCACAAAAAGCAAAAGTAAGCCATGTTGACAGTGTTGCCCTTTGAGGGAGCATTTAGCTGGAGAGACCAAAATGAAGGACGCTATCAGAGCTAATTAACTGCTTTGCACCATAAACTTCTATTCAACTCTTCTGTTGGTGTAAGAAATGATCTATGAAAATGAGAAATAGTTTGCAAACAGTTATGAGACTGAAATAGGTCAAATATATTTTGAAATGATGTGCAAAAAATGCCAGAGGCAGGCAAACAGCTACTGTGACTGACTTGAAGATGTTCCCAGATGGCTAGCATGTTAGCGGTTAGCACCGTAACTACACTAGTTGACCAACCAGTCCAGGCATGGGGAACCAAGCGAACAAGCTTTCAAGCTAGCTAGCTCAGTTAGCTTAGATTCTCTCTTCAATAACACTTTTTTTAATGTTACGATTTACAATCTTGGGTAAAACATTTTAACACGTAAGAAGCTACTGTGACCGACTACCTCCAGCATGTCCCCAAATGTCTAGCATGTTAGTGGTTAGCTCGCTAGCTAAAGAAGTTCACAAACTAGCCATAGGATAGAAGACAATCAATCTGAAGATTTGTTGGTCAGGACATCTCTGCAGCTCTACAGCACATCATTTAATGCTGTAGTTATTATAATAAAATACATAAAAAGGTTAGATACCCAACATAAGAAGCTAGTCTGTCTGCAGTCATACTAGTAGGAATATTTTCCTACAGGGAGTTTAAACCAGACATCTCATCCTTCTCTGGCTTTATTAGCTCCACTGCTCGGTCTGTTATGAGTATTTACATCTGTGATCGTATCAACCAAGTTACCAATTTCCTTGACAGAATTGAGCTGTGATTCAATTTGTGTATGAAAACACACAGTCGGCAGAGGACTGTAATCTGATTAGAGCGGCAGCGAGAAATAGTTTTGCTGCAAAACGTTGTTCCCTTCAGTCACGAGGGACCTGATTATTCCTGCAGGATGAGGCGAGCGGCAGCGGCGGCGATGGGAACATTTGCATTTGCACACTAATGATGCCATTTTAATCTGATTAAAGCAACACAGGCTGTAGAGGCTGCCATGTTAATGCCTTTCACTGATTATCTTCATTAGAGCTTCAATGTTGGGGCTGAATGTTCCCATTTTGATTCTGATACAGGTGTTCGTCTTTATAAAATAAGCTTTCATTAGCAAGATCTGATGCCTAAAGCTGATCTGGATCTGATCAGCTGCTCAGAACTCCCTTTGAAAAAGCATTGATTTAACTCTCTCTACACACATCAGAGCAAAACATCACAAAAAATGCAGAAAAATTCTAATTTTTGTGACAGATGTTACTGTTTTTCTTGTCTCTAATTAAAAAAATGAAACATCTGTGTATTTCAAACAGTAACAAGGCTGTTATGTGCAAACTTGTGCCGACACATGACTAAAACAACAGCCCAAAGTCAAAGAAAACTACTGCTGCGATAATAATTGTAGGTTAGGGGTCTGTTTTCAACATAATTTCTTAAACTGTGATATGCAGAATTTTACCATTTATCATCATCTTGACAGGCGAGTGTTTGTCCCTGAGGACAACTTTTATCTGATGAGATAAAACTTTCAATTTGGCCTAATTTTTACAGCCACAACCATAAAAATGGTCTAAATTCAGCTGCATGTAAACACGAAACCAAAGATAATCATGATATCTATGTTATAGATATAGCACCTGGTTGGTATCTCTGCTCACTTAAAACAAGTTCTCCACTACTTCCAGATTATATTTTGGAACCACTTTCTAATGTTTTCTGCTTTTTGTTGGTGAGAAATCCTAGAGGGGCTGATCATAATGAAATTTTGAACATCCTCAGTTCTTTTGTTTTATTCAAATGCAAAATCTAAAAATAAAAACTCCAGAGGGAGAAAACAAAAAAGACAAACTGGTGTTTGCTTGGCAGCGAGGGGAGGGCAGCGTACGACAGCGACATTATTATGCAACAGATTAAGAATTCATATCCAGTTTCTAGTATCTTCACTTTACTACCATCTCTTGAACGACTTGAAAGCCACTCAGGAGGGTTGGTTTGCCAATTTGATGACAGGGAATTCAGTAACAAGGTTCGGCTCTCGGCAAACTGGGGTCTCACGTTAGTCAGCTGACAGGACACTAACGTTAGCTGCATGGCTTAATGTGCACATGGTAACTGTCTCGAAAAACTTTCCTCTCTTCTGACTTTCCACCTTATTCCTGGTTCAAAACATTGCTCCCCTACGAACATACACCACAGAAGTTTAGCCTTTTTTTAAACCTCTGCAGCTTTAATCTGCTCTTTTATAAAGGAAGTCTGGCAGAACTGAGCAGATGTATGAATTCTTGTGTCTCAAAATGACGGGAAAAAAAGTGAGACAGTGGGATTGCTTCAGAGCGCTTCCTCTCTGGAGGTTGAGTGAAGCTGTAGCAGAGGTGCACTCTGGGATGCAGAGCATACAGTGAGGAGAAAGTGGGGCTTGTTTAATGGCGGCATCTGTTCACCTGGGAGCCCGAGCTGAAAGCCCGTCAAACTCCTCCGAGGTGACATTTCATTTTCCTGCACCCTCGCTGCTCGTCGGGGATCGTGTCGCCCCGTCAATAAAACCCCTCCTCCCACTCGAAAATGAGCACTCAGCGGGCAGCGAGAGCGAGGCTGCGATCAATAACAAGCTGCCAGACAAAAGACACTGTCACAGGCTTTGATATAAGACTGAGGCGAACCCCGCTGAATGCAGCAGGAGGTGAGGGCGGTCCTGACAGCTACACAGGAAGAAAAAAAAAGCAATTGGAAGATGGCAAACGCAGCAGGAGCTTCAGTTCAGAATCCACACTGAACCTCCTGGAAGCTGATGGAAAACTGACACAGGCAATTAGAGAAACAGTTCAACGAGACTGTGATACCCCGCATGCAACCGCTACAAGCAGGACTCTTTACATTTTACATAACAACACAAAGCATGTGCAGCATCGGGGGAAATGAACTCCATTTTACTTTTGTTTCACTTCACTACAGACGAAGACGAAACACTTGAAAGGAAACTTTCAGGGGATCCTGGCAAACTGCCGGAGGGTTTGTGGGTTAGCCTTCCTCAAAACTGGAACATCTTTCCCCCCACTGGTGCGTTAATATCCGAGTCGGTGAAATACTCTGCGTTATTAACTCATTTGAGTCGGGCTGACAGAGTGGAGGAGCAGGGAGGACGCCGGGGAGTCGAAAGTTTAATTAGCCGAGAGTCGGCCGGGCCTAATCCCTGGATGAATGTTGTTATAATAACCGTTTCCAGAAGCCATATGCTCACAGAGACTTTATCGTTTTTCCATCACAGCTGTTTAAAATGAGACAGAGAATGAGACACAGCAGCAGAGGCCTGCAAACAAAACAGATCCTATCAGAAGCATGTAATATTTAAGTTTAATCTACTGCTGAATTTCATGTGTTAGTATGCAAACAGGCTGTAATCCGAAGATCAAAGACGGAGGCTGAAGGGCTAAAGTCTTTTAAATCAAGATCAAACAAACCAAAGACTCGACTGCGTCACGATTCTTCACCATCAATTTAACAAAATTAAATGAAAAAACTTTAAAGGCTCGTTAGCTACGTCATTAGATGAAATCTAACATGTTTCTTCAGCTCCTCCCGAATATTGATAACGTGGGCTCTTTTCCTCTCTTGGTAAAGTCCATTAAGATAAAATAAGCTACAGAGTCATTCTTTCAGCCATAAATAGAGTCAAAAAAACATCCAAACTCATCTTCCTTTGACTTTAAACTCCATTAAAGGTCAGCTCTTTCATCCATTTTTCAGGAAACTGAGTGCAGGCTTAATTCAGTCCTGACCTCAGGGACAGAAACACATTAGGTCTACTTGAATCAGGTACAGGACTGGCCGTCCTGTTGTGGCCCGAGGCGACGCAGCTTTGCTCCCAGCATGCATTTGGCCGTTTGTTTACACCTGTGATCAGCCAGCAGGAGAAACAGACAGGAGCTCAAGGAAAGAACGTCCTTGGACGGAATAAAACTGATGGTGCGAGATCTTTAATGAGCGGTTTCACCTTATATTTCAATTGAACATGCATGAGTTTATTATTATTTTGATTAAACTGCTGACATAGTCATTATTTGATATACTCAAGTAATTGGCAAACACTAAATTTGTTTAAAAACCTTTTAGATTTTGTGTGGCTTTTTATTCTGTTTTCAGTGTACTCATAAAATGATTTCCAAAGTAGATGAGAGCAGTCATACGTCACTTTCTGTCAGCCACGCCCACTTTTGAGGGAACCCAAAAGGGGGAGTGGTCAAGAAGTATAAATGTAGGCGTTTGCTGTGTGTCTATAGTCACATAAGTTCCGTGTGCAATCATTAAATCTGGTGTAAACTGCTTTAAGATTATGTTAAACACACACACACCTTTCGTTGGAGTAACTAATTTCTTCTGGCATAAATTTCTCATTTATTAAAGTGCAAGCTGTAACTAATTTATGATGAATCATGAAAAATTAATGGTGTGTTTTTCCTCCGAATCAAAACATTTCCTCTACATTATGATGTCAGAAGATTGCACTTATAAAGGCTTGAAGCGGGTTTTCAAAGTCCATTTCCGTCAGTGGCATCAGGGAATTGAGGAGATGAGAAGATAACTGATAAACAGATAAACATCATATCCCACAGGCTGAGTTGGCAATTCCTCTCTTTCTAACTGTCCTGCTGCAGCTTTGTTTCATATTTGGGGTTTTATGTTTTACCTGCAGAAATAAAGAAATTAATGAATAAAAAGCCTCAACCTGGCACTCGGTCAACTACATTAGTTTGCAGCGCCGCTCTGCTCCCGCCTGCCACCATTCATCAGTTGAGATATTCATCCGTAAAATATTACAATCGCTCCTGACTCCCCTCTGGAAGGTCTTCCAGGTAAATGAGTGCGTTAAGTGCCGAGTTTTAGTGCCGCTGGAGGAGATTCTTCAACCACCGGCGGTTTAAGAAGAGATCTTCACACTCAGGAAGAGGAAGCAGCATTTTTCACGTGTCGGCAGTTCAACTTCAGGGCAGCAGATAGTGTAATTTTTAACATTAAGTATGTTGAATGCAATAACTTTCCTAAAATGTCTCCTTTTATAGCAGCCAAGTAGCAACGCATAAATCATCAGATGGATGATGAAATAAAACTCTGTAATGGTCTGAAAATGTGTTCATGTAATAAATTCAGGGGAGAAACAGAGCAGCTAATTACCAAATTATCCAGCATTTATAATTCCATGAAAAGGGTTTAGCATATTTTTAACGGATTAAGTCATAATGTTGATGAACAAAGCCTTGTGTTGTTAAGTAAGAATAAAAGAGTTATGAGATAATTAGGATATGTTGTTACATCATCAGGTCTTGTTTGTGGCGACAAAAATGGATATTTATGATAGGAACGTTACATGTTTAATATCTGACCTTCATATTAGGAGGTGTAGGAGACGGTTGAGTTTGCATGCCTCAAGTTCTGCCAATGACCACAGTTACACAAATGTTACACCACTGGATATCTTAAAGACAACCTCAGGACTATTTCTAGGAGTGTTTATGGGGACAAAAAAGAGATATATATTCCTAAGACAAGCTGCAGCAATGTTTGTGAAGACAAAACTGGGTGTTACTAATGAGATCACAATAGCAGTGGATGGACAGCAATAGAATAGATCACGAGAACATGATTGAGATTAGCATGGCCAGTGATAGCATGGATATTAGAACGGACAGCATTAGCATGGTTTTTAGCTATGATATTAGAATGGATGGCAGCAATAGCATCGGTATAATGGTCAGCAATATCATGAATATAAGCTATGATATTAGAATGGGCGGTCATAGCAAGAATACGAGCATGGACAGCAATAGCATCGGTATAATGGTCAGCAATATCATGAATATAAGCTATGATATTAGCATGGACAGCAATGCCTTAAGATGTGACTTACATGCCTTATTGTCACATTTTAGCAACAGCTTTCACTTTTTAAGTTTTAGCACAAAATTATAGGATAAAAAGCTATTTGGCAAACAGTGTAGCTCATCAACATTGTCAGTTAGTGACTCAGAAATATGTAAAATATCCTGACAAAACACCCAAATACACTGGAGTGGGGCTTTAATGAGTTTTTGAGGATTTGCATGACAGTGGAGTTGTCAGAAAAATAAAGTGTAATAACTCATCAGCAGAAATCACAGTGGGAGTTCTGGATGATAACTGTAATCAGGATGTTCTATTTGTTGAGTCGGAATAATTACTGTACATCAACACAGTGAGCACAAAGTTAAAGCTAAACACTGCATGAGAACAGCTGGTAAGTTCTTTTGCATACTAAGATATATTATACAAAACAAAATATATCATCCAATAATATGATATATATTCATTTTAAAATGGGCAAGACCACAAGATGAGTAAGACTTTAATTAAGTTTGATGCTTTTATTGTCATACTTTTACTTCAGGAAACTTCTTGCATGCAAGACTTATTGGTAAAACAGTATTTCAAGACTGCGGTGGACCACTGTGTGTGTGTGTGTGTGTGTGTGTGTGTGTGTGTGTGTGTGTGTGTGTATGTTGTGCCAAGCGGCCACTAATTACAAATGGAGTGCGCCTTCACACGGAGCTGGAAAACGATGACATGAGAGTTTTAAGGCTTAGCCTCATGGGAGGGGGATGGGAAAGTGTAGTAAGTGTGTGTGTGTGTGTGTGTCTGTGTGTGTGTGGTCAGCATCACTTTCAGATCAGTTTGTATGTTTGTAAGTTAAACAGAGGCAGGTGTGGTGAAGAGAAAGAGGAAGGAGGGAGGTGAAGATGATGTGATGAAGAGGAGATGAGTGGGAGGAGGAGGAGAGTAAAGGCTAAAGGAGGCAGCAGGATGGGCAAGGAAGAGGGTGAGGAGGGAAAAGACTGGAGAAAATGAAAGTACATGGACAGCTATAGTATGGATATTAGCATGGACAGCTATAGTATGGATATTAGCATGGACAGCTATAGTATGGATATTAGCATGGACAGCTATAGTGTATATTAGCATGAACAGCTATAGTATGGATATTAGCATGGACAGCTATAGTGTATATTAGCATGGACAGCTATAGTGTATATTAGCATGGACAGCTATAGTATGGATATTAGCATGGACAGCTATAGTATGAATATTAGCATGGACAGCTATAGTGTATATTAGCATGGACAGCTATAGTATGGATATTAGCATGGACAGCTATAGTATGGATATTAGCATGGACAGCTATAGTATGAATATTAGCATGGACAGCTATAGTATGAATATTAGCATGGACAGCTATAGTATGGATATTAGCATGGACAGCTATAGTATGGATATTAGCATGGACAGCTATAGTATGGATATTAGCATGGACAGCTATAGTATGAATATTAGCATGGACAGCTATAGTATGGATATTAGCATGGACAGCTATAGTATGGATATTAGCATGGACAGCTATAGTATGGATATTAGCATGGACAGCTATAGTATGAATATTAGCATGGACAGCTATAGTATGAATATTAGCATGGACAGCTATAGTATGGATATTAGCATGGACAGCTATAGTATGGATGGATATTAGCATGGACAGCTATAGTATGGATATTAGCATGGACAGCTATAGTATGAATATTAGCATGGACAGCTATAGTATGGATATTAGCATGGACAGCTATAGTATGGATGGATATTAGCATGGACAGCTATAGTATGGATATTAGCATGGACAGCTATAGTATGAATATTAGCATGGACAGCTATAGTATGGATATTAGCATGGACAGCTAGAGTATGGATATTAGCATGGACAGCTATAGTATGGATATTAGCATGGACAGCTATAGTATGAATATTAGCATGGACAGCTATAGTATGGATATTAGCATGGACAGCTATAGTATGGATGGATATTAGCATGGACAGCTATAGTATGGATATTAGCATGGACAGCTATAGTATGAATATTAGCATGGACAGCTATAGTATGGATATTAGCATGGACAGCTATAGTATGGATATTAGCATGGACAGCTATAGTATGGATATTAGCATGGACAGCTATAGTATGAATATTAGCATGGACAGCTATAGTATGAATATTAGCATGGACAGCTATAGTATGGATATTAGCATGGACAGCTATAGTATGGATGGATATTAGCATGGACAGCTATAGTATGGATATTAGCATGGACAGCTATAGTATGAATATTAGCATGGACAGCTATAGTATGGATATTAGCATGGACAGCTATAGTATGGATGGATATTAGCATGGACAGCTATAGTATGGATATTAGCATGGACAGCTATAGTATGGATATTAGCATGGACAGCTATAGTATGGATATTAGCATGGACAGCTATAGTATGGATATTAGAGTGGACAGCTATAGTATGGATATTAGCGTGGACAGCTATAGTATGGATATTAGAGTGGACAGCTATAGTATGAATATTAGACTGGACAGCTATAGCATGAATATTAGCATGGACAGCTATAGTATGGATATTAGACTGGACAGCTATAATATGGATATTAGACTGGACAGCTATAGTATGGATATTAACATGGACAGCTATAGTATGGACATTAGACTGGACAGCTACAGTATGGATATTAGCATGGACAGCTATAGTATGGATATTAGCATGTATAGCAACTCCATGGATATAAGCAGGGAATACAATAGCATGGATATTATTAGCATGGACAGCAAGAACATGGATATTAACATAGACAGCCCAATCATGGATGATATTAGCTTAGATCGCAGAAGCTTGGATGGTATCAGTGTGGACAGTGAGAACAAAGATATTATATTATATAGATTGGATATCAACATGAAAAGCAATAGCATGGATATTAGCATGGATATGAGTAGAAGGAGGAAGAGGGACAAGATGAGGAAGACATAAAGAAAACATGAAGGCAGCAGAAAGGGGAGAGGAAGATGAGGAGGAGGAAAGAGGGAGGAACCAGCAGAGGGAGGATGTGTTAGAAATATTTTACCAAAACATTTAGGACACACACACACACACACTCACACTCATACACACAAGAAGAAAATCAGCCTCAATCTAATCAAATAGAGTTGTGGATGACAGCAGGCTATAAGACAATCTGTGTGTGTGTGTGTGTGTGTGTGTGTGTGTGTGTGTGTGTGTGTGTGTGTGTGAGAGAGAGAGAGTGTGTGTGTGTGTGTGTGCGTGAGTGTGTGTTTCAGACCTTGAGGCTGCCTGATACAGGGACGCTGGGAGGATTTTCAGCTTATCAGATGACCTTTTTGGCCGGGCTGAGGAGGTGCTGGAGACGTGGAAACGCTCCACAACACACTTGCTAATTGTCAAATTGTCATTTCCATTAATTTATCCTCCATCTGCTGCTGAGATTTCCTCTGAAGCTGCATGTTTTAATGCCAATTCATGAATATGTATGGGCACCATCAGCAATATATCAACAATATCACAGAAATTAAGCCACATAAAACGCTAAAAAGAACAACAAGGCTCAATAATAGGCAACACAACTCATAAAAGGCATTTGACCACTATGTAAAACAGTAGAAAAGCCTTAATGCACAATACAATACATAAACTCACTGTAAACCAGCAATAACACCATGAAGAATCACTACAGAGCACCACAGACAGGTAAATACGGGAATATCATAGGAATATTAAAAGAAATGTTTAATTGTAATGAAGCAGAATTCCTCTCTGGACATTGTTTTGCTAACATAAGGGGGAAAATGAGAGAGTGATTGGTTTAAAAGCTAATTAGAAGTGATCTATAAATTATATAAATTTGATTGTAGTTTAAACTGAAATCTGGTTGGCTGGCAAATCATTAAGCTATGGAGCACCAGAGATAGATGACTTTAGAAAAATCACATATATGCTTATTGGGTTAAAGCTGAATTGCTCCTCAGACAGTGTACTGCAAAAGTAAGTACAGAAAATTAGCTAGATGTCGTTTGAAGAAAAAGTAAGAAGTACTTGAATGTAAATTTGATTGTAAAGTGAATGGACCCCTGCTGGCTAACAGATAACTATAGCAATATCAGAGGGATAGTATAGAGATGTTTTATGTGAGTGAAGCCGAATTCATCTCTGTACATTGCTCCTCTAAAATCAGCACAAAAAGTAGCAAGTTATTGGATGGAAATATAATTCAAATGCACTTAAATGTAAATGCTATTATCTTTTGCTGGCTACAGCACCACTAAAGAGCACCAAACACAGGTAAATACAGGAATATCGTAGAACTTTTAAAGAGATTTTTTCATTGAAATGAAGCCGAATTACTCTCCATGTGTTGTTTTGCTAAAATTACTGACAGAAATAAGAAACTGACTGTTTTCAAAGCTAATTAGAAGTACTTTAATGTTAATTTGATTGTATTGTGAACTGACCTCTTACTGGCTGAAGAATCATTTGGCTATAGAGCACCAGAGAGAGATATCTACAGGCATATCATTTAAATACTTGAGAGATTCTTCATTAGAGTGAAGCCGAAGTCCTTTCTGCTAATGTTAATGCTAAAATCAGTAAACAAAATAAACATATGATTGGTGTAAAATAAAGTTACAAGTACTTGAATGTAAAATTTGAATGAATTCTGAACCGACCTCCTGCTAGCTGAAGCCTCGAGCGCCAGTTAACGATAACAACAGGAAAATCACAGGAATGCAACCGAGATTTTTCAAGAGAGTGAAGCCGAATTCCTCTCCGCACATTTTCTGCTAAAATTAGCTAACATAATTGAAAAACGATGTGTTTAAAATATATATTTAGACGAACTTAAACGTAAATGTGTGTGAAAGGTGGTCGGAGCTCATGAAGAAAGAATCAACAGAGCATCAGATACAGGAATAACATAGACAGAGATTTTTCATTAAAGTTCAGCCGAATTCCTCTCCGCACATTTTCATGAGGAGAGTGGTGAACAAAATGAAAATAATTCGGTTAACAATCTAGTTAGAGGTACTTTAATGTTAATTTGACTGAAATCTGAGCCCACCTCCTGCTGGTGGTCCCAGTACCAGAAAAAGATAACAACAGGAATATCACAGGAATGCAATCGACATTTTTCATGAGAGAGAAGCCGAATTCCTCTCCGCCCATAGTTATACTAAAAAAAACGCGAGCAAATAAGGAAATCCATCGTTAAAAAGATAATTAGACGTAAATACGTGTAAATTACGTTGTAATGTAAACTGACCTCTTGCTGGCTGGAAGCCCGAACGCTCAGAGTAGGTGCGAAGTGAGCAGAAAGGTGAAGAATGGGAGCTAACGGTCACTTCTTCTTCCTTTTCCTCGTTGTTTCTCGCGTCATTTGTGTCGAAGATGAAGAAGTAAACGGTGAAAAGTGTCAAAATGGTCGAATGGCAGCTCGTCCCCGGTCCAACAAGTGTTTAACGATAAATCACACGGCGTCAGTCCGCTCTCCGTGCGTCCCTGCTCCGGTCTGAGGAGGAGGAGGAGGAGGAGCCGCTGTGGTGGAGGAGAGCTGGTGGCGTCACGAAAAGGGGGCGGGGCCACACACTGTATGTACAGTCTAACTGCAGCATCAATATAATTAATTATCAGGGTTTTTTTACATACATTTACATACATTACATTACATTACATTACATTTTATACTAATTTAACCAAAAGTATCTGAATACTTCCTCCACCGCACACTCAACTATCAAGTAATCCAGTAGTCATCACTCTCCTGTGTTTTCTGGTTTGTTGTTGTTTTGTTTTGATCGTATTCCCCCCAGAACGAGGCAGAGAAGTGGCACAAACTGGGTAGACAGATGGATGAAAACAGATGGATGTCAGCTCATTACTTCAACAAAGTGCCACTCCGTGATCAGACTGCATGATGTCAGCCCGCTAATGAAGCACAGAGGCTCGCTGAGAAAACTGGGCTCGGTGAATTTTTTTGTTATACTTGTAGAACAATCAATATATCAAACACTGCAACATGCTAGCTCGGCGGCGATGCATTCTAACAATGGCCATGTTTGATTTTTATGTTCGTTATTTAATATTTGGTGTTTTCGTACATGTGAGTGAGAAATCAAGTACACAGCCGCGGAATCTATCTTTCAGCAGCTAACTTTAGCACAACGCACACAGCCCCTGACCCAAAGAACCAGTGAGTGGCAGTGGTAATGACAGACTGTGGTTAAGTGGCTAACTGGTTAGCCCAAAGCACAGAGTCCTTGTGCCCAAGAAAAGAGCCACTGCGGCAGCAACACACTCCTGTAGCAGCTAACTTTAGCACAAAGCACACAGCCCCTGAACCAAACAGAGCTGCGGTGGCAGAAACAGCCTCCTGTGGTGGCTAACATTAGCACAAAGCATACAGCACAAGAGCTGAAGAACAGAGCCACAGCAGCAACAGCCTCCTCTAGCTGCTAATAGCCTCCTGTAGCAGCTAACTTTAGCACAAAGCACACTGCTGCTGAACCAAACAGAGCTGCAGTGGCAGAAACAGCCTTCTGTGGTGGCTAAGGTTAGCACAAAACATACACCACAAGAGCTGAAGAACAGAGCCGCAGCAGCAACAGCCTCCTTTAGCTGCTAATAGACTCCTGTAGCAGCTAACTTTAGAACAAAGCACACAGCCCCTGAACCCAACAAATGAGCATGCAGTGGTAGCATCAGCCTTCTTAGGTGGCTAACACACTCTGGTTCTTTGGCCGCTAACATTAGCACAAAGCACACAGCTCCGGAGCTAAAGAAAAGAGCCTTGGCCGCAGCAACAGCCTTTTTAAAGATGCATCTTAGTATTTTTAATATGTATTTGATTTTTTTTTTTTTACAGTTTTTGCTGTTGATTACAATTATTGATGGATTTGTTTTTATTGAAGGCCCCTTAATAGAAATCAAATTGTATCGTAGCAGAGTTTATGGTATCAGCAAATAGCATAACATCGTCCATTGTTGGGCCCCTTTTTCATGGACAAAAACAGCAGACAACAGTCCTTCTGAATGTCCATCACACTTCCAGAAAATAGAGCTAATAACCAAAATGAAATCGAATTTAACAGCTCCGGTTGCTGCTTACATTTTTAACAAACGGCGTCATAAAAAACTGCAAATAAAGGCACTAAAACTGCCTTTGGAGCCAGTAATGATCAACAAATTGTGTGAGTTTAAGTGGCTCTATAAATAAAGCCGAGTGGAGCTGAGGGGTAAACGGTCCTCTGCTAATGAGGCGCGGTTCATTGAGAGTTTGGTGAATAAACGCTGTCGGCGAGCTGAAATCCCTCTGAGAGCGCTGTGGTCTGCGTGGAGCCATTAAGAATAACAACAGCAGCAGGAGCCGCTTCCAAAATGTGGACGCTGCATGCAAAACAGATGAGCGTTTCAGAATGAAATATTAAAACACTGAGCTTTCCATTAATACAACACATGAACAAATTATATTTTTATTTCAAGAAATATGTCGTCGCATAATTCACGAGTCTGAGGAAAGATGGAGATTGAAAAAAAAAAACTTAAAAGAGCGTAAAAAGGCTGCGGGGGACAGAAAAAGCACCAGCGTGGAGAAAAACAGCAGCTTTCATCCGTCTAATGACCTTCCTCTTTCATCTCATTGACAAAACCACTCAGACGATTTGTGCTCTCTGCTGCACAAAGCTGCTGTCAGAGCAGAGGGATGCTGCTCTGGAGCCGACTGGAAAAGACGACGCGAGGAAGAAAAAATGTCTGGAAATCAGCAGAAGTTTGGAAATGAAGACGCTCTGCATGTGAGGATTTATTCATGGCTGCTGAACGGAAGCTTCTGATCGCCCGCTGAGACTGTTTCCCCTGATTTTAGTGATTCCTAAAAGATAATTCACTGTTCATTCGGATGCTGCAGTGACGTTTGTGTGCCATATTTTTCTCACCACAGCCGAGTCTTTTGTTTGCCTAAACCTGAACAGAGCATAAACACAGAGTTGTGACAAGAGAGAAACAGAAAATTCAACCTAAACAGACATTAAAGGGATATTCCGGTGTAAGTTTAATCCATGGTCTAAATCACCGTGAAACTGTGTTAGACTGCCTCTCGAGAGATCAAGTTAGCAGACCGCTAATTTATGGAGTTTTATCAACCTCAGAAACGACCGCACGACAACAATACACTGCAGTAAATGGATCCAAATATAAACCGCCACCAAAAAGCCACAAATAATGCTCAGAACAGCACCAAACTTCAGCAACAGTACAAATAGGGTCTCAGCACATAGTCCGGGGCATCTAACCTCCGCTAGCTTAGCTGGATTTCTATTGTGAAGCTAAAAACAGATTTCAACTCTCCTCCATCGGCTTCCGGGTCGGGGAAGTCCTGATGCGACGATTACCGAGTGCGGTTAGAAATGCTCAATTCCGTTCTTTTCCCTGTCCGCTCTCGATAATAACTGTTATAAACTGGCAGGTAAGACACATATGAACTTTGATTGCTTTTCCATGGAGTCATAATCATACATTTTCATCCATGAGCCGCGGAACTCTACTGCACTCGGTAATCGACTCGTCAGGACTTCCCGACCCGGAAGCTGATGGAGGAGAGTTGTAAATCTAGTCAGCTTTTCAGTAGAAATCCAGCTAAGCTAGCGGAGGTTAGATGCCCCGGACTATGTACTGAGACCCTATTTGTACTGTTGCTGAAGTTTGGTGCTGTTCTGAGCATTATTTGTGGCTTTTTGGTGGCGGTTTATATTTGGATCCATTTACTGCAGTGTATTGTTGTCGTGCAGTCGTTTCTGAGGTTGATAAAACTCCGTAAATAAGCGGTCTGCTAACTTGATCTCTGGAGAGGGAGTCTAACACAGTTTCACGGTGATTTAGACCATGGATTAAATTTACACCGGAATATCCCTTTAAGATGCAACGTAAAGGAACGTCCAGTTTGAACTTTTCTGTGGTTTTGCAGAGACGTACTCAGCGAAACATTTATAGTGGGGATATTTCAGACCGTTAGAGATCTACTGGCAGCAAGAGAAGAGCAACAACATAAAACTGGAAACTAATCATAAAGAAACGTTCAACATTTTCGATGATTTGCAGAATTGCCAACTTTATTCTGGCAACACATCTGGACAGAGACGGGGAGCTTCAGCAGGACAGTTGGAGTTGTAATGACTTTATAAAATTGAAATTCATAATAACAATAACTCTGAACCTGAACTATCGCTATTAAAATTCTCCTCCTGGCTTCATCGCCCCAATCTCTCTCCAACAACTGCTTCTTCTGTGAGTCTTTGTTGTCTCGGATTGTACAAGTTGCAGCCGATCACCTGTTGGTTTAGCTTTTCTACCTTCTGAACAAAAGGTAATACTTCATCTCCTTTTCTCTGTTTTCTCGGGTCATGAAGCACCGATTTCAAGCACATTTGTGTCTCTCTGCTGCAGCGGCAGCCTTATTTATGCAAGGGCCATCTCTCCAGCACTGAAATACTTCTTTTACTGCAACCCACTAAATCGAGCATCAAATGCAGAATATCAAACACTTTAAGATGCCTGAATGCAGCGAGCTCAAAGACAGCAGAAAGAAAACTTGACTTTGATCTGCTCCAGCGTGGAAACTTGTAAAATCAGAGCTCTGCAGCGTGTTGGCTGCCTGTTCCCCCTCAGCCGGGCCTCTGGGAGCTTTTAAAGGCGGCACCAAAAGTTTCCAACAAGATGGTTAATTAGACCAACAGCTGGAGACCAACAACAGCAGAGCAGCGTCTTCTTTCACGGCCGACTTAATCAGGTGGAAATCAGGCGTCGGAGCAGCAACCACTCGTGCTTTTTATTTATATTTACATCAAGCAAGTCTCAGAGGTCAAGTGTGAAAAAGTCTCTACGTTCAGCCTTCATGTGTCTGAGTTCTGAACTTATTCAGCTCGTGTTTTCGTGGCTCAATCACATCCCAAAAGCTGCAGGATTTCAGGAAACACCGGCCTTTCTTTATGTCCACAGGGTACATGATGAATGCTGCAGCAGCTTCAGAGAAGTGGAAGTGTGTTTGATTTATCCTCCGCCCTCCGCATGCCTCCTCATTCTGCACCGTCAGCGGCCGGCGGGGATGTGATGGATATCTGTGAGGCGACGTATGAAGTGACTGGAGACCAGCGCGGGGCTCTGATAACCACTCAGCAGGTCCGGGTCACCTCTGGACGTCCACGTGTTTCCACCGTCTCAGGCTAAATCAAAGGAGGAGACGGCCAGCTAAATCAAAGAGGCTGAAGTTTTATTACTCACAATGCAGTGCTGCACCGCAAATTATTCACTCACGTCTTTATTTATGTTATTATTGTTTATTTGCTCCAAAACAATAAGAAGACAGAGACAGTTCCGGCTGCTCATGTGGAGACAAAGGCAAATGTTTTTCAGGAGACCTTCAGACATTTTGGGCCGTGCTTGTATTTGTGGCAACAGCTGAGTTAGTCGGACTCATCCTCTGAGAATCATGAATGTTTGTACCAAATATCATCCAGTAACTGATGAGATAAGGGTTGAACTTTAGATCGCACAGCTTCACAAACTCTCTCTCAATCCACCATCAGATTTGTCACGTTGATTATCATAATCGTCAACATTTCCTCCAAGAAACTTTGCATATATGTTAAACAGAATGACAGAACAGCAGTTTGCATCCTAATGCTTGTAAATTAAGCAGATTTAAAGACGTTTAAGACAAAGAGTAAAGCCTAAAATCTTTCATAGAGTCAGAAACACAAAGAACTGTCTGTACAAAGAGGTAAATGTTATTCCGTTGAACACGTCTCACTCAGAAGAGGCCGTTGCTGCCCCGAAGTTCAGCTCTTATTAGAGGCTCAGACTGGATTCGACGCGTCTATTCAGCCGGGCTGAATGGGAACTGTGGGACCTGAAAAGGATTCTTTCCATTCACTGCTTTATCAAGAAGCCTCGCTATCAGCCCGGCTCGCTTTGCATCAGAATAACCGAGCGTCTGCTTGACAGCCAGGTTGGTTCTGGGAAGAGACTCCAGGAATTTGGTTTATTTCAGATTCTGTCTGAATGCAAAAACGAGGAATTCCTTATAATGCGGTGGCCGAGAATTTGTTCCAAATACTTAAAATACCAGCAGAGAAGGTGAGAACTGTGGCAGATCTTGTTCAGAAGTAAAGGGAGTCACACCTCAATGCAATTCAACATTTAACTTAAAGAGAGAATCTGTAGGAAGTAGAATCTGACGACATTTCCAGGCATCGTACTTTTCATTTTCCCGAGGAGTCAAAACATTATTTTTAGTTTTATTGGCAACTCAAACTGGTTATTTATCGTGGAAAGTCGGAACATCTCAGACAAAAACCAGCTACACCTCACATTAGGGACGATACAAAAACTACCTTAAAGTACAATAAAGTCACAGTAATCTGTGTTTTGGTGCAGAGTTCTGCTTAAAGTCGTGTTCAGTATAAAAATGCAGGGAATCTGTATTTTCTGCTGAGAGAACAGGAGCTTTCATCTTCCTCCAGCAGTATTCTTCTATCTCTTCTTCCCCCCAGCCACTTCTCTCTCTCTCTCGCCTCCATCTGTCCGTTCACTACATCTCCACACTTGAGGATCCTCGACCTGTTCACGCAAAATTACGTATTCATCACTTCCCTTCAGTTGCAGCAGCGGGGAGACGCCGCGGATTAACCGGCTGTATCTTCAGGCAAACACACACACCTGAAACCTGCAGCCTCTTCTGACCTGAGGCAGCACTTTTTAAGGATTTGGTGTGAATACCGGGTGATAAATTCATCACATTTGCATTTAAGCAAAGTGTAAATCACTAATCCTCAGTTTTATGGACAAGCTGAATATTCACAGCCTTTTATTCATCATTTCTTGTGTTTTTAAATTGTCCTTGTCGGCATTTTATTTATAATCCTGTCTTCCGTCTCCCGTTTGAAAAACATAGAAATCCTCTCTGATAACATGATGTAACCAAATGATGCTACTTCATGAAGGGCAGCCTTTAAATCCTTAAATCCTCAAATCCCTGGTTACTAAATGATTACCATTTTATTCCCTGGATCCTGTCTACACCAACCGCATCCACACAGCATTCACCTCCTGCTGCTATTATCTGGAGAAACTTGCAAAGAGGGCGAGCAGGAGGGATTTAGAGTTTCGCTCAAGGACACCCAGACCAGATACAGGATGATCAGCGGAGGGTAATGATGTCCTCTCTTTAGAAATGGACGTACAGTGTCTTGGCAGCAGCTTCAAATTATACAAATCCATCTTGTAAGATGAAAATGAAGGATGTCTGTTATGGATGGGGTCAAATATTTAACAGCTCCCTCAATTCAAACTGCAAACCTCCAGAAAATGATTCGAATAACCTTGTAATTGCCATTTAACATGGAGCCGTTATAATATATTTGACAGATACGTTCTGCATTTATAAAAAACGCTCTTAAAAACTCAGTCGTCAAAGTCAAGCTCTGGATTATTTGTGCTTGTCTCATATTTAAACTGAAAAACATCATATATTTAATTCATGGAACAATTCAAATAAGATCAAAAACGTATTTGTGCCCCACTGCTCACTACTGTGCATATTTCTACTGAAATAAAGAAAGTAAAAGAAAAAGATCCTTTAATAATAAAGCTGCCAACGTTTAGCAAAGACGTCTCTCATAGACTTCATAGTTCCAGAGGGAAATTTGTTTTCACAGGTAGTTTAGGATAAAGGTAAAGATGTTCTGGATGTTGTGGTGGAGATAGGTCTCTGTACAGATGTTGATGTTGAGGTGGAGACAGGTCTCTGTACAGATGTTGATGCTGAGGTTAAGACAGGTCTCTGTACAGATGTTCTGGATGTTGAGGTGGAGACAGGTCTCTGTACAGATGTTCCTGATGTTGAGGTGGAGACAGGTCTCTGTACAGATGTTGATGTTGAGGTGGAGACAGGTCTCTGTACAGATGTTCCTGATGTTGAGGTGGAGACAGGTCTCTGTACAGATGTTGATGTTGAGGTGGAGACAGGTCTCTGTACAGATGTTGATGCTGAGGTGGAGACAGGTCTCTGTACAGATGTTGAGGTGGAGACAGGTCTCTGTACAGATGTTGAGGTGGAGACAGGTCTCTATACAGATGTTCTGGATGTTGAGGTGGAGACAGGTCTCTGTACAGATGTTGATGTTGAGGTGGAGACAGGTCTCTGTACAGATGTTGATGCTGAGGTGGAGACAGGTCTCTGTACAGATGTTGAGGTGGAGACAGGTCTCTGTACAGATGTTGAGGTGGAGACAGGTCTCTATACAGATGTTCTGGATGTTGAGGTGGAGACAGGTCTCTGTACAGATGTTGATGTTGAGGTGGAGACAGGTCTCTGTACAGATGTTGATGTTGAGGTGGAGACAGGTCTCTGTACAGATGTTGAGGTGGAGACAGGTCTCTGTACAGATGTTGATGTTGAGGTGGAGACAGGTCTCTGTACAGATGTTGAGGTGGAGACAGGTCTCTGTACAGATGTTCTGGATGTTGAGGTGGAGACAGGTCTCTGTACAGATGTTCTGGATGTTGAGGTGGAGACAGGTCTCTGTACAGATGTTGAGGTGGAGACAGGTCTCTGTACAGATGTTGAGGTGGAGACAGGTCTCTGTACAGATGTTGAGGTGGAGACAGGTCTCTGTACAGATGTTCCAGTTTGTTGTGGAGGAACTTGACTGATGTGTAACTCACCACCATCCAACTGGAACCAGGATTAAAACCTCACAACCTCTCGCTCTATTTGTTGAACGTCTCGCTTGATTAACTGCTATCTTTGAGTGCTAACATCTCTATACATCAGCTGTGCAGCTCACTCCCTCTGTGTATACGGTCTTTAATCCCAAGGTGAAACAGCCATTTAACCTTTTTATGGAGCTTTAATTCTCATTTGGCCTTCAGATGGGTTTCCATGCTTCACCCACTCACCCGAGAGATATATATGACTTCAGGAGGCCGTCCATCTCTTCAGCCACACACACTCACACACACTTCAAGTTACATTGAAAGTGACCGGCCTCATAAAGTGGGTGTCTTGTTTCCTCTGCGGAGTCATCAATCATGGCTGATAATTATGATCGATGGGGGAGGAGCTCGGGCAAACGAAGGCCGAAAAACATTTAGGCGAGCTCAGCGAGCAGGTGTGAGATAAATGGGGATTAGAGTGAGGGAGGACGAAGGTGTTAGCGTAGCCGTTAAACATCACTGAGTTACTGTTACATTAAGATGTCAGTGTGAGTACTGTGAAGAAAGAAAAAGCAAAGCAAAACTGAGATTTCAAGGAAAGATTTTGAGGATACGAAGTCACTCTCTAAGTCTCGGAACAGGAGATTTCTTCTTCTGTGGTCACTGTGATTTCACTCGCAGGGTTTCAAAGAGGAAAGAGGGCGCTGGGTGAGTGACAGACGGGTTAATCAAATTGTTTTTAATCTTGTTGAGAAGCTCCCCGGCCTATTATCATAATGAGCTCCCTCGTCTCTGTTTCCAAGTCCTCGCCATGACAGCTGTTCACACGCTTACATCAGAATAGGACGGAGGGCACTTCCTGTCGCCGAAAGGTCAGCGCTTCGATCCGGATGAGATGGACGAAGGCGTCCACGCGTCCTTGAGCGAGATGCTGACATACTCCTGCTGACTTCCTGTGTTCTGGGGCCATTTTCAGCCAAACTGAGAAGCTTCTGGCTGCTAATTTAATTTGTATTTCAGCTTCGGTTTAATGAATCTGCCGCTGTAATTATTCAGTTTGTAATCAGCTCCGACACAGATTTTCTTTTTCTCACTCACTTGTTATTTATCTGGCCCCTGCTACGTAAACGTCTCGCATTCACAACTCTACACTTTTCGCTTCTTCGACATCAGTAATCCCCTCTGGCAGCTCCAGTGAAGTCGGCCTGCGACGTGCCAGCCGCTCTGAGAGTTTGAAGCGTTGCTGTTATGACCTGACGGGGGCTTAGTGTTCACCATATGGTGTTGTGGTTGTCGGGAGCTGTTTTTGTGTGTGCAGGGGGAAGATTAGCTGTGTGTGGTCGCTGACACACTGGGCGCTCAGTGGAGGACTGTCAAAACACTGGAGAAGACGTCTCTAATGCTGCGTCTGATGACTTTCTTTACTGGAGTTAGACGGATGCTGTACGTTACAGACAGCGTATAGATGGACGGGTTGATGATGATGGGAAATTAGGAAGTGAATCTTGTTTCAAGCTCCTCCTAATCAGCAAAAAGGATCAACCCGAACATTTTGGAATATCTGTAATGGTTTCACAATGAAATGTTGCTGCTGTTGTATTGGTGCGTTTCATTTAGTCACCTGTCGCTAATTACGGTACGGTGAAGTTGGCAAACCAAACTAAAACATTTCCTCATGTGTGAACATTTGTGCCTGAGTCACATCAGATAGATTTTCAGCAGCAACAGTCAGTGCGTTTTAGATTTCTCATAGTCGGATTAAAGCACCTAGATTATTTGATTGATAGAGTATTATTCCTGCATGTATACGTTCCATCAGATTGGATCAGATTTTGCGTTCTGCACAGGCGCGAGATTTCTTTCCTGGGGCCGTGAGCCGGAAGTAGAAGGACGGCGGCGGCGTCTTTCCTCCGAAATAACCGCAAGAAAGAGCACCATTGTGCATCTAGTTTGTGTAATTATCATGTACACCATATACGAAAATCTCGCTCTTCATACGCCATCTTTCTGGAATGCCGAGGCAGTTTGTTGTTGCTGGTGACGTAAAGAGGTCAGCCGGAGGTGTTTCTGTTACCACTAGTTGAAATGGGCACAGCGCCACCTATCGTACCGGGTATGACATGCTACGGCCAATAATTTTCTCACCGGCATGTATACTCGGATAATTGCAGTTGTCTGATTGAGCAGCATAGTCGAACTATGGCTGTAATCCAACTAAGATTGTTTTTAATGGTGTATACTTCAACAGTTAAGAGAGTTTGATGGCAGAAGCATTTGTGTTGAGTCGCCCTAAACAGCTGGATGATTATCTCAATCGTCAGAATAAATGTTGCTGATAAGTTTCTGCAGACTGTAAAGTTGTGACAACATCGTGCTTCTGGTCTGAAGTCGAACCTTTCTGGCATCGTTCACGTTTGTCTCAGACCTGAAAACATCTCGTCAGGTCTGAGACGGACACAAACTGGTCACGGAGGAGGAGCTTTTCTCTAAACACAACACTTCCTTCCTGGACTTCCTCCAGCTGTGTGATCTGTCTGTGTTCTGATTCAATTAATCAGCCAACGAGCTAAATCTGGCTCTCATGACCCAGCAAGTGTGTGACAGACAGTGACCTGCAGGAGGTGAAACAGTCTGATGTCAGGGTGACAACTACAACAGTCTTTTTTTATTCTTTGAATGATGAATTTTATAATTTCAAGGCTGGATTACAAAGCAGACGTCTGGCTGCTGCAACATGGCTGCAATATGATCCTTTGGGGCAACTGTGACATCAAAGTTAACCCACTGAGGCTGAGGTTGTTATTCTAAGTGTCTGACAACATTACAGGGAGCATCTCCGTTTTATAACCAGAAACATGTTCCTTGTTCAAGGAGAAGTGTTGCTCTGAAATGTCATGAGATGTGTAATATGTATAATCAGACTTCTGCAAACATCCCTTTCAAATTAAGACGAAAAAAATACTTAAAAATTGAAGAATTGAATGATAAAATAGATCAAATAGAGAAACAAATCTGCCTACAAAACTCATTTTTGAGAAATTTGTTTCTGGATCTTAAAGCAACAAAGATTAAAATTTAGAACTTTTCTGTTAAAACAAGTCGATTTATGTTGAAAATATAAACTCTACAAGCTGAACGTGAATGTTTCCTTCACCCGTTGGCAGATTTTGTTGGAATAAATAAGATTAAAGCGTCAGTGTGACACCAAACAGTTTACGATGTTTAGGAAGCTGTTGCTAGTAGTGACTCATCGCCGACCTTTATTTAGTCCTCAGTCTGTTCTGATCAGCCTGTAAACCTGTTTGTTGTCTCGTGGTTTGATTTCCCGGCAGCCAAATTAGCTCAAACTGGACGGAGGAAGTGGATATGTAGGCCATCAGGTGTGTGTGTGTGTGTGTGTGTGTGTGTGTGCAGGATAGAGGGCTGTGATCCAGGAGCCTCTAATCCCATCGGGGGGGTGAGAGTAGAGGCAGGAGAGGATTATGGGATTACGGAGGGAAGATGCGACATGAGATGGCCACTCTGCAGCTGCACAGCTCGTCCTGCTGCCACGTCTGCAGTTTCCAGGGCAACAGAGACGGGCGCGGGTTCAAATCCGCAGCAGCGGCTCGAAACGGCGCCAAACAACGATGTGCATTCAGTCGATGCGTTTCTAAAGATGAACTGTGTCACTGTCTTTTTGTAAAGTATAATTTAACATCATCTGCATACTGGAGTATAGCAGATGTTCTGATTAAGGACGTCTCTTACAATTATTTTCTGTTCAAACTGTAGTTCAAACCTCGACCGGACGACAAGAAAACTTTCAGTTAAAGCAGATAAAACTATAAAATGTTTCATCTTTGTTGATAACTATTAGACAGAAGTTATCCTGGACAGTCAAGTTTACTTTCAGCAAAACATCATCGTTGTTTCTTCATATTCTGTTCAGTTTTTAATGTTTTAAACAAAAAAGCTGGCCAGAACTTACATATTGCATAAAATGACGGCAGATTTGAGGTTACTTTGGACAACAACGTCAGGTAATAACTACAAGGTGAAAGGTCGGAAGCATCACCTCTCTAATATTTGTAAAATCTATAAACTATCCAACAGATTGTCCATTAAAATGCTGCAGAGCTGATGGATAAAAACTGAACAAGACTGAATCTGTGAGGCAGCAAGTTGTTGAAATACTGAATGTGTCCTCATTAATTTTTCATGATAAAGTGATGAAGCTCAGTCGGTCTGAGTCAGAGACACTTCTGTCTAATATTACCTGAAGTAAAAGTAAATTGTCTGGTTGAAAAAGGTGGAATCGTCCCGCCTCAGAATCAGAACTGAAGGGTGAATCAGGGAATTCATAACTTGAGATTAAGGCTTTATGTGGTGAGTGTGTCTGAGAGACAGGAGACAGAAAATCATCTCCTCTGAGCTCCAGGCGACAGCCGCCGACCTTCACAAATCACCTGAGCGTCTTGATTGCAGCCATAACTCAAGGTGACAATAACACTCACAGCGGCCCTGACCCTCCAGAAAACTCTCTCCTCCTCCGTATTATCCGGCTTTATTGCATTTACTCTGCCGCTACGGTGTGAACAACCAAATGAGCCAGATGGGATTCGGGTTGGACCGACAGATTGAGGATCTGTCCAGATTACGCTGTGATCGGCAGCCAGGCAAACAGACACGGAGGTAATCCAGCGGAGGGAAACACCAGCCAGGGAGGGCGCCATGACACCGGCGGGCAGCACGTCAACGGTGCTCCAACCAACGCCAGGGAGGGATTTCTGGGAGCCGCCGCGTCCGTTCCACCGCTTTTTAACCGACAGAGAAACAACTGCAGCGGTTCAACTCTGCAACATCCACCTCGTCATCAGCTGACAAGACTTCAGAGCATCATTTGGGTTTTTAACAACAAATTTAAAAGGTCTTATTTATCTTCTACTGAAAACACACCCATCTCCTCTGATACGTATTTCTCAAAGTGCTGATTTTTCTTGATTATACTGCACAGATTTGCTGTATTTCTGCTTCAGAGAACATTTAAAATTCTTAAAGTAAAGTAAAATCTACATGACACAACAAGCACTGTAACAAATGTTTCCTGTAATGTTCAAACCAGAAGAATACACAAGTCAGTTCATCACCTGTCGCTAAAACCTCCAGGTGAGAGTCCAGAAACCTTAAAAAAGAAGAAGGAAGGCCTACTCAGACTGTGGTTTCAGACTTATTGAAGTCTATGAGAGACGCATGAAGAAACACACTAAAACAAATATCTGGAGAAACGCCTCAGAGAGAGACAACAAATCCTCCTTATTACTTCTCCTGCAGAGGTTATAATCAAACTGTAGTTGTGAATAATTGATTAGAATCCAATTAAACTTATTTAATGGAGAAATTGTGACTTTAAGAGGCGGAAAATGTGTTCTGGTGTCAGTTTAATGACTGATAAGAGAGGTAAGATGATTATTAGTCTGGGATGAGGTTGCTTTGTGGCTGACTGACGCTGCCCTCTCATGCTGAACTATGAGAATTACAAGTCCAACGAGAGGAGGATTGTTCTGTTTTACTGTTTTTTTCCCCCACAGTTATATTTGAATAGAGGTCAGCAGAAACTGTCAGAAACAGGGGTTGAGTAACGAGGAGATGAAAGGTCAGAGGTCGCAGAAGACTTCTCAAACAAACACATCACGCTCTAAAAATAACCGAGAATCTGAAAGAAAGAGTCCAAACATCAGCAACCTCAGCATGTGTGAGCACCGGCTGCCATGAGCGACTCAGCGGCCCGGCCGGACCTTTCCCAGCCCGGCGGGAGGCGCTGGCTGCGAGGACGACTGAGGACGCCGTCGCCCCGGAGACGAAATGCAAAAAGAGACACAACAGAGAAAGAAAGAAAGAAAGAAGGCTCGATTGTGAAATGTTGAAGTGTAATCTGTCGTTGTGACTTCCAGTAAAAAACTGAATCTGTTTGGTGAAAAATGGGGAAAACATGATTGTAAAGCTCACAAGTTGTAAGTTTAAAAGCAGTTTTCACAAATTTCTCAACATGTCAGTGTCACAAATGTTTGTTTTTCTAGTGTTTAATGTGGTTTTGATGTAGTGAAAGTGGGTCAAACACACTCATACATGACAGAACTGACTAAAAGTGCATTAAAACACTCAAAACAAGATATATTTTCAGGATAAATCCGACATTTTAACACTCGTCTTGGACACTTTTTTAACTCAGAACATTTTCAGCTGCTGATAAATTTACCAAAAAAACAAAATCACCCTGTCCGATGTGTTAAACTGACGTTAACATAGTGTTCAGAGCTGATCACAGAGCAGGTGGATCTGATCAATAGTTTATTCATGATGTGCTGAATTCCCCGGATGACTTCGTCTCCGCCCTCCGCGACCTCCGACCTCCCTCGGCTCTGTGTGTTTCCAGTCTGAGAACAGAGCCGATTATTACTCGATAAACTGTGTCTTTGTTGGGCGATAAATTCACTCCTCACGCGGACGAACACAGACGCCGCCATTGTTCCCCTCAAACACTGAAACTCTGTGTGGAGAAACGGGCTGAAGATGCTGCGAACGTCTTTCATTTCTGTCGCTCTTCATTTGTCTCAGACAGACACCTCGTACTAAAACATCACTTCATTAACGTTCTAATCACTAAATGTCCTGTGAAAGCCGGTAATAATCCTTTGTGAGGATACATACAGGACAGCTTTACATATTCTGTGACTCCTAACTCATGTTCTGAACTGTTGGTATATTTTTCCCCTCAGAAAGGTTTGTTGACAGCGTTTTGGACTAAAGTTCTGGCACCGGCACATCTCAACTCCTGCCTATTTGGCCGGAGCAGCTGTAGTGTTTGCGAGCTCTCTCTCGGCAGCGGAGGGCACACGTCTGGCCAACTTCACCAGTGAAAAGAGCGTCTTCATTAACATGCACGGCCAGACGCTTCCTCTGAAACGGGCCTTTGTGGCCCAGCAGATGCCCGAGCGCAAAACGAGGAAGAAGCAGAGCCCGATCAAAGGGAGGACGCAGATAGATGTATACGATCCACAGATGCAGACGGAGGCGTTTGGCATGTTGTTTTACCGTCGAGCTTCAGCCTAATGAGTGCACGAGTGTTTGGCGAGGTTTTCTAAATGAGGCTGTCTTGTTCCAAACATGTCAGGTTACATGAATGACCAGGCGGTTGATTGTTGGCTTTATCGCGATGGTCCGGCGTTAGAAAGCTTCACATCATCGACGAACAATCGACAAACAAACAAAAGAACCAGACGACAAACTACAACAAACTCTGAACTCTCTTATTCCTGAATGTCCACTAGATCCTTTTCAGTAACATAATGAGTCCAAAACACAGTGATTCATGATTAAACGGCGATTGTTTTCAATTCACTATTCTTCTATGCCCGCCCAAGATCCTGCAACAACCAACAAGTGATTTCATAGACAGGAGAACCACTTTCCTCCATCCTGAGCCACTTAACATCAGCTGAATGATGCATCATGGGATTTCGAATTGTTTTTATGGGTGTTTTCAGGCCTAACTTGGAAATCATGCACGTTTTTGTAGTTTTTGCTCTTTGAATACGCTGTTTTTCCACCTCAGCACTTGTTTTTGACTATTTAATCCACACAAAGTTTGTGTGAATAAGGAGATTAAGAACTGTGATGAGTTTTTGCTCCTGTTGCTCTCATCTGCAGGCTGATTTTAGCAGTAAAAATGTAGGCGACTGGTGAAAAATACACACTGAAACCATTTCTGTACCCCAAATGGTTCAACGACAGCTTCTGATTCACTCTGGGCTCGACTGAGATACAAGTTTTGGATAATTTTACATAAATTTTTCTGGTATGGGAGTTTGACAATGGAGAGCACTCTTGAATCCAGTTTGAAACCTAAAGTCAGCGATTTTGGCTTATTAGCGTTGTAAAGTTACGTCACGTCCATTCATTACTGAAGTTAAATAAGTAAAATCCTTTCTGAAAGTCAAACCATCATGTTTTCTTTAACCTAACCAAGTAGATTTCTTCCCTAAACCTGTTCAGTTTTTGTCTCTTGTTCTGTGGCGACCTCTACTGGCTGTAGTCATTATCACAACAGCAAAGGAGGAAGTCAAAATTGTAGTTATTTTAAGATAAAACACAATGTTTTCCTAAACCTGACAAAACTACCAGTGTTTATGATGAAGGTCGGGCTCGACTGTCGCTGGTACGTCACAGCAGTCGTGTTGTTTTGGGTGCAGCGATGTACGCTAACCGGGTCGTAGTTGGACTTGTTCGCTGGTTGATGGCGAGTAAGAAGAGTAAGAAGCCACTATTTAGAGCATGCAGTCTATATTTACATACTAGATGAATGTCAGTCAGTAATTTCAAAATGTCCAAACGTTACAGAGTTAATGTTAAATGTGCTCGTCTTGTTTCTGCTCCCGTCACATTATCAGACTGACATTCAGAGTCAGACAGTCCCATCAGTGCTGGCTGCAGTGGAGTGAGGGGAGGTGGACGCACGGGATTGGTCAGCAGTTTGAGTGACAGGCTGGATGACCTCAGCGCTGCACCCTCCACACCACCAGCACCAGCACCAGCACCACCCGGCTGCATATAAAGCCTGCTGTCCATCCTCAGCCTGCACTCCCTCCGGACGACTGCTGCCTGATCCGACACCGAGGTAAGGTCACGACTCCACTTCACTGTTTTAAAATATGGAACCAAAGGTTTAAAAATTGTGTGGATTATAGTTTATAAAAGCAGCACTGGAGTATCCTTTTAAACATTCGTGTTATTTTTTATTTCAACGAGAAATCTGAACTGATAAACAAGCAATGACAGCAAAGTATGGAAGATTTTCAATGCCAAGAATAAAGAAAAAGTTAGAAAGTGTAGAGTGAAACAAATATAATGTATCAACCTGTTTTCTTTAAAACTGACTCATATGCAATGTATTTTTTAATTTTCAACTGATGACTAATCATCTAATCCATCATCCAACAAAAGGTCAGTTCATTGTTAAACATTAGTTAAAAGTTATTTAACGGTTGGTAAACAATGACGTGCCTTTAAAATATTTAATATCCAACTGTTTTTTATAAATGATGTTTATGTATTTTTACAATTGTATAATTTACCATTTTCTTAATGATGGTTATTATATAGTGTAACCAGAGAGAGGGAAAGGTAATGGCCATCTGATTTAAAATCCATTTTCAATTTTAAAGGCAAATCAAGTATTTTTAATCAGATATGTATCTTAAAAAGTATTTTTTGCACTGTCATGCTAGTCAAACATTCATTTAATGAGCAGCAAACAATCAAGAATTTAAAAACTATTAAGTATGATATAAAAAAATATTGTCTTTAGCTTCTTTTAAATCTTTTCTTGATTTTTTTCCTCTTGATTAAAGCTTTTAAAAATGTTTGATGTTTGATTGATTGAACAGTTTGTAATAAAAACTGTAAAATATCAACGATAAAGACAACATTTTTAAAAAGTATCTTCTGTTTGAGTTCATGTTCTTATTTATCCACCTTTCCTGGTTTTATTTTGAAAAGCACTTTGGTACAGTGAGGAAAGTGTTAAATAGATTAATTGTATTATTATTATCATGGATATTACACAAATAATATTTTAATAGAATATAATACTTTGAATGGGGTGACCGGATCAAAACTCTGTTTTACTTTAAAAATATGTATTTCATCATTTGAGGCTGATTTTTTGAATTAATATCAATAACAACAAAATCCGTTTTTCTGTTTATGATTACAGCAAAAGTGAATTTAAAATACTGGATTGCTTAAAATAATCTTTAACAGTGACTTACACTTTGTCCTTCTGTGTCTGACTTACAATGCAAGTGAAAAGGATTGTCCTCCATATTTATTCTTATCTGTTGTTTTTTAATGAAAAGGTGACGAGTCGCAGATGACAATGACAGACCTGGAGACCTCGATGGCGACCATCATCGCCGTGTTCCAGAAGTATTCAGAGAGAGAAGGAGACAAACACAAACTGAAGAAGAGCGAGCTGAAGGATCTGCTGCACGACGAGCTGCCGGACCTGATGACGGTGAGACACTAAACACAAAACACAAAACAAGAAACAAGAAACAAGAAACTCAAAACAAGAAACTCAAAATGAGAAACAGGAAACAAACACAAAACAAGAAACTCAAAACAAGAAATACAAAACAAGAAACACAAAACAAGAAACAAGAAACACAAAATGAGAAACAGGAAACAAACACAAAACAAGAAACTCAAAACAAGAAATACAAAACAAGAAACAGGAAACAAACACAAAACAAGAAACAAGAAACACAAAACAAGAAACAAGAAACACGTAGAGCAGAGAAATTCCATTTTATACTATTTAATTTCATCAGTATTTTCATCTTCTGCTACTTTTTATTTCCTCTACACTTTGGAGGCAAATCTGTACTTTTTATTCAATAACTTTAGTTACCAGTTACTTTGCAGATGTCATGCTGCGTCAGAACACATTTGAAAATGTTTTTATTGTTGAACATTGGACCTGATGACTGTTTGACCTGTAGTTGTCAGTATAAACACAGTTCCGATAAAACATGACTTTTTATTTGATGCTCTGCTTCGGAACTAACTGATTCAGATCTTGTGATTGTGAGTTTTGTTTTGACTTTCTGGTGTTGAGTTGTGTCCTGAGCTGAACTCTCCTCCTCCCCCTGCAGCATGTGAAAGACCAGGCCACTCTTGACAACCTGATGGAGAGCCTGGACACCGACGGCGACGCCGAGTGTGACTTCCAGGAGTTCATGACATTCATCTCCGTGGTTACCGTCTGTTGCCACGAGTTCTTCGAGCACGAGGACGAGTAAGGAGGAGGCGAGAAGGGGGAGCTACAGTAAATTATAAAGGAGAAGAAGAAGAAGCCTAGCAACGCACAACCTGTTGGCGCCTTCCGAGCAGAGCATTGTTGGAAAATACAACAGCTCCAGCTGCTCCAACAGTTCAGTCCAGTAGTTACGTTAGCACCAATCAGATCGAGTGTTTTAAAGATGCTCTTCTTTTCTACTTGTTTCTAAACATCTAGATGTTTGTGAGATCTCCAAAAAGATTCTAGTGTGGCGACAAAACCTCTGAATCTAACTCCCTCTGTTTGGTCAGTTATGTTCTAATAAAACACGTCTTATTTTCTGTCCGTAGAACTTCTAATGTAGCTCCTGCCATCTTGTGGCACTTGTACTTCACTACATAACACAGTTTAGCTCAGACATTAGCACACATACACCCCAGAGATTAAATAGGATAATAATAATACTTTAGATTAGTAACCCAGAACAACAATGTTATGTTAAAGCGTTTTGTTAATCCTGTCGACCACTCCTGGCCAATAACCGAGACCTGGCTTTTGTTTGAATAAATAATTTGGAGGCACCATTTAAACTTCTTTGAGTCGCCTGTGTTTGATAAATCTTGTTGACCATCAAATATTGAAAGTGTCTTGTAAGTTGACCATCATTTAATTAAAACAAACATTAGTTTGGATGTAAAGGTTTCAAAATGGCTTTGAGAGTTCGGTGTCGACCAGTTGACTCGTACAGAAATTGGCCATTTTTCTCCAGCTTGGCGGAATTAAAAGTTCTGTAAATCAAAAAACATAAAAGTGTTTACTAGATATTTGTTTTGGCTGCCAAGTACAAATAAAAGTAGGCAATCATTTGTATAAGAATGAACAGCTACTAAAGTTGTACTTTTTTGAAACTGTTGTTTATATTTCAGTAGCCACATGTTATTTCCGACAGACGGCTACTTGGAGGCACGTTGGTTGAAAAATATTGAAAGTGCCCCAAAGATTTTCTGTCTTCATTTTCAAAACATTTTACTGGCTTGTAAAAGTTTCAAAAAGCTCGAGTTTCACTTTGTCTAGAATCAAGAAGCGACTGTGGATGTGAAAATTTAGGACTTCAGTTTTAAAAATCTAGTCGACTGTCATAAATGAAAATGACTTGTAGTTGATAATCATTTAATAAACGTTCTGGTGAGTAAAATTACCTCGATGGCTTGTTGAGCTTCAGCTAATCTAGAAACAACTTTGAAGTGACAATTTAGGAGTTGACCAACTTTTCAGACAACATTTTAAAAAAATCTAGTTGACGATCAGATTTGTAAGTTGGTCGTCGTTTAAAAAAAACATTTGATTGGCTGGTAAAAGTTTAAAAATGACTTGTGAGTTTAAAATAACCTGGAACAGCTGAGGAGTTGGAGACAAACTTTAATGATCAATCAAATGTTGAACGTCACTTGAAAGTTGGTCGTCGCTTAAAACACATTTAATTGGCTCGTAAAATGTTCAAAATGGCTCGTGAGTCTTCGTTATTCGTTAACTAGCAGCCACTTTGGAAGCTTAGAATAAATCTAGTTTACGATAACACAGTTTTCACGTTTGTTGTTGTTTTTGTCGCTAGCTGCCAGTCGAACCTTAATTCTGATTTAAACATGTAATTATTATCTGTTGGTAGATTTTGGATGTCGTTAGTAAGTTTGCATTTATTTGAAGTGTTACAAAAAAACACTGGGCTCGTTAAAGTGGCTGACGAGTTGTTTAGTTTGTTTAGAAACAGTTATTTGATGTATTCTCTAGCTGGCTGCTAAACAATAATCATATTAGGATTTAGTGTCCGATCAGATTCAACCTGCTAGAATAAAATCATTACTTCTTTATGTGTAACAAAGAAAACACACGATCGGTTTGAATCAGTTGGAGTTCTGAGGTTTGTTGGATGATGTGTAATGTGAAATGTGGAGCACTGGTTCGTTTGGATGTCGATGATACGAAACAAATTAAATTATCAATGTGTGACTTCTTGAGTTTGTTTCTTTGTCGACCCGGCTGAAGATCAGACGGACGGATGATTCGCTGAGAGGAAGAAAAAAAGCAACAAGTGTTCTTTAACGCATGAAAACATGAGTTGTGATTAACGTCGATGTAGTTTTCAAAAGAAAAGACACATTCTCACTAGGGCTGGGTATCACCAGGTACCTCATGATACGATACTATCACGATATTTTGCCCACGATAACGATAAAATCACGATACAGCGATTCTGCGATAATCGATATATTGCAAGAAATTTCATCCACGATACATCACGATATCTGTGTCACTGAAGAAATTCAGAATTTATTGGCTGCACTGAATCCATTTCACAGGAATTACAAAACGTTGTCAATCAATTTCACATGAATGACAGCCAAGTAAACAAAGAGTATATTGCACAGTGTCTCTTCTTAACACACACACCTCAACTATCATTAAATATTGATATGTGTGGGTTTCGGAGCTGCTTAAACCATTTTTTAAAATGTTATTTGGTTGTATACCCATGTTTGAATAAAGATAAAGTTAAGGGATGGTGGTGGTGGTGGGCCAAAAAAATGTTTTTTTACATTTTTTTTTACATTTTTAAATATCGATATTTGGCGCCAGTGTATCGATAACGTACCTCAAGACGAAATATCGCAATATATCATAGTATCGATATTTTGGCACACCCATAATTTTCACAGCATTAATTCTCCTGATTTTACAGATGTTAATGAACTCAACCGATGTAATCTTCGTTTCTGAAGTTCCTCGACTGTGACGCACCTGTTGTTGACTGTTTTTCATCAGTCAGACTCTTCACGGTTGGCTGACTGACATCAGAGATACTAGATTTACATTTTCTGCAGACTAAACATTTACACAAGTAGAAGAAGTTAAATGATTTAAAAATGCTTCTTTTGTTCTGTGTTAAGTGTCAGAAATCGACTTTATCCGTTGACTACGAGCTGTGGATGTGAGCTGGACGGGCTAATTGTTCCTCCTCCCCACTGACCTCATTAACACGACTATTAGATTCACCTGTTTGAGTTTCAGTCCTGAGGGACAGGTGAGCCTGAACGCACCACACGTCCTCAGAAAGATTAGATCCTCCTGATTCTCTTCATGCAAACCACTTCAGGATAAAACCACATCAGCAACGTACAACCAGCAAATAAGATAACAAACTAATTAACAGACAAACCAGCATGTACGAAGTGATTCAACCAAACAAGAAACTGTCCTCCTTTTAGATGTACACTTCTACACCCGTAATATATAGTTTATATCTGTTTTTAAAGCCATAAACTGAGAAAATGATGCACGTTTATGTCTTTGTTTATGTTTCTGACTGTTTTATCAGCTCAAAGTCAGTCTGAACACTAAATAAAGAACTTTAATGAGTTCTTGCTCATCGTACTCTCAGACAGGGTGATTTTGCCTGAATATTCCCTCAGAAAAACTTCTGTTAAGTGTTTATTTTCAGAGATATTGTTGTTTAATTTGAACTTAGACCATGTGAGACTGTATGAAGTGGACCTGTTGTGTTTTCCAGCTAATACAGGCCGTTACAGCTCATCTGCAGGCTGATTTTTGCAGTAAAAATGAAGGCGAGAACAGTTTCAGTGTGTTCAAACTCTCCGATCACTGACAGAATAACATTTCCAAAGAGCCCCAAAACAAAGAACAAGTTAAATCAAACTGTCGTAAAAGTGAAGGTCATGTTTTGGGATCAGTATCTGTGTTTAAAGGACTTTCTGAGCTTCATTTTGGCCTCAGAAGTGTTTCTCTTCGATGGAGGCGACGTCGGAGCTCGAAGGAAGAAAAACAGCAACATTAAAACTATTTTCTGACACTTCTCTGGTTGTTCTGAGGCATTCTGGGAAACGTAGGACACCACGAGCACAGGAAACAGCTCCTGTGGATCTACATTAATTAACAGACTGGAGGTAAAATCATTAAACAGCGTGCACACACACACAATCCTGTGAGAGTGTGTGTGTGTGTGTGTTAGCAGATGATGTAAGAGGCGTTGTCAGCTGCACACTTTCAGACATCTGCAGGCTGTTTAGCATCAGAGAGGTGGAGTCGTCCTCGTGATTGGCCGGTGGGGAACAGATCTCGACCCTGGGGACTGACACCACACCCATCTGTGAGAGTGTGTGTGTGTGTGTGTGTGTGTGTGTGTGTGTGTGTGTCTGTGTGTGTCGTCCAGCATATGCTCTGTTGTGTTTCTTCGTCTTGTTCTCAGTGGATGAAGAGCTGCCTGCTGATTCTCATAACTGGTGAGTTTTTTGGGGGGATTTCGAGTTTTGTTTTGTTTAATTTTGTAGCTGTTGTTTGATATTCTGACAGTTTAATCTTTGTCTTATTATGTTATCAGTCAATATTCTGGACAACAGTGCTTGGAGGAGTCGTGCAACGTTACCAAATCTATCTTTGCTGTGTGTGTTTGATCCATTTGCGAGCTTAGTTTGCTCGATAATCTTTTGCAGAACGTTGAGTTTGTGATATGGAGGTTTGAGCAGAAGAGATTAAAACGACTCTGCAGCTCTGAGATAGTTTTGACCTGTGCAGACACACGGTGACGCGTCCATATGGAAGAACTGGCGTCCTTTAATCATTTTCTTAAAGTTTTGCAAGAGAAATCGTCACTCTGATGCTTCACTGACAACCTGAACCAACTTAATCATGGAGCTGCTTCTTCATGTTGGTGTTTAAAGGATGAAATATGGAAGACTACAACTGCCAAAATGAAAAAGAGAGAAAGAAAGAAAAATAAATCAGTCAATATGTCATTTCTTCTATGTTGACTGACCTTTATATTAATCCCCTGCTCTTTCTCATTTGTTTTGAATTCTATTTATCTTTCTATGTATTATTATGCACTTCAAAAAGGGGAAAAGAATACAGAAATACATGTTTGAATGAAGAAATGTGTTTTAGAAATTAGAAAACATTTATTTTTTACATCACATTTGGTGCATTTAATGGCATTTCAATTTATTATAATACATATTTAATTATTTTCTTTCTTTCTTTTTTATTTTGGCACCTTAAGTCCTCCTTATGTACAGATAATTACATATATATATTTTTCCCCCATTTATCTCAAATCTTAAAACTTGATTTGATTTAAAGCCACCGATTGATTTCACAAGTTAATGTTTATGATACTGTTGTTTGATTATTGACGTTAGAGAAGCAAATTAAAACAATAATATAAATTTATGTGACATTCATAAATCAATTAATGCCTACATTTATCTGAATGTCATTATTGGTGCATTTGATGGCATAATGATTAATTTATTGTCCCTGTTTATACATTTATTTATGTATATTTGATTTTGTCATCTTTAATCCTCCTTTGTAACAATGATTATGTTTATTTTTGCGCCATTTACCTCAAATATTACAATATTTCTTAAAGGAAACAATGACTGATGGTGCATTTGAGATTTTTATGAATATTTGATAAACTTTCTGACGTTAATAATTCATTTTGTTCATTTTTGTTGCTCAGGTTGACGTCATCATGGAGGTTAACACGACTCCTGCCCCTGAAACTCCTTCGAGTGTAACTGAGGCCGTGTTGAAGGGTACGTACGTGAGCGTGATCATGGAAATATATAGATAATAAATATACAAATATATGAACAAAAATGTGAAAAATCTAAAAGGAAAATTAATAGATAGAAGAAGAAATACACAAGTGAAGAAAGTTAAACAGAAATGTCAATATTTCCTTTATTGTTTGTTTTACAGTTTTGTGTATATATTTTTTATTTCATTTATTGCAAAGAGACAGAATGTGGAACTAAATACATTTAAAACTGGTCAATTTCATAAATCAAACAGTAAATAAGGGAATTAATACACATGTGAATAAATAAAGAAGCAAGGAAATTACAACATAAATATCCATTGAGCATTTTTGGTGCATTTAACTGCAAAGTAATTTATTTATTGAGCCGTTTATTTTTTTATGATCTTGGCAGCTTCAGTCCTCCGTACAGTGAAGCTCAACTACTTCATATACAGTTAGTTTGTAACATAGCAGCTTTAATATTTTAGACATTTAATCATGTTTTTGTGTCTTTTCTTTGTCAGATAAATGTAGCAGAGTCAGAACTTCCCGTCCACTGGACAGAGTGTATTTATACGTTTGATATTCTGATATATAACTGCAGTAAAGTGTCTGCGTAGTTGGTGTTGAGCAGGGAGTGTCTTATCAGCCTGATGCCAGAGAGGATCATGGGAAGGAGTGAGTGTGACGCCTCCAGGGTCTGTCGCCGTGGAGATAAGAGCCGACACGCTGATACCCACCGGCCCTCGTCTCCACGGCGGAGCCAAGAGTAGAGTTTTATTTAGCACTGAATCACATTTCTGTTTACCGTCCAGCAGGAAACCAAACTCAAGTTTTAATTCAACGCTCAGAAATCACAGAACCACCTCATGTGACAACAGAGCCGGTCCCTGTTGAGTGCTGAAGTGTAAAAGCAGCCGTCGTCACGTCGTCTCTGCACACCGAGGCGTTTAAAATAGACGCGGGGTGTTTGAATACCTCGAATGGTTGGATTCTCAGCCAAGACAAAAACATACCAATCAGCTGCCGAGTTATAACGAGAGCTGCACTGAGCGGGTGTGGCGGCTCCGGAGAGGAAACCCTAGAAGTACTTCCTGTTTTACACTTTAAACTCCATTACTAATAAAGAGCATGAAGAGTTTTGTAGGTATATTCTGATGTTATTCTGACTTCAGGACTTTGGTTTTTTCCCTTCAGTAAAAGATGTGACTGTGTTTTATGAAGCAGGCTGACGGACATCTTGTTTTATTCCAGGTACCATCACGGACGATGGAGATTTCGCAGCCTTGATCGGAGGTGAGAACACAACTTTTTACCTGAGAGACAAACAGTGAAATCAGACAGATAACTTGATTTAAATGGAGCAGCTTCAGCCCTAAACATCAGATCTGTGGCAAATTTGTTTGTTTTGGGGTCAAACTCTGGAAAAAGAGTGCTGCAATTAAAGTTTTCTGCCTATTTGTTTTTGGTTTTTTTGTTTGTTTTTTTGTTTTTTCTTTGAGTAGTTATTAAAAAGGCTTTCAGAATGTATAGGTGAAGTGTATGCAAATTGTATGCTTTAATAAAAAGACGTTTGATAAAAGAGTGCTGCAAAACCTTTCCTCTGTTCGTTTGGCTGCAACATCCCGATATTTCAAAATAAAATGCACCGGTTTCTGCTGAGAACTTCAACCAGAACAACTCGGATCACTGCTGCAGTCAGGTCGATCAACAGGAGTGAAGATAAATCAGCTTTTTAAATCCCAGAAGTTAAAAAGTAATCTCTCGGCTCTCCTCCCGTCGGTGAGCGGCTCCAGGTGTTTATTCCTCCAGATGTTCTGGCACCAGCGTTGAATCATTTATCACTTAGAAGCGTAGAAATTCAATATTTGGCCAAAACACACAGAAGCGGAGAAACAATCCTGACTTCACAGGTTTAAACTTCAGCTGTTTTATTGTATGACTCATGAATCTGACCTTTATCCTGTAGTTTGAGCTGTTTGATCTAAAATCTATTGATTACATGTTTGAGAAATTAGGTTTTAAAGTGTTTCTCCCGTCTCCTCTGTAGGGATCGTCGGCGGCGTGCTGCTGCTGCTGATCTGTGTGATAACGGTGCTGCTGTGGTGTTTGTCCCGGCAGAAAGGCTCGTACGTCACCAACGAGACGGACGACGACGACGACGTCATGGACGACATGGACGACGAGTCCGTCGGCTCTGACACGGCGCTCCAAAGCAAAGAGGCTCTGAAGGACAAAGACGAGGAATAAAAGACCGAACAAAGAAACTGTGGAGGACTCGAGAGTTTGTAGTTCTGAGGAGACGTGAAGGGAGCCTGTTTTAATCTGAACGAAGCAAATTTGCACATTGATGCCGCCAAATATCAGAAAGACGAAGCACCGGCCGTTTTTGTTTCAGTGACATTGGATAAAAAACAAGATTCAACGCGTGTTTAACGTTAATCGTGAGAATCTGCAGCACTAAACAATCCTCGTGCAGCTTCTTGAATATCCTCACACGCTTTTTTTCTATTTTTTTGGCAGAATAACCTTTAAACCCAGAACCACTTCCTCTAAATCCACAGAGAAATGTTGTTGGACTCGTTGTTTAAAACATGGGACTCAACAAAACAAAGAGGCTTCTGGGAAAAAAAAATCACCTGAGCTCTCGGCTGCAGGTGATTTTCCAGACTGGCAGAGTTTTTCTTTTTGTTGTAGTTTTTCAGTAAATAGGCAGAAAAGAAGTGAGAGGAAATAAAAAGTGAATGATTAGCTGCAATAATTAATGCTGTTGTTGTTTTCTACAGTTAAAAATAGTGAATTTTACTGTTTTCTACTTAAAATCTACTTGTTGAGCAGTTTTTACTAACTACATTTTGCATAATAATAAAGTTTACACTTTTTAACAGAGTGTGTGTTGTTATTTATTTATCTGTGTGGTTTGACTGGAAGGTCTTCTTCATTCAAACAGCTCCATCTAGTGGTGAAGAAGAGTCACTGCGCTTCACCGGAGCTCAAAACGTTTAACACACTTTTAATAGAAAACATAAGTGGTGTAAAGTAACTAAATACATTTACTCAAGTACTCTTCTTCAGGACGAGTCTGAGGTACTTTGTCTCCATATTTCAGAGGACAATAATGTGTTTTTTCCTCCATTATTACTTTTATATTCCAGCTTTACTCATGAATGTGAAACATGAAACTCTCGGTCATAAATTCAGACTTTAATCTCTTTGATTCTTCAGCTTCTCAAAGACTGACAGCTAGAAAACAACCAGCCTGTCTGGGTCCAGCAGCACCGGTGACCTACAGGTGGTGCTGTTGGACCAGAGCGTCACCACGACCAGCAGAAGTGTTCAACAATCAATACAGTGATGATCAATAACTCTGAACAGGGAAGGAAGTTAAACAGGAGGAAATAAAGAGGAAGACTTTCATAACTTCAGCTTTTTATCTCATAATTATGACTATTTGTCTAAAAATAATGACTTTCTTTATTATATTATGACTTTATCTCATAATGTGTAATTTTTTATCTCATAATTATGACTTTTTATATCGTTATTATGACTTATCTTGTATTAATAAAGCTAAATGTTCCTTTATTCTTCTTCTAACTCTCAGAAACTGGCGTCAACACATAAAGAGAGACAAGAGAATAAATAAACAAATTAAAAGTAATTAGATCTCAGATGCAGTTTCGTGTAATTCTGTTTGTTGTACGAACATCAACCTGCTCATGTTACCTCATTAAGTACACACACACACACACACACACACACACACACACACACACACAGCCCGAGTGGCAGGGTAGATATAATGTGTCTGTGTGTTTATCGGGGTAATAAAAAACCTACAAATTAAAACAGTGTGACGCTCGTTAATGAACTGCCTTTAAACCAAACACACACACACACACACACAACACACACAACACACACACACACACACAGACACACACACACACACACACACACACACACAGACACACACACACACAAAGACACAGCTGAGTGGGCAGAAAAGGAACACGAGACGAAACAAAGACAAGAAGTTTTCAAACAGCTGTTTCCTTCAATTAAATGAACAACAAAGTGTTTTTTTCAGTCCAACCACTCGACATCCTCACTTCTTCTTGATTTATTGATCGTCTGTCCTCGTTAGTCGTTGATTAGAGCTGATGTGGTGGTTGTGTTTCCAGTTTAGCTCAGGGTGCTTCTCCTGAACCTCCCCACATCTCCTCGCCCGCCTGCCAGAGAAGCGCTCTGATCACAGTGTGGCTGATTTCTTCTCACTTGTTCAGCCAAAACAAACAGCGAGGTGTCTGCGGCAGCTCAGGTGTCTGCTGATGAACCCGATGTGGTGTTCTGGTGGTTCTGAGAGCTGGTCTGCTCGTAAAAAGCTGCAGATAACAATCACACATGAAACAGAGAGGGTGATTTACAACCACGGCCTGGTGCTGTACGTTCAGTCATGACAGTGACAGAGTACTAAACATTCAAACTCATCTGTCTAAAAGCCTAATGTGGACTTTCTACATCAACATTTACATTTTTTAACTCATAATCTTAACTTTTAAATCACAATTCTGACATTTTAACTTGTAGTTTTTACTCTAAACTGATCATTCTGAAGGTTGAACTCATAATTTTGACTTTAATCTCATTATTCTGATGTTTTTACTCATAATTCTGACATTTAACTCATGATTTTGACATTTTAATTCATAATTGGAATTTTAAACTCAGAATTTTGACATTTTAACTCATAATTTTGACTTTAAACTCTTAATTCTGACATTTTAACTCATAATTTTGACTTTAAACTCATAATTCTGACATTTTAACTCATAATCTTAACTTTCAACTCATAATTCTGACATTTTAACTCATAATCTTAACTTTCAACTCACAATTCTGATGTTTTAACACATAATTTTGACTTTAAACTCATAATTGTGACATTTTAATTAATAATTTTGATGCTTTAACTCATAATTTTGACTTTAAACTAATAATTCTGACATTTGAACTCATAATTGTAACTTTTAATTCATAATTATGACATTTTAACTAATAATTGTAACTTTTAACTAACAATTCTGACACAACTAACAATTCTGACATTTTAACTAATAATTCTGACATCTAACCTCATATTTTTGACATTAAACTCATAACTTTGACATTTTAACTCATAATTTTGACATTTTGTCCCATAATTTCAATGTATAACCCCATCATTCTGACCTTTACCTTTGAGATCATAATGAGTACATTTTAAGTCATAATATAACTAATCCTCATCCATTATGGTTAAAGCCTTCTCCTCCAGTCAAATATAACTCTCCTCTCCACCAGGGGGCCTTCTGAAGACGCCTGAGCCGGACAACACGCAGTGAACGCGGCTGTACACCTGGCGCTGCTCCGCCGCCTCAGTCCGCAGGTGAGTCCGCAGGCCATCAGTGGAGACTTTAACAGCCTCGTCTTTCACCTGCAACGATGACGTAAGGGAAGCCGGTGATTAGCCGCCAGATACGTCAGCGTCGCCGCCATGTTGGTCCGGGTAAGACTCGCCTGTAAACAGTAGAAGCACGTGGAGGAGCTGCGGGTTGTCTGGATAAAAAGCACCATAATGCAAAGTAACTAAAGTCATCAAATGAATGTAGTTTAGTAAAAAGTACAATATTTACCTCCAAATGTTGTAGAAAGTGGAAGTGGAAGTTTAAAGTAGCAGAACATTGAAACAAGTACCTCAAAGTTGTGCCTGAGTAAATGTACCGACATCAGATTTGTAAATGGTCATGAAGGGTGTGAAAACTCAAATCTGAGCGTAACTAGTAACTCAAGGAGTCAAATAAATGTAGTAAAAAGTATATTTGCCTTGAGAACGTTGGATAAAATGGAAATACTTGAGTGTTTGTCACCAAGCAGCTGCTGAAGTGCTGATGTTTGTTTTCACCAGAACCTCTCTGAGCTGACTCAGAACTGTGATGGTTGATTAACTCTCGGCTTTACGAGGCTGCGTGTGAGACAACATCCCCGTTAAGTAAATCAGCTGCGAACCGAGCAGGTGAGGACATAAAACAGAGGAGTTCAAAGCGAAGATTTGGACCTCGTCAGGTTTTTTCCCACTTCGTCTGAGTCCATTAAGGCTCAGACTGTCGAGGAACGATGGGCCTCGGAGCTCCGCCAGAGTGGGAAATTTCATTTGTGACTCACACAATAAATTTGAACGCCGAGCTGAGTTAACGGTATTCTCAATAACAACAGCGCTGCGGCGGCCAAGGAAACAATGAGACGAAAGAAAATCAAAGAGATAAAATACACTGTGAATTTCCCAGAGGAGCCGAGTAATTTCTCGACATTAGCGCCGTCTTTTCCAGAGCACCGGCGGTTTGGCAGAGTCCAGTTTCCCACCGGACTGTCCCGCAAGGCCATTACCGGAATGTGAAATTATATCTATTTAAACAAGTAATTTATTTAAGCTGAGTCCAGAGAGAATGTCGGTCGGCTCATTCTCTGTTTTCCATCATTTCTCAGCTTTTGTCATGCTTGTAGAAATGTGCCGTTTCTCTTGTTCCTCTAAAATAAATATGACAAAGTCTGTCAAGGAAAGAAACTTAGAAAATATAGAGTTAATTAATGTGATTAACTAACATCCAGGTTGGCACAAATGTTATACAATTATCAATTTTGATCTTTTTTCCAGATGTTAAAGACCTTGAAGTAACTTATATCTTACATTAGGGACTGAATATTGTTAAATCAGGGTCCTGGAAAGTCCTGGAAAAGTATCGACCAGCAAAAAAACAAGCAAATTATTTGAAAGCGAAGAGAGAGATGTCGTCCCAAACCTCCGATTTTATTCTGAAGGGGTGATTGGGTTCATGGGAAGCTGACGTCACATCGCTCATAAGTGTGTGTGTGTGGTGGGTGTGTGTGTGTGTAGCGGTGATGTTAATCAACCCCAGATGAGCGAAGAGGCCAGACGAGCCGAGTCACTGTGTGTGTGTGTGTGTGTGTGTGTGTGTGTGTGTGTGTGCAGTAATAACAGTCTGGGCTGGTGGAGTTCGACCCAAGAGCCGGCCCCCCAAAACCCGAGCCCAAGACACACACACACACACACACACACACACACACACAAAGACACACACTCGCTCTGAAGTCATCACCTGAGAATGTGGGGACACGGAGGCCGGAGCGGCACCTTTGCGTGCGAATGGATCTCGTATGTTTGTCAGTTGTGGAAAGTAACTTAGAATATTTGAGTACTGTCCTGAGGTACAAACTTCATGGATCTTTGCTTGAGTATTTTCCATTTTTTGCTATCATCTACTTTTACTCCATTACAATTATCTGACAAGAATGTTCTAACAAGAAATATTTTGACAAGCGTTCGGGTGAGGTTGGTTTGGACTACTTATTGGATCAAACGAATATTGTGAGGTTGCAGGTTCCCTGACAAATTAACAAAAATGTTGAAAAACGCAATGTTGAAGGAAGAGAAAAAGAATCATCTGGATCAGCACCAAGGTTAATCTGGTCTACTCTGGCCCGAGACCCATCCTCTATTAAAGTTCAATGGAAATCTCTTTATTCAACAAACCAATGACCATCCAAGAAACCAGCAAACCAACCAGCACCAAACCAAACAACCAACCTACAAACCAACAACAAACCAACCGACCAACAAACCAAACGACCAACCTACAAACCCAATCAACAACGAATCAAACGACCAACCTACAAACCAAACGACCAACAAACGAACCAGCACCAAACCAAACGACCAACCCACAAACCAACCAACAACAAACCAAACGACCAACCAACAAACCAACAACAAACCAACCGACCAACCTACAAACCAACCAACCAAAAAACCAACCAGCACCAAATCAAACGACCAACAAACCAACCAGCACCAAACCAAACAACCAACAAACCAACCAGCACCAAACCAAACGACCAACCTACAAACCAACAACAAACCAACCGACCAACAAACCAAACGACCAGCCTACAAACCCAATCAACAACGAATCAAACGACCAACCTACAAACCCAATCAACAACGAATCAAACGACCAACCTACAAACCAAACGACCAACAAACGAACCAGCACCAAACCAAACGACCAACCCACAAACCAACCAACCAACAAACCAACCAACAACAAACCAAACGACCAACCAACAAACCAACAACAAACCAACCGACCAACAAACCAAACGACCAACCTACAAACCCAATCAACAACGAATTAAACAACCAACCTACAAACCCAATCAACAACGAATCAAACGACCAACCTACAAACCAAACGACCAACAAACCAACCAGCACCAAACCAAACGACCAACCTACAAACCAACCAACCAAAAAACCAACCAGCACCAAACCAAACGACCAACAAACCAACCAGCACCAAACCAAACGACCAACAAACCAACCAGCACTAAACCAAACAACCAACAAACCAACCAGCACTAAACCAAACGACCAACAAACCAACCAACAACAAACCAAACGACCAACAAATAAACCAATCAACAAACATACAAACGTACGCGGGTGAGAACGTAACCTCCTCTGCGAAAGTAAAACACATTTAGGTGCAGCTCCAAAGGCCTATAATGGTAAAGAAGCCCTGTTCGTTATTCCAGGGTTGGGTTGGCTAAACAGTTGCATTGTGTGGAAATAAACACGAAGAGTCAATATTGAGATCATTAGAAATAATCGCGGTCATGTCCATACCTGTTTAACAAGTCGGTAACACAATTATTGTGTCTGACGTAGTTAGAATTAATGTTTATTCGTAACATAGCTTTGTTTAAAACCTGTGTAATCATTTGACCATCTGTGTTTTCCAACCTCAGTGAGTGAACCTGGTGAGTCATAAATTATCAAAACCAAAAGGAATGACGACCAAAACTACCAAAATAATGGAGATTTCCATGTTGGATGAGTCACAGTTTCCCACAACCGAAAACCATGAAGTTCACCAGCTCAAATAAAACATTTTTATGGACCTCGTACCTGCTGGTTGGTCACCACGCCAACATTAATTGTGCGCTGACAGGAGCAAAACTGTAAAAACTGATGTCAGTTTGTTGTGTCTCACTTAATTATGTCCAACTCTGACAGAGACAAAAGAGCAAAGGTTGGTTCAAATTGAATTTCTGGTCGCTTTTGGATTGGATTAAAAGATTTCTTGTGCCCTGAAGGCTGAACAGCACCTCACACTGTTTTTTTTCTTCCCTCTGGAGCCATGAAACACTTTCATTTCATCGCTTACCAAAAACACCAGTTTCATTTTCCAGACGGTTTTTATGTTGGCCGGGAATGAGTCATCAAAACTTCAGGGTCTGGAAAGGATCGCCGCTGACGAAAACATTTCCCAGCATGCTCGGTTAGTCACATAGCAGGATGATGGATTGAAGGCTCTTCCAAATAAATACATGAAAACAAATCTCCACTTCCCAGGTCGGCAATGAGGTTTTTATTCAACCCTTATTTATCCAGAGGAGGCTCGCTCTTTCTCAACAATGCCGTGATTTAGCTTCATGAAGCTGCTCACATTATCGTTTAGCAGCTGCCCAGTGCGACCACAGCCTTCTGCTGTCAGCTACTGGGAGCTGCCCAGTGAGCGACCGCAGCCGGCTGCTGCACCGAGCTAATTGGAAGTTAAGTGTCTTTTTCGAGGACTCAACTGAGATTCAGTTCACCCATCAAAATGTGTTTCCTCTCTCACCATCGGTGGTTTGGAGGAGAGGTTTTAAGGTATCTGTCTCAGATTTTCACACTGCCTTATGGGGTTGGGCAAGTCCCCAGCTGAAAGCAGTATCCAGCACACATAATGTACTTTTAAGTATCACCTGGAAGCTCGTTCTCACTCCCACACTCAGCAGCCTGGTCAAGTTGGAAGCCTGATGGGTGATGCACCAGACTTTCCCTCCAGAAACCAGGGTTCTCGTCCTGTTTATGACCAAGAAGCAAGAGTGATTTGATGTCTATCATCTTACTGTACATGAATAACGTAACGTGACATGACTTATGTAAGTTAAGTTACGAGACTGAACGTAGTTATTTTCTCCCAAAGAATAAGATGTTCCTAAACTTAACCAAACCACGACCATTTGACCACGTTTATAATGGTACAAAGGTCATAATATGGAGGCCAAGGAGGTTATGTTTTCACATATATCTAGTTTTCGGTTGGTTGGTTGGTTGGTTGGTCAGCAGGATTATAATAATAAAAATCTGGATCAAGCAGATTTAAATATGGTTCTTGTGATACTGGATCAGGCTTGATTGAATTAAAGGGAACTGTTGGCCCTGGTGAAGGTGTACGCTCTGCTGACTGTCATTCTAGTCTTAAAGTCTAACTGGACGTTGCATATTTCGTACTATTGTTAACCTGAGTCATTGCACAACTTGTTCTGGCATTTATATTCTGTGTTTGTGAACAAAACATTTCTGTCCACTGCACCATAAAAACACATTTAAACCCACTGGTGAAACAAAGTAAACTATGCTTTAGCGCCTTGAGACATACTCAACAGTGCAGTGTAAAGGCTCAGATAATACCTTAGATTTGTAGTTGAGTAGATGTACTTAGTTACATTCCACCACCGCAGCAGACAGACCTCTAAAGTGACTCCCAGCTGTGATATTGATGAGCAGTGAAGTGCGTGGGATGTCTGATATCCGAGGAATGAAGTGGGAGAAGAAAATATGCAGCTCTCATCATATTCCTCATAAATTAGCTTAGTTTTTTGGCTGGAGAACAGAAGGCAGAGTTAATCTGTCAGGCGTCAGTGTGTGAACACTTGTCTTTAAGCAAACAGAGCTGAGATAACCTCTGGACGTTTGATGTTCAGTGTTTACATGACATGGTAAGTGATGGGTTTCTCTTTAGGTTTCCAAGTTGTGATTTTTTCTCTTTTTAAGGTATCTGCAGAATCTCAAACATGGCATCATAAATTCCAGATGTGCATCGAGTGCTGCGATCGCCGTCAGGTCAAAGTAAGCAGCAGTTTTCTCACACACTGCAACGCTGTTTTGCTGTGAAGCTCCAGAAACATTTCGTGGACCACAAAACTTAATATATACTTTTGCCTGGTGCCCTGCATTCGTTTCAAAGCTCTTAAACTTTCATCAGGCCCCTCCGATGTGTTTTATTAGCAGTACAAATCACAATTAGTCAGAAGTAAAATTCGAGGAAGAGCAAGCTGAAGTTGTGCTGGGGAATTCACAAAGTTTTACAGTTTTATAACCACTTACAGTTACAGTTCTTGCTTTGTGTAACAAATTAAGTAATAAAAACTCAAATTCTTGCATGTTAAAAGTGGAAAAAGTCCTGGTCACATTTCCATTTTATTCCTCAAACCCAAACTGAAGCTATGACAGGCATCAAGCACGAGGCAGCATATCAACCACAGTGAATGTTTTTGCGACCATGTCGTCAGCTCTGTTTAAACGCATCTTTAACAAACAATAGAAATGTTATAAAGCAGGAAACAGATGTGTTTCATGAGCCGAGCGCATGATTTCTGTGTTCAATTCCAACATCAATACTTTCTGGGTATTTTTAATGATAAATAACAGTTTACTCAGCTGCATATTTGTGTTGCTGTAGTTACTGAAACCTCAGTGTTTGTACTTCATCATGTCTTGTGGACAAGCTCAAGCTGAGGATTCATGTGGGCCGTAATGAGCCGAGGCCTTTTGTTTTCCTTTCTGCTGATGTTGTGGAGAATAAATTAAAGTATAGTCAACAACATGGCTCCATTTCCCCATTAGTTACTATCATTTCATATACATATTGGATTTATTTATACTTCAGAGTTGCAGATTTTTGTTGTGTTTGGTGTTGATTCTCAGTGGGATTAGCACTAAAAGGACCCCGTGGACTTTGGTGAGTCACATTTAACTTTGTGTACATATCCTCTGACCACCGTTATAGAAGACACGTTGGTGAAACTGTTGACAGTGCACCTCCAAGCTCAGTTATTTGTTCCATGAATTTGACTTTGGTGCAACAAAGTCCTCCAAATTAAACACTGAATGACACATATATAAGCATTTTCTTATAATCTCAGATCTTAAACCGCTGTGGTTAAAGTTTGGTCAGATTTAGGCACAAAACAACGTGGTTAGGTCTACGGAACCGCTGGTTTGAGTTAAAAAATTACTACTTTGTTCAGGTTTTTGGACCTTCGTCATCATGGTTACAATAATAAGCATGTGGTTAAGGTGGCTGTCATTGGAAACAGGAAACAAATAGCAGACACATGTTAAAGTCCAACATTTTGAAGAGGGAGAGTGATAGAAACTGTGTTTTCCTGCTTTAAATTGACATCCCTATGATCATTCCTGGCTTTGGACAGTAGCCATGCTGCTAGCATTAGCTCTGTTGCTACCACTAGCTAACGTTATCACCCAGAAAACAAATAAAATATGTAGATCTAAATCTCTGAGATCCTCCCTACCCCACCGCCTATCAGTAGCTTTTGTTGGTTGCATTCTCTACACTTCGCTAACTCATAGTGTAGTGTGGTTATTGCAGTTAAATGCACTTCTGATTAAACTGTTCATGGGCTGTAGTTTACCCGGTAAACACACCGATCCCTTCAACCTCTTTCCGAGTCGGTTGCTGCTCTTCTTGGGGTCACTCGTACACCAAAGAGGTAGCTGTGTTTACCGGGGAAACTATAGCTCACAATCTGCTGTATCAGCTGAAACATTTTGTGGATTGGTGAGGAAAAGATCAAACTATTTATGTTAAAATAACTAACTTTCTCCCTCTTTATTCTGCTGCGCTAGAGATAGAGGTTATTACAACACCAAACTCTGATGGGCTGTAGTCTTCCCAGTAAACACACCGACCTCTTCACCCTCCTTCCTGCTGCTCCTCTTTATCCCAGAGACGGTGCAGATGCGACAGCTGAAGAAGTCGGTGTGTTTACCAGGGAAACACAGACACAACCCACTAACACCAGACAGCCACTGAACACACAGTTAGGAAACAGCACTTTGTTCCCTTCTTTTCCTTCTCCCATTGAAAAATGATAGATGCAAGCCAATCAGAGGAAAAGTAGTGCAGGTAATCAAGTGGGATCCATTAATGCATCTGTGCAACAGCTTGAAAACTCTGGTCCACACCTGCTAATCAACTTCATGTTAGCATAGTATTCGTAAGCATGTAGGCATGCTGACATTAGCGTTAGCCAGCTGAAAAAAGTACATATTTGCAAAACATCCCATCAGTGACAAAGACTTCATCTTCAGATTCCTCTAACGAAACAAATTAACTTAAATCGTCTGCGGAGCAGCTGAAGATCATAGGAGGAGGGAGCTTTATTTATTTAAACTCCTGATTTGTGATCTCTCTGCACGTTGCCGCTGACAGGACGGCAGAAAAATGCTCCCACTTCAAACAGAGCTGGAGGAGGCTGCGTGGGCCGCTGAGCCGCCGGCAAATCGTTTGTCTTCTGGCGGCTTTAACCTCGACGTGTAGAGTCAAACCGAGCGATGTCGAGGATCAAGACGAGGCTGCGGACAAACGAGGAGTGTTAGTCCGACCTGAGACGTCCACCAGCTGAAAAATGCAACACCTGCTTCAACCAAAGACAGTAAAAATGAAACGATACTGAAGCATCTCTGCTCAAGCTCACCTAACACAGCTGTGATCCTGAAACACATGTGCCTTTAATTTTCAATGACTTCAGCTCAATTCTTAACTCGTGAAAACAAGTTTCTTACTTTTAACCAAATATCTTCAACTGCCAACCTGTAAGCATTTCCTAGAAACATGGCCAACATCGTCTTTTTCTTTCTTTTTTTTTAGCATTTTAAGTTTGTTTTTTTCACATAATCTCTGATTGAAGTATTGTTAACTGTTTTGAGTTTTTACAAGGGGAAACAGTTGGTTGAAAATGCTAGGACTTTCAAAATAAAAGCCATTCAGTGAAGTCTGCAACAATACGTCCTATACTACGTGCGGCTAGACTTTCAAAATAAAGCTAATTGAAAACAGCTCACATATTCTGACTTTTGGACTAATATAAGGTTTGGGAAAAGATCGTGATTTGAGTTAAAGTAACTGCGTTAAGTGTCATAAAGTGAAAAACACAAGTCATGTGTCTCTCTTATTCTATGAGTGTAAGAGGAAGTATTTTTGTGATCATCAGGATTCATCTTCTAGGAAACATACAGCAAATTTACATGGAATCGGGCCTGAATTCATGAGAATAATGTGCCTTTAACCAACTATTAATAAACAGAGGACATTTCCATGCCTTCAACACAGGACATGCTTTATTTAAAAAGATATTGCACAATGATTTGAATATCCTATGATGATGCTTTGCATGTGACACACATCAAAGGTACATCCAAATTCACGTGCAGCTGCCTGATAACTCTTCCCCCCCCAAAAAACAAATTGCTAACAAGCTCGCTGCGCACCACAAGAGCCGGTTTTAACGAGCGGTAATGTTCAGCTGCGGGAGAGAGTGTGTGGTATAAATAGGAGCAGAGGTTTCCAGAGGCTGTCGGGTTAAAGTACAGGCTGCGATGTTCAGGTCAGAGGTCCAGACGGTTTCATGACAGGGAGACGGCTGGCAGGACTTCAGTCGGTGTGTCGTCGTCGTGGGAGGGCGAACGCACAACACGTGTCTTTGTTCAGACTCAGACGAGCAAAGAACTGAAGCTGCAAAAATCAAAAATTAATAAATAAATAAATGGCTGAATTTATCGATAAATGTGTCATTAAGTGCACCAAAAATGATATTATTAAGAAACTTAAATAAATAATTAAAAGAACAGAATAATCCCCGTCTCCAGCTGCTGCAGCTCTGTTTTCCTGTGAGGCTCCAGAACTGTTCTGTGGACTCCGACCTCACCTGACCTCCCACCAACACGGAGGGAGGAGAGGATGACTGGACTTTCACTTTTGGGTGAACTGCTCCTCGTGCTGTCTAAACAAAGACGTTCTTTCATAGAGCGTTTACACAAGGAGGTCTTGAAAATAATAAAGCACACTTATGTAGATTAAAGAAAGTGACTAATGCATTTTGGATGAAACTTTGTTCCCGTCAGCAGAGTCCGGCTCCGATAACAAAAACGTTGCATCTATTTTAATTCCTGATCTTTTTAGATGTTATTAACATGCCCCGTTATTTAATCCCGCTGCTATTCTTTATGGATTAAGGAACCTTTTCGTGCAGCTGTCAACTTCTGCAGCTTAATCCTGCAAACAATGACTAACAGAAAGGTCATGAAACCCTCGCAGAGTGACTCATCGGCTCGCAGGTATCGGACGCAGGCCGGCGAAAGGAGCAATCAGGCGTCATCGTCAGAGAATGTTCTCCACTTGGATGAGTTTTTTTATTATCTGAAAAACAAAGAAGGTGGAAAATAGGTGATTTTATTCCAGAAATGTGGGATAATCTCATTTTGCCGGAGGAAAATGAGGTTTTAGGGATGCGTTCAGAGCGACTTGAACCCTACGTGAAAAATAAAACAGACACAGACGAAAATCCAAAATGTAATCTGTTGGAAATTCAATAAAGTTCTGTTCAATCCCTCTCGCTTCGCTCACTGTTTCCCACCAGTGAACCTCGCGGAGTTTCCAGTGGTAAACACATGGTGAAAGCATCTTATAAAGAACAATAAAACCGCAGTAAATAAACCATAAAGACGCAAATAAAACGCGCCACAAACCGCCGGAAGATACGGACACAACTTCCACACTGCAGCTGATAAGAATGCACAGAGGCCTCGTAAAGGTGGAGGAAGCTGCATCGTTTACGGTGCGAATTAATCCGACTAACTGCAGAAAACACAGCGAATGAGAGTGTGTTTCTTTAATTCTTCTGTTTGAAGGTCAAACCGGGGCAGGAAAGAGTTGGTTTCCTCATCTGGGTCAGTGATTAACCCCCAAAACTGAGATAAAACAGAAAAACAGGAAGAGCAACATGTCTGTGTTGCAACCGTTCACAGTCGTTTGCTGCTAAATCACATTATTTGTTGATCGCTTCAGTTCAAACTCCGCATGGAGGTAAAAGATCAAATGCTCCTGTGAAGGTTTAGAGAGTTTTTCAGCTCTCGTTAGAGAAACAAACATGCTCGTCGAGCCAAAACCACCCGAGGAATTCTCTTAATTCCTGGATATTTTAAAGACGGAAGAAAGCGTTAATTAACAAGCAGCGTTCTTCAAGAACCTCCTCTGTTCAGATTCAACTGCCCGGGAATTTAATGGACTGACATTTTTAACGTACTATTGACACGTGGTTTCAGAAAGAAGGGTTTGTTTGTGAGCTTATTAGAAAACTAACAAACAAACCATTCTTTGTGGCGTTGCAGCATTTAAATGACGTTTAAAAAAAAAAAAATACTAATTGGGTTTAGATGCCTTGTCCAATTGCATCCATTGAGGTTAGAGTCTTGTTCCACTTAAAGGATCAGTTCACCCAAATCACACACAAGAAAAATGGAAATTCTTACTTGGAAAACAGACGACTTCCTGCTCAGGACGTCATATCCACTGCCGTCCACTCGGTCTCCACACACCTTAATTACATGCAAAGTAACCCGACTAATTCCAGTAAATACGGTAAATAAGAGTTTCTTTCCTAATGCCGCACCTGAATCCATGGAAGTTACAGGTTATCAGACCTTTACATGGATCAAAATATGTCAGGTGGTCTCAGAAAACAGGGAAAGAATCAGCACCTCAAGACAAGAAGACAACCCAGGCACAGAAATATAGGAAAATATAACAGACGATGGTGTGAATATTGAAAAGCCTTCATTATAGTGGCTAAATCATTCAACTTTGGGGATTTTTACAGTGATTTTAGTGAACTATTCCTTTAAATAACATCCTACAGAATACTTGAGGACGAACAGTAAAGATATAACATGAAGAATAAACGTTCCAATTACACACTTCAGGTTTATGTAAAACTGATAACTGTAATGTGTCTCTGCTGCACCTGTGAAACTGTCACTTTTAAACTCCAGATGTTGCAACGATGCTTTTTACTTTTCAGAAGAAAACGAGGGATCAAAAACACCAAAACAGTTTCAAGTCCAAAGGGAAAAGCTCCCAAATTCCTGTCATGAAAAGCATTTTTATTCCTCGCGTCCACAGTTTGATATAAACCAACCTCTAACCCTCTAACTCGCAATCCAAACTCACCAACATCTGCCACCAATTTACCAGAACCGCCTGTCCCGGATACGACTATTAACCAGAGCTGCAGCCTGCCATGTCTCCTCCGGCTGCCTTCACCACTAACCAGGGCTGAAGGATGAGCCGCAGGTCCGAGCGCTTCCAGACCGGCCTGACATGGAAAATAACATGACTGCAGCAGGCCTGTAATTTCCAGAGGCTGCGACCTTTAATCATATCTTGATCTACATCCTTTGCCCCTGCGTCTGTCGGTGGCCCGATGCTAATTTGAGACCTTTTATGTCTGAAAGTTTCGACCCGATCGCTGCCCCGTGTTTGGATCATATTTTGGAGACGTGTCAAAGCGACGAGAACGTCCAGACGGAAGGTTGTCAACCGTCCGTGAAACCAGAAAACAGTCGCATATTTTTATATCAGCAGCCTGTAAATATGAGGTTTGATGAGTAGGCGTTGAACATTTAATTCAAAGTGTTGATCAACTGCCGATATTCTTCTGTTTTCTGGCTGACCATCAGTTGTTTGAGGCTCATATTCACACCCAAGAGCATCGGTGCTGAAGTCCAATGATCAAAACTATTTATTTACCAACTTTATGAAACCTGCTTCGAGCACACGGACATGAAGTGCAGAAGGAACAAGTCCCAAAGAAGTCAGACTGGTTCACAGACGAGGTCGTATCCGCTGCAGAAATCATATTTGGCCATTTCTCTACAAATGATACGTGATGTCATCTCTGTCCAGCGGTTATTGGTGGTGACAGCGAACGAGGTCTTTTTGGAAAATATTAAACTTGGGTTTCATTTCGTTAAGTGTGCAACAAACACCGTGAAATCTAATAATACGCATTTCATTTATTAGATTTATTCGTGGAAACTAAACGGCGGGGGAGGATATGAGCAGGAACATCAGAGCTCGACAGCTTTTTTTACCGTAGCAGAAAAGTGGACGAAGCCGGGAGCTGTTGAGCAAGGCACCGCCGTCGCCCTGCCCTGCGTTAAATCAAGCTTAAAGACCACGAGGGAACAGAGAGTTCACAAGTTGTAGTCGGAGTTTGGGAGCGCGTTTACTGCTGTGTAAATGCCACCTCTGCATGTCGCAATAAAACGCTGCAGCGGCCTGCGGTGGCACAGTGGAAAGTTACCGCAGCTCTTCAGCCTGTTTTGGTGCTGCCAGATATATAAAGTGGTGGAGTTTAGTCATGGAGCATGCTAATGATGAGGAACAATGGCTGCTGGCTTACAAACCTCCTCTGTCTTCTGTACAGCTAATCCCATCGGCGGACAGAACAGGCTGCAGCTCAAAAGTTCTAATCAGAGAGAAAAAAGACTCCTGCTACATATTTTCTACCATCATCTGTTTTAATCGCCTTCTATAAATCAGTTTGTGGATGTCTTAATTAAGAGTAATCACTGCGCAGCTCCACTAGATCATAAAAACCATTCAAATCAAAGTTTGCAGACACAGATCAAGCTGTCAGATTCGTATAACTTAAAGACAGAAAAGAAAAAGAAATCAGAGCTGCAGAAACAGAAAAAAGCTGTGGCTCTTTAAAAGCGTCTCATAAAGGAAAGTGAGCGGCGAGGCTGCCAGGCGCTGCAGGTCCGAGCCAAGCTGTATTAAAACAGGGTGTATTTTAAACAAAGGTTGCATTTTAACGGGGCCAGAGGGTGGCATATCGCAGATAGCTGTTGACTTGTTACCGCCTTGTTTATCGTTGAAAACAATGTCCTGCCATGGCAACGCGGACGCCAAGAGTTCCCCCTCAGTGCCACCGGCACAACCTGCAACTGTTTCATATGTAAAACAGTCACAAATGAGAAGTGCGCTGTAATTAGTGGGAAGAAAAGGAGAATAAAGTAGATTTCCATGAGACGGTTTATGTAACAGCTACAGATCAGTCTGCGCAGGTGTCATCGCCATCGTCATCGCAAGGTTGGAGGAACAAATGAGCTTGTAAACAGATCGTTTCATAACACTCGCTGCAGCTCCGGAGCTTTAACTGGCATCTTGCTCAGTCCTCAGTTAATAACCGGGCCTTGTGTTAGGATTGTTCTTGTTTTTATAAGGTCAGAAATTTACTTTCACGCTCACTTATCAGTTGCATTTCCCATGTGAGGCCGGACCGTTTATCACAAGCTTCCTGGATAGATGATAAACTAAATTTAACCGCCTCTAGACGGCTGAATCCCTGCAAACAACACAAGTTAGTCTCTTCAAAATTGCGTTCAGTCACCACTCCTTCCCTCTGACTTCTTTTATAAGCAGATCTTTTGCTGTCTTGGTTACAAAAATAAACATGAGGGGAACATTGTGAAACTTTGTAAATATGATTTTGGTTTATAAACCCCGGGGCTGCACATTAAGCCAACGTGGAAGTCATAAACACTGCACTTCCTCAGATGGCCACTCGAGGCTGGCTCCATAATGTGGACTGACTCACTGTCAATCTACATAAGAGCCCAAATGTAACTCACTTAATTTATATTAAGTCTTCTCTGCCCGTCCTAGAGCCTACAACAGCCAACGAATGTAAACAAGTGACTCACTCTCTCTTCTTTCTCCTCTTTCCTGAGCTGCTTTCACACCGTGACCACTGTGAGTGATCGTGAGCTGTCTGCTCCACTTCAGCTCAGCTAATTCCTTCAGAATGTGAAGAAATCAGTGGCGTGCACAGACTTTTTGAAGGGCGGGGGGCGAAAAGAAGGGCACTTTAGCACGCATTTTGGCTCCCACGAGGGCACTTTAGTGCGCGTTTCGGCTCCCAAGAGGGCACTTTAGCACATGTTTTGGCTCCCAAAAGTGCAGTTTATCATGTTTTAACCAGCCAAGGGGGCAGTTTAGTGTGTTTTGCCAACCAAGAGGGCACTTTGGCACGCTTTTTTTGGTTCCCAAGAGGGCACTTTAGCACACGTTTTGGCTCCCAGGAGGGCACTTTAGCACACGTTTTGGCTCCCAGGAGGGCACTTTAGCGCGACTTTTTTCAACAATTTAGCCACGAGGGGGCGCGACAGCCCCCCCTGCCCCCCCTTGTGCACATCACTGGAAGAAATATATGTATTATATTAAAGAGACGTCCATCAAAGTGAGCATGCTAACCAGCAATCCCCAACCCATCCCGGTCCAACGCTACCATGATAGCTGCACTCCCCCGGAGCTGCACGTCTAACAGCAGCAGTGACTCATATCAGGTCACGTTCTGTCCACAGTTCGTTTTGTTTATGTCCAGTTCTAACATAATAAAGGCAGCTGAATGTGTCGCAGTGTCATTGTTTGTCCTCCGTAACACTGGGGGAGGTTGGAGGAATCGCCTGGCCTCCACATCCTGCACAAACATTTGGATGATAATAACAACAGCAATAAACTGAACCAAAGAGGGCGCTACAGCCTGCGCTCATGCTTTATGTTAGCGCTGGTTTATATGTTCAAAAGTTGTGACTGTATGTTTCAGTTTCTGCTCTTGTTTTTGACTTTCCTGCTCAAAATAAACGAGCCGTTTTGAAAAGAGGAACAGCCTGAAATTGATTATCTCTTGATTCTGCTGCTGCAGCAGCGAGCTGCTCTGAACCGTCTGAACTTCAAATAACAGCCCGGCTTGTGTTTCACTCCGCTCCTCGTCATTATTTCCGTCCAGAAGAATCCTGATTCGTGACAGTTCATATTTACAACTGTGATCTTGGAAGTCGGCGGCGCGTTACACAACCTGAGCTGTCATGACGAGAAGTCACAAATGAAAAACAACCAAAAGGTTCCAGTTTACTTTATAACCGACAGATGTTGGAGAGGGAATATTGCATCTGAGCTGATGAAGCCGTCGACCTCTCTCTGAGGCTGGAGAAATGTGCCTTTTGGTGGTGCGGATTTGGTTCCTGGCGTGCCGGAGCAAGTCCCTCACCAAGAACAAAAACACATTGATAGATCACGCTGACACTGGCAGCATTGAAAACAGTAAATCCTTCAATGTCATGACCCTGTAAAACCTGGTTCACCTCAGTGTGGAGGAGCGGAGGAGGACTGACTGCCAAATGACCCAAACACAAGATAAACATGCACCTCTCTGCGTCATTTACAAACGTTTTGTCGGCTGAACCTTCACTTGTAGATAGCCACCCAGTTAGAGTGACAAATCTACACTTTGTGCTGCCAGATCATATGTTTCTACAAAAATATGAGTGATTGTTTTCAACAGATGTGACAGTGTTTCCGTGGGAAACTCTCCTGACTGTCAGCGCATCAGTCAGAGCTTTTGTTTTGACGAGGCGGCATAAACAGACTGCAAGATTCATCAAATGTTCCCGATTCTGGGTCAAGATCCCCCGAAGGACTGAAAAGACTTTAATTAACAGACTTCGGCTTCAATTTGATCGATCTTAAATGACAGAGATCAATAAATAAAAGCGGTAAAGCAGCATCAAGGGAAGATTGAAACGCTAGTTCAGGTATTTATTCGTCTTGGGTGGTCTCATTGCAGAGTAAAAGTTAAGATCTCTTTAAAATATCACCTTGAAAGTGAAAGTCACTCCAGCTAGTTGTTCTCAAGTAAAAATCTAAAGTATCTGATCTTAAATGTACTTTAACTTCTGCTACATTCTGACCTGAAGATAAAGAAACAATGTGTGAGCAAACGTTGGTGATGTATTAATCTATACTTTAGTGTTGAGAATTTGCAAACAACTATGGAACAAATCAAATCAGTAGTCGAGATAAAGGATCTGAATTTAAACCAGGCTGCCACAGTTTAAGAGACACAAGAGAGTGTTGACTGGTTCTCAAAGGATTGTGGGACATTGAGTTTCTCGAAGAATAAACCAGCGCTGTTCTTCTAATTCAATGAAAAGGCTGCTTCATAAAGACTTATATAATAATCATATCATGCTTATGAAATATTTATTTTTGATACATTTTGAATTATCATGATGTATTTATTTATAAATTAATTATATATTTTTACAAATATGTATTATTTATGTTAATTTGTTGTGATATTTGTAAATGCAATAGATACGTTCAGTTATTTGTTTGAATTAATTGTAGAATATTTGTAAATTTCTTAAGACTTATATAAAGTATAGTTTATTGACATTATTAGGAGAATTATATTTCTTAATTTAATCAGATTAATGAATTGATTTATTACTACTGCAATAAATGTTTTTATTTATTTGAATTTATAGTAATATTTCTGGAGGTACATAAACTTTTTATAAATATATAATAATAGTTTAACATTATTATTATTATTATTATGGAATTTGATGAATGAATGGAATTTATTAATATTACAGTGAATGTATTCATTATTTTTTTAATATATTGTAATATTAACATGATAGATACATTTATGAACATCATCACTAATAATATTATTATTAATAATAATTTTACTACAACAACAGTGTCATTATTATGACACTATTAATAAATATTTTTACATTTACACATCTTACAATACATATACATAATTCCACACATTCATACAATAATAATAAAACTGTTCTTGTTATTTAAATGTACATTATTATGCAATTAAGATTTTAAAGGAAGGTAGATGTATTAATTTCATGATAAATAATAATAATATTAATACATATTTTGTATAATTATTTTTAATGTTATTATACAATTAAGAAAGGTACAACAGGAATAAAAGGAATAATGATGATATGAATGATAATAATGACACAATAACAGTGTCATTATTATTAGATTATTATAAAATGAATTATTATTAAATTATTCATATATCTATTAACATTTCTGTATTACAAGAAATATGAATAATTCCACACAGTCATATGATAATGATAACGATAATAATAATACCAGTAATAATAATAATAGTTGTAATTTTCTGTGTCATCATAAAGTTATGAAATGATAATAAAGCGCGATGTGTCCGTCTTAAGGTCGTCCTGGTTGGAATGCAGTCCTCCAGTCCCCGCCGCGCTGCGGTCTCAGTCTCACTTGGCCCACATTTGGACGACCTTAAATATTTCTGCTCTCGCGTTACAGTCTCACACACTCACGCACGCACACACGTACGTACACACACACACACACACACGGCGGCAGCAGCCTGTCAGATCAGACCGGGCTGACGCGCAGACGGAGGACTTATATAAAACTCCTCCTGGACTCGTTTTAACATCTAAAAGTGTCTTAAATGTCGTTAAACCGATGTGGAACTACTCGGACATCAGGATTATGACTCGTTGTGTCGTCTGGAGTCTGAAAACGACATAAAAACGGCGGAAAGTGACTTTTTTTCTTCAGCTCACAGTCGCGCGACACCAGCGGAGGACGGACGTTGGGGGGATTTTACGGACATTTTCTACGTTTTCATATGTTAGTTTCCTCGTTTTTCGAGGGATGTTAGCCTCGTAAACACGCTCGGACCCGTTGACGTGAACTTTAAAAAGCCACTTTTTCTCGCTCCGTGTGCTCTGAAGTCAACATGCTGGCCAACACGGCGCTGTACGCGGCGAAGAAACGGAAGAAGCCGGTCCAGAAAATGTAAGTCCGCACCAAACTACACTCAAAAAACCGTAAAGTTTCATTAATATCCGCACAGTCTCCTCGTGGTGTGCAACAAGCGCGTATACAATGAGTTTCTTGTACTTCATGACCTTATGATCTCTTCGGCATCTCCGTAATATTCATATGATACTCCCGAAGGCGCTCTGAGCGTGTCTGCTGACTCTTTATGTGCTTTTACTGTAACACATAGTAGTACAACCACTACAGCAATGAGCATGACACATGTGACCTTAAATATTTACACAGAACATCGTGCATTCATGACTTTTAGATGATTGTATTGCACTAAAATCACACCTTGCACGTTGTAGACTGCATATAGCTCGTTTGAAGGTGGTTCCAGCTGTGCAAACATCTCCACAGCAGTCAGTCAGGATGCATTACAGCCTGTGTTACATGCTTATAAGTCTGCACTGCGTTATACGTTTGCAGTAGAAGGAACATAGTCCCCAGTTGAATCCATAAGGCCATAAAGTCTATTTTCCCTGCTTGTGGTTATGCAATGTTGGCTTGCCAGACCGAGGTAATGTGAAGTGCTGAAGTCCAACAACACTGCAGGCCGATCCAGCATGGAAAATAAAGAAAACTGTTGCTTCAGTATTATTTAGATCTAATTATACCATGAGAGACAGCTGGGCTCTCCAGACTGAGGCGTGCAAACGATCTCTGAGCTCTAATGCTGGAGAAAGTAGTCAACGTATTGAGTTTAAATGTATTAGCCTATTTATAGTAAGTTTTTGTCTGAGTGTGCTCTGTAGGCGGACTCAATCCCCACATCAGTAAACTCATCAAACCACCTTCTTAGGATTCTATGTGTGAGTCAAACAAAGTGAATGTGCGAACTACATTTTGTTTCCTCTCCTGGAGTCCCCTTGAGAACCCGGTACGGCCCCAGACCACAAACTGAAAACCACTTCTGCATACTGTAGCGCCAGAACATCATTCAGCAGGCTTTTAAACACAACAGAAAAGTGATTTTTGCACCGCGAAGGAACTTGGGAACCTTTAATAGTTCTGTGAGGAATGCTTAATAACTGTTTTCTCTGGTACCATTCTTCATAGATTTCTCTTTAAGGGTCATTTTCCTCTCTTTTTTTAGTTTATCAAGACCTGTTAGAACCCCTTCAAGGAACTCTGAGGGTCTCTAGAACCCGATTTTGGAGCCAGTGCTTCATACTGGAGCAAAAACAGTGGTTCTTTGGGTTGTTAGGACCATAGCAGAACCATTTTAGCTCATTATGAAACTGTTAATGCCCACATCCTTTTACATGAGAACTTTAAGGTGCTTAAAGGAACTTTCAAGAAAGCTTACCAACGCGATTGACCCCTAACTATTCTGTAAAGAAGTTCTCAAATGTATCTTCATAAGCACTGAACTGTACGAGAGAACCTTCTAGAGCACGGCCTTCGACCTATATCCAAAACAACTCTGGCTACAAGACACAATGCCCAAAATGTTATTCAGAGAACCCTATTTGTGCTTTCTGAGAGAGACTCTGTCAAGCTCCATGCTCTGATGGAACCTCTTTAGACCCCTATGGTACTGTAAAGAACCCTTTAGAGTCCTCTGCCAGTGATCTTTGTCACTGCTGGAAAAATTTCCCCATGGCGTTGTATTTTTGTGGTTTTGTATAAACTGCAAGAGCTGTTGAGAACCATCTAAGGAAGTACTGAAAAGCAGCATGCACAAAGGGTTCTTCTGAGAACCTTAAATGGTATAGCACCATGATGAAATGGTTCTTCTTTGACCTTTCATAACTTGTAGACAACAAGGGTCTGAAAAAAGTCTCAGAAACAGTAACCTGCAGTGTCCCGCTCTGCTGGTCTTAATTGACCCTTCACAGTGCTATCAAGAACTTTTTAAGGCGTTCTTGAAAGCACCATGCAAATTACCTCAGGTGCTGTAAAGAACCCTTTATTACAGAAGCCCTCCAAAGCAGTTAATCAGATATTTATTATAGGCCCCTAATGATGCCGTAAAGAACCTTTTAGAGGAGGTTCTTTAATGCAACATGGACAAATAGTTAATTACAAAACCCTTAATGATGCAGTAAAGAACCTTTTTTGTGAGGTTCCTTAATGCACCATGCTGAAATTGTTTATTAAAGACCTTTTTTGGAGATGTTGTCCAGTGCATCATGCTTGAAAGGTTCATTTTAAAGCCATCATTGTGCCGTAAAGAACTGTTTTGAGAGTTTCTCCAATGCATCATGATAAAATAGTTTATTATAGACCATTCATGGTGCAATAAAGAGACAGTTTTGGAGTTGGTGTCTGGAGCAACATGACTGCATAGTTAATTTTAGACCCGTCATTGCACAATAAAGAACCTTTTTGAAGGGTTCTGTGATGCACCACGCTCAAATAATTAATTCAAGATCATTTATGGTGCTGTAAAGAACCATTTTTGGAAATGTCCTTGAGGAAAACATACTTTTAAAGTTCATTCTAGACACATGACTGTACTGTAAAGAACCTTTTTGAGATGTTCTCTAAAGCACCATGCTTTAATAATCTGATGTGGACCTTTCCCGGTGCTGTGAAGAACCCTTTGAGAACTGCAGAGCTGCTCTCAGCCACACTGTCTTCCTCCTTGCTGTGATTTTACCAGTTTGTGATTTTTAAACTTTAACAAGCCAGACGGGAGTGTTAACTGCTCCATACAGAACCACAGGCCCGAGCAGAGAACCACGGCAGAACCCTGCCAGAACCGTGGTTTGAGTGTGTGTGTGGTACTACCTGCATTAATCATAATCAGGACGTGGAGAGAGAGCGCTCTCACGCGATGTTTCCACGAGGGAGGAGGGAGGGAGGGAGGATGGCGTAATCTGAGACTCTGTGTTTTTTCTCTCCTCCTCCTCGACTGCCACAACATACTTTTTTCCTGTCTTTCCTTCTGTCTCTCTGTGTGTTTTTTCGGAGGGTTGTTTCTTTCCTCCCTCCCTCAACACAAATTAACATAGTTCTGTGTCACGCAAACCGTTACATAAGTCTGCCATGTTCTCCCGACATGGGTTTTTTAAGGAAAAGTTCTCTCTCAGGGAGTTTATCTTTCTTTTTCAATGCAGTCAATGAGTTATAGGTGTGTGCATATGTGTGTGTGCATATGTGTGTGTGCATATGTGTGTGTGTGAGTGTATTTACCCACAGACGAGTCTGGAGGCGAGGCGGCGTTTCAGCGATCTACCCCGAGGCAGTTTACCTTCATGTTTACACTGCCATAAAACTAGAACATTTAAATTTATGGTAATGTCTGTCTGCGTGTGAAAGGAAGGGAAGAAACAAACACCCGAAACATCATATAGGATAAAGATACATGGACAAAAGTATGTGGACACACGATGTTCTGGTTTCACTCCTTGCACCAGTTGCTGGAGTCTGCAGGGATTTGATCCCTTTCAGCCACAGGAGTGTTAGAGCGGTCCAGCACTGGCTCACAGTCGGTGGTCAAGTTCATGTCTGTGCTCCAGTATCTGGTTCCAAGTTTGTAAAATACCCAGATAACTTTTAGCAATCGAACTCAGTCATGTAGAGCCCAGCTGATGTATTATTGTGCGATAATGTCGTCTGACATGCACCAGTAACATTTTCGTTTTCCTCACACATCAGGGCTCCAGACTAGTTTTTTACACTGGTAGCACTGGTGCGCCTCACTTTTTTGTTTTGGTGCACCAGCACATTATTTATGTGCATCATGATTTAATTTCTATAATTTCTAAATGATTGCAGGCAGAAGTATCGGTCTGAAAATACACGTTTTTCTTCATTTATGTGACATGCAACAAAAAACTGTGATAGCCTAATCTGTTTAGGAAATGAAATGCTTAATTTCAGGCGCACCAGTGCAGATTTTTGTGCATGCTTCTCTGATATCAACCCAACAGCCACATCTCGGACTAACTTGTAGTTTTGTGTAAACTCAAGCAGTCGTGTCTTTAGTCTGTGGCCAAACAGGGAGATTAGGTCTGCAACCTAATATTAATCAAAGTGTTGTTCCTACATGCATTTTAGATAAATAATGTGATGTATACACTTTAAAATAACATAACTAAAAAGAAAATTAAGTTGGATTTAGGCTAGTTGACCCGTCAGATTTTGCGACCTGTAGCAGCTGAATGATAGAATAAAGTTTATATTGTTTTCACCGTAGCTTCCATGTTTTTGGCAGCTGTGGGGAACAAAGGCTGTTTTCCCTCCCAGCTACAGAAAAAACAATGAGTCAGGACACGGTTAACAACTATCACCAAGCAGTGACTAAAGCTGTGGTGAAAACCTTTCAGCACAGTAGAACACCTGTGGTTTACGTACAAGACTGAGTGAAGTTAAAACATGCATTACATGAAAAACTCAGGAAAGGATCCAGATTTTGATAAGTGGATTCGGAACCGGATTCTAGATTTGGATTCGATAAAATACACTTGGAAAACCAGTTCCTAGTTGAGGTCAGGACTCTTACGAAGTGTCTCTGCTACTGAATCGCTAAAGAATTTAAATTTGGGAAACAAATCAGAATAAGGAGACGAAAAAATCCCCCCATAAAACCTGAAAACTGTTCAGTGTTGTCCTGCAGACGAGCAGAAGTCAGGTCAGATGCTGCTGGTTAGATGTTTGTTTTGCTGCAAAGGTCATGCTGATGTCTAAATGACGTGCTGCTGAACTCCTGCTGCAGCTGACGCACTGTTTCTCTTATGACCGACATGTGACGGACATCAGTCTCCCAAATTTCACTTCCCAGACGTTCTGACACCAGGAAGTAGAGAAACACAGTGATGTAGCTGTAATAAGAAAGGGCAAAAATCTCAGATTACAGCTTGTTAAATGTGAAGTTTCTCTGGTTTATTTCCTCCTTTATGACAATAAACTGATTATCTTTGGGTTGAGGACAAAATAAGACATTTATACTACATTTATAGAGATAGTATACTGATAGATACTATGAATATTCAGCTGCCGTTGCTTCATTTTAAGGTTTAATTTTGAAGATTTTTGCGTCAGTATGATCAAGTACAAAGATTGCCAGTTTAATGTAAATGAGGGTATTTTTTGCCATCAATTTCTAGTTTTCTCATCCTACTTTGTAGATAAGAACTTTACTTCTTGTTACTCCTTCTGGTATCAAATTTAATATGATACCAGAAACGACACCTTAATTAAACAGCATCACGTTTGTCTGACAAATATCAGACAAACGTCTCTGCAGCTCATGATTTACTGTTTTCCTTGTCGATAAATCAGTTGATCGTATCCTCCGTTAATCAATAAGTCGTTTACTGTCATAGACGAGAGGAGAAACTGGAAAATATTCACATTTAACCAGCTGGAATCAGAGAATTACTCAAACCCATTAAACGTTTATAAAAATAGTTGCTGGTGAATTTAATAGTCGACAACTTAATCCATAACTCGCCGCAGCTCTAATTTAATCGGGATAAATTGAAGCAGATGTCGACGAGGCACACTGTGGAGCATTAACTATCAGCTCTGGTATCGACTTATCGAGCCTGATATCGCTGCAGCTGTGATCCTCGTCTCGTGCTCTTTTTTTTTTCCTGTATCATAACTCCGGCAGGGAACCGACGCCAACGTCGTATTTAGTTTCTTTTGTTCTGCAGAGGTGTCGTTGCCCCGGCGGAGACAAAGTGCCTTTGTGTGAACGCAGGGGAGTGTTTCTTAAAGTCCAACAAAACCCCACACTCTCTCTCACACACACACACACACACACACACACACACACACACACACACACACACACACTCACACGCCCCTTCCAGGACAGATCTGGTAGATAAAGCAAGGAGCAACAACACTGGCTGCTCATTGTTCTTGCAGGGAGTTGTGCCGTCAGGAATGCGGCGATAGCCTATTTCGCCTCGATTTCAGATATGTCGTGTTCTGGAGTATTATTGGAAGCAGATGTCTTATTTACAGGAGGGAGGTGGTGGAGGAGGAGGAGGAGGAGGAGGAGGAGGAGGAGGTGGAGGAGGTCTCCGTCAGGGCCAAATGTCCACATTTTACACATTTATGTTACAGGTACAGTTCAAGCAGCCAGCGCACAGCAGAGACTCTGAGCTTAAACAGCTGAAAAATCATGAAAACATCGTCGAGCTCCACATTTCCTGATATATTCCAGAGCACAGTTCAGGCTCCAGTTCTTCTCCGTGTTGTTTTTGAGTAGCTGCTTGTTATATTTTCATCTAAATGTCCCATATTTCACTGTAGGTTACACTTTCAGTCAGAGGATGGGGTTGTTCTTCCTCTTAATGTTATTTTTAGCTGCATTTTTCTAATTATTGAGTTAAAAATATGATTCTTTTTCCAGGCTTTACATCCTCGCTATCGTTTTGACTGTTTGTTACCAGACTGGTTGTTGTATTTAATCTAAATTTAACACATTTTACAGTAAGTCACACCTATACGTGGGGGGTGGGCTGTTCTTCCCCTTTGTGGTATTTTTAGACGCGTTGCCTTGTAAAACTTTGCAGATAGAGATATGAGTCTTTTTCAGCCGCTACATCTTCACATTTCGTCTGAGTATTTGTTACAGGATTGGTTGTTATGTTTCATCTTAATTTAACATAATTCACAGGAGGTTGTAGTCAGGGAAGGGTTGTTTTCCTCTTGATGTTATTTTTCACCAGGATTTTGCTTTTTCAGAGCAGTTAACTTGTGAAATCTTGCAAGAAATCAACTCCAGAAATCATTTTTTCTGCCTCTTAATGTCATTTTTGGAAGATTTCAGTTCCTTCGGGAGCAGTTGAACTGTAAAGTAATGAATTTGGATTTCATATTGACGGGTAAACGCTTGGCAAATTAATCCTCAGCTATCTACATTTCATTAACACGTCTTTCTTTGTATTTGGTTGGAGGAAAACGACCAAACACTCAGTCAGGATTACACAGATTTGACCCCATCAGGACCACCCACAGCCCGGCAGCAGTGCATTATATTCCTGTTTCCGTCAGTGTGACCTCTGTTCTTCGGTACAAGCTGCAGCAGCTCAGAGATGCATGACGTTTTTTGGCCGAACGTCTCCTCTTTCAGTGTTTTGCTTTTTGATTGCATCCATACGGGCTGTGAGTGTTTCGACTTGTGTTCGTCTCTGCGGACGTCTCCTGTTTGTTTGTGAGCACAACTGCAGGTTCGTCTTCAGTCTGTAGCTGTATTGGTCGTTGAAATCAGATCTTCCTTTCACTTAAATACTGTAACTGTGTGTGAACAACACGAGAAGTTACAGTTATTGCATCACCACAATAAAAGCTATTTATGGGAAGAAATTGTGAGTTTTCTGTCGTCCACATTCTGCTCATATTTGAGGCATTCATGTGCTACTTTGGGCTCTAAAATTCAGCCTTAGCTTTCTAGATATCAGCTAAAACGTTTTGTCTGTCTTGTTTGTTTCCTGCAGCTTCAGTCTGCACATTCAAGTCCCAGAAATATGAGGTTACAGGGTTGAAGCCACAGCGCCCAGAAAGTATGCAGGTGCACACACACAGAGTTAGCTTGCCGATTGGCCTCACCTGACCTGAGAATCCCCGGCGGAGTCATCAGCAGGAACATCTGAAGCTGATTTAAGTTGAGAAGCAGCAGACATGCAGCTGCTCTGTGTGAGACCGACCTGTAACTGGAAGGTCACAGGTTCAATTCCCACTGCAACCAGATGCTCTGCTCAAGTGTTTGCGAGCAAATAACTGTAAGCAGACCAGCTGAAATTCATGAGAAGTTCCAATATTGTTTATTAGGGCTTTCTGTTAATCTGCAGAAGACTTTGAGGCTTAATGGAATCAGTTTTTGGCTCAAAAAGTTATAAAAATCATTAAATATGCCCATCACAAGTTCTTCTAATAACTTTTATTGTCTGAGCAGCAGTTCAAAACCCCAAATATTCTGTTTATTATCATTTAAGACAAACTACAGCAGGAAGTCTTCAGCTGTGAGAGAATGAAACTAAGTTCTCATAATAAAAACAAACAAAACAAAAAACAAACGATATCTCACATTTTTCGTCTTTTCATTGCAACTTGCTGTCTTATATTTAAGCCGTGTTGTGTTTAATGGCTGCTGGTTGCCAGGTCAGATTGGGAGGACTTCCTGTGCCCTTGAGCAAGGCAGTATGTGTGAGGGGTTTTTCAGCTTTTTATTACTCACATTTTTCTCTATCCTAGTTGTTTTTTAGGGTAAATGTTAAGTAACAAATGCTGCCTAAAGATCATAAATGTAAGCATAAAAGTTTTAAGGTTTACTGAAACTGTCCCATCAAAAGGTTGTGACAACCTCAGAGTACAGTGTGTTAGCTGTTAGTTCAAAGATTCATTCATTCATCCAGAAATCAACAAATGAGTCACGTCGTAATCTGGAAACGTTGAACATTTAAGTGGAAAGCAGAAGTGAGGATGACTTGTGTGACATAGATAAGAATCTTCAAGCCGGCTCTTGTTTCTATTCTGATGAAGACGTAGATGTGAGACATTCAAATCAGCAGCATGCCGGTGAAAATATGAAAAAAAAAAAGCCAAAATAAGCAACAAACTCACCCTCAAATGTGAGAAACATCAGATATCAGAGTGAGGTTAAACTGTGTGAATGTGAGAATCACCACAGAGCTCCAGGCGGCCTGAAACCAACCAGATCTCAGCGTCTGAGGTGCTCCACGGCTTCACACCTTCCCTGGGAACAAGAAAAGCCCTTCTGTGCGGCCGGCGACCGTCTGGTTTGAGTTAGAGATGAGAAGCTGCCGGGTTTACCGCCGGTCACCAGAGTTCAGTTACAGATACTGGGTTTGTTTACCTCGTTACACAAGTTCAAACTGTCTTATCAGGCAACTGTGAGCGAGGAGCAGGAGTCACAAAGTCCTAACTTGTCTTTATTGCAACAGCACATCCTGCTGTTTTAAGATAGATGTGGGTTTACAAATGATATTAGATGGAGATTGCAGTAAACACTTGTTTGTAACATGTATTTTTTTTCAACAGAAGTGTCTTGAAATCAAAATGTTATTTCTTTACTGTGTTGTAATCAGTGCTAGTTGTTGATTAGCTGTCAAAGTACCTCCAAACTAAGTGCATTTGTTTACTGTTAAACGGTGTGCTGTGTGTTTAGCTCCGCTGTAAGCTATTAGCTCCGTTAGCTGTTAGCTCCCTCAGCCAAAAACCCTGCAGGACTTTGAAGCCTATGACTTCAACGCAAATTCATTGTTCAAAGCGTTGCATTATGGCGACCTCATCAAGAGTGAGTTCCACATTTCCTGTCAGATTTTAACACGTCCTTTGTTCTTGAATCCTGCGCCGAGTCGCCAGCCGGTGAAAATAACAATAGAAACGACATGAAAAGACACTCTCTATTGTAGCTCTCGTGATTCAGTCTGTCATTTGCTAAACGAGCGTTTTACAGACATTAATCACACCAAAAAAAATCCATGGGAAAGATCTATTGTCTGTTGTGTTTCGAGGGGACGCTGTTCGACTCAAACCTTGTATATATTTAGTATTTAAAAAATGAGGAATGTGAATGACAGATTTGTTAGTGTGACAATTACATTAAATTACTGTAAAATAGATGACATTTATTTTATTTGATGCTCGTCCAGACTCCAAATGTAATCACTTCACTGTGTACACAATGACAAAGACTGGCAGCTAAATCCTCACATTTTAGACAACAAATGTCTTTGTGCAGCCCGGTCCAGTGTCATGAGTCGACTACACAGAAGACAAAATCACTAATTAAGTTTTTCCCTCTGTCAGGATGAAAAAAGCCTCTCAAACACGTTGAACTCTCCACAGAAAACTAGAAACACTGGAGCAGATGTAGTCCAACCCTACTTAAGTCAGCAGTACACATATTTAACAGTTAATTAGAACATTTTTAAAATCAGTAAGATATTACTAATAAAAAGATGTAAATAAATGTGACCGTTAACATTGACATTTGACATTAAACTCTCAGATCCATCCTCCTCACAATCATTTCTTACAGTTTTTTTTAAGTCGTGTTTATCTGGCCGAGGCGTGCTGACAGAAACACACAGGTGATAAACAAGTCCTCGGAACAGAACAGGTGGCATCAGGCTGCAGACCTGGTTCCCATGGCAACAGTGGATGGAGCAGGTAGCTGGTTGCTGTGTTGCCTCTGGAGAGTCGAGGTGGTCCGTTGTTTTCCACTCGGCAAACCTCCCCGACATCCAGCAGCTGTGAGGGAAAACAACTCGGCCCGAGTGGAAAAGTTGCTGAAGATTAGGAGGCTGTACAATAACATAATTATACAATTCAAATCTCTAAAAAGGCAGCATCACTTTTCTAACATTAAGTCAGTTTGAAACAGTCGTCATGACCTTTCTGAATCCCAAACTCAGTCATCTCTCACGGGAAACTGACCTTTTCAGAAAGTGAATTGAGGTTTGGGAAAGTTCTCTCAGTTTGGATGAATTTCTGTATGATTGTCCTGTCAGTGTGTAAATCTTTCCATTATAATCACCTTTCTAATGTCCTAAAAGTTATAATGTTGTCTTCTTTTCCTTTACCCGCAGCCCAAAACCCCCACCCCCCGATGGCACCAAGTCCAACCCGTCCAAACGCCACAGAGACCGGCTCAATGGCGAGCTGGACAAGCTCACCAGCCTGCTGCCCTTCACCGAGGAGGTCAGGGCTCGGCTGGACAAGCTGTCCGTGCTCCGCCTCAGCGTCGGATACCTGAAGGTCAAGAGCTTCTTCAACGGTGAGTGTACAAGCTGTGGATCTTTCCCTCAGGGTTTCACCAAGAACTGAGTCACCTGAACAAGGTCATACGCTGGATAGAGAATTTTGCCTTCTTTATAAAGTTGTACAGTACACAAATATAGCTTAACAATACATTTCATGCTGTACCTAAAGATAGGGAGGCAATTGGTATGATTGTTTTGTTGCATGCCACTTTTAAGGCTTTCTGCTACACTAAGCCCAATATTTGCTCTCTTTTTGCTCTGTTTTTGGTCTCTTCCACCAATTTCTGAGGGAAATAGCTGTCTGTTTAGCTGCTAAATGCTCCACTGTGTTTAGCAGCTAATCTCTGACTGTGTATTTCCACTGTTAGCTGCTGAACAGCTAGTAAACAGTGGCTATTTACAAAATGACGCTGCTTTATTATTTTCTTTTCTCTTTTGCCACAGTGTTATTACAAAATCATTGATTATCGCTGCTTTAATGAGTATCACAATGTCAGGAAAGCTGTGTTTATATGAGTGAGACGCAAAAGGCTCAATCAATTATAGTGAGGAAGGAAGTTGGACGCTGTTTGTTTGTAAATCTTCATGGTAACAGAATAATTTTTTGATACATAATTTTTGGGGGGGGTTTTTGTGGGCACATGCCACCTCTGCTAGTTTCCTGTGGGAAACCCAGTTCATGGAAACTAAACTAAAATACACTCAACAATCAAACACACTGTTAGTGAGTGAAAGTTGTTTATTCTATTTTATTTTTAGCAGGTTTAGTTCCACTCTCTGCTGCACGTATTCAGCCGGGAGATACCAGCCATGCCTGAATTTCTCTTTTGTCTGTTTGTGGCTGATACTGGAAGTAGAAAATAGTGAAAGGGCAAATGTTTAGACTGCAATATCATGCTTACATTTACACTTCAAGATAATTCAGAGATTTACACAGCATATACAAGAAACAGGAAGTAAGATATTTTTGCACCAAACTCAATGCAAAATAATGTATAAAATAAAGGTTTTAGGTTTTGGCTTTGAATAATTGTTAGGGAATTAGAATAAATGGTTTTCTTAACATGAAGGACTCATCTGAATTACAAGACCAAGCTTGCATGGTTACTAATCATCTCAGCCTGTTTGTTCTCAGAATGTGACCGTAAATCTTTTTAACAGTTACAGAGAAGTGCCAAGGATGGCGCAAAAACCCACATTATTCTTCATAAAAGTGAATTTCGCCATATTTCTGTCAACTTTTAGCTCAGTGAAGTTCTTCCAGTTTCCAGCGAACTTCCTCATATTGTTCTGCCCTCTCTTTTGAAAATAGCGGCCATTAGACCCAGACAGTCTGAAAGACAAGGTCCCTATTTACAGTGGAGGGAGGTGGGGGTGTGTGGTTGTCAGCAGCTGAGAGGCTATATCAGTGCAGGGCTGTGAAATCTGGCCCTTCTGGCTTACTGTATATTTGGAGACGAGCCCCTTTTCAGCAAGTGGTGTAAAGTAGACGAAGAGAACTCATTTACTCAAGTATTCATTGTGAGGTAGATGTACACTTGTACAACTGCAGTTACAGATTGAGATTAACAGAGAAAAACTTGGCAGAATGAAGCTGATGGCTCCAACCAACAAACTGTATGAGCGCCAGTACAGTCAGTGTAAGCATGGCGTGTTTATCTTTATCTCATTTGATTTTTATACATTTTCAAATGGAGTTCTGAATGGAGCAGATGAGGAATTAAAAACTCCCGATAAACCACATTTTTAAGACAAATAGGTGGTTACTATTTTGTACTTCACAAAATTTGAGCATCCTGTCATTTGTCTATAATTGACACCAATAATGAATCACCTCCAACATAAAGTAGTAAACAAGGTGATCCGAGCACAGAGCCAACAAGAACCTCTAGCGAAAAGGTGATATATCTCCAGTCTTGAGTTCTGGAGTAATAAAACTGCTCTAGCGTTCACTTTATAGGTTTGAGAATTAGGCCTTCATTACTGGAATCAATGAGCGTTTTTGTTCTGAAACAGAGCTGAGGCCAGAAATCTCAGCTGCTGGCGAGTAATCAATGAGTCAAATGAGTCATTGGCCTTGACTAAAAAGCCTATCAGTCCCCTGCAGGCATGTTATGGTCTATTTGTGCAGTGAGACAGTAAAATCTGTAGAAACTGTTCTCATCAAAACAAAAAAGAGTTTTAAGTGTTCGTCCTCCAACAGCCTCGACCTGTTGCCAAAGGAAACAGACAGCAGAGCCTGTTGCTTTGCAGTCATCAATTATTTGGCAGCGCTGGTCACTTAGTGTCGGTTGAACAAATGCGTTTGGAGGCAGCGTCGGGAGGTCTGGTTACTTTCAGACTGCACTGTCAGTGTGGGCCGAGGTTGTTGGTTCCAACAGTTTCACTTAGTAGTGCTTTTACTTTGAAGGGGAATCACAGGGGAGAGAGAGATTCAAGATGAAGGAACAAGAACTGATTGATCGCTCATCAACAGTAAATTAGTCGGCAACATCTAGACAGTTGTTTGTACAAAGCAAGACATTTAATTTGTTTGGTTGGTTGGTTGGTTTGTCGGTTGTTTGGTTTGTTGTTTGGTTTGTTGTTTGGCTGGTTGGTTGGTTTGTCGGTTGTTTGGTTTGTTGTTTGGCTGGTTGGTTGGTTTGTCGGTTGTTTGGTTTGTTGTTTGGCTGGTTGGTTGGTTTGTCGGTTGTTTGGTTTGTTGTTTGGCTGGTTGTTTGGTTTGTTGTTTGGCTGGTTGGTTGGTTTGTCGGTTGTTTGGTTTGTTGTTTGGTTTGTTGTTTGGCTGGTTGGTTGGTTTGTCGGTTGTTTGGTTTGTTGTTTGGCTGGTTGTTTGGTTTGTCGGTTGTTTGGTTTGTTGTTTGGCTGGTTGGTTGGTTTCTTGGTCTGTTTGTTGGCTTGTTGAACAGTAGTTATCTGACTTAGTTTAAGCTTCATGTTGGAAGGACTAGTAACAGAGATCTAGCTTTTCCTCCCACACCCCTCTTTCCCCAAGCCACCTATTTCTTTGGCGATGATCCGTCACTCTCCCTCCCACTGAGCCCCACCCATTTCCTGTGGCGGCCCCTGCAGCACCCCGGGGCCCCTTTTCCTTCAACTGTTCAACCTTTTCCTACGTCTGAAGTTCACAGCTCGTCCAAGCCCTCCGCCCCCACCTCAAACCCCCCTCCACCTCAAACAAACGCCGCAGGAGTCCAGTTTGTTGTTACAGCAGGGAGGCCTGTTCGCACGGCAGGGCCTGCACCGGGACAACTCAGGGCTTTATGCATTCATGAAACTCTCCAACACACACACACTGAAATGCTTCAAAGGTTGACTTTTAGTGCATGCATCAGACTATTTGAAGTGCATTGTGGTGGATGTGATTATCCACATTTGAGGCTTTTGTAAGTATTAAAAAGTCCTCATTACTGTTGCTTTTGAGGTTTTACTTTTTCATCATGTAATGACAAGTTTGCTCGTCCACGTTTTAGATCCAGAGAGGAATATGTGCTCTGTCTTCTTTACTGGAACCAGTTGTTCCTTCATTTCCTAGTACCTTTTTATCATTCTTGATTATTTTTAATAGTTCAATTAGCCGTTGTCTGCAGGAAACGTTGTGTGTCTTTCTCGTGAGATCATTTTGCTGCCATAATTTGATCTATTTTTGTTGAAATAGGACATTTGATTGAGACAATGCAATATCTCCAGCCTAATAATAATAACGATAATAATAATAATTATCAGTCCATTATTTCTCTCTGTGTCTCAATCTGATTGTGGCATTAAGCAGCTTCTAAAACATTGAAGTCTGCAAAGCACTTTAAACAGCAGACATCAGAGTCAGGAAATGATTAAAAGTAGAGAGGGCACCATGAGATCAAAGAACAACGACAGAGGTTAGAAAAAACAATACTGAAGACAATAAAATAAAAAGACATCATGTAACAGCAAGTCTATAAAACTGAGATTTATAAGAGGGTTTAAAAGGTAATACTGGTACAGATACAACACAGCTGCTCAACTCAAGATTTGTATGTTAAATTGAAGCCGTCTTCTCAACCTGAAGTGCGTGAGACCCAATAATCATGTTTCAAAAGACTTCCCAAAGAACATAAAGTAAGAGATCTGTTCTGCTTTGACCAACCAAGAATTAATTTACCAACATTACCTCAGTTATCCATCCATTCCTCTCTTTAACATTCGTATAGCCTATACATAACTTTTGAACATAGTAGTCTTTCAGAACCAAAATTATTTAAAGGTCCAACTTGTAAAATAATTGATTGCTGAGGCTCATTCCCCAACTGGTCAGATACTGACGACGAGGATTAATTTGTCCTGCGTCATTGCTTCGTGATGAGTTTGGCTCTTTCACCCTGATAGTATTCAACCAATGCTTTAATCTGCTTTCCGTGTTAAAAACATTTTATCTCCAAATCACAGCTGCAAATATGTTTTAGAGCCACAATCAACCACGGAGTCTGGGATATTGTATCTCAGTGCTTTTAAAGTCTGGCAGGTATCCATCCATCCATTTAGAAGGTCCTATTGTATTCTGAAACGCTCGTTGTCTGGTGTTTTTTTTTTTTTCTCGAATCACGGTGGATAAAAAGGTTGGCCTGTGTTTCGGAGGCATTGTTGGCTTTGTTGGCAAACACCAGACTTTCTCAGCCTTGGAGGTCTTGCGGTTCATCCAAATTCCTCATGAAGAATAATCTAATTGAGAGACTCCTGCTGCCATCAGCGTCTGGACGGCACAGAGGCCACACACAGCAGACAGTGAAGCCTGTGGACAGCTTCACAAAGGAGATGTTCATGTCTGTGCTCTGGGAGATGATAGACGATACCGAGCTTTCCGTCTCAGCCGCCATCCAGAACATACAGTTTTCAGACCATTGTTGGACATTTTTAGAACTTAAAGATATGAATAAGCATCTGTATGACGTGGGTTTGTCCACATGTTGTATTTTCTGCATGGAAAATATGCGCATTTTCCCAGATGCCAAGGTTGGAAAAGCTCAGTCAGGGCTAAGAATATCAAAGCCACTTCCTGACTTGTCGGGGTCCGAGCCTGTTCGCCGGACTGGATTTCACAAGAAATGGTCGACTCGGGCAAAGTGGAGTAAGTAACTTCGCTTTTGGTTAAATCCTCTCATTAACAAAGGTAAAGTAATACAACTTAAAGGTCCAAATTGGAAGAAAGTGTATTTTTGAGGATATTAGGTCGGGTTGGCTGCCAAACCCCAAGGTCAGCATTTGGCGAGTTGGGAATGAGACTCCAAAATCAACTTTCGTACAAATTGGACCCTGTATTTGGCGTCACCACCTACGTATCAGATGTTCTCTTTTTCAGTGATTCACATACATCTGGGGTTTTGTCGATTGTCACAATAACAGTCACAAAAAGTGATAAAATCTTCTTCGTCGTTTGGTCCTCAGAGGAGTTGAAACAGACATTAAGACATTCACAGCATCAAAAAGTGTCTGTGGTCTCAGTGAATCCCTCATTGTGATGGCGGCGTTACCAAACAGGCCAGTCAGAGTCTGTCTGGTGCTGAAATTTCCCAGCATGCCTGTCAGTGAACAAAGACGACCCGGGAGTGTAAAGGCTCATGGGAAGGCCAAAGCTGGCGCGTTGATGCAGCAGGATGTGGCTGAGAAAGGAACGCTCTGTGTCCGTCCTCTGGTCGCCGTCTCTCCCCCTGGGCTGAGCCGCGAGACGGGCCGACGGGCCGATGGGCCGATGGGAAACGCCCGGGGGTTCGATCCCATGGCCGACGCTCACAACACCGGCATTGTTCAACCAGATCTCCTTCATGTTAAGACACAGCTCTGTTTTCAGCCTCAGTGTCTCTGTCTGTCTCTTTTCTTCTGTCTTTGTCTTCATTTGACTGAAAAAGGTATTTTTAACTCACGTAGGTTAGAAATTACATAAGCAACAGTGCTTAAAATGAACATTTTGTCATGGAAAGTATTTTAGAAGACAGCAAATAACTTCAGAGAGATGCAACATGTCGACAAAGAGACAGAAGCAACTTCAGAGTATCACAAAATGGCCACAAAGAGAAGCCAAACAAATCCAGAGACACAAAATGTCCACAGAGAACCACAAAACAACTTCAGAGAGACACAAAATGTCCACAGAAAGGATGTCATTTAAGGCTTCGGGGGCACATTTGATTCACATTTTCACCATTTTCTGACCAAACAACTTATTATTTAATCCTGGAAAATAATCTGCAGAATGTTTCACAATTCAAACAATTGTTGGTTGCAGCCCTACATCTAATCTAAGCAAACTAAAAATAGTAAAAAAACACTTGAAATGAAGAGAAAAACAACGTAATTTATCAAGAATGAAGCACAGACTCTGACTGTAAGTCCCTGAAGACAATACTGCTTTTTGTTCTGAAGTGTTGAGTCTTTCTGCCATATCATTTATGTGGGAGGGGATGTTTACTTGGCTGACAATGGATAAAGTAAGCTTTAGTGCACCTGAGAGGCGGCTGGTAATGACAGGTGTGAAAGTGAAGGCTGATGTGTTTCACAAGAAATGAGAAAACAGCGTCTGCACCGCCTGCACACGCAGGTAAAAAATGCTTGTAGAGACAAAGACGTTTTTCTCTTTTTGTTCATTATTGAAATATTTGCCCACAGAAAAATTGTTTCTCATGAATCCGGAGACGAATTTGAATTGACTTTGAGGTTGCGACATGTTTCCAGAGTGGATGCGTTTGGTTTTAGGAGTGAAGTCTTCATTGTGCCGTTGATGAGGCCCCAGCAGAGGAGGTTTCTGGCTGTAGAGAGCCGTAATTTGTGGTCTTATAATAGCTCGGCTGAACTTCCCTCCTCCGCTGGGCCTCAGGAAACACACACACACACTCACATACATGCATGTATACACACTTGTTTTTTTTTCTTTGTTACACATTCAGTATTTTCTCGCTCTCTCTCCCTTCCCCCCTCCTCCTCCTGCATGCGTTTTCCAGATGTGTTTTCAGTTTCAAGCCTCTGTCAGTGTTCCCAGCAGATTAAAGCTGCTACAGCTCGTCGAGCTTCCTCTTTCTGAACCCTCTGACCTCTGACCTGTTTAATGTTTGAGGACGTAAAGGTCGAGGGTCACCGTGCTGTAAGGGCGACTGCACACTTCAGCATTTAGCTTAATAGACCTCGAGTGGAGGTTGTTTTGTCAAGTCAAGTTTAATGTTTGAGCATGGACAAAAAGTCCTAAAATGAAACTTCAGTCTGATGTCAAGTCCACAAAACATTTCTGGAGCTTCACAGTCAAATAGCGTCGCAGCATTCTCCTTAACAACTGAAGTAACTGGACACTAACATTCAAACAAACATTAAAAAAATGGCTCCATACAGCTCGTCAAAGTCTATGTAACCTCTGAGATCCCAGACTGATTGATCTTTTATTATTTTCTCAAATAATCGATTAATCGTGATGTCTAAAAAATGTCTGTAAGTGGTCAAGAAAATGTGCTGCAAGGTCCCAAACTTCAAGGTGATGTTTGCATAAAGCTTGCTTTGTCTTCAAACCAGACAAAAAACGCAAATATATTAGATTTTTAAGTCATAAACAAAGAATTTCTCTCAAAACTATACAACTTGATTGTATTTATTTTCTAGGCCATAAATTATCAGAAACAGGGAAGCGCATTTTGAGCAATGTTTGTGCAAATGTATCTGTTTTCATTCACATATAAAGAGAAGAGGCCATAAAACAGTTTATTTAAAAAGGCCAAACCCATAATACTGAAACAAAACTTACTGGAAGGTCTTTAAAGTAATGGCAGTCGTCCAAATCAAGTTCTTTTCAAGACTTTCCCAAATCTGCTCACGTCTACCAGCAGGGAAATGACTGATCCGACCTCTGACCTGATTGTAATGCATCTCTGAAAGTCCCTAATATTCCAGGAGCTGCACAACCAGTGTGAAACCTGCGATTGGAGCCAAAAACACTTCCCCTGACCAGCGTCCCGGCCTGGATTTAGCTCCACGGCAGCTCTTCAGTTAGCCTCCTCCAGCCTCAGGACACAGGCAGGTCCACCAAACACAGTAAAACCAGGCATCTGTTTCCTGATGGCGGTTAGGCCTGCCAAGCAGTGAATCTGCAGCTCGTCTCGCTGCTATTCTGGGGATGATTCCTTTTTTTTTTTTTAACATGTCACTGTCACTGTGTGACAACAGCGAACGCCAACACCGGTTTGTGTCTGTCGGCGCCTCGCATCAGCCTGTCAGTCAAACAGTGGGTGAGGAAACAGGGGATGGAAGAGGTCCAGACACTCCCAGGATCATTTTCTTTTCTTTTATATAATCTACATATCTCATTTTAAAGTGTCACGTCGTCAGAGATTGTTTCAAAATTCAAACATCTCATCCTAAAAGTACATTTTAGGTTAGATTTCAGGGTAAAAGAAAGCATTGCATGAACGTTAGATTAATACTTTTGGTCTGTTTTTCTCTTTTCCACCACACATGCTGACTTAATTAGTCAACAGCAATTCAGATAATTGATTGCTGATGTCATTTAACAAGTAAGAATGCCACACACATATCATTATAAAATTGATGTTTATGGGCTCTGACTGTTAAACCAACACAACGTGGGATTTGAAGACACCGCCTTGAGCTCTGGGAACATGTGCTGGATGTTTTTTTAATAATTTTCAAGTTGGGCTGGACGTTATGATTAAAAATGATATTGCAGTTTTTTTTAGGTGATGTGATCCTCACAGTATATCTTAAAGTTTACAGTTTTTTTTACAATTTTCACCAATTAATCATCAGCTGGTTGTTGCAGCACTACCTGTTGCTGAAGCCACGTTCAGATTTGTTTTCATATTCCGTGTTTTGTTGTCTTTGTCTGGCGTACATGTTATTTTTCAATGAGGAGGAAGCGAAACAGAGAGAGTGAGAGAGCGAGAACTGGTTTGTGTCGGTGGAATCCGAGCATCAATATTTGTATTGGCAGGGGAGACAAAGTCCAACACAGGGACCTGGAAAACACGGCAACAGACCGGTTCTGTCAACGTGGAATAAAGCAGAAAAGAGGTGAGGGATGGGACATGTGACAAACGAGCGAATCAGCGAGCAGAAAGGTGGTTGTTTATCAATGATTTCATGTCTGTGTTTGGGAGTGTTTTTGTCCTGGGATGTCCTTGAAAGGTCCTGGAATAAGTCCTGGGATGTCTCCAGTGGGTCCAGTGTGATAAGATCGGACCTGCAGACCCTCTGCATGGAGGAGCGCAGTCAAAACACAGCAGACAGGCGGTCGTGTAGAAACCTGCCCAGGCATCTGGGGAAGACCAGAGTGTGTGTGTGTGTGTGTGTGTGTGTGTGTGTGTGTGTGTGTGTGTGTGTGTGTGTGCAGATATAAGCAGAAACACGCAGGCTGTGTACCTTCCACTTCTTCATATTTTTACTCTCACCAGCTTTTTCTTTGCTCACTTTTCCTTTGCTTCTACGTCAAATTTACGTCAAAAGTAGTAAAACAACGCGCTCATAGTTCCGTTTAAATGTGCGACATATGTAACCTTGATTCACAGTGAAACCATAAAACAAGTCACAGTTAGCAGGAAGTGAGTCGAGCCATGCAGACGTCTAACAGACTCACACATTTAAAAAAAGACGTAGCGTCTTCGAGAGCAGCAGCTGTTCAGACTGAGCTGCGCGCTGATGAGTAGTTAATAAATGGAGTCGAATTAAAACAGGTCACAAAAGAGAGACGACTTGTTCCTCTGCATGTTCTTGACTACTTGACGTGTCGATTAAATGATGCTATCCTCACGGCTCGGCACAAGAAATATTAGTTTATCTTTATCTTTGAAAAGTGCCATCAAGCAAAAGCAGGAAGTTCAGGATGACAGTGATTACAGATTAAACACTGAACAGTCGAGCCAAACACAAGGACGTCTTGTCTTAAAACAAAAAGGCAGAACAGGAAATGTTAAAACTAAAAACCTCAATAAGAGTGATTACAAGTAAAAGGAATAAAAGTGATAAAACAGGCAAAACAGATATAAAAGAGAGAGAATAGAAATGAATAAAGGAAGTATTAATGAAATGATCGTGAACAGTAAAAAGAATAAAGGGCAATAAATAGATTAAAAATTACATGTAGACAGAATTTGCAGTTAAATGTCTCATATATATATAAAAATATATATAATGTGCTTCTGAAAGCTTGTTAACAAACAGGATGGTGTCGTCGGCATAAAAACAAACTCAAAGTCTGGTGACACTTTCTGTTCATTTGTTTTGTGGATTACCCGACGATCGAGCATTCTTAACACTAAAACACATTCCTCCATGTTTGCAGACTTGAACAAAACAAATACTTCCTGTATTCATTTTTGTTATGCTAGCTTGTAATGCTATAGTGACTTCCTGTTAGCGTAGCTGATGGCTCTTGATTCCTCGCAACCAATTTACGCATTTCTTTAGGAGCCATGATGTTTTGTTAAGTTTCAGCAGAGCAACCTGATTCAGTAAATCACCGGTTTGAAACCAGCTAGTAGTTGGAATTCTGGGTAATGAAGTCCTCTCTCTGCTGTTCAGTGCAGTCAGCTTTACCTCTTGCTCTTTTCCCAACAACAACAAGCTCAGAGAAACATGTGATGTCAGACTAGATGTGTTTTGTTTATGACAATCTTATAGACACAGAGAGTAAACAAACTTAAACAGGACGCTGAATGTGTGTTATAGGAAACATCTCTGTATCCCTCCACATCCAGGCGTTTTGAATCCATCACACATGTCCAACTCTTTCCATCACAGTATCCTTCTCTCCTATCTGTGACATCATCTCTTACCGGTAGACGCACTTTGTTTTCGTGCCACAATGTTGTTTCTGTGCCGAGACAACAATCATGAAGCTGGCAAACAATGAATCGTCCCCCATCTTTCATGTGTGACTCAACACTTACTCACTGTTTTTAACCACAAGTCTCCTGTCCAACACCTGTCAGGTCCACCTTTGAAGGGGCAGATAATGAGCAGTAGTAGTAGTAAAATCATGTTGGTCATCGTGTTTTTGTTTCTATCGGTCGCTCAAGGTGAGTAGCGTCTACTCGGCCTCGTCGAGATTTCTATCTCCACTATGCAAATGTGTGATTTGCATCTGCGTCTCGCTCAACTGTCCTCACAAACCTGGAAAAAAACATCCCAACAACAAACACGCAGGCATGAAAAGTGTCATACCTGAAAGAAAGCTGACTTTGTGAAGGGAACTAGTTCTCTCTCTGCACTGTTTGGATTATTGTTTGTTGTGTTAAACCAGATTTTTATACTTAACCTGTTCTTATTCCTGGAAATGTGTTTAAAATGATCCCAATCGTCTATCGCAGTCCAGTCCAAAGTAAATTCAGAGCTGTTGTTGCATCATTTGGAGTACAGGAATGGTTTTAGGCTTTTTTAAAGTTAAAAGCTGATTTTTAACTTCCCCTAATAGCTGGAAAACACAACAGGTCCACATCATACAGTATCACATGGTGTTAACTCAAATTTAATAACAATATCTCTGAAAATCACACTGAACACATGTTTTTCTGAGGAAACACTGTGGTGTCTGGCAAAAAAATGTCATTTTACGACCTCAGAATACCCTCGTCTGAGAGTAACAGGGGCATTTTTTACATTTACACTAACTTTGTGCTGATAAAATAGTTACAAAAATAAATAAATCATCTTGAGGCTGGCATGTTAGTAGCTAAGGGGACCTGTGTAATAAATCTTGTGGACATTTGGGAATAAGAGAAGACAGTGTTTGTTTTGAGTTTGACGCACTGCTGAAACACACAGACACGTTATACAAGTATGTGGTAGTTTGGTAGCTTGTTTGTTTGTTTGTTGATTGTGCTTTGCTGATGTAGTTTGATCTTAAACTGGTTTGCATGACTAGAATCACGAGAATCTGAGCTTTCTAATGATGTACGGCCTATTTGCTGAGGCTTGTTTGTGTTTTTTGGCAAGCTAGCCAGACAGTTGTTTGGAAGTGGTTAAATCAGATGTTCTTGTCTTAAATGAGGAGCTGAATCTGTATGAATTTGCCAGAAAATGAGTTCAAAGTTAGATGTTAAATGCAATTAAAGATGCGTGTAAATCAAACTTAAAGAAGCGAAATTAGCTTCCAAACTTAAGTGACATGTGTGCAAGTCTTTAGCAGAGATAACAGCAACAATCAAGCTTGTAATTTCAGTTTTCAGTGAAAGTAAAAACCCCAAACCACAGAGCACCTTCGACCAAAAGCCTTTCCCTACAGCAGAGGCTTTCTGTCATCGCTGTCAGGCCGCTAAACTTTCTTCTGCAGCACATTTTGCCCACATGGCAGTTAAAACCGCTTCACAGAAGGCATTCGGGCTGAAGCTCCAAAATAAAGGACATAAAATCAATCAAATGGCAGATTTACAAAGAAAAACTGAGAGAAAATCCAGAAAATAAAACAGCAGGAGAAGTAAAGAGACTCAAATTTATAGAGCAGATTTTTCAAAGTTAAACGAAAAGCAACAGCAGATGAGTTCAGATCGATCGTCTCTGGCCAGACATGCAGCGCCAGCTCTGCCTGGAACTCGACGCTGAGCTCCACGTGCTCCGCAGATAATCGGGGGAAACCTGTAAAACACGTTGACTAATCTCTCCTCTATGTCTTACAGGAAGTAATGTTTGTCAGAGGAAGTCAGGGCGGGAGGAAGCGCCTGGGGTAGAGAAAGGTGTCTGCTAACCTCTGATCTAGCCACAGGGCTAAACCAGGCTAGGATTCGCCATTACCAACACACGGGTAGTGTTGTTTAAAAGATGGACAGGACATGGTGTGCTGCGAGTCTGTGGTTTAATGTTACAGACGGGGACACAATAGATCGATCCCTTTCCAGAAATATCAAGGAAAGAGTTGAAGAACATTTAGGAATAGTTTGCCTTAAAAAGCCAAGAGCCTGCAGGACGTCGCTGCAGTCGCTCACGACAGCAGCTGATTTCAATCTTCTACTCAGCCGATTCATCAACTGACACTCTGGTTGTGGTGATTCCTTCAGAGTGAGAATGTGTTGGTTTTCATGGCATTGTGTGATTTAAATTTATTGCATTTTGCTGCAGTTATAATCTCGAGGACTCAACCAATAATATGAGATTTGTTTTTTATGTGTTTTCCCCCAAATCTGCCATTTTGTGCCACTTTTGAGTTTTATGTAGAAGCAGAGAATTAACTGGCCACCTTTTTGTAATCAATTTAATTAATTCAGTAATAAATTGTAGCAAAAAAAACACTGATTCAGCTTCTCAAATGTGTTTTTTTCTGCTTTCGTGCCTTAACAGTGGAATAAAGATAATCTTTGTTGGTTTTTTTCATGAAACAGTGCATTTGATGGCAGCACATTGATCTACAGGGAACTGTGAAGGGCGTTTTTACTGTTTTAAGTTTTGCAGACCAAACAACAAATTGTTTAATCAAGAGATAATGAACAGGACCCTTAAAATAAGGTACTATGTACTTAAGACCATGTGTTACATGTGTGATATGTGTGTTAAAGCAACGAGTATTTGTTCTCAGATTGTTTAATTTTCCCTGCAATGCAACTGCCTTTAATTAAAAGAAGTGGAACCACAGACTGTCTGTTACAACATGGATCTTAAATGAGCTGCAGACGTGTTTGTAAATGACCAGACGTGTTGGTGAAACCACTCAAACAATGCTGGGAATGCGTCTTAATTTGCTAAATACATCCATTTTTTATGGCGATAGTTGACATATTAAGATGGAACCGAATGTTACAGCTTCTCTCTGCTTTACCTTCAGTCACCTGTAGCTTCACCTGTACTTTTATGCCTTTTGTCGTGTTTATAAGCAGGTGTTTTGTTCTCAGGTACGGTCGGTGTAACATGTAATCAGTAGTCGACAGTCTTAGATTCGTAACAGGTGTCATCTCTGTGAAGTCGAGTGTAGAAATGCACCAATTAATCACTGATTGTGGTTATGATGTAAAAGCAATTAGAGATGATTGAGGGCAGAAAACTTCACATAAAGACATGATGTAAAACACAGTGATCATTCAAATAGCTTCAAGATGGCGTCCTGAAATAAAAGGAATGCATAAATATTCCCGTGACAGTGATATGTGGTCCGGTCTCATCCCATCAGATTGAAGTTTTTAATTAGAAACACCCTCAGAGTTCGTCGAAACAACAAGTGCACTGGCTGAAAGTTTTCCCCACAGCAACGACGAAAACATTACAAATGTTTCAGAAACTAATCGAGATTGATAACGAGCTCCCCTGTTAGAGCAACAGCAGCCATTACGTGACTTACCGTCATTTTTGGAAAGCGTCTCGACCAATCAAACGGCTTGGCAGGAGCCTCTCGTTATATAAAAGACGTCCATCAACAGCTCGCCGATTATCTAATGAAAGGAGACGCTGGCTTTGACCGACAGATTTGGGTCGATAAAAGGGAAGTGAAGTCAGGAAGCAGCTTGTTCCTCGGAGGAAAATGAGATCATGACAGTTCAGTAACTGTATCCTGGCTCTCGAAACGTCTGCGCCACAACACTGTTTTAAAAAAGGGTTCTAAAAGAAAGCCGCCATTTAGCCACTGTTCTCCTCAAACAGTGGCTTCAAAACTACCCAAGAAAAGGCCTTAAATTTAGAATGAAACCTCCAAATCTGCTGATATCCAAAAGACGTCTTAGGAACTGTGAACGCCTGATGACTCAACAGATACTAACATGTGGTCAGTAAAGAAAAGTTCCCTGAGATTGAACTTTAACTGAGGTTAACGCGAACTTAACGGGTGTATTTCTGTTTATAGTTTTGTTCATTTGGTCCTGAGAAAGAATACAAAATGTTGTTGAGCTGTTTCACCGTTTCCAGTTTGTGGAGCACTAACAAGGCTACAACCAGGAATAGATTATATGAAATAAACAAATGTATAGCAAAGTAGCTTCACGATACTTTCAGTCACATGATGTTTGTCTTTATGTTTCCTCTTTCTGATTAGAGAGATTCATGCAAACAACACAGAATGTGAACAAAACGCCAATATTCTGCCTACATCTTCTAATAACTTTGTTGTCTGTTGTAAAGAAGCAGAAAATGCCCAAAACATTTATCGTGGTGAAACACGAGAGCCTCTCAAAGCTTTTCCAAATAAACGTATTTTACGTCATCTCAGACAGTTCCTGCAGCTACAGCAACTGATCCAGGAGGTCATTTACTTCCACCACTCAGAGACAAGTGTTTGAAAATATTTATGCCAGTTTATTTGTATCGAGGTTCATTTATTTGCTTCGGGAGACTCACAGCTGAGTCATGTTTTCCTAATATCTGCGACAGAGGTGATGATTGCACAGCCGCAACCGCCAAATTCACCAGAATATAAAACAGGCTGAAAGATTCTGGAATTTTCCTTTGAAATAACTTTGGACTAATTCTAACTTGATGCAGAGCGGATCGGGTAAAACTAACTCCATCCTGGTGTTTCTCTGCACACATCACCAACTGGTTTTGACCCACTGAGCCGTCGACTTTAACCAGCTTCTTCTGAAAACCTCACAAGATTAGTCATGATGCAGGAAGAGAGATTTATGTTGCAGGTATTTAAAAAACAACAGCTTGTATATCAGACAGCGTTTCTTTTCCTCTGACGTCGTGACATGTTGCTCTGATTAATAAATACCACAAAGCAGCTAACGCTATGACTGATGCGTCTCATCTTGTGGTCACCGAATGAGTCACTAGATGATCGATGAGACGGTCTGAACAGCTGCCTCCTTGTTATCCTAATATGAGGCATTTTCCAAGAAGAGTTGTGATATCTCTTTTTCGTAGTAGTTACTGATAACACTGGTGGAGTTGATCTCTATTTCAGTCGAGGCAGCGCGCCCTGCAACGATCAGTTCACCCACAAATGTAGATTACGTTCTCATTCTGATAGAAGTCGGGTCATAGTCCACAAAACATTTCTGGAGCTTCACAGCAAAAAGGTGTTGCAGCATTCTGCTAAACAACTGAAGTAGCAAAAGAAATTAATGAATAATCCAATAAACTTTGCTGAATTAGCCGTTAGCACTTCCTGTTTGCATCGTGGCTGCAGCTGTTCAGACGACTATCACTGGGTTACTTTGATATTGAAATTAACTTAAAAACATGATGTTTTCTAGGCAAGTTCTGCACATATGACGACTGTCTGTTTTAAGGATTTCCATGCAGTCATTATCTCCATGCTGATCAAAAGTCAGGTGAGGTTTCAGACCCCACAAAACTTTCTGGGCCTCCATGCAGCCTGTCAGAGTCTCTGGCAGCTCTGAGATCCCAGACTGATTTGAAAAGACGTTATTTACACCCTCCACACACGATAGAGCTAGAGCTACATCTTGAATCTTCCTCATGGAGAGGAGGGAATCGGCAGCTGTCGGCAGTCTCCACCTGTTTTTCCGCTCTGTGTTTTGGTTCCTTAACAGCTGTAAATCCACCACACCACATGAAGAAACCAGCGACCGCTGATCCGTAGTGTTTAGTATTTCAACCTCACTCGTGTTCCATCCACCTGAGCATCTCCGTCGTGTTTTTGGGAATATAAGAATGTTAGAAATGCCTTTTATTCACTTAAACAGGCATAAATCTGCCAATCATTGAACTGAAAAGATCAATAAATGTGAGATATCATCGCTGGGAGTGTGCTGGTGCTGCTGTTGAGGTTTGGGACTCCCCCCTGCACTCGCTGCACGTCTGGAGCTGCAGCGGCGCTCTCCGTTTAATGACAGGGAAGTGAGTTTGGTTAGATCTTTATGGTGGAAAATTACTGGCAGCCTCTGGGCCACGCCCCTCTCCTTATGAATGAGAGTTTACATAGGCAGCCAGGCAAGTATGTGAGGGTCATTAAGGAAAGGAGATGCTGCCAAACTGCAAAAAGAACTTGATCTGCTCTTCAACACAATTTGATATCTTCAGGAACAGATTATCTTCTATTATAGATGAGGATAAAGGCAGATCAACAACAGGAAACCGATCAAATATTCATTTGTCTTGAGTCTTTTCCAGCAAAGTAATCCTGTTTGGTGCTGCAGGAGCTCGCTGCTCACAGTTTGATTTTTGAGAGAGACAAACATAAAAACTAATTACCTCATCACATATTTGTCGCATGTGTGTGTCATTTTCCACACAATGTTATCAAGAACTTGAGATATCTGGATATCTTCAGTTAACAGAATGTTTGTAATTAAAATGTTTTTCCCAAAAGTCATATTTGAGTCAAAATATTACTCTGGTGAAAGTGAAACTCACCCATGCAAATAATACTTGAGTAAAAGATTTAAAGCAACCACATCAGATTGTACTCACTCATAGAAACCAGCCAACTAAAGTGAGAAAATAGTTCTTGGATCTGGATTGTCATCCAAATTCGCTCCAGAAGTTACTGGAATCTATTTTTGCCTCAGGCCCATCCTCTGTCCAAGTTTAGTGGAAATCTGTTCAGTAGTTTTTCTGTAATCCTGCTCAGAAACCAACCAACCACCAAGGCAACCAACAAATCCACCAACAAATCAACCAACAAACCAACAAATCAACCAACAATTCAACCAACAAATCCACCAACAAATCAACCAACAAACCAAAAAAGCAACCAACAAACCAAAAAAGCAACCAACAAACCAAAAAATCAGCCAACAATTCAACCAACAAATCAACCAACAAAACAAAAAAGCAACCAATAAACCAAAAAATCAGCCAACAATTCAACCAACAAATCAACCAACAAAACAAAAAAGCAACCAATAAAACAAAAATTCTACCAACAAACCAATCACTTTTTGCCATTTATGACTCAGCTTCAACAGCATAAACTTGATTTGCTGGTAATAAACCAACAGTTATTAAAATAATAACACCAACAATGGGTAAAACCAACCACCTGTCTTGGATTTAACTGGTGACCTGATGGTTTTCTGACCATGGCGACTGGTCAAAGTCGACCCAATGTTGAGTTGGTGCTATATTGATCCAAATTTGTGTGTAGTTGTATCCATTAAAAGTTTCCAGGTAAGATATTAGATGTCTTACAACATTTTCAACACTGTTCATGATGCAATAAACACAGCAGCGAGTAGTTTAGCTAACCTGAACTCATCAGCTCTTTATTCCACGCTTATTATCTGACATCTCCTGCCTGGCTTTTTCAACCCGGTGCTCTCATTAACTTTTCAACACAGCACAGACTAATATATGTTAATGACGGCAGATTTTTCTTGTTCTCTGACATTGGACATTTGATCCGCTGCGAGGCAGACAACACAGATTAAACTGGTGATGAGCTGCACTAATGTTATCGGGAGTTCACGTCGCCCTACATCTCTGGCGGTTTTCACATTTTTCTTGTCTTTTCGTAACAGACTCTTGAAGCCAAAGCATGAAAAGAAAAGCCTGTCGGAGCAGATCGCCCTAAATCCCCCCCTCCCTCCTCCGTCTCTCCCAGCCCTTTCTGGGAATATTTTTAATCTGTGAAATCAGAGTGTGTAATTGATAGGGATGTGTGCCACAAGGGCAGACGAGAGGGTTTTAAAGTGAGAAGGGCCTGTTGAGCCAAGCCTGCGTCACCATCTTCATCTGAACAACTTCTTTGTCGTGTTCCTGCATCTGAAAACTCCCAGTCTGTGATCGGACGCCAGGGAAGTTTTAAACAAAAACAGAGAAAAGAGAAATAACCGTCCCCCGGAGCAGAAAGGTGTGAAAGAAGATAACGGAAGACTCAGAGTTGCTTTTATCTTAGTAAACTCAAAGGAAGCGGCCTTGTGAAACCTGGGCGTTTTGACATCATGCAGAGTTTCACAACACAGCCTGCAGTACTCATACTTAAACTCAGAAGTTTTACTTTGAACTTAATCTGTTTTCACTTCTTTTGTTTTACTTTTAAAATCATTTTTCAGTCGCAGACACGACTAAATGTTTTCACAGTTTCTCATTAACACAAACACTGACATTCAGGGCATGAATCTGTCCTGACAGTTTTCAGCTGTGGTGTCATTGGTTTATATTAGTCTGGCCGAGGCGACGCTCGTTGGAAAGCCACAAAATTGCATGAATCTGTGAATAAGACTTGTGTGTTACAATCCCCAACAGTCTGTAGAGCTGCAACCAACGACTGACTTCATCATAGATTATTCTGCCATTTGTATTCTTGATTTATCGATTCATTTTTTCCCCTTTTGAAGTGTGAAGTTTTTGGTGGTTGCAGTGGTGCACCAACAATTTCTAAGCACAAATAACACATTGTAAATTAAAATCTTAGATGTTATGTAAATGATTGTCAACAGGGATACATTTCTTCAAAGGCATGGTTGGTTGGTTGGTTTGGTGTAATTAACATCTTTTTCTATCTATTTCATTTTATTAAGTTCTCAGTTACTTCAGTTGTTGAAGCAGAAGATAATTTTGGTGTCAAATGGTTGAAGAATAATTCCAAAACAACTTAAGAGGCATTTTCACACCAGATTAGAGTCATCGCTTCCTTTTGCAGCTTCAAGTTATTAATGCTCATCAGAAGATGTCAATTTTTAAGGGTCATGTAGTCCAAGGCTCAAATCCTACATCATGAGGTCTGCTTGGTATAGAGTTTGCAGAATCAAACTATAGTATAAACAGAAAGAGGAAACGTCAACCATAATCACATTTATGAAACTTTAACCAGCACATTTTTGTAGTTTTTACTTGATAAGGAAGAACAGAAACGCCACCAATGTACTTCCTGCACTCATTTCTCTCGGTGTGGTGAGTTGTGATGAAACTCGTCAACCAAAAACACTTCAGTGGAAACACTGTCAGCGCTACGAGCCGACAGCTGGCCTACACTTCTGCACCAACTGTCGCTGCAGGGTTTCACTCTAGCCGAGTCACCGAGCGCCTCAATCCAAAAACTAAATCAGGAAATTAAAACCTCTTTCACGAAACACGCTCACACACAGCACAGGTATTAAATGATGCAGCTGCGGTGTGTGTGGCGGTTCACAGGAGATAATAACGACTGTAGGTGTTGACGTGTTGCTGCAGGATCCACCGTGACTCTTAAACTTAACATCAAGACATTGATTATCACAGTTTTCCTAATGGAGACATATGAAACTGATCAATATCTGATACGGAGCTAAAATCTAATGATTAGTTTGAATCAATAATTCTCAATTTTGCATTAAATCTGCAATAAAGTTACTTAAATGAATTACTTTTATTATCCGACACAGTGAAGTGAGCCCATGCTTCCTTCTTGTGTATTTTACATCAACTTGATTATGAAAATTAGGCAGAAAAACAAGAAAATCGCTATTTTAGACCTAAAATCATATTTTTTCCTCAAGCAAATACATTGAATATTAAATATTTTTCTGTTTTTCCCTTCATCTATTATGAAAGAACTGACGGTAATAATGAATACAGCAGCTGTGTCATGATGTCATTGAAGGATTTTGTTTTTGTCCGGCAAAAAATAAGTTTAACTTTTTAACATTTTATTGGAGAAAACACGACACTACACAAGAATAATGGTATTTGATTTCTTATTCTGTGTGCACCCCTCACTTCTTGCACCAAGAAATGATATCTGACAAATGAGATTAAATTAATTTTGTCACGCCAATTTCTCCTGTCTTAATTATCTCCTCTGATCTCAGACGATCAAACATCGACTCACCGCTTTGTTGCAGTGGTCAAACATTTCATGACAATTTATTTGATTACAAGATAACAGTTTATTTTGCAGCTTGGTCATAATCAAATTATTCTGCCTTCACGCACACGCTTTGCAAACAAAACCTGCTACACAGAATCAGGTATATCACGATCATCCAGCAGAAAGGAATCAGCGCAACCGGAGCACATTTGAGTAAAGACGTACATCCCTTATGTCTTCGTCGACAGGACAACAAAACACAAAACTTCTCCTTCCTCCTACTGTTGAATAGTGCAACAGTACAGGTCCATCTGGATTCACCGGAGAAATGCGCTCATGTCTCGTGTTCTCGAAGCAAATCTCTGGGTTTTTACATCGCTGCTCTCCTTGCCGCTGCTCTTGTTTACATACTTGAGCTCCTGTAGATGAAAGAGGAGCCGGCGCCTCCTTCCAGCTGGTTCAGACATGTCGGCAAACTGGCCTTCCTCGCCGCCGGGCCCAAACACCAAAACAATGGCTCCGGTTGTGTAATCACTCTACACACTGCAGCAGGCTGCGTTAACCCTTTCATGTTGTCCAGGAAACAGAGCACATGTTAAAAATAAACAGTGACTGTGCAGAACAGATGGAGTTCATTTGGGATTGTAGGTTATGTCGAAGGTATGACGCTGCAGAAACATGAAATGGAAATGTGCGTTTACGCTGTAGTTCCACCTGTTGGGGGAATTCAGCCCTATCAGACCCCGAGTCTCAAAGTTACAACAGTTACAGTCCAGGAACGAGTCTTAAAATCTACTTTAAGTAGGTATTTTGTGCAGAGGAGGAGAAAATGCCAGAATTCATTAACACGTTGGACCAAACTTAGCAGCATTAAACGCTCAGCGGTGCAGTCAGAGGCATGCAAACAGGCAGTCAGCCCCCTCCAGCTGTTTAAAGGTAGCTCATCATGTGTTTCCTATTGGGCTCCATGTAGCAGCAGCTGACGGAGCTCCTAAAACGATCAGCGTCCATGTGCATGAAATATTTTTAGCTGAGTGTGTGCTGTGTATTTAGGAGCCAAATAAAACTTGTCGCCTCCCCCGCGACGCTGGAAGAGAAGGTGAGAGATTCCCGGCGAACAGATCCGGTGTCTCATATTCGAGTTTTGGCACACGTGTCATAAACTAAGATGACTGATATTTAATGTCAATGTTTAGCCGTTTTTTTTTATTCATTTCAAACAAAAATACGACATCATATTATATGTTTTTTCTCTTTGGCTGCACTTTAAACAGATCACACCCAGAGCAACCGTTGTACCTGCCTCAGGTGGTCAATTAAAATGTCCTTTCTAATAGTTTGCTGTTTAACTAAATTAATGTTTGATTAAATCACTTTGTACTTTCCGTCACCACGTGTAAGAACTAGAACTAGATCATTTAATTTTATGACTATTGAGCTGAGGAAAAATATAATTAAACATAACTCAAAGGTCCGTCCTTCCTCAGCCACTGCGGCTCTAATCATAAATTGGTAATCATTGGGTTTTGTTGTGGATTAAGAAAATGAGGATTTTATTAATTTAATGCTTGTAGGCATTTTATAGGATTCTATGTTGAAAATAATTGGGTTTTTAGCTTTGGGAAGTTGCCAAACCAATAAAAACTAACCAAAACCAGATAAAACCCAACCAACAAACCCACAAACCAATAAAAACTAACCACAAACCAATAAAAACTAACCAAAAACAGATAAAAACCAACCAAAAACCGATATAAACTAACCACAAACCAATAAAAACTAACCAAAAACAGATAAAAACCAACCAAAAACCAATATAAACTAACCACAAACCAATAAAAACTAACCAAAAACAGATAAAAACCAACCAAAAACCGATATAAACTAACCACAAACCAATAAAAACTAACCAAAAACAGATAAAAACCAACCAAAAACCAATATAAACTAACCACAAACCAATAAAAACTAACCAAAAACAGATAAAAACCAACCAAAAACCAATATAAACTAACCACAAACCAATAAAAACTAACCAAAAACAGATAAAAACCAACCAATAAAAACTAACCAAAAACCGATAAAAACCAACCAGCCAACAACTAAAACAAACGGACACTGGTGACAACCTAACCTTCTTGGTGGAGGTCACTGATAATAAAACCAATTCTTCATTGTAGAACTGAACTGAACACATGTCGTTTGGCCTGTGTTTCATCAAAGCCACAGTTCAGTGTTTGATTGATTTGAACAAATGAATTTCTCGGAGATGCCGCAGAGAAGTCTCGGCGACTTCTTTCCATTGCGGTCGGCGTGACGTACAGCCAGCGACGCCTGTTTGGGGTAAAACCTCTCCGATCTCCAAAGACTGCGAGTCGCTGATGGAAAACAAGCGTTCCTGCAGCGTTCCCATGCCGTCCAAGATGGAGGCCTCTTCTCCTTCTAACCACCAGTGTTTACTGACAGTGCAGGCTTAAAGTCACGCTCGGCTTATGATTTCCTAACTGATTCTGTGTTGATGCCATCCAGAGAGTCGGTCGCTGCGACGGGGGATGAGCAGCTGGCCTCCGCTCCCACTTTTGGACTGTTTAGGTTGAGAGGGTTCTGTGGCGAGGCCAACCCAGAGTTTACATTGGAGGAGTTTCATTCCTAAACACCATAAATCTATTTAGGAGAAGAAAATGGATGCCCGATGTCTGTTGCTCAATAATAATTAAAGAAAACATCTCGTTCTGTCATCTCGGAGTGAAGATACCTCAGAGCTCCGGGGTTTTAAAGTTTTACTTTGATGTCGGGCAAAAAAGGTGTCCTCACTTTGCAAACGGTGGTTAGAAATTGAATTCTGGGTTCAGAGAGTTCAGGTTTCTACATAGTTTCCACTTCGGAGCCAGAGAGGTTTGATTTCGTGACAAGATGTGAAGATTGTGGTCGGTTTTCAGAGCCACAAAGAAACGGAAAATGCCCTTTTCTCCAGGACCAGAGTGACAGAGAACAAAAAGTGAAAGAGACACAAAATGTTTATTTGCTGGCTTTTTGGACGATCAGTCAATAAGGAAATGAACCACAAATCCTCTACATGGTGATTTGTTGATGTTTTACTTACTTACTTACTTTACTTAAATGCATCATGTTCAAAACAAACATGCTCAGAAAAACATTTCTTGAAGGCATCATTGATTATAAGTTCATATGTTTTATTTATTTTTATATTGTCCTTATTTTAATACTGGAATTAAGGCATCTGGTGCAGTTTAGTTTTTACCTTTAGAAGCTGTGTAGCTGCTTTTTTAAAAGTTTTATCAAGTTAACATCCAGTTTATTTACCCTAAGTAGCTTTAAAGGAACAGTTCACCCAATAATGTCAATTTAATTACATCTCCTCACCCCCTCGTCGACAGAAAGTCACGTTTGACTGACTGAATAAACCAACTCTTAAGATGCACGACCCACATATGTATCTGCAGTGTGTTGGCAACAGTTACCTGTCTGCGACCAGGTTACTGCATGTTATCAGATTACCTGAGTAACCTGATTTCCCCGGCATGTGCATGTAAACGTGCCGAGCTTTGAAAACAAGCCTCGAGTGTGAAACATTTGAAGAAGCTTCCGTCTAACCATCTATTTTTTCCCTTCTCTTTCATGTCGGGTGACCTGTTTCCTTCCTCCTCACCTGCCTGCCACAGGTAAGAGTATTTTTAGTAACTAAGTATTCTGTGAAGATGCAGAAGATTTTGCAGCATCAACAGGACCCGTAGTAGTTAGAGTAGGTTTACTTTGACTTTGAGTAACATTCCTGCAGACGTGCTGGAACAAACCCACCCAGCCTGTTTGACTGCATTCACCTCGGTTTCTCTGAGACACGCAGAGTTTGTCCTCACATGTGCTGCAGCTCTCTGCATGTGAAGTCTGTCTGAGGCTTCACTGTGACACTGAACGCAACACGACAATCCTATTTGAAGTGTTTCAGTGAAGCCTGAGGTTCACTTTCAATCAGATCCTTTTCAACACAAGTATGCGCTGCTACAACTACATGTCCTGACCTCCTTTATTTTTAAGTTTTACTGAATTTGCAACAGAGTATCATCACCTCTCCTTTCACTTTCGATGCTTCTCAAATCAAACCAAATAAAAATCAGAGATAAGATAAAACTTTGTTTCTTTCGGTTTAATTATCAGTGTTTCAGCATTGGCAGCTTGGTAAGTGTTAGAAAAACCTCATGTTTGGACTGAAAATACCTGGTTCTGTCACCACAAACACATCTGGAAATTGGTCCAACACCTCATGAAAAATAACTGGTTTCGTTAACACAAACACATCTGCAAAATGTCCTGGAGTCTTGTCAATAATGGGCGCTTTTGTTTCTACTAAACACGTCTGGAAAATGTCCCAACATCTCACCAAAAATATACTTCTTTGTCTCCGATAATACGGCTGTAGATGGCTCGACGTCTTTTGATTTTTGTTGCCACAAACATGAGTGGAAATGTCCTGAGATCTTGTCAAAAACATCCAAAACATGCCCCGTTAAAAACCCCTAGTGTGGTTACCAACAACATGGCTCGACTCTCTGAAGCCTCACACATGACTACAGGTGACCTCTCGTCAGAAATATCTTCTTTGCTGCCATGAAAGCAGCTGGAGATGTCCCCAGTTCACCATAAAAACACCAGTTCTTGTTCCTGCTCCAGCTTCCTGTCAAAATAAAAACCCAACATTTTTCTGGTCTCATTAAACACTACTAGATTTGAGCACACTTCAAAAGGCTTAACCACTAATAAATCCATCTGCTGATGATGAGATCTTATAATTGACCAACGTACGTCATGTATATATTTATGCAAATCATTTGGTAGACAGGAATCTTTCCTGATCATGAGGTCAAAACCTGTTAAAACTGTCAGCTCATTAAAGTTCATTAAGAGGTGTGTGATAGTGATCCAACAGTAATTAACCCTTGAACGCTTCCTTTTCTTCCTGCCTGCCTGTCAGTCGTCCTTCATTACATGTGGTCGAGTTGCAGTTATAAAACTCCACTAATGATTTTTATCAGCTATTTCTTTTGAGTTTGATTTGAGTGTGAAGTGTGGCCGTTTGTTTTGATTTATGAAGTCGGCAGATAAATGGTGACAGCGCGTGTTTCTGCAGACCGCAAGACTTTGTTTCTTCACGTCCCATCAGACAATCTTTGACATTTTTATCTTAGTAAAAGACTGAAAAGATTATTTAGTTATCAAAACAGAGAAACATGCCAAAACACACAGTTTGTCTCTGAATCGATCAGATATTCTTCTTCGATCTGTTTTCAGTGCTTTCTCTTTGACTTTCAACACCAGAACTTTCTTCTTTGCTCTTTTCAGCAGCTGTTGAAGTCAAAAATCTCTTTTTCACGTTTGAATGGAGTTTTAGAAAACACCATGAAGTGTCACGTCTGGGGTTTTCCAGCCTGTTTTTGTCCAGCTGTGATGGGAGGTTGATGATATCTAATATTTCATAAAAGACCAATATCGGCTCTGTGGATCAGATTTCTGCGGCGGTGCAGGTGTTCAGTCTGGATTTGATTGTGAGCGAGCAGCAGAAACACAACACTGATCTTTAATCAGTTTCTCTCTGGGGTCTCTTCTGTTGAAGCCTTCTCATGTCCTCCGCTCTGTTTGTGCTTTTAACTCGTCCCCGCCTTCATTTGTACAAGTCAGGGTTGTTTATTAATGAACAAAAGAAGTGACATTCATATGAAATGCATAAAAAAATCGTGGAAATCTTGGCAGAGCAGAAAAGAGGAAAAACAAACTCTGTTCTAACTTTATTCATGATGACTTGTAGGGTCAACAAGTTGACTGTTTAACTGGTTTGACTGTTCGACTGAATAAAGTTTCAGATGTTGAAGTTCGACATTAGTTAAACGTCTTTTGACTCAAGTGTCAATGTAACGGTGGTCGATCAGAACAAACCAGATCAGAGCTCAAACTGTTCCGTCGCGTGCCTCATAAGAGACCTTCAGGTGCGCCTCATCTTCATCAGCATGTTAACGAGCGCTCATCATCATCATCATCATCATCATCAGACTCTGTGATGTTCAAAGATCAGATTGTTTCTGCACTTCTTCTTGCTCGGGAGGCTTCACAACACTGTTGAATATTTGACCCATATCTCTCAATCAAACCGCCCACCATCAGTGGAAATAATGAACCATCGCTGGCATTTACATACTGTGTGTGTGTGTGTGTGTGTGTGTGTTTTTCACCACATTGGCAGCCAAGTGCTACCACTTCCTCCTCATGGCACCCGCAACACGTGGCCTCACCTCCGCAGAGAGAGCATCTCGTTTGAGGGTTTTAAAGACACAGAGTCGACCGAACCAGACTCTGTTTACAAAAGACACAATTTAGTGCATTTATTTATGATGTTAAACTGTCTGAGTGACACGTAACTGCTAAGAATGGATTTGATGTTGTAAAGGAAGCTCAGTTTTTTTCAATTAAATTTTCATCTGTCATCTGTCATCTTACTTGTCAAACCGTAGAGTCTAAAATAATGTTTTGTCAGAGAGATCTGGTGAAGAAAGTCACATTCAAACCAATACAAAGTTGCTCCCCTCAAGTTAAACACCATCAAAGGATTAAATGCTTTTTACAAAACATCTTAATTTAAAAAAAAAAAAACATTTTTACTCAGATTTTCTTGTATTTAAGTCATGTAAAGCCAGTTTATGACTATTACAAATTCCAAGATCTCTTTCGCATGATGTCTGGTAAAAATCTACGCGGAAAAAAATCTGAATTTTAAAAATAGTCCAGACAATCTGAGATGAAGCTTGTTTATAACCATTTAAAAGTTTCATGGCTGACAATATAACAAACTGACACACATCTTAATTGGAATAAATTGACAAGTGATGGAAAGTCGGCTCGGCTAATTGAACCATAAAGAACTAAAAAAAAAAAGCTGAACGTAACTTTTCAGTCCACCTTAAAGCCTCCTGAACATCAGCGGCAGGTAAGAGCGGAGGGGAAACTGAATCACGGCGTTGATGATGTCATTGCTCCTCGGGGTTTCACCGCCCACCGCCGAGCGATGTGCAGGAAGCTGCTGAGGTCGGCTGGGTTTTCCTCTGATTCACTCTTTGTTCAAATGACGCAACAGATCAAAAGAAGAATCGTCAATGTTGGAAAAACCTCCTTAAAATGTCCTCGTAATGATATTTATTATATTTAACTTGACCTATTCTAAAGTCCTCTAATGTGCATTCATTGTTACTCGTTTCCTGGAGCGATTTAAATGACAGAAACTGGCTTACTGGTTGTGTTATTTTAAATCACCAGGTCTATAAAACATCATAAAATATATTTAAGAAATGTCTTTTATTCAACCAAAAGTATATAAATTCAACTGTCATGAATCAAAACAAATGCCGCACTTGCAACTGAAATCAAGATTATGTTACGATTATTTCCATTATGTTTCTGATCGTTATAGTTTGTTTTGTAGGTGCTAATATCACACTGTAAAAATACTCCATTACAAGAACAGTATGTAAGTATAAAGGTAATCAAAGTTAAAGTACGAAAGAGATAAAATGTGAAATAGAGAAAGAAAGAGAGAAAATTTGGCAGAGGAAATGAATCACTCAAACACACACTGCAGAAAACACGTTAGATCAAGCCAACTCTGCTGATCAGGCTGATAGTGTTTCACACACACACACACACACACACACACACACACACACACACACACACACACACACACACACACAGGCCTCTGCCAGGAACAGAGCATATCAGTCAATTTTTTTTTGGGGTGTGTGTTCTTACATTCTTTTAACTTGTATGTGTGTCTCTGCACATTATATCTGACTGTGTGTGTGTGTGTGTGTGTGTGTGTGTGTGTGTGCATGATATGTCAACATGCAAACACGTCTGTATGTGCACACATGTGATTGTGTGTGTGTGTGTGTTCGTGTTTGCATGTGTAACACGTGTAATTTTGTGCATGCATGTGAAAATGAGTATAAGTGTGTGAGCATGTGCAGGATAAATGTGTGGGTCTCAGTGTTACGTAAACTGTATCTGCACAGCTTCCTCACACACACACACACACACACACACAGTTTATAAAAGATCACATCTGGCCTGTTCCAGCGGTTCTGTTCTAACCTTTCATTTGGTCCTTTGAGTTCTGACAGGAGTGAGACCTCTTCCCTCTCCACAGTAGAAATGATCCCTCAGGCCTGAACAAAACATCTTTGAACAGACGGCCCCCCCACTCCTCTCTCCCCCCGCGCTCTCTTGTCTAAATAAACTCTTTACACGCAACTCAGCTGGCCGCCTGCCGAGCCCGTCTGCTGCTGAGAGCGCCTGTCAGTCAGTGCTCAGGGTTACACCAGCCCGCCAGGATAGGCGCAAGGCACGCCAGGAAATCAATGACCAGCTTACTGACTGCTGGACTGGCTGGCTGATTAGTTTACTTGCCGACTGCTTCACTTGCTTTCTGACCTGAGAAGGTAGTTTGCACACTGTATTGCTGATGTAGTAACTGGTTTACAGACTGGTTTTCCTGACGACCTGGTTTCCTGATTGTCTCACTGAATGGTTTACTGGCACAGTGACTGGTTTACTGACCGAGAGCGTAGTTTGTTAACTGGTTTACTGGCCCGGTAACTAGTTTACTGGCTGGTTAACTAACTAGATATGAAAGTTTGACGTCAGATAAAAGTCATTTTCCTCCAACAGTTGAAATTGAGCGATAATTGATCCAGACGAACTCTCAGACCGTTAACACTGCACTCTCACAGCTTTCTGTGTTTTTTTTTTTGATCACTGCTGCAGTGAGTCATACCAGTGAGGCTTTACTGGATTAAAACTACAGCTGCCACCGGCAATAATAACAATTACAGAACCTCCTCCAGTAACACTTGAGGCTGTCACCCTGTTTTTGCATCAAGACAAATGACTGTAGTGAGGAACAAATGAACGGAGCTGAAGTGCGAGGTTGAAATGAGCCCTCCTGTAACGTCGCTGCATAAGCTGATTATTTCTGTCAGTTTACAGTTGTGTTGCTCACCAGAGCTGCAGGAGAGTGTTTCTAGTCTGCTGTTGAAAACAGAATGCTTTGTACCTTAAATTGATGATTTTTTGAACTAGGTTTGGTGCAGACGGACATGCTTGTTTATCTAAAAATAACCTTTCCGCCCGCTTTCAGCTTGATTATTTAGTCGTTAAAAAGTCAGGGCTGTGTGTGTGTTTGTGTGCGTGTGTGTGTGTGTGTTTGTGTGTGTGTGTGCATGTGTGTGTGTGTGTGTGTGTGTGTGTGTGTTTCCTGTCTTCAATGGGTCCACGGCACGACAGCGATAAGAGCACCGGAGCTACATTATGCTTCAAACTCCATTACAGATTACTGGCTGTTGCTCCACTTCCCCCACCTCACCTCCTCACCCGCTTCCTCCCACCTTACAGCCCCTCCTCCCCTGTCTCTCCTCACCCGCACCTCCTCCCATCTCCTGCCTCCCCCTTTACCCCAGTCTCCCCATCTTCAGCTAGTACCTGCCAGTCAACTGCGGCTTCATAAGTAGTTTCCTGACTGAACTTTACTCAGTGGCTTACTGGCTGAGTAGCTAGTTGACCGGGTAGAGAGTGAACTGACTGGTTTACTGGCTGGTTTCAAACCCTTTCACGTCAGTCCTCCTGTGACCTTTCACCTCCCACCTCTCTTTCCATTCCATCACCTGGCTCTCTCCCCTTCACCTCCGTCAGTATCTACTGTGTAATAACATTCAGCCGCTCCAAATTGGAGAACATGTAATCATGCAAACCACTGAAACGCCAGTGAAGGAATATCAGACGCTTTGGCAGCCGCCTCCATTGTGTGTGTGTGTGTGTGTGTGTGTGTGTGTGTGTGTGCGCTTACACACAATAATCACTCTAAATGTTTTTCCTCTCTCTCTCTCTCTCTCTCTCTCTCTCGCTCCTTGTCTTTTCCTCCACCGGCCTCCTTCCTCTCCTTTCTCAGCTCAGGATGTCGGGGATTGAAAGTTCGCACGCGAGGCTAAGTGTGTGTGTGTGTGTGTGTGTGTGTGTGTGTGTGTTGGGAAGGGAGAGTTCATTTGAAAATAAGCAGCAACTACAGCAAATTAGCCGTATTTCCATCAGTTGTGTTGAAGCGAACTTCAGATGTTTTTCTTTTTTTCTTTCTTTCTTTCGCTCTTTCGACCTGATTATTTATCCTCATTCAAACTTCACTGTCTGTGGAAGAACAAAAAAAAGAACATCAACAGGTCGGCAAAGTTTTGGCCTCAGATTCTCTGGAATTGCAGTAATCTTCAGCACTGTGTTCTTTAACTATTCCAAAATAATTTTGAGTCTTTTCTGTAACCTCTGGTCCTTTCTTATGGAAACAATCAGCTGATTATTTCCTCAAGTAATCAGAGAATTGTTTAGTCTGCAAAATGTTAAATCAATTCTAAACTCCCAAGCCCAAGGTGATGTCTGCAGATCTGTCGCTGCCAATCGTTCTCATAATAATTTTCTCCACCATGTTTGATATTCCTGACCGTGTATCACACGAGACGGCTTGGATGCTTCTCCGTCCAGGATCTCACCAAACTCTGTGTGTTTTTTTGGGCTATTTCATAACAGATCAGTAAAAAGAACAGAAAACACATAGTACATGAGGATTGGAAAGTAAAAAAAAACAATAACTTATAAGAGAAAGAAGACCACAGGACAGTCGGTGTTCTCGCAGGATTTTTTGGGTGCTTCAGTTTGTTGTCGTGTGCCGTCGGGTTTGTGCTGCTTCCTGAGGACCAAAACTATCTGTGTTTTCATCAAGTTTTCAGAGAAACTGAGTGATGAACTCCAAAAAATGAACATGCAGCATTTTGGAGATTAGCTTCCTTGGTTTGGTGAGTGATTGGTATGATCCCAGTGTGTGTGTGTGTGTGTGTGTGTGTGTGTGTGTGAGAGGGTGTGGTGGGTCGTGTGCAGTATCAGTGGAGGCACCCGAGGGTGACCCGCCGTTCAGACAGAGGAATGTAAACGTTGAGACGTCTCCACCAGACTCAGCCTTATCGTAGCATGCCGGAGGGTCAGAGGTCGGAGCTGATGTAGGACGAGCAGGTTCAGGGTTGGAGCAGTGTGTGTGTGTGTGTGTGTGTGTGTGTGTGTGTGTGTGTCTCATTCTGCATTTTGACAGATTTTTCCAGGAAGCGTCTGACAGCAGGATTCAGCTTCAGGCCTGCAGATAACAGACTGCACAGCCTGGAGACAGTCTTTAAATAAAAAAACCTGCAGTATGACACCTTTTCACATTAAAAGCATGAACAAACAGGTCGTATTTTACTCTGGCAGTCCCTAATTGTTATTTCAGTCGCAGTCGGGACATCGGTTGTTTACGGCTTTCTGACGGCTCGACATTTGGGCGCGGCCGTCAGTGAAATAGTTGTGGTTATCAAAGTGAAACTTTTAGCCGCAGAGCAGGAAGTTGCATTAACAACAAGTGTAAAGGAGTGCATCAAGAAAACAAAAAGGAGATTAGTGTCACATCAGATTTCAGGGCTTTGTATTGATTGATGGCAGCTCGTCAAGATGTCTGGCAGGCGGCGAAAGGGGGGGGTACTGATCAAAAATTGGAAATCAGAACAACAGTCAAAGACAAAACAGCTAGCTTAGCATTAGCCTGCAGCTGCACATCCAGACACTCAAGTGTGCACGAAAAATCAGCTGACTGGTACCAGAGATGTTGGGTTTATTTTCTATTTCAGAGATCCTGTATTGATTTGTTTGGGAAGAGGGTTCACTCTGGAAACATTTGAGAAACCAAACTATGGAACAAAAGGCTGGGATTTTATGTTGAACTGCAGATTTTTAGATGTTTAATTTGTCTCTGATCATTTTAAGATCGAGTTATATCAAACCTTTTTTAGAGACGTTAAATCCAGTAGTGCTCATCTCCTGGTACAATATGATGCTTACACTTCACATTTCTAAACATATCTCAAGCACAAGCAGGAAGTATTTGAAGTATGGCAGCTTATTATAGCTCCCCCTAATGGACAAATAATGGCAGTTTGTGGTATGTATTCTGTGTGAGTAAAACAAAATGTCCTTGATGAAAGGGACAGTAACATAACAGGAAACTACATGTGATGCATGTTTAAAACACACAGCAAACGGAGAAACGCTCTGAATCTGACACCCGTCTCAATTTCCAAACCAGACAAGATCTTTTCTCTAAAAAAATCCTCGACGTTCATGTCCGAACCTGCACCGAGAGGATCAGAGAGAGGGAGAGCGAGCTAAACTGAGAGTGAGACAGAGAGAGAGAGAGAGAGAGTGTCGGTGATGCTGATCTCCTGTCACCCTCCCTCCTCCCTCCTCCATCCTGCAGTCCAAAGGGATGAAGAACAATGACTCCATTCAGCTCTTGGGTTTCAAAGTCGACAGAAACCGCAAAGTGCTTCGGAGTGGGTGTTGGGAGATGGAGGGACGGAGAGGGGAGGGAGGCGTGTTTGCAAGTATGATAGAAAAGAGAAATGGTGGTGGGTGGTGGAGGCGGTGGAGGGGCTGCAGCAGCCTCAAATGATTTCATGTACTGTGAGTTTTATGACGGAGGTCATCAAGTACACGGGGTGGGTTTCTGTGGTATAGAGAAGAAAAAAGATGGTTCCCCTGAGGTTCTGTTGTCAACATAACAGATCTTTAGGAAAACTTTGAGGGCTGAAACTGACAATTATTCTCATTAATTTGGCAATAAACACGTTTTTGCTTTAACGTATCATTATGAAGTGTCGGTTGCACAGTGTAATGGTTATAGAGTAATGACACTGTCAGGGTTGAGATTATCACCCAGATAAACCTCTCCTGATAAATAAGATTTATATTTGCTTTCAGGTTTCAGTTCTAGTCTGTTCGTCCTGTGTTGTTTTTAGCTAATCTGATGAAAACAAAAGCGGCCTGGTTGACTTTGCGAAAGCGGCGCTAACGATAATATCACTTGAAAACGAGACTTTGGTACCAATCTTGGTACTTTTAAGGGTGACGGTCAAATCTCTTAACAATTCTCAGTGAGTCAGGGCAACACTGGCTGCAGGATCTTTAATGTAAATAAAAGTGGCATGAGGACAAACCTAGTCAAACATAAAATATGTCTAAATGCTGAAGAGTCTATTGTCTATGATGTCAGCCATGTCGCCTGCAACACCTGTCACTAACGTTAGCATGCCTTCAGACAGCGTTGTGCTTGAGAGTTGAACACTTCTGCATTAATGACAAAGCATTAGCCAAGTCCATCGTCATCTTTGCGTAATTAATAAGTTAACTAGGAGATAACTGGGCTTTCTTCACTGTCTTGGTTGATGTTTTCTCGCTAGTGTTAGCAAGTAAACTGTTTACAAACATTCAATTCTGTTTCGACAGTTTGTTTTGACAGTAATGTCTATTCCTCTGAAGCAATGCCGGTCAAATTAAGAGCCAAAAGTACTGTTGGATACCGGTACAGAGTGGTATATTCAGCAAAATATACCTCAAGTATCTAAAAGTCTATGAAGAACTTAAGATCTCTTTCTCAAATATTTATTGATACCATTAGTAAACAATGCAGAACCAGAAGTGCTTACCAGTAACACTTCTAACTTCATTATAGCCCCATAAAGTTATTGTCAAACAATCTGAGCATCAAGAGGGGGGAAGAGAGGGCGTCTTGACACCAACCGGAAAGTTTTTTGATCTGTGTACAGTACAAATGAATCAGGGGCGGGGGTATTTTGAGTGCCCCAGGACCCTCTTCATTGAACAGCCAGAGAAGAAAAAGAAGGGGTGGAGGTGGTTTTGGGGTTTCTCCTGTTTTATGAGGGTTCTGGCAGATTAGTAGAAGTCAGCTGTTACTTGTTAAAACCTCAGCCTCAGGGGTAAAGGGGTGAATGAAGTGGGTTTTTACCACGTCAGAGAAGAGCCAGGAGTTCCCCAGGGCACCTACGTCGGCCCGCTGAATGTTTTTTTTTTTTTATTGTCGCTTTGTTTTGATACTTTGTTCTTTTTGTCTTTTGTCCCCGCTTCTATTTTTGTGCGACACTTATACACTTTCTCTATTTATACCGCGCATTTCTTCTTCATCTATCTCCTGTCTCACCCTGTTGTTCGTGATACTAAAATAGCTCATTGTTGCTGCACTGAGACGCTGAACCACTAATCCAGATTGCCTCCAGCTATAAGTGTGTTAACTCTGAGCATGCCCGGACAGACCCCCCCTCAGCCTCCACACACACACACACACACTTACACCAAAACCACACTAAGGCAACAGTGAAACCGAAGACAAAGACGCACACTCTTAAGAAATTCTTGTGTCTAGTTTTGAGTAACATACATCTTTACTCAATATTTGTGAACAACCCACACACACCACATGTTGTTTGTGTTATGTGTATGGACAACTGTTCCATATTTGCACTTTTAATCATCACCCAGCCTTTAGAAATGTGCACAAGTGTCTCATTTTGTCAACAAAGGACTCAAGCTCCGTCTTGTCAAGTATCGGTCTGGACTTTATCTAAATTTGAGGCTCCAGTTTCATGTGTCATCTTCCTGAGAAGTTAGATGTAAGTGTCGCCCGTCATTCCTGCGTTGTGATGGAATGTTTGTTTGAGGTTGGGTTACAGAAACAATGTCAAACCATGTGATTTAGAGCCTGACGGTTTTTATTTGCAACGCTTAACTCCACCAGGTGATTTTACTCCTCAGCACACTTTGCGATCAGGAACTAATAAGTTCCCAGCTGGAGTTTATATAAGACCACCCTGATTATAAGAGTCTTTGGACTCGTTTCCGCTGGCTTCTTCTTCTGTGGTAGCAGATCTAGAAATTAGATGTGAGGAATTGCTGCTTTTCTTTGCCATTAATGACAGTAAATGAAGAGTCTTTGGGTCTTGGACAAAAGAAGCAGTTTGAAGACGTGACTTTGGGCTCTGGAAAATTGCGATGACTGTTTTTCACATTGTTATAGACTAAATTAATTGTTAAGATAATTAGTCTCCGCCTAGGCACAAGAGCCAGCTTTATTTCAAGAATAGAAGAATAATTCAATATATAAAAAAAAAAAATGCATATTGAAACATACTCGAGCTGGATATTTTAGGGATCTGCATGAAATTCTACTTCATCATAGATATCAAAAACATCCTTTTTTGTTAAAGATAGTGAGAAAAAATTCCTGGAACTGTCCCTTTATCTGGATCTGCACCAGAAGTGAATGGGGTCTATAGTGGAACCCAAACTCCATCCAAGTTTTGTGGAAATCCCTGCTGACGAACCAACCAGCCAACAGACCAACCAACCAAACAACAAACCAACTAACCAACTAACCAAAAATAAAACCACCAACTAACCTACCAGCTAACTAATCATCCATCCAACAAACAAACAAATTGAACAACTACCCAACAAACAAAAATAACCAACCAACAAACATTTCAAACATGTCATAGAGGAAAGAAACCAGAAAATATTAATAATTAACAAGCTGGAAAAAGACAAGCTAGACTTGTTTTCCTTCAAAAGATTCCTTAAATCTGTTATTTGGTTATCAGAATAGTTGGTGATTAATTCAAATCAGCGTTGCACCTCACAACGGAAATCAGCGACTGTTTTGAAAATTACTTCATTTTTCAGCTGTTTTTCAGCAGTTGCTGGTTCCAGCTTCTGATAATGTGAGAACTTCCTGCTTTTCTTTTACATAAACAATAGTGAATTAAATATCTTTGCTTTTAGCTGGTAAAAAAAAACCCTGCTCCACTAAAGCTGCTAAACATCTGTGGTCGAACTGGGAAGCTTCCAGTGGTTAAGAGCCGGAGACTGTGGCTGTCGCAGGAAGCTCCCAGGTGGGAATCTTTGCAAAGGGATTTGCTGAGAGGGAGTGGATGTGCTCAGCTAATCTCACTTGGATAAATAAACAGTGCTTGTGTGCACCTAAACGCTGCTGTAGGCCTGCAAAACAAAAGAGGATTCAGTATTTAAATTCATGAAATGTGAGAGCGCATGAAATCGATTGCCGCTGTTGTGTTTTGCCATAAATCATGTTAAACGCCGTGCAGAGCGTGCCGTGGGAGCAGTCAAACATTTGGCATGGCGCAAGGCTAGAACTCCCCGAGAGGAGGGGGGAGCAAAGGAGCATGGGATTAAAAATGAGAAGAAGTCTGCTTTAACATGAAGCTGTTTTTTAAACTTGTTGGCACATTTCACAATGTGTGAAAGGTTCAGTGTGAGAGCAGGTAACCAGTCGCATCAACTTTTACACTTAGCACCTTTAAATGCTTTTCACTTGGATGCACAGTTTGAATCTATAGAAATCTCAGTGAGATTAGACATCTTTTGTTCCATCCTTTTTATTGTCCTTCCCTGTTTAACTTGTTCTTATTCCTGGAAATGTATGTAAAATGATCTTAAATGTCTATCCCAGTCGAGCCCAGAGTAAATCCAGGGCTGTTGTTGAACCATTTGGAGTACACACATAGTTTTGTGTTTATTTGAAAGGTTATAAAATGATAAACTGTAAGTACTTCTGGTGTTAAGATTAAGAGTTTGAATACACTGAGCTCTGTCTGAGAGTAACAACTCATCACAGTTCTTTATTTCCTTACGTATAAAGATAAAAAAAAAAACAGCTTCTTCAAAGTGCATGAACTATATACATTTTCATGTTTAGGGCTTTTTCCATTTTTGTCACCATTTAATTATGAAGTACTGTGTTTTGGACCAAATATGTGACTGTAATGGATCTAGTGGACATTTAGGAATAAGAGAAGACAGTTTGTTGTGTGTTGAGTTTGATGCACGACTGAAAATAGCAATTTAAAAATGTCCTACTTTGGCTCTGATGCAATATGTAATCTGCTAAGAAACTAAAAACAAAAGTTAGTGAGTACAATATTTGCCCCCACAATGTTTCAGCATTGAAGCTTAAAGTAGTTTGTCAAAGTTGTAGTTAATGTGTAACTACTGCTTTAACTTCTGTAAAGGAACTCCGGTTGGTCCATAGTTGGTTCCAGTTAAAGTAACAAGCACAAAGATCAAAATCAAATGACAAATCATCAAAAACACTCATGAAAGAGCCAAAAGGAGAGAGTACAGTCTAGTTAAATCCATAAAAGGACCAACGGATTCAGATAATTTGAGATTTGCTTTGCAGACTGGTACAAAGATGAGAACATGCCAGAGGACAACCAAACCAGATGGGTTGGTTAAACACACTAAAGTACAGAGAAAGTCTTTCAATCTCCTTCCGGTGTGTCTGCATCACATTTCAGAAGCTGAGAGCTTCATGCTCAAGAACTAAATCTCGATATGAGGCAGGAAATCCAAATGCTGGAGGTATTTATGCAACTCTAGCAACCCAAACAGAGATGCACCACGAGCCATAAAAATCTGAAGAGAACACTTAATTTGGGTTGAGAAACAGCTGGTGCAAATACCAAAATACACTAAACAGCCGAGGAGTTTGTTTGAAACGAGACGGGAGAAAAAGAACCAAAACTGATTTTGTTTGGCATGAGCTGTAAATCAGCAGAAGAAAACAGAAGAACTCGTATTTATTTATGGCACGGAGGTGCCCTCTTGTGCTGATTTACACCAGCGACTCTCACACTGCCTGTTTTGTTTCATGTGATTAATGGCGCTGCCAACCACTCATAGTCCCAAAGCAGCATTTCACTTGTTTCACACATATTGGAGGTTTGCCACCCTGCAAGCTCAGGCTCCAAGAATTATCCTATTGATGCAAAACCAGCCAGTAAATGATGCAGAAATACAAAGTAAACACAGCTAAAAGTTAAAGCTTTCGAGATAGAAGACACTCACTGCCACTAGATGTTGTTGCACAGGAGCATACACAAACATATATTTTATGACTAACCCCACATAATGTTGCTTTAATTGTCCACTTTAATGCCCTGGCTGCTTTTCTGTGTTCACTGTACCGACAACGTTTCCCTTAACTGTCTCACACTGTTTCCACATTTTATGCTAAGCTAAGCTATCCGGTATGGACGGTGAACTGATGGATGTTTTACACAATTTGTTGAATTATTAAGACCAAAAAATAAACTAATTAATCGTGGAAATAATCACTAGATTAATCCAGTAAGCAGCAGAAGTTCTAAACGCAATGCAGGCTGCTGGTTCAGAGAGGAAAAGTTCTGAAACCAGCTGTAATACCTCAAACTGTAGTCTGATACTCATAGACCACAACAGTAACACACACACACACACACACACAGTGTACGGAGGCTGGCTCAGCCCCGTCCTTGTTAAAAACGTCCAGGCCAAACGAGGATAACAGGCAGAGCCACAAAATTACCCGTTGGCCCCGGCGTTTCCCTCGCGGACCGAGCACAGCAGGGTGTCGGCCATTTTGGAAGACAGGGATCATGTGAAGTGGTCGCCGAGAGCCTCAGACGCTGTCGGAGAGACTCAGATCGATCTGGATCAGGCTGGTTTTTCTAATAGTTTTGTTCTTAAATGAGATGGCCGCCGATGGAAGCACGCAGCGTCTTCTCCAACAAACCCATTATAAAAAGAATTTCATGTATAATTTGGAGATACCGGATAATAACCCTCTGATTATAAGATCCAACTCCCTGGAAATGTTTTATGTAGAGCATATTTTTGTTCTTTACAGTGATTATATGTGACAAGCTCAAGTTTTTCTCTGGAATAGGATCTTAAAAAATGTCTGACGGCACAAAACTTCAAGGAAACTTTATACTCAGATTTGATACGATTCATCAGATTGAATTCCGCGACTAATTACCGTCTTCATCCACTGTGTTTTCTCAAAATGTCTGTTGAACATGTCTCGTGGTCTAAATTGGGTCAGTAATCGAGGATGGAATATACTAAAATACAGACTGAAGCTGATTTTCTGCTGATAATTAAGCTTCTTTTCCTCATCCATCATCGTTTCTAAGCTGGTTTCCTCTCTAAATCCACCTGCTTCCTCTCTGAGAGGATATTTTAAGGTGCTCGGTTCAGTTATTTTTCTCTTTTGATAAGAACAGCTCGATAGGTGCCAGAAGAGGAAGAGGAAGAGGAGGAAGATTTGAGTGATGGTGTTGTAAGACGACAGGAAACATGAGGCAGCTCCGCCCTGATGGAAAGACATTTTGTCGTTCCTCTTTTCTGTTTTTCTCACTTCAAGATTCTCCTGTTTCACAAGATACTTTTATAAACATAATCAGCTGTTGTTAACCTCTGTGCAGGAATTCTAAAAACTGGGTGGAGAAAAGTAAAAGTTTCTCAAGCTAGTTTCGGTTCCTGTCTGTGGTTTCTTCTTCTGTGTTTTTCTCAGAAAAGTGTGAAAGGTTCTATGAACAAGAACTCAGAAACTGCAGAAACAAATTAAGGCAAAAATGTGACCGGGTCTTCCTGATTTTTCTTCCAAATGCAATCACAGGGATTTCGTTAGTTTGGTTTGAGGAGGCTTCTGATCATCTGTTTTTAGTTGGTTCAAACATGGCAGGAAAATGTCCTGTCGCAAAACATTTCTGGGGGGTTTAAGCCAACAAATACCAGCTGGTTCTGTCCCGACATCTCATCAAAAATATGGAAAATATCCCAACATCTCGCTTAAAATGTCCTGACATCTCGAAAGAAAATACCTAGTTTTCTCTTCGTCTGCGCATTTAAAAAATATCTTCTTCTTCACTTTCAGCCGCCATGAAGAAAGGCTCAAACGGCTCCAGCTGGACCAGTGAGCGGAGCCTGATGTTCGGGGGAAACGTCCCAAACGCGCAGCCTTCCTCCTCCACAAGCGTCACTCCTTCAGCCTCCTCCACCTCCTCCACCCAGATAACGTCCATCGATGGAGTCAGCTTCTCAGAGGGAGAACTGCTGCTTCAGGTAGCACGTTTGTTTTATTACAGATTGTGTGACGGACAACACAGACAACACGGAGCTCTGAACAAAGTTTGTCTTTGGTTTTCAGGCGCTGAACGGCTTCGTGTTGGTGGTGACGGCTGAAGGATACGTCTTCTACACATCCCCGACCATCCAGGACTTCCTCGGCTTCCACCAGGTAGAACTCGAGGCTTTTCAGCAGCTTCTTTAGGCACACAGAATAGAAAAAACTCACAGCAAAAAAAGAAAAATACATGTGTAGCTCTCGAGCAGGATGTTTTGTTTCTTCAGAGCAGCATTTATCTGTCTCAGAAGTGATAAAATCAGTCGATAAGAGGAGGAACAAGCTGTTGTGAAAATCAGCTCCTAAAATATTAGCAATTACGCAGAAAAACTGTTTGCACAACTCCAGTAAATATATTAGTTCAGGTTTTTACTTCTTCATTTCTTTTACTGATAAAATCCTTTTGAATCTTATTCATTTGACCAATTTATTGTTTGCTTGTGGAGCTTTTACTTCTTCTTCTGTGTTTTTATCAGAAATATATGAAAGGTGACCTAAACAACAACAACAACAACACAAAGCAACAAAACAAATCAACTAAATATACATTTTGCAAAGATTGTGGCTGGATCGTCCCAGGAGATTTGACCACCTAGTTCTCATTATTTTAGCCAATTCTTATTGGTTTCTTTTAGTTATGCTCTGAAAAACAATTAAAGGGATATTCCGGTGTAAATTTAATCCATGGTCTAAATCACCGTGAAACTGTGTTAGACTCCCTCTCGAGAGATCAAGTTAGCAGACCGCTAATTTACGGAGTTTTATCAACCTCAGAAACGACCGCACGACAACAATACACTGCAGTAAATGGATCCAAATATAAACCGCCACCAAAAAGCCACAAATAATGCTCAGAACAGCACCAAACTTCAGCAACAGTACAAATAGGGTCTCAGCACATAGTCCGGGGCATCTAACCTCCGCTAGCTTAGCTGGATTTCTGCTGAAAAGCTGACTAAATTTACCACTCTTCTGCAGCAGCTTCCTGTTGACGGGAAGTCCCGACGAGTCGATTACCGAGTGCAGTAGAGTTCCGCGGCTCATGGATGAAAATGTATGATTATGACTCCATGGAAAAGCAATCAAAGTTCATATGTGTCTTACCTGCCAGTTTATAACAATTATTATCGAGAGCGGACAGGGAAAAGAACGGAATTGAGCATTTCTAACCGCACTCGGTAATCGTCGCGTCGGGACTTCCCCGACCCGGAAGCTGATGGAGGAGAGTGGTAACTCTGTTTTAGCTTTCACAATAGAAATCCAGCTAAGCTAGCGGAGGTTAGATGCCCCGGACTATGTGCTGAGACCCTATTTGTACTGTTGCTGAAGTTTGGTGCTGTTCTGAGCATTATTTGTGGCTTTTTGGTGGCGGTTTATATTTGGATCCATTTACTGCAGTGTATTGTTGTCGTGCGGTCGTTTCTGAGGTTGATAAAACTCCTTAAATTAGCGGTCTGCTAACTTGATCTCTCGAGAGGGAGTCTAACACAGTTTCACGGTGATTTAGACCATGGATTAAATTTACACCGGAATATCCCTTTAATTTGGAAATGCAGGAGCTTTGGAGGATCTTTGAGGCACCTCATTTTAATTGATGTTTTCCTTCGAATGTGTCGTGGAGGATTTCTGGATGTATGATGCCAATTTTGGGTAGAGATGAGGAGGAAGCTCTCCCTCCTTCACTCTCCGTCCTCTCCTGAAGCTCTGACAGGTTTATTTATCCAAAGTTTAAAAACAACAACACTTAAAAACGAGAAAATCAGAACGGACATTTTGAGGATTGTTTTACACATCTCAGAGTGGTTCAGTAATTCATCCAGACGGCACTCTAAATGACGGACACGCTGACGGGTCAGAAGGTGAAACACATGTGAGTCATGTGTCTGACTGCGTGTGTGCGTTTTAATGTGTGTGTTTGTGTGTACGATGAGAACTGAACGGCTTTGTTGGCTGTGAACTCTTGACTTGTAAACACATCCGTTTGAACCGGGGTTAAAGATGTCGGGGAGAAAGGGGAAAAAAAAGAAAACGTAGCCTGGGGAGAGTGCACGTGGTAAACAGTTCACACACACACACACACACACACACACACAAATACACACCACAGCTTTTCCACAACACAATCTGGGGTCAGGATGCCAATCAGGGCAGGAAGCGTTTTGTTGTGGAGGCCACAGCGGCTGCTGAAGCCCAAAATTCACCAGCTGCTTCGACTATTTTTCACCATTTTTTTCACTTTCTTTACAAAAGCAGCTCTAATCATTGGTACTGAGGAGATAAAAACTGGTTTAAAAGAAGAAAACTTGAGAAAGAGATGTTACCTCTCAGCTTAATTTCTCCTCGCCAACCTCTCGTGCTCACAAATCCTGACTTCAGGGTTGCTTTGAGCTCAACAAAGCCTGCTGAAGCCATTTTTCATCGCCGTTGACAAAGGAGGGTTTGTTTGTCGACGGTTGAGTAAGAGGTGCGGCTCTTTCAGCACCTCGCTCCTTCAGCACAACGGCGTCTCTGTGTTTGCAGCGCCGTTCATCCACTTGTTCTCACCGCATGTGAGCGCCAGTGTGTTTACGCTTGCATCATCGGTTCTGAACGCAGCTTGCCAGAACAAACAGCGGAGGAGCCGCAGCTCGCCAACAAGACGCTCAAACGAGGGCTGAGCTGGAGGAGAGCCAGAGTTCCAACCAACACATAAAATCTATTATTTAATATTGGATAAGAGCTGAGTTTAAAGCACACACAACTTAAAACTAGTGCTGAAAGACCAGGATGTAGATACAAGGATGCGAGTTTTGCTGATTTTGCAAAGTTTGCTAAGATATGATCAGATTCAGGGTCATAAGATGATAAATTCTGCTAAAATAAGGCCAGAATTTAAGTTTTACATGTTCAAAAAACTAAGATCACCAACCGACGTCAGACAACACATGTCTGCTGAAGTTAGCATGCTAATCAGCTAGCCCCGGCCCGTCCTGTCTCCTGATACTGCTTTAGAAATTGGGGCAAAAATTGTGACTGGATCAACGTTTTCTTACACTGTGCAATTAAAAAAATGTTACTTCTTATTTTGACCATTTTTTTAAATAAGTTTCCTTTGTTTCTTCTTCTGTGTTTTTCTCAAAAGGTGACATGAAAAACAACAACACAAATCAATTAGATATAAATTTGCTAACTTTGTCTCAAAAGCCACAAAATTAGATGCAATCGACTACATGATAAATATTTAGTCAATGCTTTATTTAATTTAGTTTATACTCTTTGTATCCTGTTAATTTACAGTAATTTGCAGTTTATTTGAAGACGTGATGGTTTGTTTGTCCGTCTTCAGTCGGACGTCGTCCATCAGAGCGTGTTCGAGTTGATCCACACAGACGACCGAGGTCTGTTCAGACGGCAGCTCCACTTCGCTCTCAACCCCAATGGAACCCAGCAAGATGGCGTCGCAATGAGTCCCAGTAAGTCCAGTTGAACCTGAAACCTGTGGATAAAAACCTGAAGTAGCATCATCAAGGACATGAGTAATCGATTGGTTCTTTTCCTGCAGGTGAGCAGAACTCAGCGGAGATCACCAGCAACGTGATCACCTATGACCCAAAGGCCATCCCTCCGGAGAACTCGGCCTTCCTGGAGAGAAACTTCTGCTGCCGCTTCCGCTGCCTGCTCGACAACTCGTCCGGCTTCCTGGTAAAGCTCACAGATCATCAGTGTTTGATGCCATGATGTTTTAAAGGTGATGTCTAATCCGTCCTCCCTGTTCGTCTCCAGGCCCTGAATTTCCGCGGCCGCCTGAAGCTGATCCACGGTCAGAACCGGGTGTCCGAGGACGGGACGTTAATCCCACCGCAGCTCGCTCTATTCGCCATCGCCACGCCGATGCAGCCGCCGTCCATCCTAGAGATCCGCAACAAGACGCTGTTGTTCCAGACCAAACACAAGCTGGACTTCACCCCCATGGGCATCGACACCAGGTGGATGATTGTCTTTGACAGATTTAGATGTTCCTCCGTGTTTTTATATTACTCATCTTGACATTTAACCTGATTTCACTTGATCTTCTCCTGCCCCACAGAGGGAAGGTGGTTCTGGGTTACAATGAAGTCGAGCTCTGCATGAAAGGTTCAGGTTACAACTTCATCCACGCAGCAGACATGATGTACTGCGCCGAAAACCACATCAGAAGTAAGCTGAGTGTTATTTATTGATTATAAGCCCAAATATTTGCTCATTACAGCTCATTACATGTGAGAATTTTAACATGTTCTGATGAATATATCTGACTCTTTCTTTCTTCTCTCCAGTGATGAAAACAGGAGAAAGTGGTTTCACCTACTTCAGGCTGCTCAGTAAAACCAGGACCTGGATCTGGGTCCAGGCTAACGCCAGGCTGGTCTTCAAAGGAGGGAAGCCGGACTTCATCGTGGCCCGGCAGAAAGCTCTAACGTAGGTTAACAACCGGAATAAAGAATACTGCAACTGTTACACAGGGCTAGATCACCACCCTCTGGTAGTTTCATTTATCAAAAAGTGTGAAAAGTTTGCATCAGTAAAGGTGTTTTCTTCATTAGATTGGGCTTTTAGTTGCACAATGATGAAATAATCAATGATTAATTTAAAGTTTTTTCTGAAATGTGACATTTTGCTGCTTTTCTGTTTCATTTGACAATATTTTGTGACACTTGTAGCCTGAATAAGACGTCCATTAATCAAAAAACAATCAAAGAGATTCTATTGTTTCATTATTGGTAACATTTTACTTAAACTCCAGAAATATAGTATTTGAACAGACTATGGTAACATTTAATAAAAGGTCTAAAACACACAACAATGTAGTTTAAAAACTGGATTATAATAAACATGTAAGTTTCAGTTAATACATTATTATGCCAAAACAAATATACACATCAAGATTATCTACTGCGAATATAAAATGTGTCCTACATTGATAATTATGTGTTCATTCATTCATTTCTACATTTATTTATTTATGTATTTATCTACGCAAATGTATTTTACATTTGTAAGCGATGAATATTTTCATCTAGAAAATTATTTTCAGATATCTTTTTGTTTTGATACATTTATATATTTTTTTACTTCAGTTTTAAGTTTAGTTTAAATGAATGAATAAAAAACGTTTCTACGTTTGAAGCAGAACAGAGTCTCTTATATAGGAACAGGAGATTTTCTGCGCTCCATTCTAATTTTCTGTTGATCAGCCAATTGATTAATCAGCTGTTTGTTTCAGTTTGACGTAAAGCTTCTAAATTACTCACTTTTGTTTGTTTCCGTCACAGGAATGAAGAAGGCCTAGAACAACTGCGCCTCCGTCGGCAGCAGCTGCCATTCAGCTTTGCCACTGGAGAGGCGCTGCTGTACGATGTCGTCCCCACAATCGACCCCAACCCCCCGCCATGCTCCGCCCCCAAGCAGAGGAAGCTGGACAGCTACTCCGTCAGCCCAAACTCCATCCTGGGCTGCATGCTGAACCAGGACCAGTCACTCTACTGTGAACAAGACACTGCCAACAACCTCAACTCGCTCAACGACGTCGTCTTCCAAGACTCCCAAGCCACCGTCAGCGTGCCCGGAGACATCTGGCTGGAGACCACACCCAAACCTCTGGGAAACATGGTGAAGTCTGAGGCCACAGTTCAGGACATGATGGATACCCTGCAGCAGATCCTCGGGGACAACGATCTCAGCGATGCCCTGGATGTGGACCCGGATGAGCTGAAGAGCTGGGAGAACACCCTGCTGAAGATGAGCACCAACAGCTGCGAGATGAACGAAGACTTGAACGATATTCTCAACAACGACATCCTGACGTACGTAGAGGAGCAGCTCCAGAGGGAAGGCGGGCTCAAGTTGCCGGATCAGCTGGATGATATTCCGCCATGCCTCTCCACGTTGGACCTGCAGAACCAGAATCTTGACCAGTGTGAAGAGCAGGACTTTGGCTGGCCTCTGGAGCCACAAATACCAAACGGAGGGGACATGATCATCAGGCAACCAAATCCACTCATGGGAATGATGAAACTGACCCACATGGATCTTCATCAGATGGGTTCTTCTGGTCTCAATGGTCCGACCCTTCAGCAGATCACCTCCCAACAAACTCCTGATGGTCTTGGACAGGGCTCCACTGGCGCTCCAGTTTCCTTTAACCCCTCCTTGGTGGACTGTAGCGCTCAGAACCAACTGAGAACCTTACAGGTCAATGCCAAGGAGAACAACCTCGGAGCGTTCTCGCTCAGGCAACCCAATCAGATCCACCCAAACCAAATGACTCAGAACCAGCTCCAGATGAGGACGCCCAACCCTCAGATTGGCCTGCAGGACCAAACCGCCAATCCAGTCTTCAACTTTCAGGGCAACCAGTGGAACTCCTCAGTCCCAAACCAAGCCTTTGTAGAAACATACACCCAAAATATTTCAAACAAACCCGCTTTCACTGCAGATCCTCCTTTGACCAGCTGCCTGCAGGGACACTTTTCACTCCAGACACAAAACAGCCAGAATCAGAGCCTGTCATGGCCGCAGCAGCAGCAGCAGCAGCAGCCCCCGCTGATCACCAGTGGACACCAAATGGGTGCCTGCCTCAACCAAACGTCAGGGTTCCAGAGGAATCCCATTCCTGGTGTCGTCGCTGCTCAGAACGCCATCAACGGCAGGCCGATGTTCAGGACTCCAGAGACTTCAAACGTATCGTTTCCTATTCAGCAGAACATGGCGCCCTCGAGCAGTTGCATGTTCAGAAACGCCCCCCCTCCTGTGCCTGTAAATGGCGTCCAACCCATTCAGAGACTAAACCCCGCCAACAACCAGATTCCCTCCAAGCCTTCCTGTTTGTATCAGAGTCTTCCTGGAGGCGGATCCGTGCTGGGGGGGACAACCATCCCGAATCCTGATGAGGCGCCGCTGTCCTGCCAAATGAGCGCCGGTCTCAACCCGGACAGCCTGTTGGTACAACAGCAGTTCATAAACTTCAGTGAACAGACACAGGTAAACACTACATGAGAGAACTCAGAGATTTTAGACAGTGACCACAATCCACTTTGTAGACGGTATAGTTGAGTCATAGAGGCCCGCGTCCTTGACCTTCTTTGACTGTAACAACGTATCTTACATCATGATTGAGGTTTTAAACTTTCCTATATTTAGATTGCCATCTTTACACCTGGCCGAAGACTCCATGTTCATCCTGTTTTTTTTCTTTTTAAGATTTTTTTCTGGCATAGACACCTTTATTAAGCAGTAGACAGATAGGAAATATGGGAGAGAGAGGGGGAGGTGACATGCAGCAAAGGACCTCCGGCCGGAATCGAACCGGGGTCGGCTGCGTTTATGGCATGTGCTCTAACCACTCCACCATCTGCGCGCCCATATTCATCCTGTTTAAACCTTGTGTTCTTCTAACAGAATAGCCTGCTTCAATCCGTACTTGCTGGCGTTCATAAAAACACATTTTACGTATTCAGAACTCCATTTACAAATCGTGAAAAGAAACAGAAGCATAGAATGTTAAAAGGTGACATTCAGTACAGCCCTAATAACAAATGAAGAAATGAATCTTTGTAAAGTCAGACCTAACCACTGTCTTTTCTCGTTTCACAGGTCAACAGCCGTCCAGTTGTTGGGAACGGAGGTTTCCCCTTCTCGTCCTCGCTGCCCAATGGCAACGCCTACTACTCAGAGAACAAATAGGAATCAGCTGCTGTGATCAGGGACGTCAGAGGATCCAAACCCGGACTGTTTAAGACTCCTGTCTCTAAATGTCAAAGTGGAGTAGACTGAAGAACAGAAATGTGCCCGACAAGGAAAACAGGACGCCTCTCTTCTCGTCTTTCTTTTGATTTGGTGATGAAAACTTTTAAGAGTTCACGTGTTCGGTTTCAGGCCGGCTGGACGAGAAGAAGAAGAAGAAGAAGAAGAAGCAGATCAGTTTGGAGTTTGTGTATTTCAGATAGGCAATCTTGTCTTTGTAGCTGGTTGGATCGTACCAAAAGAAAAAAAAAAACAAAGAAGAAAGAAAACGGATGACTGGCATCAGTGGACTGTTTTTGATTTGAGACAACACAAGTAAGTCTCACAAACCATTTTCAGGTTTGTTTGTTTTTCCACCACATCGATGGATGAAAGTTTGGCTGCAACAGCATTGTCCTCTTTCTCTTGTGATTGCATACAAATGATCAGAAAAATCTTTTAGAGACTCCAGAGTGTCTCGTGTTTGTCATCTGGGAATATTTAGATGTCTGGGAATCAAAAGAAACTCCAGAAAGAAAAGTGTAGAAGAGTTTGAGGAGGTCTTTTCTCTTGTAAAACCCTGAAACTTACCCTCATGTGGCTTGTCCAAGTACAGTTTCTGGTTCAGTACTGCCCCCTTTGGACCGGAGGACACAACAACACCCACTGCAGCTACATTCAGTGAGAGCGGCAGTGATTGTGGTTGTTTTTCTCCCTCTGGTCACAAGAAATGATCCCATTCATGCTGGAAACTCTAGTCTGTGTGAAAGTGGAAGTTGGACCTCCTCCTCTTCTTCTTCTTCTTCTTCTTCATGGAATTTTGATGATTGTTTTATCATCTAGGAGCTCTCTAGTTATTCACAAACATCACAGTGTTGGAGAGGAACTCTAGCTTTGTTTTACAAGAGAAAAGACGTGAAGGGTGGCGACTAAAAGCCTCTGTGAAAGTTAACAGAAAGAAGCTCCTGTTGATCCTCTGCCGTCTGCGGTGCACAAACACAAACCTTCCTCCCTGAAAATCTGTTTGAGTTGTGAGCGCTCAGAAGGATAAAATGTCGACCGGTTTTGTTTTATTTGTGCTGTTTTTGTCCTTTTGATTAAGTTCATTTCAACTCTTTACTGTTCCCAGTGAGGGAGATTATTTGCTTTGCAGACAGGGTATATAAATAAAAAAACGCACAACAACGTCACAACATCATCCTGTAACAAGACCGTCTTTATGGTCCAAACATGAGATGATTCTGTGAAAACAGCTGCTCACTTGTGCCTCCTTCTATGTATTTGAAACGCATTCAGCCCGAGCTTCTTCTGTCATTGAGCCAGTTTTTCTTTTCTTTGATATTTCTGTGTTTTCCTGTTGTGCCTTAAACTGACAGCACTGTTTGAGACTTTAAAGGGACAGTCTGTCGACACTTTAAAACATTTCCACCGGGACAAAAAAAAAAAAAAAAAGATAGAACCAAAGTTAAACTTCAACAAGCCAACTGTTTTGCACTATTCCTTTAAAGTTTGCCAAAGCATAGCGAAGAGAAAAATAATCAACAGATCTGTTTCTGAGCTTTATTACAAAAAGAGATTCCGATAGCAACATAATTTGCACAAATTAAGATGATTTTAGTGATTTTAGACGGACTGGACCCTCCAGACTTTTTATTAGAACAGAATAGACCCAGTGAGAGTGAAAGCTTAACAGGAGGATCATTTTCTTTGAGCCTTTTCTGGTGGCTTCCTTCCGATTGGATTAAATTAAACAGAGTAATTAACGGCCAGGATGTTCAGTCATCAGTTTTTGACCCTCTCCTTTGTGTTTCCCACCTCAGATCTCCGTCCTCTTTCCTCCTTTCTGTCTTTGTGGTTTAATTTATCGACGTTCTCGCTCGGACTGTCCGGCAGCGAAACACAGAAGTAAAAACGGTTAAAAGGCAGCTATTGTATATTTTTTAAAACGAGGGGGGGAAAAAAAGGAAAAAGAAAAAGAACGCGAGTTAAACTTCAAGTGCCTTCGAATTGACCTCTTTGTGATTGTCTGTTGATCTTAAAAAAAAAAACTCAGCACTTAGATTGAAAAAGAAAAAGAAAGAAAGCCTCCAACACGCGTCGCTTCATCAGTACTGAGCCGCGGAAGCTGAAGTTCTGTGCAGAATACTTACAGCTTCCTCTGTGACGTGAAAACTTGAATATCTTTGACTTCAATACCAAAAAAAAAACAAGCCATGAAGCCATCTGTGGTGCTTTATTCTCGAGGATACCAAAGGGACAAGACGGAAACACACATCCACGCTTTCTGTCGACTGTCTGATGATTCTGATAGGAAACGGACCAGAACGTTTGTAGTCGTGGTTTCACAAACTGTGAAGATATGTTTATATTCACTAACGAAGCTGCGTTCACGTCATGTGGGAGTCATTTAGAGTTCCCAAGAAATGAAATAGAGACGATTTAAGGTCAGGAGTGCTTTCATGGATTTAAAATATGTCAATAAACACAGAAGAAGAAGAAAAGAGAGAAGGGAACAAGTCAACAAATATTAAATCATCGGCCGTTCTGACCCTCAGCTGTGCAGAAATTACAGACGAGGAAACTTATTTTTAAAAACAAAACATGAAATTATCAATCATCTTCAGAACATCCAGATATTTTTTTTTTAACCACAGTTATCCAAAAGGCTGTGGTGAAAGAACAACAGAGTAAAGACAGATGTACCCCAACAAACTACAATCAGGAAACAAGCTAGAAGTTTCTGAATTTATGAGGTGCACTTGAATGCACCGTGAAGTGGGAAAAATGGTGCCTTCCATCTGGTTCAAGTTTTGTGTGTTTACAGGAGTGTGTAGTTTGGATACGAGACAAACCACGTGACGTGGACGTTAGCAACAACCTGCCCCTTTCTCTAAGAGTCGTTGAGGGGCATTCTGGGTAATGTAGTGAACCACTAACTGCAGTAGAAGCAAAGGAGGCAGGCTGAGTTACAACTGCTTTGGCTCGGTTTTCCTTAAACGTGCGGAAAAATCTTAGTTTAAGGCTCATAAAAATATGTCTTTTTTTAATGTGTGTTGGAAAGAAAAATCGTAGTTTGTTTACTAAATGTTTTCTATTACTTAGTAACTTAAATATTACAGTAACTGTACATATTTAAAGGACAAAGTGATGATTGATTCTTAACAATCCGTGAAAGCTGAGCCAAAAGCTTTTGTTTCCCCAGATTTCTCCCCTCTGCACATCACCGTCGACGTCTTTTGTGAACTTGAACTTGAGTTTCGACGCGTTAAAGAACATTATGAGGTGCTATGACAAAAATCACCATGTGTGCCTTGACAGCAGTGTCACCAAAAAAATCTGAATTAGACCAAAAATCATCACAGATGGATCCGATCAGTACAAGCGTTGTCGAGTGCTTTCATTGAAATATGATAAAGAAATATAAATATATATCTTGTTGCTTGCTTCTAGATTTAAACAAAAAAAAAAAGCTTTGTACTTATTATACTTTTATTTTTCAAACCCTGGAGGCCAAGGCTCCACATTGCAGTATCTTTGTGTACCTGTATATAAATATATATATTTGATGTTTTTTTTCAAATATTGTCCTATATTGTGTATTTTAATGTTGTATTGCCTTAACCTGACTCACACCTATCATCATTTTTTTGTACATTTTCTGCACAGCATAAACATATGTAACCTCTTATAACGATGTTTTCTTTTTGTAACTCTTCAACTTATTATATTTTGTGGATTTGCCTTCAATATTTTGCCTTTTATCAGCGTATTGAGTGTTTGATCTTTTCATGCTGACCGTATTAAAGGTGATTTGATCACACAGCCTTACTGTTCATCTCTTTGTGGGTATTTTTACTCCTCAAATGTCAATATATTTAAAGGAAAGAGGTAAAAGACATTGGTTTAAATGAATTTTGTCATTTAAATTGTAGTTCTGATGACTGTGATGCTCTCCAGTGTCCACTAGAGGACATCGTAGCTCTAAGTGTAACTGCTCTTTAGTACATCTGCTCCTGTTTCACAATCTGCTCCCAGTTAAGCCTTTAATGGTTTCACTGCAGGAACAAACTGGGCCAGAAGGGATCAAACACAGTCTAATATTATCTTACTGTGACACACTGCATCATAAAGCAAGTACAATGTCCACAAAAGGGCTGGAAAACACTTGTATGTGTGTCAGAATGTACAAACCAGGAGTGACGCTTAACATTGTTAGATAGCAAACAGTAATATATCCTCCAATATACAACATTCACAGCTTTTACTTCAGGAACACTCGCATCTTCAAGGACTCTTAATAAATACAAATATAGTAAAGTAAAAAGTATAATGTGGCATCATATGTAAAAGATAAAAAAATATAATATTTTCCCCTGAAATGAATTGTTTTGAGATTAAACTATTTGGCTATCATGTTAACTAAGGAAGCAAACTAAAATTAGCCACATTTATAGAAATATGTATATAAAGATGAATTACACTGACAAACAGCTCAGTTAAGTGAAAGTGGACTAAGTAAAGCTAGCTAATATTAGCCATATTTATAGCTAACATTTGCCACATGTATCAAAATTAAAGATAAATCATACCAACTAACATAGCTGAATTTATTGATATAGAGTTAGCTAAATAAAACTAGCTAATATTAGCTACATTTATCGCAAACATCGCACACCTTTTGAAAATTAAAAATTAATCATATCAACAAACAGCTCAGTTTGTCAATAAAGTTAGCCAAGTAAAGGAAGCTAACATTAGCCACATCTACAGATGTTATTAACATTACATCGACAATCATAGTTGATCTTATAAATATGAAGTTACATCTATAGAAATTAAACATTTATCATGTTAGCAAACATAGCTCAGTACACAGTTAGCTAAGTTAAGCTAGCTTTATTTTTTATCTTTAGATGATAACACTTTTTAAAGCTAACGTTACATGCTCTCGCTTTAAATTGATAAAATGAAGTTAGCTTCTCTGAACTTCTGTATAAATCAATATGTAGGGTTAACCCTTCTACAAAATGACACCTCATTAAATGTTAATAAAAACAGAACAGCATAATTAATATAAAACATGTCAGTCATACCTGTTTGTTGTCGATAAATATCCGTACATTTTAAATTTTCGACCGTTTCTCGAATTTTCGAGAAGTCGACCGTTATTTTTCCCTACGTCACCTTTGACCCGCCGCGCGCTCCCGACGTCCAATCAGTGCTGGCGGAGGAAGAAGAGGGAGCGCGCGCAGGTTGTGGAGGAGGGAGGACGCAGGAGAGGAGAGGAGAGGAGAGGAGACAGGACGCAGGAGGAGAATTTAACTTTAACACGGTTCCATGTTGATATTCCGGCTCTGAACTCCAGGATGTGAAGTTCGAACGGAGGTTTGTTTTAAAACGTCAGCGGGATTCGAGGCGGCGGCAGCGGGACGACACGGACGAGATGACCGGAGAGAAACTGCGCTAACGTCCCCGGTACACTTCTCCTTCACCCGGGAGCTGTCATGTCATCTGATTTACACCGAGTTTACCGTTAAATGACCGATCTGTGGTCTTGTTTACGTTTTATCTCCTCTGTAAACCGACATGTTGGATTAACTCCCGTCTGAACTCGGCTGGTTGGGGTTTAACGCGAGTTTGAAGCGTTTCTGTCCGAGAACACATGAATCTGGTCCGACCGGTGTCTGTCCCACAGCTTCTACTGGACTCTACTGGACTCTCCTGATCTCGACTGGTCCCCTCTGGACTCTACTGGACTCTGCTGGTCCTCTCTGGACGCTACTGGACTCTGCTGGTCCCCTCTGGACTCTACTGGACTCTGCCGGAGCCTCCATCAGTTAAAGTTTATGGCTCCACTGTGATTAAATCCACATTCTCAACATGTATGCGGGACGGAAGAGGAGAAAACCTGCTCAGAAGGGGTGAGTCTGATTTATTAATGTGATTGAAAGATAAATTTAATGTTTTTTAACACTTATTCTGTTCATCCGAGACACACTTTACTGTTCCTGGTCACTTCATTTAGACTGACATCATCCAAAATGTCAAAACTTTGAAATCCCAGCAAATATATGGAAGCTCAAAATTGAAGTATTTGTACATAATAGAGCCAAATCCACATTTAAAATGAAATATTAACATTAATTATTAAATGATAATCTACCCTAAGCATCTGTCCCACATTACGTTCTGTAAAAAGAATAAAAAATGTAAACGATAATGATAATATCAGCACACATCCATTAATATGGAAGACCTGACGTGCTATTTGTACATAACGGACCCAAAATTGACATTTAAAATGAAATATTAAAACTAATTATTAAATTATAACCTATCCTAAGCATCTTTTCAGCATTATGTTCTATGAAAAGGAGTGAACAAATGAATAAATAATAATAATAATGGCACATGTGCATTTTATGGAAGCCCTAACATGCTATTTTAAAATAATGGACACAAAATTGACATCTCAAATGAAATATTAACATTATTTATTAAATAATAATCAACCCCAAGCATCTTTTTTATATTATGTTCTGTCAAAGAGATTAAAAATTAGAATAATAATGATAATATCAGCACATATCCATTAATATAGAAGCCCCAACATGTTTGTTTTTTTAATAATGGACCTAAAATCAACATTAAGATTAGATATTACCACTAATCATGAAATTGTAACCTTCCCCTTGCATCTTCTCTGTACTGTATTTTATAAAAATGTTAAATAAATAATAATTATAATCATATCAGCGCATATTCTTTTATATGAAAGCACTAACTTGCTATTTTAAATTATGGGCCCAAATTGAACTTGTGTATTTATTAGGCTATCATTTAATATTTATAATCTGGGGTGGATGATGATTTAATAATTATATTTATCTTTTTCTTTTTCAAATTAATAAATTAAAACCTGCCCCAGGTTGTAATAATTAAATTATAATCTGCCTCAAGCGCCTTTTTCCAGTAAAAAAAAAAAAAAGATAATTAAAATAAAATTAGGCTAATAATATCAGTGTCTACATAACAGACATTTAAAATAAAAAACTCTTGATATTAACACTCACACTTGAATAATAATGATGTAATATAATAAGGTAAAGATGCTTAAGATAGGTTATGAATTAATAATTAGACCTATGGGTTATAATAATTTAACCATTATTACATGTATAATTTAGTAATTATGATCTGGAGTAGGTTATAATTTAATAATTAGAATTTTTGATTTTCTCCCATATAATGATAAAAAAACTTACCTCAGAATATATCAAATAAGAACATTTCCTTATTTTGTTGCTTTTTCCTCAATTATGTTCCGTTAAAAAGAGAAAAAACATGTTATTTCAGTTTAGACAATAAAGTTTATTGTTAAACTGTAAAACATTCTGCCTCCCTCACAAACAGATCTTAGTCTAATATCGTAATCAGCCCTGAAATGAAGAAATATGTTGCAATTACCAGTTAATACTTTGTTAAAAAAATGTAATATTATTATGGTACAAGTTGAGTTTGTATATTTGTGAGATGTGGTAAAAAAAAAAAACATCTCGATCATTCTCATATTTTGCTCAGAAAATAAATAAATAAATTGAACAATTGTTCAATTAACAGAAAATGAATTGTCAGTGTTTAAATTCTGATAAAACAAATCTCTTAAGGTTTAATAATACCACTACCACGTGTTTAAACTGATACAATATCAACATCCGATTGTATTTAAAATACAGAAGTTGTTTGTTGTTATTATAAACTAAATAGCTCATGTTAGATAATGAAGCCGACTGATACTCGACGTTTGGAGCTGATATTAGGACGAAAACAGAAAACAATAAACTTTATTGATGCAATGAAACAGTAACTGGGAATTTAATAAATATAATGCACCCGAAGCATCGTGTTTCTGTGTTGTACTGGTGCATATCGACACAACATATACCCATATTTCTGTTTTGACTGATATTTAATGATAACAGCTGCTCTTGTTCGATTGATCCACTCGTCATTTAATAATTCAACAAGTTTCCAGTTAAATTCTGTAGATTTTAAAAATTCTTAGACAACATCATGAATGGACCGTCGTTATATATATTCATTAATGAGTTATTCTTGTTCTCAGACATTTTATACACCAATAATCAACCATAAAGTCAGCTGACGTAATAGTTTATATTCATGAGGCTTCATGCGAATGAACTAAACTGTGTGGAGTCATTTCAACATCAAGTCATATATCATGTTATTTCTTTAACATCCAGAGTCAAGCCGGCGCCGACCGAAGCCACCAAGTCCAACCCGTCCAAACGCCACCGCGACCGTCTGAACTCGGAGCTGGACCGGCTCGCCAGCCTGCTGCCTTTCCCCGAAGACGTCATCTCCAGCCTGGACAAACTGTCCATCCTGAGGCTCAGCGTCAGCTTCCTGCGCACCAAGAGCTTCTTCTCCGGTAGGACAACACCAGAACACTGACTCTGGACCAGTTAAACACCAGAACACTGACTCTGGACCAGTTCAACACCAGAACACTGACTCTGGACCAGTTCAACACCAGAACACTGACTCTGGACCAGTTCAACACCAGAACACTGACTCTGGACCAGTTAAACACCAGAACTCTGACTCTGGACCAGTTAAACACCAGAACACTGACTCTGGACCAGTTAAACACCAGAACTCTGACTCTGGACCAGTTAAACACCAGAACTCTGACTCTGGACCAGTTAAACACCAGAACACTGACTCTGGACCAGTTCAACACCAGAACATCGACTCTTTAACAGTTAAACACCAGAACTCTGACTCTTTAACAGTTAAACACCAGAACACTGACTCTGGACCAGTTAACCACCAGAACACTGACTCTGGACCAGTTCAACACCAGAACTCTGACTCTGGACCAGTTAAACACCAGAACTTTGACTCTTTAACAGTTCAACACCAGAACTCTGACTCTGGACCAGTTAAACACCAGAACTCTGACTCTAGACCAGTTAAACACCAGAACACTGACTCTAGACCAGTTAAACACCAGAACACTGACTCTGGACCAGTTAAACACCAGAACACTGACTCTGGACCAGTTAACCACCAGAACACTGACTCTGGACCAGTTAAACACCAGAACTCTGACTCTGGACCAGTTAAACACCAGAACACTGACTCTTTACCGGTTAAACACCAGAACTCTGACTCTGGACCAGTTAAACACCAGAACTCTGACTCTGGACCAGTTAAACACCAGAACTCTGACTCTGGACCAGTTAAACACCAGAACACTGACTCTTTACTGGTTAAACACCAGAACTCTGACTCTTTACTGGTTAAACACCAGAACTCTGACTCTGGACCAGTTAAACACCAGAACACTGACTCTTTACTGGTTAAACACCAGAACTCTGACTCTGGACCAGTTAAACACCAGAACACTGACTCTGGACCAGTTAAACACCAGAACTCTGACTCTGGACCAGTTAAACACCAGAACTCTGACTCTGGACCAGTTAAACACCAGAACACTGACTCTTTACTGGTTAAACACCAGAACTCTGACTCTTTACTGGTTAAACACCAGAACTCTGACTCTTTACTGGTTAAACACCAGAACTCTGACTCTGGACCAGTTAAACACCAGAACTCTGACTCTTTACTGGTTAAACACCAGAACTCTGACTCTTTACTGGTTAAACACCAGAACTCTGACTCTTTACTGGTTCAACACCAGAACTCTGACTCTTTACTGGTTCAACACCAGAACTCTGACTCTTTACTGGTTAAACACCAGAACACTGACTCTTTACTGGTTCAACACCAGAACTCTGACTCTTTACTGGTTAAACACCAGAACTCTGACTCTTTACTGGTTCAACACCAGAACTCTGACTCTTTACTGGTTCAACACCAGAACTCTGACTCTTTACTGGTTAAACACCAGAACACTGACTCTGGACCAGTTAAACACCAGAACTCTGACTCTCAGAGGACTCGTGGAGGTGTGTTGTGTTTTGCAGACGACACTGATCAGAGCAACAGTAAAACTTTATTACTGGGAGCACAGCGGCTCCTAACTGAACGTTTTAGGAGCACAATAACAGAATTTTGGGGCGCAAACCGTAAATCAATTATATTGACTATACAATATATATATATATATATAATATATGTTATATAATATAATAATTAAGAAATGATTAAATGTTGAGTTCAGTTTGACGCCGTTCTTCTTTGCAGGTCGAGTTGTCCTTCATATTTGGTAACAGGTAGTTCTTCCTTGGCAACAAAAACATTTTGTTGTGTTCCCCACATGTTGACGGTGTCGACTGCAAAATTAGCAGTTCATGGAATTTGTCTCTCTGAGAAATTTAACCAGTCAAATTCGTGCAGCTGTTCTTCAAGAAAACTGTATTTTCTGCCGTTTTTCGTCTGTGCTAAAACCAGCTGAATTGCTGCTCTGCCAGAAATAGCAGTCCTGCTTATTTGTTCTGGAGGGCTCCAGACTGGAGCGTGGCGTGGCGTGGCGTGGCGTGGCGTGGCGTGGCGGTGTGTGGCGTGGCGTGGCGTGGCGTGGCGTGGCGTGGCGTGGCGTGGCGGTGTGTGGCGTGGCGGTGCGTGGCGTGGCGTGGCATGGCGTGACGTCTGGCAAATTCACCGGTCGCACATGCACAGCTTAATGTAACATTTAGCCGCACTGTCTCAAATTTTCGATCAGTCGATTGTTGGAATTGACACAAAAAGACAGAAGTGAAGCAGCTAAATGTCAGCGTGCCGTCTGGAGACAGCTCCTCGCCCTTTTCACTCGCCGCCTACAAAACGCTGAAATAACTTTTCACACCTCGCGGAGGACCTGAGGACAAACACCGACACAGAGTTCATGCTGAGTTTATCTCAGAATGAGTCGACAACAAAACAAAGAGCAAGATCACAAATCCTGAGAGGCCAGATGTCTGTGAGGATGGAGGAGACACGGCTGGTGTAACATGACGGTGGTGGTGGTGGGGTTGTGTTGGGTCGAGAGGTCGTGACCTTTGTGTCTGAGATCCAGGCTCTGCTAAGAAGTGCTAAAGTGCAGAGGATTGGCTTCTTTGTCGAGGAGTTAGCAGGCTTACAGGCATAGCAGATGGTTTTTGGGATGTGTGGGTGTATGTGTGTGTTTGTGTGTGTGTGGCAGATTATAAGATAAATCTGTCCAAGAAAAACAAACAGAACCTCACAGAACCTCACAGAACATGTGGAACATCTGATCAGGCTCGTGCACCAGCGTCAGGCGGGTCGAACGCTTTTAGCTCAGCAGCTAACGGGGAAGATTTCAGCGTGATGAAGGGTTTGAACGACATCTTTTCAAATCCGGTTGGGATCTGGGGGCTTCTGGAGGCTCGGATCACTGCAGACGAGCTGTATGGAGCGTCTTCGAGCTACTTCAGGTGTTAGAAATGTTTTGAGGGCTACGAAACTTCACCTGACTTTACATCAGCATGGTGGTGAACTCAGGATTCTCAATGCGTCCCCACTTTCCTTAACTTAAATGGTTAAATATAGCTTCATGGAGAGTTAAACCAGTCAGGATATGTTGTGCTTCAGTCTTTAGAGGTGCAGAAATGTGACAGTTCGCATCTCAAAGCTGAAATATTGATGTCAGTATCACCTGAATCTCTCTCCCACCGAGCTTTCTGAGGTTAAACTACACCGACCTGAGTGTGTGGAGCTTTACCCTGTGATAAAAACACCTCCCTGTCACATCCTGACTGTGAACAACCAGGCCACTCCTCCATCAGAGTGCAGGAACATCCTAATGTCTTCATACAACCTCAACCTATTGTAGGTCAGCTCCTCTCGCCCATGGCCATGAGACGACCCTCGTCCTGAAGTCTCAGCAGCCTTTCACAGTAATGTAATGTAGGTCTGAGAGGAGGAGGAGGAGGAGGAGGAGGAGGAGATGAAAGCCTCGGAGAATAAAAACACGCCGGGATAATCCACTCACGGCCGCTTTACAGACCGTTTGAAGAAGGAAGGGGGGAGACGGGAGCCCACTGTTCAACTTTTGACTCCTGCAGCCTTAAAGAAACCTGGTGTTCTTCTCACCCGACGTGTTTTTAACCTGTTTAATTAGAGCTCGTCCTCGACTCCACCGCTGTGGACAAACAGAGGAGTTCGCTGAGGTTTAGGTGAGGATGCTCAGACTGCAGGTGTAACCAGATATAGACAGAGGGCTGTCGTTAGGACAGTTTTTACATTTGTGGTAATTAGTTTATTTAAAGAATCCTGTAAGCTCATCACTTTAATTTAGAATGATAAAGGCCATCGTTGGGTTGGATTTCTTTGGCACACTGGTGTTTGTGTTTCCTGCCAGGCCTTAGCAGCGTCCATTTTTTTTTTTTCAATGTGTAATAAGGCTTTGTGGAAAGTTAACCACGTCAGTTTTGAGCAGTGAAGTCAGGTTTGTGTGGATCAGCTTTTTTCCACATGAAGCAGCAAACGAAGGAGAAGCAGGTTTATGTTTTGTGGAGAATCAGTCGTCAATCAGACAAACCTGACTCACAAACTTTATTCATGCAGCGATTCATCATCCATCCACTGTAGTTTCAACACGACGATTTCCTGATACACTGCGGTCACTCTGAGTGTGTGTGTGTGTGTGTGTGTGTGTGTGTGTGTGTCCACATCTGTCCACATGTGAAGCCATCTGCCGCTCAGAGCAGATTAGTGGTCACTTCTGTAATACAACAGCGACGCCGTGGTCTCTATTATTTTCTACCTCTGTCACATGCTGAGTCCTCGTTTCTTGTATCTATGGAGACAACTTGTATTTTGCTACGCTGTCTTTCACATTACAACTGTTTTAGCTGCATGGATATGCAGTTTAAAGGCAAAACATGAACTCTGCCAAGCAAATGTCGTCTGTAAGATCCAACGCAAACATCTGCAAACGTCCCAACACCACCAGGAAACTCTGCTTCTGAGGGCCGGCAGCATAAGAAGCAGGATACACTTTAAAACTCAAGTTTTAGGTTTGATATTCTATATTATTTATCATTTATGTTGGTTGGTTGGTTGGTTGTTTTTTTGTTGGTTGGTTGGTTGTTTTTTTGTTGGTTGGATGTTTAATTCGGTTGGTTGGATGGTCGGCTGGTTTTTGATTGGTTGGTTCAGTTGTTTTTTTGCTGGATGGTTGTGGTTGGTAGGTTGGTTGTTTTTTATTGGTTGGATGGTTTGTGGTTGGTTTGTTGTTGGTTTGTGGTCGGTAGGTTGGTTGGTTTTTTTATTGGTTGGATGGTTTGTGGTTGGTAGGTTGGTTGTTTTTTATTGGGTTGGATGGTTTGTGGTTGGTAGGTTGGTTGTTTTTTATTGGTTGGATGGTTTGTGGTTGGTTTGTGGTTGGTAGGTTGGTTGTTTTTTATTGGTTGGATGGTTTGTGGTTGGTAGGTTGGTTGTTTTTTATTGGTTGGATGGTTTGTGGTTGGTTTGTGGTTGGTAGGTTGGTTGGTTTTTTTATTGGTTGGATGGTTTGTGGTTGGTTTGTGGTTGGTTTGTGGTCGGTAGGTTGGTTGTTTTTTTATTGGTTGGTTGCGACTGAAAGAAATGACACCACAATCAGCAAAAAAACAACGTAGGCACTGGTGCTTGATCTGTTTCTCTACCTCAAAATGTTCAGATAAATTCAGGCATTTAAACAATATTCTATCCCTCCTGGAAGATACACAGACACGTTTTGTGTTTGTGGTCCGTCATGAATCCTTAACACAAACCTCTTTAAGCCCAACACCCACAAACACATTGTTAGTGTGCAGATCGAGCTCTCTGTTGGTGATGGTGTCACGTGGGAGAATTTCCCCTCTCGACGACCCCGGCGCCGCTGCACCCGGTTGAACTTTTGGAAAACGTATTTGGGTTGTGGGGATGAGTTGCCGGATTAGACGGGTCATTGTTTGTGCCATCGTCCCTCCAAACCGACCAGGCTGCAGCGGACGCTTTAATCCGTGGGCGGTAGTTCGCAAAAAATCGATGTTAAACAGCCAGAACGGACCAACAACAGATATAATATCATTAACACTCGTTTTATTGAAAGCAAATCTTCTTTCTTTAGTCCTGAAACAATACGTCGATTGAGGGCGAATTAGTGGACACAGTTGCTCTTCTCTCGCCCCCTCCTGTGAACTCTGCGGATGTATGGAGCTTCTTTTATGTGAGTCAGCCGACTGAGCAGCGTCTGTTGTGATGTTTTTATCGGCTGTTGGTGTCCTCGTCGCCCTCCGTTGTGCCAACAGATGTCTCCTCCTCCTCCTCCCGGTCGCCTCGGGGTGTTTTTCTTGCCGCTGGCTCTCGTTCGTGACGTCAGGGCACAAAAAAAAAAAACCCCTCCACCCCTTCCATCTCTCAATTATTGATAGTCGACATGCTTCCCCTGCTCTTTCTCTCGGCCCTGTGAGCTTCCACTACACTGAGCGCTGTCGCCAGCAGACTCAGACAAAGGTTTGGGAGCAGCTCACGGAGGATTTATTTATATACGAGGGGACGTTTTTCAGTTAAGGTCACAAACTACAACACGTTAATGTCAAAGGCCTCAAACAATAACAACTGTGAGAGACGTGGTGTTAATGTCCTCGTAGAAAATGTGCTTCATTTACACGAGGAGTGGACGGTCGCTCGTTGTGGTTTTTAACGTCCGCTGTCTTCTGTTTTTAAACTTCACCGATGAGCAGATCGGAGCTACGTGACGTGAGCTACAGCTAGCAAACATGGTGGATGAGGAGCTTTAGATTATATTTTGTTTTACTGCAAATGGATCGTGACTGCAGTGAGATAGATCTTGATATTTTTTGGCATCATGAACAAGCACTCTGATACATTAACGTACATTTTGAGACAGATTTTGTTACTTTTGGGCAGAAATTAGTTTCATATATTTAGTTTTTTAGTTGTCAGCAGGATTACACAAAAAACTACTGAACAGATTTCCTTCAAACTAAGATGGAGGATGCATCTCGGCCCAGATAATATAATAAATCTTTCCGCTCTTGTTGTCAGACCTAGTGTGGATCCTTCTCCAGCTCTGAGTGTGTTTTCTGTCCCGTGTTATTACCTCCGAGGCCGCCGGACACAAAGACTCCATTATTGAGGATGAAGAGAGACGATGGAGCTTTTATTGATCACTGCTGGGAATTTGGGTCGCGATCAGAAGAAGCGGTGGAAGCTCCGGCCTCGGTATTGTGTGCAGCGCTCGGAGACTTCTTCTTCCATTAACGTCTCCGGCGAGCAGCTCTTTGTTTTTCCTCGGAGTCGACCCACTCAGACACCCTCTATCCTCAGGCTGTCCGGCTGACACAGAGCCGGCCTCCGTGTTTTCAGCTCGGGGTCGGAGGTCACGGAAAGGTTTCAGTCACAATAACTGTCAATGAGTGAGGAAAACATTGGAAGGACAGAGAATATTGTAAGAATCTTCGTCTCTTTCTCTTCTCCAGCGTTCTGTCGGTTCATCCGTGGCTTCCCTCCCTACAGGCGTCGCTCTCCCCCTCCTCTCGCCTTTGTTTGAGGTGTTACTCCCTCCATCTTGTAGCCTGAAATCTCCTCTCCGCCTCTCTGAGAAGGTGTTACTCCCTCAGGTTTTCTTCCTGTAATTCTCCTCCTCTCTCAACCTGTGATTCAGTCCTCCTCACATCGGCTTCTCTGGCTGAACTACACAAGGATCCAGCTGCAAAGGATGAAGTCAGATCATCTTATTAGTCATTTATAAATCCAAGTGACAACATAAAACCATTGAATCTGTTGTGTCTAGCACTGACACGGACGCAAACACATCCTACGCTGGCATAAACTATATTAGTTCAGTGGTTCATGTATTAGACCCCGTTTACACGAGGACGCTTGCGGGTAAAAACAACAAAATATTTTATGCCTTTCGTTTACACGGTGACGGCGTTTTTGGGGCTTGAAAACGCAAAAATCTGAAACCACCCTCCAGAGTGGAAAAGTTGAATACGCTCCGCCGCAGCGCTTCCGTGTACACTGGCAAAACGCAAAACTCTGCTCAGATCTGCTCACGTCGCGTACGCGTTTACGTCACATACATGCGCCAGTACAGGGAAATAAACAAACATGTGGGATTATTTCCATGCATCGGACCTTCAAGCTGCTCTGGCAGCTCTAATAAACGTACAAATGTACAGGATATGTACAGAGAGTATTACTGAACAGAGAAGGATCTGTAATTACCTCTATCAAATTTTGGATGCACCAATTGGTCGGAGGCGACCCAGGCGGCTTTGGACGAGGCCCTAGCCGCCTGGCATGCATACCCAATCGAATTCCACACACTTTTGCGTCACCGTATGCTCGCAGATTTCCTCCAGAAAACGCTCGTCTAAACGCGGAATAAAAAGTGAAGACACGACGCCACTTCTGTTCAGACCGCCATCGTGTAAACGTAGCCTCAGTTGGTGGTTCCTGAGAAGAGGTTTGCATTGACGTCTGCAAATTGATCTTTGTGTTGTGACCAGCGGTCTGAACTCATCCTGTCTGTTTGTGTTCCTGCAGTGGCGCTGAAGAACCAGCCGTCCAATGGCGTCAACAAGAGCATCGACCACGGTGACGACAGCAGGACGCCGGGATCCGTGGACGGACGTATATCTGAGGGGGAGCTGCTGCTGCAGGTCAGTCAGCTCTAACCGGAGCTGTATTCACATTTTATATGATGATATGACATGTTGTGGAGGAAGTAGCACCACACTAACAAATGCAGAAAGGATGTGTGGATACAGTTTGTGTTGAGCGATCTGACCGCCGTCCTTCCCTCAACACGACGTGTTTACATCTGGATTTATTTGTGATAAAGTGAAGAGGTTGTCGTCTGCGCTGACGACTCTCTTGGTTAGATGGTTTGCTGCGTTTGTCTGAGCATCACGCAGAGTCTGCACACAACAACAGCAGCAGCAGCAGCAGCTGTTGTAGGTCAGCTGAAGCGTTGTGATGCAGGAGAGGCGGCTCTGCACAGCAGGACCAGCAGGCTTGTTTGATTCAACTTACAGCAGAGAAATGTCTGTTTTTCAAGCGAGGGGGTCGTAGTCTGAGTTCACCTCAGTGCTCAGCTGTTCCACACTCGTACAGAAGATATTTTTATTTCCTGAAGTCAGAACCATGACAGGGTTTTGGATGTGTGTGTTTATTAAAACAACGCAGTTTATCCGAGGGTTGGAGGGAGCTTACAGGTAGAATCATCATCGTTAAAACCACTCAGATTGGAGGTGGGCGGAGCTGTGAGCTCGTGGGCGGAGACGCAGACAGACGTAAACACCGGTCGGTCCGCTCCGACTCCACGTTCTGATCCCGGAGGACTAAATGGGTCAGAGGAGAGGGACTGAAGGATGTGTCGGCGTGGAGGGCAGCAGCTTCCTGCCTTCAGCTGCTCTGTTCCATTACAGACAGCCAGCCATGAATTATACAGAGCCGGTGAACACATCTATTATTAAACACAGGGGGGGGAAGGATGAAGGGTGTGTGTGTGTGTGTGTGTGTGTTTGTGTAAATCGACTAAAAGCATTCAAAGTATTCCTGGATGTTTTACAGTGTGTCGCCAAACCTTCGACACACACTCCTCGCAGCGGATTTGAGTTAATGTTTTGGTTAAATTCTTCTTCTGTGGTGCACACGGGGAGAGTCTTCCCGTGCTTCCTGCCAGCGTTTGCTGTCGCTGTGTTGTCGTCTCGCAGAGACAACAAACACGACTGCACACACACACAAACACACTCCGTCTGTCTCAGGAGAGCGAGAGGTTGAGCAAACACAGAGCGAGGAGATGAAGTACAGTAAATATTTATACACTGTATGCCACTCCATCCTGTGTGTGTGTGTTCGTGTATAGTGTGTGTGTGTGTGTGTGTGTGTGTTGGACGGAGCTGGGCGTGGTCACACACGATCTAAAACCAGACCGCTTCTGAATACAGACCTGGATTTTAATTCCTAAATCAAGAGATTCAAATCAAAATTGTGAATTGAAAGAAATACAAAACAAATCTGCGGTTGTGAATGAAAGATTATTTTCATCATTGATCGATCGCTCGACAGCTTTACACTGACTGACTCGACCTTTAGACTGAAAGTGAAGAACACAAAGTGACGTCTGAAACTGTCCAAAATCAGAGATGTAACAGTTAAATCTGCCGTTAGTTTCTTTGTAACATTAACTAAGAAAAATAAAACATTTCTAGACGTTCCAACAAGCAGAAGAAGCCACAAATTACTGAGAGAGAACAACGGCATTAAGTTTTGTTTAAAGTAAATGAGCTTTGCCTCTTTCTAGTAAAACCCTCGGACCAAACCTGTCAATAATTCACCGGCAGAGAGAAGCTGTGTCGTTTAAACTCTGATGCTGATGAATTTTTGACTCCCTGTAATGGATTTGAAAAGAGGTTTCATAAAGAGGCGTGAAGTTCTCTCCCTCTGCGAGCCCGGACGCGGGGACGAGGAGTGTGTCAGCGCGTGTCGGCTCAGATAAACACCGCGTTCATACGGAGGTCAGCGTCATTTTCCTCCTCATCAGCGAGGTGTAGGCGGCGGCTGGCTGGATGCCGCTGTGACTCTTCGCGGTGTCAGGACACAGTGTCATCACCTCCTCGCCGAGCCCCGAGGCCGGAGGAGGGAGAGGAGGAGCGACGAGGAGGTGTTAGTCATGCAGTAGTGACCTCCTTCTCCTCCCGCCTCCTCCTCTCCATGACTTCTCTGTGAACCGACGTCCGCTCCAGCCTCTCGTCTTCCTCTGTTCCTGCCCGGGGGAGAAGTCTCATCCCTGCTTTTATAGTTTTCTTCTTCTTTTACTCTTTTCTCCTGCAGTCTGCTGAGGAGCAGGAGCTGGATGCTGCTTTGCCACGTTTGTTTCAGCCTGGAAAACTGCCTCCAGTGCATCTGTAGATGAATAATAGTTGATTCTGTCATAGTGCTTTAAGAAGATATATATTGTGTTTCATGAGATAAACAGTTTCCCAGAGACCAACGTGACGTCTTCAACTTACTTCCTTTGTCCAACAACAGTCCACAAACTGAAGTCTCTTCTTTCACTGTCACAAATGACAAGAACATAAGAAGCTGGAAGTGTTCAGAGAGTCGTGGAAACGCAGACAACAACCTTTCAGTTCCTAGAGAAGTCGTTCCTTTAGAGGACTTTGGAGCAGAGAAGTGACTTTGATGACCCGTCCTGTGACCAACACGCAGCTTAAACACCATGATAATCATCAGAATCATTAAATAAACTTCTTGTTTTCTGTCTGCAGGCCCTCAACGGCTTCGTGTTGGTGGTGACCGCCGAGGGAATCATCTTCTTCTGCTCTCACACCATCCAGGATTACCTCGGCTTCCATCAGGTAATTAATTCAACCCTCAGACTCGATCTCACTCTTCTTTGTCCACCTTTGGTTCATCTCACTTCATCGGGCTTTAAACGATGATATCCCCTCACACACGGCGCTGAACTATGTTCTTTCTGACGCTCGTTTCCAGATATTTCCTCATGTGTCGCTGCCAGTCATGAGCTTAAATACATGACAATTTATAAGAGATTGGCTTTAACGAGCACAGAGAGCAGAAAGTGAACGCAGCGTCTGTCCGTCCTCACACGGAGCGAGAGATGTAATCCAGTTGGCTTCACGACAAGCCGAAGCTCGTTTGTTGAATGTGATTATCAAATTACCCAGAATCTGTCTGTCTGTCTGTCTGTGTGGCACATAACACACACACACACACACTGTAACAGACATCTTGTGTCCTGGCCTGCTGGGGGTGTAAACACCACCTCTCACCCCTCACCTCCCCGTCCACCTGAGGCGCGTCACCACTCGTTTACAGAGGGAACCCAGATCTGTGGTGAAGCTGCTGTCCGTGCTGCAGTCGGGTGTTTGGAAACAACGTCGCGCACCTGAACATCAGGTGTCAACAGCTGTCGCAACACACGTGAAGGAAGACACAAAGGAAGGAGGAGGAGGAGGAGGAGGAGGAGGAGGAGACGAAGGAGGAGGAGGAGGGAGTTTTATTGTTCGGCTTTTTGGGTTTCGTTTTTTTAGTTTCTGCTCTTGTTTTTCCAACGTTTTGCACACAGATGCAGTTATGATATCCAAAATCATGTGAAATTTGATAGTTTCAAATGTCATAGTCTCCCACAAACCTCAGGAAAATACAGGAAATGTGAGCGACTTTGATAGTTTGTCAGACAGAATGTCCCTCCGGCTGTTTGATTGACTAATTGTCTTGTGCTAAGCTAAAGTAAGCTCACAGATTAGCCTAGCCTCCACTAGCTTAGCACAGCCGTTAACATCCAGGCTGCATGAATCCAAACTCGCCTCTCGTTTGCTGTTTGAAAGTATTTCACGAAACACTTCTGCTTGTCAAAATTCCTGGTTGCTGCCCCGAGTTCGACCCCGCCCACAGGGGGAGGGTGGGGGTCCCTCTCTGGTCCTCAGCCAGGTCATGCTGGGTCCGGACCACAGATATCAGGGTCGCAGCAGGACTTTGGCTCGAGTTCAGCTGCTTGAATCAAATGTTCAGCGACACTTGATTTCTTTTGGCTCCACTTCAAGGCAAACGGAATCAAACGCACCCCCTGACAGCTCCGGCAGAACATCCACCTTCGTATTCAGGTCAGATATCTCGCTTCTCACTTCGTCTTGCTGGTTTTTTCCCTCCAGACGGACGTGATGCACCAGAGTGTGTTCGAGCTGATCCACACTGAAGACCAGCAGGAGTTCAGGAGGAACCTGCACTGGGCTCTCAACCCTCCTGCCGGCCTCGGACCCCCCTCGGATCCTTCAACAGGTCTGTCGGCTGAAGACAGTTCAGCTCTATTTTTAGATATCGTGCTAGACGTTACCACGCTGGCTCCATGCGGTACGTCACTGCAACATAAAGGAGATAAATAAACATAAAGCTTTCTCACAGCCGATCGGAGCTGAAGCTGATAAACATCTGGAAGTGAATGCTGATTCCACTGCAGACAAAATCCAGATGTCTTCAGGTTTTCTGTCCAACACTAAACAGTTTTAAATGAAAACATCAACTTTGCTTCCATTTTTAGCAAAAGACAAGAGCAAGAAATCAAACAACATGGCCGACAACCAGAAACTAATAGACCAATGGGCGTGGCTGAACAAAAAACAGTCTATAAGTCACTTGTGTTTCCTCTCATCAGTGTAAAACTTCACATTTCTGTGTTATTACTGTATGAATCCAACCAATGGATGCTTGAGACGCTTGAGATGAGAATCCTTCTGGACGGTTGTTGTTTTTATGCCCTTGTGAGTCTGAACTGAGGTCAGAGAGGAGGCGAGAAGAGGTGACCTTTAACTGGAGCCTCCTGAGAGGTGGTCTAAATGTTACAGCACACACACACACACACACACACACACACACACACTCTCCTACTGTACAAACAAACACTTGTCATTTTGCATTAGATGAGGGTCGGCAGTGAACGAGACACGCACCAACTGTACAAACACACACAGACAACAGATCAAGGTCACAGCCACACACAAACATCTCGCTCATCATCTTCATTTAAATCTTAAAGGGATATTCCGGTGTAAGTTTAATCTAAGAGTTAGACTCCCTCTCGAGAGATCAAGTTAGCAGACCGCTAATTTACGGAGTTTATCAACCTCAGAAACGACCGCACGACAACAATACACTGCAGTAAATGGATCCAAATATAAACCGCCACCAAAAAGCCACAAATAATGCTCAGAACAGCACCAAACTTCAGCAACAGTACAAATAGGGTCTCAGCACATAGTCCGGGGCATCTAACCTCCGCTAGCTTAGCTGGATTTCTACTGAAAAGCTGACTAAATTTACCACTCTTCTGCAGCAGCTTCCTGTTGACGGGAAGTCCCGACGAGTCGATTACCGAGTGCAGTAGAGTTCCGCGGCTCATGGATGAAAATGTCTGATTATGACTCCATGGAAAAGCAATCAAAGTTCATATGTGTCTTACCTGCCAGTTTATAACAGTTATTATAGAGAGCGGACAGGGAAAAGAACGGAATTGAGCATTTCTAACCGCACTCGGTAATCGTCGCGTCGGGACTTCCCCGACCCGGAAGCTGATGGAGGAGAGTTGAACTCTGTTTTTAGCTTCCCAGTAGAAATCCAGCTAAGCTAGCGGAGGTTAGATGCCCCGGACTATGTGCTGAGACCCTATTTGTACTGTTGCTGAAGTTTGGTGCTGTTCTGAGCATTATTTGTGGCTTTTTGGTGGCGGTTTATATTTGGATCCATTTACTGCAGTGTATTGTTGTCGTGCGGTCGTGTCTGAGGTTGATAAAACTCCGTAAATTAGCGGTCTGCTAACTTGATCTCTCGAGAGGGAGTCTAACACAGTTTCACGGTGATTTAGACCATGGATTAAACTTACACCGGAATATCCTTTTAATAGAATATGAATAATATGATATTTAACGTCCTCAGACGGAGAGTCGGTGTCGACGTCTTCCTGCCTGGTGAGCTACGACCCCGACCAGCTCCCGCCTGAGAACTCCTCCTTCCTGGAACGAGGCTTCGTCTGCCGCTTCCGCTGTTTGTTGGACAACTCCTCCGGCTTCCTGGTAACGCTGACAATTCAACTCCACACAACTTTATTTAAACGTTTACTAGCAGCAACACCAAGATCACGTTCAACCACGATAGATTTCGAGACAGAATTGTTGATAAAAATGGATCCGTATTTGAGGCTGCTGGTGTTTTCAGGCCCACAGCAGTATGGCGTGCCACCTCAGAGTCCCTCAGGGATCAGAAGCCACCGTTCACTCCTGTAATCCGCCTTAAGAGAACCTCGGGGTCGTGGGGAAAAGGGCTTTAATCCTCCCCGCACCCAGAGGAGACGAGAGCGCAGGGGGAACTTGCTTAGTCAGGGTTGGTAGCTCCACGCCGGCCGCCGCTCCTTCCACTAAGACAATTAGCTGCAGATGAAGGAAAAACAAATCCATAAAACCTGCTGGGAAAATGAGGCAGGGTCTCCCATGAGCAAGGCAGTAAGAGAGAGGTGTGTTCTGACTTCAGTTTCTTGTTAACTCTTAAAGACCAGTAACAGTTACCAGACTCTTGTTTTTCCAACCTTCTCCTCACAGTCAGGATTGAGTCTCATACATCATCTGATCCAGGAGAACCTGATGTTTACGTCCAGCTCGTTTAAAGTCACAGTTTTACATTTGCCTTGTATGAGACGGGATGAATTTACCAGAGTTCTAGTTGATATTTTGTGTTTTTTTCACTCTGAAGAAAGAGAGCACCTCAGAAAGTTTAGTTTTCTTACATAAAAAGATGAACTTTTCAACTTATGTATGACTTTTTGTCTTTAACAGTTCGCCAAACAATACGAACACAATAAAGCAAAAAAGCTAACACCTCAATTTAAGTGCAAAGTCCTGCCACACACTGTTAGAAAGCTCAGATTCTCCTGGTACAATCGACAAAACAAACAAACTAGCATGAAGAAGTTTTGCCAGCTCACCGATTAACTGTCTAAATGTCAATCAGATCCATTTCAGTAACATATTCAGTCAAAAACACAGTATTCTGTGATTAAATGGTGACAAAAAAACTGCAGTTCAGGAGGATTTTTCATGCTTTTATTAGTAAAAAGACCTGGAGATGCTTCTATGCCCGCACTAGAGCCGACAACAACAACAACAACTTAGAAGAAAAGCTTCTTTTATCCACCGACCTCTGGGAGTTAATGAGGAGTTCATGCTTTTCTCTTTTTTCCATTTTGTTTTGCATCTCCTCTCGACCGGCTGTGAAGCTCCACTTACAGACGCTTAACATGATGCTGCTGAATCCTAAAACATTATTGGTCTGAGTTATATTACAGTGCCGGGCTCGTGAGGGGCTTCGAACCTGCGTCTCTCCGTCCTCCCTCCCAGTGCGTTTGCGTGAGCAGTAAGCCAGGTCTCTGCTTCTGTCTACCGGTCGCTGTGGCTTTGTTTTCAATAATCCCTCCTGCTATTCAGGGCTAGATTCCTGACATCACGACTGCAGGCCCTTAAACCCACCAAGGTCAATTAACCAGAGCTAACAGAGGAGGCGGGGGTCCTCACACGAGAGGGCGCGGCGAGGACAGCAGACGGGAGAAAGTGTTTTCAGGCTGCTGACGGTCACAAATGGAAAGTTCGGTCTGTGTTTGTAAGGAAACCTCCTCTGTTTAGGTTGTTTTTACGACTATTAGACAGACAACCTAACAGATTAGTGAGGTCAGATCTCAAGAAACTGAGGACGCGCCAAGCAAAGAGAACGAGCGTCTACTCGCCTGTAAAAGACAAAGAATCCCCACAACATGACGTCCCAGTCACTGAAATGATGTTTGAACCAGTGAACAAGGAGTCATGTGACCTGCGGGAGCGTAGCTGGAAGGTTTCTAGAAAGAGAAACCAGCCCTCAGTGTGTTTACAGTGTTCTGAAGTGGTTTCTGCGCTCTACATTACCCGGCAGGATAAATAAGACTGATGCTGCTCGACAGGGAGAAAAGAAAGCAGCGCTCGCTCGTCTGCTCTCAGGGAGACGAATCCAAATCCATCTTTTTGTCGTGTATTGATATTTGCTCTGCTCCTCTCAGGCGCTGAACATCCAGGGTCGACTCAAGTTCCTCCACGGTCAGATGAGGAGCGACAGCGAGGGCAGCAGCCCGCCTCAGCTCGCCCTGTTCGCCATCGCCACGCCCCTCCAGCCTCCCGCCATCCTGGAGATCAGGACCAGGAACATGATCTTCAGGACCAAACACAAGCTGGACTTCACTCCCATGGCCTGCGACGCAAAGTACGCGCTGTCAGACACGCACACTTGTGACCAGTTTCATTTAAAAATCGAGTTCATTGATTTTATCTCCGGTGCTGTTGATGTTTTCAGGGGTAAAATCGTTCTGGGCTACACGGAGGCGGAGCTGAGAGTCCGAGGCTCCGGTTATCAGTTCATTCACGCCGCCGACATGCTGTACTGCGCCGAGAATCACGTCAGAAGTAAGTGCAAGTCAATAAATTAGCAAAGTGAGGAAATATGATTCCAATCAACACAACGAGGGCTCTTTAGCAACATGACAAACACGTCAACATCAGTGAAACGTCTATATTGTGCAGACAGAGTGGTGACAGGAAGTGATTTAGCTGATTCATTGACTTTTCTGACATCACGCAGCTGTGATGTTTGCAGCTGTTAACCTCAGCGTACATCCACAGTTAGAGTTATCGACCCGTCACTCGTGTTCGGCTCAACATACATTTATAACACACGCAACAAACAAACAAACAAACACTCTGTGTGTGTGGAGGAAACCTCCCAGCGAGAGTCAAGTGTCCTACTTAGCTCGCGTACCGGATGACCCGGTTAGCTGTAACCATGGCGCCCTCAACGCACCGCGACCAGACTCGCTCACACACACAAAGACACACACTGTATGCATGTAGTCATGCATGCCGGAGCAGAAATACATGCATATGCATTTGGGAACATACAGCGGAGATGCGTACGTGTCGGGCACGCTCGGATGCACGCACAGATGGGAGACTCACACACAACAACACAGATTCTGCTGTCAAACACACGAGCAGACGGAACAGACGGCTGCTGATTATACTCACAACAGATTCTGTGCTCCAAACATCTAAACTCACTACACATTCATCCACCAGACAGGATTCACACAGAGGCAGCAGAGATAATCAGCCTCAGAGCTCAGGGAGAAGAAACGAGCCGGGCTTTAAAGGAACGCTACGGAGTCTCAGGACGAGGATGAGAGTTTGTCCACAGATATAAATATTGTAGTTCCTTCTAAAGGTCAGCGTCTCGTGGCTTTTACTGCGCAGCGCTGACCGACTGTGACATAATTTTAGGGGGCAGCATGTACAACATGATGTAGATCGTAAAGATCAGACGGATGTTTAAAACATCCGAGAACATCTTTTAAAATGCAAAAACTAAACGTCCTGTGGTTCAGTCTGAGGTCACAGGAGAAATACACACAAGTTTGACTGAAAGTCTGGAAAATTCATCCATTCTCAGACAAATCAAATGTAAAGTTAGGACTTCAAATGAGCCGGGATGAAATTTAAAGTTTAAAAACTAAATAAAAACACGAGATCAAGGCGAAGTGAGAAGTGCAGATTATAAAATGAAAGTAGTTTTAAGTTACAAAGCAAAAAATAGACTTTAAAAAGAGGGTTAACTTTTATTTCTTCTGCAGAATAGAATAAAAACACAAACACAAACTGCCAGAACGAATCGGCTGCTCAGCTGTTCTGCTGGTATTTTAGTCTTTCCACCTGAGATCTTGTTCAGAAACACGACCTGCACCGCGATCACACACACTGACATAATGTGCAAACAGGACTTGTAACATGTGCATGTACTCGGAGTGAACATCAGCATGCAGCCTCCATCACAGCAGCACGCCCGGCTGAGCAAATGCAGCGTGAGTGTGTTCACTGCGGGGCGTTCGGGACGTAAACAGCAGCGACACGGAGCCTCTAACTTCAGCTCTGATGTGATTCCAGTGATCAAGACCGGCGAGAGCGGCCTCACCGTCTTCAGGCTGCTCACCAAGGAGAACCGCTGGAAGTGGGTCCAGGCCAACGCCAGGCTCGTCTACAAGAACGGCAAACCGGACTACATCATCGCCACGCAGAGGCCTTTGGTGTAAGTCCACGATGGGCACAGCTTGATTTTTGAGTTTGAGCTTTTTCATCTGCTGATTTCTTTTTTCTGACGTGTTCTCGCAGGGATGAAGAAGGAGGGGAGCACCTGAGGAAGCGATCCATGCACCTGCCGTTCACCTTCGCCACCGGAGAGGCGATGCTCTACCAGACGGGTTATCCTCTGCACGGCTTCCCTGATTCCTTCCAGGGCAAAGCCAAAGGCAGCAAGTCCAAGAAGAGCAAACAGGACAAGAACTCCTCCGAGGATCTGGACCCGAAGGGCCTCCTGGGAGCGCTGATGAGCCAGGACGAGTCTGTGTATGTTTGCCAGCCGGACCCGGAGCCCAAGATGTCGTACCACAGCAGCCTTTTCAGCGAGCAGCCGGGTGACAGCAGCTACGGCGGCTCCAAGACAAGTTTCGACCCGCTGCTGGCCACTCTGGACTCTCTGTCGCTGGACGGAGAGGAAACCTGCTCCAACAGCGAGCTCTTTAACGCTCTGGAGAACCTGGGACTGAACGCCGAAGACCTGGAGCTGCTGCTGCTGGACGAGAGGATGATGCAGGTGGAGCTGGACCCCAACCACATCCCGACACTTAGCGACCTCCTCACCAACAACGAAATCCTCTCCTACATCCACGACGCGCTGGAGAACGGCACGGAGGGGGAGGACGACGCCAGCGCCACCCAGCAGCCGCCTGCAGCTCCTCCGGCTCCGCCCATCATCCAGCTGTCCCAACAGATGCAGCAACACGCCAGTGCAGGCGTTTCCCAGCATGCACCGGTGGACACAAAGGTATTACCTGGGATTCCCAACGGTCACTGGGTGGTGACGACGGAGAACCACCACAACCATCAGCACCCTCACAGTGTCGTCAAAGCCTCTCCGCTGAACGGCAAACACCTGAGTCAGCAGTGGCAGCTTCAGCAGGAGCAGCACTCGCTCCACCTGCAGACCCACCATCAGCCGCCAGGCTTCCAAGCAACAAACGGATCGTACATCCCAAACGGACACTCCGCCTTCCCCCCCAACATGGAGGTCAGCCACGCAGGTTACAGCACGCCACATCCCGCTGGCTCGGCGCTGAACGGAGCGACTCCAGACGTTTGTCACTACCAGAGTTTGGTCTCCACGACGCGGCCCTGCCAGCTGCAGACTCAGGTTCCTCCATCTTGTTTCCCCGCCCAGAGCTCCACACTGGAGCTGGAGCAGCTGCTGGGTCTGTCGCCGCCGCAGCACAGCCTGCCGGCGTTAGAGGCCTACAGCATGTTCAACACCGCCACACCGGACTCCGCCCACAGCAAGGTAACACACTCAGGAGATAACTCTGTTGTTTTCTCTGCAGCTCGCTCTGATTCACTCTCTCCACGACTCACCCTCCTGCTGTTTCTGCCGTTTCATCATCACTATAGTTTAACTGCAGCAAGTAACTCACTAAAACTCAACTTTTTTAACATTTTAACATTTTAAGGTGCTACAGATTATATCCAGCTGTAAAAACGTCACCAGTAAGAGCAGAAGTTCAGATCTCGTCACTGTGAACTGGAAGGATTTTTAGAAAGTTGAAGTCGGCTAATCTGCTTCATCGGGTCTTTACGGGTGTGATTTAATCAGATCTGATCTGAGAGTTTGATTCACTTTTTAGTAGAATATCTCTCCAGGGTCTTTAATTATTCCTGTAGGTTACATAAAACACGCAGCTTTAAGGGTAAAGTCCTATTTTTATCAGTCCAGTGACGACAGGGCTGTTCAAGGTGACTGATGCTCTCCCACTGAAGGCGTCTGTCTCCTGTCAGACCTCTTCTGTCTTCCTCGTTTCCTTCTCAAAACGACTGAAGCTGCCAGCCCTCCTCAGGACTGTTTGGTCTGCGCGGAGGACTCTTGATTCGAGCTCGCCGACGAGGCCTCAAGTGTGTGTGACCCTGAAATACCAGCGAACGTCAACACACCGAGAGCTGCAGGATCCACAACCCTTCAACTCTGCGCTGTTCTCTTTCACTGTCATGGAAATGGATTTTCTTCCGAGTCAGCACACAGAGGCCGCGGGCTGGCACGGAGCTCGGTGTAAACTGTGATGATGCGAGCAGACATGCCATGTAAATAAGACGAGGGGGAGATGGGTCAGGGCAGCGCGGGCTGAGGAGAGAGTCGGCCAGGATCTACTGCAGGAGAGTCTCTGCGAGGAGGAGCTGGTTATATCTGAGCTGATGTTTGACAGTGTGGCGCATTTAGGTCAATTACACTGTGTGTCCTTCTGCACTGAGCAGGAACAACCTTCACTTAAAAGGGATATTCCGGTGTAAGTTTAATCCATGGTCTAACACACCATGAAACTGTGTTAGACTCCCTCTCCAGAGATCAAGTTAGCAGACCGCTAATTTACGGAGTTTTATCAACCTCAGAAACGACCGCACGACAACAATACACTGCAGTAAATGGATCCAAATATAAACCGCCACCAAAAGCCACAAATAATGCTCAGAACAGCACCAAACTTCAGCAACAGTACAAATAGGGTCTCAGCACATAGTCCGGGGCATCTAACCTCCGCTAGCTTAGCTGGATTTCTACTGAAAAGCTGACTAAATTTACCACTCTTCTGCAGCAGCTTCCTGTTGACGGGAAGTCCCGACGAGTCGATTACCGAGTGCAGTAGAGTTCCGCGGCTCATGGATGAAAATGTATGATTATGACTCCATGGAAAAGCAATCAAAGTTCATATGTGTCTTACCTGCCAGTTTATAACAGTTATTATCGAGAGCGGACAGGGAAAAGAACGGAATTGAGCATTTCTAACCGCACTCGGTAATCGACTCGTCGGGACTTCCCCGACCCGGAAGCTGATGGAGGAGAGTTGAAATCTGTTTTTAGCTTCACAATAGAAATCCAGCTAAGCTAGCGGAGGTTAGATGCCCCGGACTATGTGCTGAGACCCTATTTGTACTGTTGCTGAAGTTTGGTGCTGTTCTGAGCATTATTTGTGGCTTTTTGGTGGCGGTTTATATTTGGATCCATTTACTGCAGTGTATTGTTGTCGTGCGGTCGTTTCTGAGTTTGATAAAACTCCGTAAATTAGCGGTCTGCTAACTTGATCTCTCGAGAGGGAGTCTAACACAGTTTCACGGTGATTTAGACCATGAATTAAATTAATTAACTTCTGACAACACCCTCTTCTTTACCTCCACCCAGTTCAGTTGGTTTGTTGGTTAGTTGGATAATTAATCAAGAAAATAATCTACAGAAAAACAAAGATGAAGAACTGAATGAAACAGAACTTTGTCTGGACTGTTGGTCTCTTGATGGAAGTCAGATCCCAGATCCATGATTTGAGTTGGTTAATGAGACTGTAAACGTTCAGGAGACGCTGGAATCCTTGAAAGTCCAACAACAACTACTGTATTTCCAGTAATGACAGAGCAGCGAGGGCTGGGGAATGTCCTCCTAACAGAAATCCGAGGCGTAGCTGGAGGTCTGGAGAAATTCCCATCGTAAAACATAACGAGGTAACGAGACCTCGGCAATTAATGAAGCATGATGTAAACCAGGAATGTCTCAGGAGAAACTGTGGTTTACTTGTCTGCTCCAGTAGAACACGTCTTTATTGTTGGACGGGACAAACACCCTGTTTTTCTTTTCAAAGTAAAGGTTAAGTTAAAGACGAATACACCAAATATTAAAGGTTGGTGTCAGACGAATGGCCACATGATCACAGAGAAACTACAGAACATCATCATCCAGACATATTCATGATGTTTTATAGCAGTTAAAGGAAGTCCAGGTGATGATCTGTGCAGCTCTAATCAAACGGAGCGTCTGTTTTCTGCTCCTCATCGTCTCCGGACTCTCCTCCATCTATTTTTCAGTGTTATTGTTCCGCAGCGGTCTGTTTTTCCGAGCGTGAAGAGCAGCGCTGGTGTTCAGAGCGAAAAACAAACTCGCAGGATAACAAAGGAGATATAATGAAGTGCGAGGAAAGGGGGATAGAAAATCAAAGAGGCAGTATAGTGAGAAAGAATACACTAATGAATAGAATAAGGTCGGGATGGGCAGAGATGGGCCGACCCCGGCAGGCATCCATTCATCCCCGCCCCGTTCAGCCTCCACTGTTATTCTTCAGGGTCAGTGACTGTCGCTGAAAGAAAAATACTGGCAGGCCGAGCAGTCAAGCATGAGCGCTGCTGACCTACAATTTGACTGTCATCATTACCTAATGCTGTGAACGCAGGAAGGCAGGAGGGGGAGGCAGGCGAGGCTATTCTCAGCTCGCTCCGCTGGAGTTTGATTCACTGTCGGGATGTGCGTACGTGTCCTGGAAAGCCAGAAAAAGACTCGGGATGATGGAATTGCTCATAATGAATACACGGTAATAAGATGTGTTTATCATCTCCTTTCGAGAAGGAACGGGACGACATTTCCTGTCCAGAATAATATATATTATTAGTGATATCAACATGAAAATCTCTTTAAAAAGTCTTAAAATGGCACAAAAACATCCTGGAATTACTTGAAAACAAACAATCTTGATGAGGGAACGGCTGGAAAGATGCGACTCACGTTTGCGGCAAATCAAAAATAATCAGTTTGCTGTCAATTTTATTATCGACACTGAAAACTCACCACGATTAACTCAGTGTTTGTTTTTATCTTTGGGGATAAAATCTTGCATCATTCCTTCTCACGCGGAAAGACATCTGTCATCATATAACCCGAGAAACAGAGCAGGAAAGATATAAATGTGTTATTACAACAATAAAATATACTGAACAGATAAAAAACATTAATAGATCAGACAGAAGTGTTTAATAGATCTGAGTCTGCTCCAGTAGAAAAGATAAAACCAGATATATAAAAAGAACAAAGTAATAAAATAAGAATCATTTGATTTAAAGCTCCAGTGACGGTAAGTAAATAAGAAAACACTGACACTGATTCTGTAAACATGACTAATTACTCACAGACGCTCTGTGTGACTCATGCTATCAGACTAATAGCATGCTACGCTACGCTAATCCAGAACACACATCAAGCACAGACGACATGAGAACAGACACAGATTCTCAGCTTCAGTTCATTTCAGACACATTTATCTGAGTGTTTGTTGAAACATGAAAAGAAGAAAAACAGAAAACAAATTCAAACCAGTTTTATTGAGTTGAATATGTGGAAATAATTAATAATTTATCAATTAATCACTGTTTATCCAGATAAATATGTCTTAATTGACGATCACAGATGCACAAATACCTCAAAGTATATTTTACAGTAACAGATTACAGATACTTTTAAATATTTCCAAATAAAACACAAAATCCTGGTGTGAGAAAATTGAAATACAAGATATTTGTCATTTAGAAAATACAGAAAGACATTTTACATAAACTAATATAATCACATGTTAACATATTTAATCACCTCAGTGTTGATGTGATTTTGTTGGCAGTTGCTGAAAAGCGACAGACAGAAACTGCGTAATTAAAATGAAGTTATTATTTTGTGACATCGTGTTTAATATTCCAGTAACTTTATGTTTTCTGACTCTGATCATGTCGCTGGTTGAAACAGTTTCCAACGGAAAACGATCCAACACATTTCATATATTCAGCAGAAACGAAGCAGAAAAGAAGAAAGTGTTCTTCTTCTTCTGTCCTGCTGCGGAGCCTCTTCAGCGTTAACTAGCTGACAGCCAGTTAATCTGTTTAGACCCACTGAAGGGGATTAAAGTCACGCTGATGTAAGTGATTCTCCTTCCTCCTGTGACAGTCCCTCCCTCCATCACTCCTCCTCTTCCTCACTGTGTCATCACTGTGTCATGGCGGCTCTCAGGACCCGAGCTGCTTCCTGTCAGGAGTTTCTGTTTGCTCCTGAAGTGTAAAGACTTGAATAACCTGATATTTAAATCAAAAGGAGCTGAAAGCACTTTGTTTTTGTGTTGCAGCTGGAGAACGGCTGCCTCCTCAGTGCCGCCAACGCCGCCTACATCAGGACGTGTCTGATGCCCAACGGGAACGGCGTGGCGCCGGCCGACATCCCCGTCTCCTGTCCAGACGGACTCTCCGCCCTGCAGGACCCCCAGAAATCTGGATTCTTCCTCTGAAAGGGGGTCTGATATCAGAGAAGACAAGAAAGATACGAACACATCCACCTTCAATAATCTTAACGACGAGGATCGACAATGAGAGACGAACGGAGACGAAGGAATTATGTTTTTTTGTGTCACACTGAGTGTTGTGATGTTTCTACTCACTGACAGATTCGGATACATTTATTGTCAGCGGGTGTTTTTACTTTTCAGACTCACTGGAACGAAATCTGGTTGGATTTTTTGCTCCGGAGCCAAAACTCATCACTGTCTGATGTGTATATACACTGTTAACAAAGAGCAGAAGAAGAAGAAGAAGAAGAAGAAGAAGAAGAAGTCTCTTTATCTGATGTTCCCTTTGTTTCACTATAAGATGTTTAACTCAACATGGATTCCCGCTCAGATAATCGATGTCTCGTTGTAAAACGGTAGACAGCAGAGTTTCAGCACTCGGCTTTTCAAAATAAGAGCGTCCTTCACATCACTGCAGACTGTTTATAAAAGCAGACTGAATGTTTTGACGTCGTTTCCTTCTTTTCAGAGCAGAGTTCGATTTCCCCTCACAAGGAGCCTTTTTAAATTCTTCCTTAATCTGATAATAATGTAAATTTTGTCGCTGATTTCACATTTTATTTAATCTTAATGAATTCCTCCTTCAGAAGATCTGCACAGCCTCCGTATTCTAGTAACAGATCGATTATCAGGCAGATATTCAGCGTCTTTTTTCTTCTTCTTCCTCTCACAAAGTTCCCCAAAACTCGATCTGATTGGTCACAAATCACGATTAATAGTCTTTAAAATCAAAAGATCTGACTCTGCAAAGTAACTTGTACCTAAATGTATCCAGTAAATGTAGCGGAGAAGAAGAATAAAGTATAAAGCAGAAAGAAAAAAGGAAACACTCAAGTAATTTATCTGAGAGTTTGACTCTTGTTTAGTTATCTCGCCATGTGCAGAGTAAATATTAGAAGCATATTAAATGAGCTAATATTGTGTGATAACTTAAACTTTGGCTTGTCCAAAATGTGGAAGGCAAAGCAGACGTCTCTGTAGAACTGCAGCAGAACCACCAAGTCCACAGAACAACATCGAGCTCCGGCTCCGACAAACAGCCAAAACACTGAGTGAGATTTGCTGAAATTAACAGAAACTGTGTGAGTGAACTGAAGATTCTTCCTTAAAAAACGACAGTCTGCTTTTGGAAAACTGGTCTGCAGTTATTAAGAAACGTTTAGAAGCTGGTAAGCTGCTCGTTCATCCTGACGTGAGCGGTTGGTAAAGTCAGAAGACGTTTATACAAACAGATTATTTAAACTTCAGTGTTGGTTTGTCACCTGGATGTGTAGACGGCCCGTCGGGTCGGTAGATGTGGTTCGTCCCGGTGCTTTACGTGTCCACTAAACAGCATTTCATTCTTCTGGTTACTGTTGTTGAGATGAGATTGAAACAGAAGGTGAACCGTCAGACAGCAGGAGGAGGTTTTAATTCATCACGTCGTTGATCCTAATGCTGCATTTTAGCCTATCTGAGGTTTACAATGATGTTGTGCACTTACATGTATGTTCTGGACTTGATTTGTCCGCCAGTGGCACTGAAATCAAACAGAAAAAAGCATTTTAGTTTCCTGACCGGAGACAGTGTGAAACTCTCCCGTTAATGCCTTGTCTCGGCGGCTCGGCCCGTCAGACTTACTTTACCCTGCAGTCTCGTCGTGTACCGCGAAACACTGAGTGCACTTACATGCACACAGTCATCCATCAAGGACCCAACTGTAAATAATAGATCACAGCTGAAGGCCGAGGAGGAAGTGCACGGAAGTGTTTCTCCAGTTTAGCTTCCTGTCATCACACAGGAGCGATTCAACCATTCAGAGGATATAAAATGTTGATTCGAAATCAAACCGGGCTCAACGAAGCTCCAACGTGAAGCCGTCTGAATATTCTCGTCCTTCAGCTGACGTACTTCTTCTTCTCACTGTGAATCCTCCGATGCAGAAACGTACCTGCAGGTTCGACACTGTGACAGACGATACCGAACACGCTGCTCCTGAACTTCACTGAGACTTTACTGCGGCTGTCGTACGGACAGTTCTGTGTCTTTGTTGTTTTTGTTTGAATGTTACACGGTCAGACAAACTGCTCACCAGACTTCCTCTGGACAATACAACAGAACCTGGTTCCCACGTAGAATCATAACCTGGACTCCCACATGTGTGTCAGAGGGAAAGGAGAGATGATGCTGCGTTCACGTCATAACTGACGTAAATAACAGCTGCAGCTACTCATTAGAAATTGTTATTAAAGGGTAACAAATGTCTGAAATTTAATAATAGGAATTTTGATCCAAAATGACAAAGTTAACGCCACAAACAACAAAGCAAAAGCGAATGTGTCGCTCGTGGAGTCTCATTGGAAAGAAAAGCAACTTCGAGTATGAATCCGTTAAATCCTGATAACATTAGTCTCATATAGTATGTTTTATTGCAAGTTCCTTAAAGGGATATTCCGGTGTAAGTTTAATCCATGGTCTAACACACCGTGAAACTGTGTTAGACTCCCTCTCCAGAGATCAAGTTTACAGACCGCTAGCTACCGTAGTTTTAGCATCCTCAGGAACGACTGCACGACAACACATATTTCAAGGCATCAAACATTTGATATAGTTGCTGTTTTTGTCGGAAAAGCCCTGTGAGTCGATTACCGAGTGCAGCAGAGTTCCACAGCTCAATGATGATCATTACTGCGGGACTCTACTGCACTCGGTAATCGACTCACAGGGCCTCCCCACAACAAGGAAGGCTTCTTGGGTGGTGAGATTTGTTTATCTATTCCAACAAATCTGGCAATGATGTCAAATGTTTGATGCCGCGAAATATGTGCTGGGACCCTGTTTCTGATGCTGCTGAAGTTTGGTGCTGTTCTGAGCATTATTTGTGGCTTTTTGGTGGCGGTTTATATTTGGATCCATTTACTGCAGTGTATTGTTGTCGTGCGGTCGTTTCTGAGGTTGATAAAACTCCGTAAATTAGCGGTCTGCTAACTTGATCTCTGGAGAGGGAGTCTAACACAGTTTCACGGTGATTTAGACCATGGATTAAATTTACACCAGAATATCCCTTTAGTATCTGGGTCAAGAGCAGCACAATCTGTACCTTTAAAAGCTGTTAAAATGAAAAGATTTGAAGCCACCAGCAAACCCCTGATGATTTCAGTCAGTATGGAAGTGAAACAGGTCTTTAAAAGTCTACATTTAACCTGCAGAAACTCTTTATGAACAATAATTGAATTAACACTGACGATCTTTATATGATAGATATATGAAGTAGTTGAAGTGGAAGCAGGAAACGTTCCGCCTCTTTGCTAATAGTTTAATTTTTGGTGCTGCTTCTGCTGGATCGAGGGTCGCAGATAACAACACCGAACCAAGACGTGAGTTTATTCAGTCGTTAGTTCTGAACGAGCGTAACTTCAAATATCTGCAGCAGTAAAATAAATCACTTCTGAGTACTTTTACTCTCAAACCTACAAGAAATGATCGTTATCCAGAGAAAAACATGCCATAGAATGAAAGTTTTCAACCATTAACTCGTAGAGATTTAAATATACAATCTAGCTCGACGCCGACGCGACGTGAACGCAGCATTACTCACATTTAACAGACCTGAAGGACAGAAAAGGAAGCTGGAGGGTGACGACAGACTGGACAGCATTTAGCATTTAGCATTTAGCATTTAGCACCGACTCAGAAACCAAATGAGAAACATGTGAACACACGTGTGTCTGCAGTTCCTCCGTCGTTGAATGTCTCGTGTAAAACTGTTGAAAGGCGTTTTTTGTTTTCTTTTTCAGAACATGAAGCTTTTATTTCACGGCTGAAAGGTGCTCCGAGGTGATCTGTCGACGTCGGTTAGCATCTCGACCATTAAACGCATTTACAGATTTGTTTGTTTTTGTTAATTCTTTTGTAAACTTTTCTTATAAAACAGATTATTTAAAACCAGTTGAGATCAAATGCTGTATGAGAGAAAACATTTATAAATGACAATCATTTTCCAAGGCGCTTTAAGAACAAACAAAAAAAGGTTGTGTGTGTATATAACTGTGTTTTTTAATGGCGTTGTTGCAAGCACTACTTTAAAATCACCTCTTCTCCAGCACTGAAAGTAGTCTTGTAGAAAAAAAAAAAAGCATTTTATGACTCCATGTTGTTGAATATTGTCCCCAAGAGTTGTGTTTTATCTTCATGTCATGTTCGTCACTTTAGCTCCAAACTAAACGGTGCCATAACGGTAAGTCGGGCCAGTCAGTATCTGAAGACGTGTTTCAAAACATTTTACATAAAGATATAAAATCTTTTTCCTTTTTTTTAGTCTCTTAAAATCCACTTTGTCCACCAGATAACATTTAAAAGTGACCGTTTCGTTGTTTTCGTTGTGTTTTCAGCCAAGTTGGAGTCAAACTTTGGAACCAAACTCTCCGTGAGCTGTTTTGGCGTGGTTGGTTTTTTTAAGGCGCACAGACTTTATTTTGCTACTTTTATCACTGAAGGTCGTAGATGTACGTAAAGAAAACTTTTTAAAAATGCAGTTTGTCTTCGAGCCGTGTGTTGAAATGTGCTCTCGGATCCTGGAAATAAAGGATTTTGTGCAATCACACTGAATCGCCTCATAAATCTTGTGTTTTCAGAGGCGCCCCTCACCTGTAGGTCCTCACCTGGCCTGCTCACCTGTTCTCCTATTCCCCAATCCACCTTTCAGGAAGTGCACAGAGTAGCCAGACAGACAAAGGTTCCTCCTGCTGAGTCAATACAGGAAGGTTAGGTAAGAAATTCACAAGAACCCTGTTTAGAAACACGTAAAAATTAGCATCAGAGGTTTGATAAATGCTTAAAAACACATCACCAGACTCCATTAACAAATTGCTTGATTTTAAGAGTTGTTGCATGAGGACAGACTTCTAAATCATTGGTGCCTTTCTGTAATTTCAGCTTTAAATGCAAAACATCAAGTTGTTTCTGTCCTTGTTTACAACACAAACATTATAAAGGAGACAGAATTTTATTGATGGTAAACATGTCAAATTTAGCAAACAGTAACCAATGTGGGCTTCTTCTATATTGTCACCAGAGTCCCTTTAAAAATCTCTCAATTTAATGAGTTGTTGAGTTAGGAGACACTCGATGAAACGCTGTCGATAGATTTCTAATTATTTGGGCCTTGTTGTAAATTCAGCAAATTATTATTATTTTATTTTATTAGTGATTAACCTGTTTACTGGCGGACTTGTTGAGCTGTATATTTGTGATTGGATGACATTTACACCCAATTTATGAAAGAAGATAACATTTTATTACACAGTAAACATGTTTTTTCTTTTACAGTTACAGTAAACCTTATCCAATGTAGGCCACCAGACTCCCTTTAAAAAATCACTGAATTTAGTGAGTTGTTGAGTTAGGAGGAGAAAAAAAAGATAAAATAATAAACCGTCAAAGCTAGGATCACATAACAAGAACATGTAAAATATATTTATATTCAAAACACGATTATTCGATGTGTCCAGTGAGGAAAAATCCACCCTGAGTTGCATCATGGGACCTCAGAGACGTTACAAGCTGAAGTGACGCACGCCACCAACAAACCTGAGGATGCTTTTAGCTGCTGTCACTGACCTGTACCACAACACACACACACACACACACACACAGAGACAACACTATGGTCCATTTCCACACCTCCGTTCTTACGCTTTTTGCACCAGCAGATGTGTGAAATCGCGCCTGAGCAAAAGCAAACAAACACACACTGATACCAGAGGTGATCCGCCCACAGACAGCGAGCCCAAACATCACATATCTGCTGCTCAAAGCTTCTTAACCTCTGAGTTTTATACACTTTCTAATTTGGGAACAATGCAACAGAAGCAGGGGTCACCACCAGTGATTTCACCTTCAGCTCCTCCATCAGAAGATCATTTTAAAAATAAAACTGTGAAGGTGTTTTAAACAATGAATTTTAGCAGCCAGAAAGCTGCACATGCCGCTTCCTCTTCCCCGAGTGCAGAACGCTGTCTGCTGCCGACTCTGCATCTTTAATGACTTGGCCCGAATCATTTATGAGAGTTTTTCTTCTCCTGCAGTTTGCAGCCGGTTAACTTTGACCGCTTGTGACGTGATCAATCATCCAAGCAAGATGTTGTGTGTCCCACTTTAGCTTCCTCGGGCCGCCGCGTCACACGGCCCGCCGCCACCGCAGGCCGCCAGCCGAGGCCCGCTGGGAGAGGCTCAAACCTCAGGGAGGAAGAGGAAATGTGCTGCTGTCCTGCTGGTCATCAACATAATTCACTGCAAGCTCTCCTAGAAACCACAAGGAGGACGAGTCAGTGTTCCTATCGAGGCCATTGCAGGTCAAAAAAGAGAAACATTTTGGAGACGTGGAGGAGGATTATATTCAGATGAAATCTCAGAATACCTGATAATAAAGTAGTAAATCTACAAGAAAAAAGCATGAATACTCTCTCTAGCTAAGTCATACATTTGTGAGTCAAACCTAAATATTCTCTCAGCGTATTTTTCATAAGCATCTACACTTTAAAGAGACATTTCTGTGAATTGAGCTTCTTCATACGAAAACTAGATACTGGTCAGAATGAGGTGAGCGCTTCAGGAACTACAACTCAGAGGACGGATGAAAGACGTTCATTTTTAGAGTCCAGGATCTCATGATCAGATCACCAGTATGCGCTGACGTCAACTGGTTCTGGCGAGGCGGAGTTTGTCACCAGGCGGGACTGCAACAGCTGAATAGGTCAGTTTGTTTACTGGGGAAACTACAGGACACAATCTGCTGTATGAGCACAGCTGGTGAATGTTTGTTATACGGACTAACTGAAAGAAAATCTACACATAAGCTACAAATCCTCAGCTCGCTCGTATCCTAACACAGCGAGGACGTAACAACCATTCATGATATCTAAGAATACTTCCTGTTTTGCTTCTGACAGACGGAACTCACCTGTTTAATCAAGTTTATCCTGATAGTGTCTTAAATTTAAAACCACCTTGTGCACAGAAACATTCAATATATCGACTGTGAGATATTGTCCAGCACTAAACACCTCGATCGGGAGTCTCTGCGGCTGTGTGTCGCTGCTGCTGCGTAGAAAAGGTATGAAATATTTAACGACCATCTCGAACCACTCAGGTCTTTTCACCAACGGAAAATATGGAAACTGAGCGAGTGCAGAGCTCCTGACCTGCTTTCAGACCACATTCAAAACTGTCTTTCTTTAAAGATGTGTTGACATCCATCATTTTTTTATCCATCAGACTTTTTTCTTTTGTTTTAAAGTTAAAAATGGACATTTCACGCTCACGTGACGTCACAAATCTGATGTTCCAGCCGCTGTTCTGGTGTATTTGATGAACCGTCCTCGTCTTCTTTTTCTTTCAGGCAACTTGTCCGTCACAAATTTGACCTCTGATGCTCTGATCGATTCCTCACAGATTGATTTTTCTGTTTCTTTATTTATTTTTCCGTCCATGAGCAGAGCTGCAGCAGGAGACACTGATCTCTCTCTCTCTCTCTCCCAGCACCACCCGGTCTCCACCCGTCGGGCTGTCAGCGTTCATTACCTCCAGCCCAACAAACAGATACTTCCTGCACAAAGGTAAAACACACTCCACTGATGAACAAACAGATAATAATGAACATGGACTTCGGGATTTTATAGTCACCGTTTTACAGACAATAAAACGTGAATAAAAAAGTCAAAACAGAGAAATCTGACTTTGGAAATAAAAATGTTGATCAGTCTCGGTTAATTTATGACCCCTGAGTGACACAGAGACGTCTGGACAGCGAGTGTAAGCTGTCATAAAGGTTTAAACAGAGCTAATGGTTGGTGTTAACAGGCAGGGAGGAAACAACCTCCACCTCCACCTCCTGTAACCCACATCTGAGCTTCCACTCCCTGCAGGCTGCTCAAACACACACAGCTTTGATTAAAGACACATTCACACACATTTATATAGATTTATAAAACCCCATATATGTCTGTTCCCACACCTCTTCCCACATTTTTCATAAGCATCTAGATTTTAAAGACACATTTCTGTTTGTTGAGCTTCTCCAGATGAAATCTAGATACTGACCAGGATGAGCTGAGAGCTTCAGGACATCAGGAACTAAAACTCAGAGGACAGATGAAACAAAATCCACAGTTAATTTCTACGAAGTCGAGGAGCTCATGATAAAATCACGTGTATGTGTTGAAAAGAACATACAAATACAATAGATATTGTACATGGGACGACCCTGCTGAGCTTGGACTAATGTTACCTGGTTTTGACGAGCCAGGATTTTCCACCTGGAGGCTCTGCAGCAGCTGAAGAGGTCAGTTTGTTTACTGGGGAAACTACAGGTCAGAATCCACTGTGTCAGCACTGCTGATGAATGTTTGTCTTACAGCTAACTGACAGAAATTCCTAACAACATTAATGATATTTTAGAAAAGATAATTTGACTATAAATGGCTTTAAAGGGATATTCCGGTGTAAGTTTAATCCATGGTCTAACAGACCGTGAAACTGTGTTAGACTCCCTCTCGAGAGATCAAGTTAGCAGACCGCTAATTTACGGAGTTTTATCAACCTCAGAAACGACCGCACGACAACAATACACTGCAGTAAATGGATCCAAATATAAACCGCCACCAAAAAGCCACAAATAATGCTCAGAACAGCACCAAACTTCAGCAACAGTACAAATAGGGTCTCAGCACATAGTCCGGGGCATCTAACCTCCGCTAGCTTAGCTGGATTTCTACTGAAAAGCTGACTAAATTTACCACTCTTCTGCAGCAGCTTCCTGTTGACGGGAAGTCCCGACGAGTCGATTACCGAGTGCAGTAGAGTTCCGCGGCTCATGGATGAAAATGTGTGATTATGACTCCATGGAAAAGCAATCAAAGTTCATATGTGTCTTACCTGCCAGTTTATAACAGTTATTATCGAGAGCGGACAGGGAAAAGAACGGAATTGAGCATTTCTAACCGCACTCGGTAATCGTCGCGTCGGGACTTCCCCGACCCGGAAGCTGATGGAGGAGAGTTGAAATCTGTTTTTAGCTTCACAATAGAAATCCAGCTAAGCTAGTGGAGGTTAGATGCCCCGGACTATGTGCTGAGACCCTATTTGTACTGTTGCTGAAGTTTGGTGCTGTTCTGAGCATTATTTGTGGCTTTTTGGTGGCGGTTTATATTTGGATCCATTTACTGCAGTGTATTGTTGTCGTGCGGTCGTTTCTGAGGTTGATAAAACTCCGTAAATTAGCGGTCTGCTAACTTGATCCCTCGAGAGGGAGTCTAACACATTTTCACTGTGATTTAGACCATGGATTAAATCTACACCGGAATATCCCTTTAATTTACCTGGTTTGTGTTCTGAGGGCTGGACACTGGACACTCGGCCTGTCAATCAAACCTGATCCACACACAAACACTGTGGTGGTTTGACCCGAGCGTCACGCTGAGGTCTGCAGGCTGAACACCGACACTGAAGGAAAGGTCAGGACATTCACAGACGGCTTCCTGCAGGTACACACACACACACACACACGCACACACACACACACACACACACACACACACACACACAGCCTTTATGACCTTTTAATTTGTACACATTGACTCCGACCACCTGCAATTACTAAACGGGATTTTTAGGAATCGTTCAGCCTGAATGTGACCCGACTCATCTGATGGGTGTGGTGCAGTTTGATTGATTATCACAGAGTTTGTCATATGCAGGACCGTTGTGTGTTTATTATTATAAAACTGTCCTCCTGTTAACAACCAGCTGCCGACTGAAGGAGCTCCGTTTACTTTCTGTTGTGATTTTATTTGACAGCGAAACGTTTCTGACTTTCCCTCCGTGTGAAGCTTCACCGAGCACCTTCACCCGCACAGTTTGACCTCCGACCTTTAACCCCGCCCACCGAACACGCACACACGCTCCACCTACTGTTGTGCGTGTGTGTCGGTGACATGGCTGCCGTTCCCCCCCTCCGTCCTTCATGTCAATATGCCAAAACATGTTGCATCAGCGCGTTGGTTTTGTCGACCCCAGCAGATGAGGCGGGTGGAGAGGTCGTCAAATATTGATGCCAGAAGCTGAAGACACACAACTGCTCCCCACTGAGGAAACTTTGAACACATCTGGGGCTTTAAGTTTAGATACGTTTACAACAGATTCAGGGAACTTTGTGACTTCCTGTTATTAACTTAAACAACTGATGGTAAAAATCTCATTCTACAACCAGCTTAAACGTTCATTTTCTGGTGTTTGTGTTGAAGAAAATGTCTTAAACGACTCGGCGGCGACAAAATCCTGTTAAAGTCACTTCTGATGTATTTAAAGAATGTGCAGAAAAACTAATGATGCTCAGAAATGTGTCATTAATGTAAAGATGTCACCCTTCTGTCATACATGGAGCAGATATGAGCTTCTACGCCCGTCCTACAGCCTGCAACAGCCAACCCACTCTCTCTTCTTCCTCCTCTCTCCTGAGCCAATCACACGCCAGCCTCCTGATGACATTTCAGATCCAGTGATATATAGTTTATAACCGTTTTTAAAGCCCCAAACTTGGAAATGCTGCAGCTTGTGTAGTTTCCTGCTTGTTTTATCTTTGACAGCAGCTAACGAGCCGTTCACAGGCCCAACAGATGACCTCTGTGATGAAACATAATCCTTTAATGCCGTTTGTGTCGAGTTCTTCAGGCTCTCCTTGTTTGTTGTGTCGACTTTGATATGATGATGTTGAATAATTCAGAGTATTTTCGGCGTCCTGCTGCTTTTTTTTTTTTTTCTCCAGTTTTTCCAGGAAGCTGCTGAAGCTCACAGATCCGCCTGACCTAAAAGCTCTGACATCTCAAGGGGCGATCGCACACTGAGCTGCCAAAAATACTCACAGTGTGTGTGTGTGTGTGTGTGTGTGTGTGTGTGTGTGTGTGCGTGTGTTATCCAGACTAGAGAGCAGAAACCACCTCGACCTAGATACCAAACAAACTGTTAAAAGAGGAGGGTTCAAGGAGACGAAGAGGACGAGGAGGAGACAGAAATGTGTGAAATGTAGGTGAAGCATCAACGACGAGACGAGAGGAGGAGAAAGTAAAAGACGGTAATTAAACGGAGGAGAAAAGAGGAGGAGGAGGAAAGATCAGAAATTGTGGGAGGAAGAAGATTTTCAGGAAAAAGAGGATGACAGATAATGAGTGTGAGTAGTGAAAAGACAAGAAGAAAAGGAGGGAGGAGAATAAAACAGGAGAATAAAGTGGAAGAAAGAGGACAAAAGGGAAAGAAGAACGTTGTGACAGGAAAGAAAAATCAGAAAAAAAAGAGGTGGAGGCAAAGAAATACAAGAGGGAAAGATGAAAACAGGAAGTAAAATGTGAGGAGAGAAGTGTAACGAGGAAACAGGAAGAGAAAAGTGTAGAAGAAGAAGAAGAAGAAGACTGGTGCTGGTTTGGAGGTCACGGCCTCCCTCCTGTTGGTCTGATGGATCCACACTGACAACCACAGACCACTGGAGACCACTGTGTGTGTGTGTGTGTGTGTGTGTGTGTGTGTGTGTGTGTGTGTGTGTGTGAGACTAAGCTTGAAAACACACACACACACACACACACACACACACACACACACCCTCTCTTCCCAGTTTCCCTGGAGGTGTTTTTTCTTTATCGACTGGCTCCGACTGGAAACACACACACACACACACACACACACACACACACACACACACACACACACAGACGTCAGAGGTCAAACAGGAAGTACTTTACACGTACATACGACAGGTTTAACATCCGTCAGAGTGTGTGTGAGGTCACAGCGCTGTAGTTTAACTCTGAGTGGTGTTTTGTCCAGTTCAGCTGATTACAGGAGCTGCAGCAGTGACACTGTAGTATCGCAGTAGTACGTAGTAGTACGTAGTAGTATCGCAGTAGTACGTAGTAGTATCGCAGTAGTACGTAGTAGTATCGCAGTAGTACGTAGTAGTATCGCAGTAGTACGTAGTAGTATCGTAGTAGTACGTAGTAGTATCGCAGTAGTATGTAGTACTACTGTAGTTTCCCTGGAGGCAGCTGCAGCTTCAGCAGCAGTGTGTAGTTAATATTTGCAGTCCAGTCCTCCCACTAGTACAGTAGTAGTAGGTGTGGTACAGTTGATGGACAGATGGCGCCGCTCAGGGTGTCAGCGCTGACACTGAGTGATGATGATGATGATGATGATGATGTTTATTCCACAGAATTGGTTCACACTCAGTGAGGAGTCTTCATCACCGTGTTCAGAGTGGTTGGACTCTGGAGGACGAGCTGGAAACAGGACCAACAGATCCAACATGAAATCAAACTCCTCCGCGTCGTCCTGTCAGATCTGAGGACCTGATTGAGGACGTGGCGGCGGCAGGGACAATCTGCTGGCGCCGGCCCGCTCCTCCTCGTCCCCCTGACCTCTGCGACCTCTCCGAGGCTCTTCCTGTCGCCCAGTCACAGCTGCCATGTTGGATCTGAGGAGCGGCGTGAACGAGCCGCCACGCTGCACCGCCGCTGTCACACTCATTAACACCTCCACCCGTCACACACACACACACACACACACACACACACATTCACACGTACCGTACCAGTGTGTACACACACCTACAGAGTCTCCACGTCCACTCGGATCCTGTCACACGTGGTTCTGTTGGGTCTGAATCAGCTTTATGGATCAGTTTGTGATCCAGCACCACCTTTACTACATCTTTACTGCTGTTGTCAAAGTAAAAACAAACTGTACACATAGAAACAACTGTTTTATTCTCACAACATAATAAATAAACTACTGCTGCTGATGTGAATCCTCTCTTTGTTTCCAGCAGAGCTGTCGCGCCCCCTGCTGGCCGCTCCGAGCACCGCACACAGGTCGCACTGATGACGTCACATCAGCCTCACCTGCTCTGCCTGCAGTCAGGTGAGACAAACTGGTGCTGAGGATTCTGGATCATTCAGAACCACACAGGCTGCAGGACATCGATCACATCATGCAGATATGAGGAAGATAATAGATGTGATCGTAGAAAAAAAAATATATTAGTCAACAGAAGCGAAAATTATAGAAAAATAGACAAAAAAATGTTATGGGAAAAAATATAGAAAAATAAGATTAAAAAATACAGAAAAATTAAATAAAAAACAATGAATCAAAAAATGATAATAAAAAAAAACAACAGAGCAAAAAATACAGAAAATAAAATACAGTCAAGCAAAATGTCAGAAAAAAAACAACTAATACAAAAGTTAGAAATTAAAATAAAGTACAATTGAGCAAAAATTGGCAGAATAATTTAATTAAAAAACTAAAAATCTAATTTTAAAAAAACAACTCCACAAAAACTACAGAAAAATATTCAGCAGCTTTTATTATTTTGTTTCTTTTCGTGTGTTTTCAGGTTTAAATATCATTTATTTTAACTTAAAGATCCATTAATAGAAATATCTGTTAAATCAATCATCATCTGTTTTAATCATTGATTTCACATTAATTTTTCCATTTGGAAGAAAGAAATGATGTAGAAAACATATTTATTAATGAAACATTAAATTAAATACATCGTGTTGAAAACAAAACTCAAGTAACCAGTTCCTTTTCAAAATAAGTCTTTTCTGTCAAACACTTCAGCAGGTAAACACACGTCACAGAGATCTCAGATCTACTTTAAAGGCACCATGACTGAGTACAAGTTCTGAATGTTGATGTAAAAGAAGAAGCACTAAGAAAAGCAGATGAAGCGGTGAAAGTGAGAGTGAGACTTTAATGTCCCCGCAGCAGCAGAACATGGAGGTAATCCTCTCACCAGGATTAACGATTAGCGTCTTCATCGAAGCCGACGCAGCTTTCAGCTTCACTGTCAGTGTTTGTGTCTCGCTGTAATCCTGCTGATAGTCTCAGTAAATCTACACCGTATACGTACCGACGACTCGTATGTAAAGTATTTCTACATCAGATGAAATCACAAACACATAATCCAGAATATAAACTATTAAAGCAGCAACAGCAGCACACATGTAGGTTCAGTACAGTGAGGAACAATCAGCCTGAGTGATCAGGGGAGATGTAACTGAAGGAGTTTCCAGCTGCTGTTATTGTGCTGCACGATGATCCGGGTCGAGTCAAAGGCCGAGCTGACACCGGATCCGTGCAGACACCCAATATCAGTGAGAGGAAACACTACTGTACCATCTCTGACCGACACTGTCTGGACACCGTCTCCGATACGAGCTCCGGTTCTGCAGCGAGCGGAGGTGGTTTATCTGGGCCGAGGATTTGGACGGTATTAGTGTAATCTTCCTCTCTGTGACCAACAGGTCCGCTCGCTCATCATCATCACCGTCTCTCCGATACGTCCCGGCTGCATCCTACAGATGAGAGTAAACAATCTCCCAGCTGGGTCTGCAGATCGCTCCGTCAGCCGAGGGTCAAAGCTTCAGCCTCATCCAGGAACAGCATGTTTTTCGGGCTCTGTAATTCATTTTTTGTAGACGTAATACCTTTAATGTTCCGTCCTCCTTAATCCGGCATAATCACCAGAAAATCAGGCACCAAAAGAGCAGGTCCTGACCTTTGACCCGCTGGAGTTTCAGTCGCTCATCGAGTTGTTATATCGAGGAACTGAAGCTCAGATCATCCCACTCGTTCACTGTGCTGCAGGAGTCAAACTGGAGCTCACATGTGTGTTTATAGTTGCTTTAAAAACACATTTTATCATGTAAACTGTGCAGACAGAAGCATCCTGTCTAACAGATCCCTCAGCTGAAAACACTTCTTACAGATCCAGTGAATTAATGCTCAACCTTCAATCAACGTCTTCAAATAGTTGGTGACAGATCTCTCTCCTTCAAACTCGTTTTAAACGCCTTGTTTCAGACGTATTCAACAGATAAATGCTCACTAAATGTTCTTCTTTAAATATCTAAAAGAAATACTAGAAATAAAAGGAGGAAGGAAGAAAAACTTGGACAGCGAAGACATGTGTTTGCACCACTTTCAACAAACCTAACCACACAATTAAAACAGAAACAAACATATTAAAACAGTGTGTTTGTCTAAAATAACACATAAACATTAAATGAATACAGAACAAAGTGTTTTTCATCTATACTTCATGTCGTATTTACTTAAAGAAGGATTTACAGAAACTCAATCACTTCACCTCTCTCTATTCTTTTTGATCCAACATATAAAAGCTATAAATATCCTGCAGATTAACACCCGCCCGCCCGCCTGCTTACAATCAATCAAATCTGTCCAGACCGTCTAATTCTCTCTCGGCGGTCCGGCCCGGCTTCAATCTCTCTCAGCTCCCCCTCCCACAACCTGCCGCCTGGTGAATAATTGACGAGCTCTCCCTCCCTCCCTCTCTTCTCTGTGTCTCTTTCCATCTCGCTGTCTCCGCGCTGTCACTCGTCCACAGCTTCTTCTGGCCGCGACATCCCGCCTCCGTCATGTCCAGTGTCCACCTGCTGCCGGCTGTCAGCAGGTAAAACAGCCGCGGGAACACGAGAGCAGCTGCTGGTAAGACTGAAGCTCAGACAGCAGAGCGACGGACGAGGATGAAGCTCTTTTCATCCTCGTCTTTTAACTGTTTTTCTTGCTTTATTGATGAAGAGATTTTGTGAAAGAGAAGAAAAGAGAAACAAGGAGCTTAAAAGTGTCTTTATGTTTGACTTTAAGGCATTTTTGTCGTGTTTGTGTTCTTTAAAATCATGAGCACGTCCACAGAATGAAGATAAATGAAACTATAGTAGAATAAGAAGAAGAAAGTTGCTCTTTATGTCTTTCAGAGGAATTAAATGTTGACTTCAGACTAATTCAACACCTTTTTACATGATTCTTGCACCTTTTCAAAACCATTTTGGTGCCTTAAACTTTTTTTGTGAGGAGATAAAGACCTGAATCTAGGGCTGCACAAAAAATCGTTAAAAAATCGCGATCTCGATTCACACATACACGTGATCTCATTTCTACACACAGCGATTCTGAAGCATTTTATATCTCGAGCCGAATCACAAACAAATGCTCCTATTTTCCTCACGGATTTTTTGAAGCGCCCCCAAACGCAGCACGGCCGCTGCCTCCTCCCTCAACCTGTGGTAAAGCGTCTTTACAACACGGGATTCAGTGGCGGAAGCCCGCCTGCAGTTGAGTGTTTGGAAGGAGTGAGTGAGAGGCCGTTTAGACAAGCCAGCAAGCCGCCAATCTGCCCGTCCTATTGACGGCTAGGTCCGCGGTTTTAGACAGAGGACGGTACACTTATTTCCACCTCGACTGCTAGCTTGTTGTTGTAGCGACAAGCTAGGAACGGTCGCTACTTTCAAATTAAAAGCCCCCCGCTAAGAACCCAGTTCTAAACTCCAATGGGGTGCAATGTAAAGCTCTTATTTTGAAGACAAATTTGTTGTCAACTGTTTGCAGCCCAACTTAGGGCTTCACGTCACGTCACCTCTGAGGCGGCTTTTGGAAAAGGAAGAATATTATGCCTCCGTTTTAGAAAGCCAATCACAGCAGCTATCACATATCACCTAGCCAAAGCTACGGCCCCAATAAACACTGTACAACATGAGGTATTAGAGGATGCCCTCTCATCTTGGAGACTAATTTTTTTTTACTTTTGTAAAAATCATTTATTATCCAATGATAGAACTAACAAAACAAAAAAAACATTGCTTTGGCAGAGGCATAGTAGTATGCCTCTGCCATACTACAATGTTTTTTTTTTGTTTTGTTCAAGTTCATCAGTGCAATAAACATTTTGTGAAAAAAATCGTGCCAGAGAATCGTGATCTCAATTCTAAGCAAAAAAAATCGTGATTCACATTTTTTCCAGAATCGTGCAGCCCTACCTGAATCAAAGTGAAACGATGGCATAAGCAGTTACTTTTTAATTCAAAGGTTATAACATCGTACAAACCTGACTCCTGACTCTGTGTGGTTGCTTGCAGAGCCATGAAGGACTTCCTGCTCCTCGTGCTGCTGCTGACGGAGGCCTCCAGGTGCAGCAGCAGCAGGTGCGAGCTGGGCTGCGACTGTCGAGGAGATCTCAAGTTCACCATCTGTTCCCGGGCGCTCTTCACCGCGCTGCCCGGCAGAGTCCCGCCCACCACCGAGCTCCTCGACCTGTCCGACAACAGCATCTCTGTCATCCCCGAGCGCTCCTTCACCAAAAACCGCAAGCTGCGCATCCTCCTGCTGCAGAACAACAACATCAGCGCGGTGGAGGACGGAGGCTTCTCTCAGCTGGAGTTCCTGCAGAAGTTGGACCTGAGCTGGAACCGGATCTCCACCCTGACGGAGGGTTTCTCCATCGGCCTGGCGTTCCTGCGGGAGCTGCAGCTCGCCCACAACCACCTGACGAGCCTGGACAGCCGCAGCTTCCTGCACCTGGACGGCCTGCAGAGGCTGAACCTGACCAGCAACAGCATCCACACCATCCAGGTGAGGTCCTTCTCCTCCATGAGCATGCTGCGGCAGCTCCACCTGGAGGACAACCAGCTGACGTCCCTGCGGAGCGGCATCTTCTCCATGCTGCGCTCGCTGGAGGTCCTGAATCTGGCCGGGAACCAGATCAGCCAGACGGAGGAGGGCGTCTTCAAGCCGCTCACCAGCATGACGCTGCTCAACCTGGCCAACAACCGCATGTCCACCGTCCACTTCAAGACGTTCCTGAGCATCCACACCTACAGCACCCACATCCTGCTGGAGAGGAACCCGTGGAACTGCGAGTGCGACCTGCAGAGAGTCTTCAAGAAGCTGCGCAGCATCCAGAGGCTCTTCCTGGACGACTACTACAACCTGACCTGCAAGGAGCCGCCGGTGCTGGAGGACTACCGGCTCACGGACGTGGACTCGGGGCTGTGCCTCGCCGAGACCGTCACCGTGCTCATCATCACCGTCACCGTGGTGATCACCGTGCTGGCCGCCATGCTGATGGGCGAGAGGAAGAGGAAGAAGAAGAAGAAGGGGAAGCACTGGACGCAGCAGGGGGAGCTGTCAGATGAGTCGGACTACTGAAACACAACTTTCTTTCTCCTTTCTCTGTTTGTCAAACGAGTTCGAAACAGCTGTTTGACTTTTACGCTTGTTGCTTAAATCCCACAGGATCATCTGCACGACCGGAGAGAGATTTCAGACTCTGTGGTTCATTTTGTGGGATTTCACAACCGACTCTGTGCCGAGAATTACTCTGAAACATCTGCTTCATAAACAAACACTTTCATTTTCTTCAAACGCAGAGTCTCTAGGAATCACAGAGGTTTATTTTCTCATCTTAACTGTTTGAATGATGAATATCACTTTAAACAGGATGTTTAAGACCAACTTTTCCCCCTCATGTCACATTTTCCAATTAAAAAACCAGACTTCTCAACACGTCAACTGTCTTAGTGTGAATCAGAGGGCTGCAGCGTCCTCTGCAGGTGATTGAGGGTACTGCAGTGGACACCACATGGGTGGGGTTTGTGTTTCCAGGCACCACACACACATTAAAATCCACAGTAATGACACTTTGCTGAACCACAGTGAGAGGAAGATGTTTTGATCCGTGTTGATTAGTATTTATGCAGCTGCAACTACAATTTCTGACTATTTTTCTCTGATAAAAACACATAAAAACTGACACTTAATATGACTTTTGACTAGTTTTGTAACAAATGTGATATCTGCCTTGTAAAAAAGAATATAGGTCAACTTCTATACATGTTCCAAAATTACTGTTTTGTTGAATTCTGGTAGAAAATAATATTATTTTATGTGATATTTGACCAATAATCTCCAAAACAGAGCATTAATTAGTCACATTTTGATACTTCTGCACCATTAATGAGTGATAATGTCATAATATGTCCTCATATAACACATCTGTGCTCCTCAACCATGTGTTTATGGTGATTAAATGTTTTATTTCTGCAGCAGACATTCCCCTGAGGACTGTGACCAGAGTCCTATAGTCTGTTGTGTTCATTTAAAACGAATCACTGGAATGTTTTCATGTGTGATTAGTGGAAGTTTCCCCTTTAATTAAGACTCAGGAGACCTTTAGGTGGAGTCGTTCGGCTACTTCAAGACATCACAATTTACCACTGAGGGAAACCGGAAGTCAACAAAATAAAAGCATAGAAATTGCGTCTCGTAAAGAAACAAAGGGTGGAGACACACACAAGGAATTCAATAGATAACAAACATGTAGACAACAAATATACAAAATATGTCACCTAAAGCAACTTAAAACTAAAAATAAGCTGGAGCTGGTTTTGTTTTTTGGCTATTTTAGAGGCTTTTTGTGGGCATTTTGGGGGGAAATTTGGGGGCGTGTTGGAGGAATATTTTGGGGTATGGGGAGGGGCATTTTAAGGGCTTTATTGGGGCATTTTATGGGGGAGTGTTTGTCAATTTTGAGGGGACCGGGGGCACTTTTGGGGGGCACTTTGGGGATTTTTTTGGGGCATCTTTTGGGGTCTTTGGGATATTTTGGGGCTTTTTTTGTGCATTTTTTGCTTGAAAGGTGTTTTACTTTATACATTTCACTGCTATAAATTGTTGAATAAGTAAATGGTGGAATTTTGATACAGCTAACACAATTTTACGCAAATCCTGAGGTTGAGAATTGATCAATACTCATTTTAAAACCGTAAATACTTTAATAAAATCATTGTTTTCTTGTTTTGGAATAATAACAATACAATAAAATACTCACAATTAACAAACAAAACAAATAATAATCAGTTAATTAGCTAAATGTTTCCAACGGTCGAATACGTCAGTTGGGTGTTTTATTTTGGAAGCAGGGACCGGAAGCTGTAACGGCCGTCATGGCGGACTTGACGGCGCAGTGTGAGGACAGGTGGGAGCTCCGGTCTGACGGGCTGCTGCTGTTGTTCTCTGTACAAAGAGACGCAGCGGAGCCGGGAGAAACACTTCACACTCATGTGGAAATAATAATCATGAAGACGTGTCGCTGATTTTCAAACATTTTCCGCTAAATTAAAGTCGTAAAAATGGCGGGTTTTGTGTGAAAAACGTCCGAGCGAGGAGAGAAATTGAAGAGAAACTGCGCAGTCATAGTTTAATGGGAGCGGTGACCTGAGCAGGTAGGACAATTAATTCACCTTGAGATGAAATGTCTTGTTTAACATTTAGTCTGTCTTAATGTGTTTAAACACTTTAATTGGTGTGATCACGTCACCGCTGTAACGTGCACCAACGTTCTGCTCGTCTGACCGGTTTACACTGTGTTTAAATGACGGGCGCCATTTTAGCTAATTAACGTCTTTCTCCGGTTGAAATATGTTGAGTTTATTTTGTTTTCCGGCTAAAATAAAGTCGCTTTGTTCGGGATGACAGCTACTTCCGCATAGGACCGTCAGTGACAGTCAGTGACGGGTTCCAAGCCGCGGTCCGAGGACCTGCGGCGGGCCGTGCAGGCCCACATCACCGGGCGTCTCTCAATATGTATCGATCAGTGATCAGCTTTCATGATCAGGTTCAGTGCTCTAGTGACACAGTACTGGGTCTCACACTGTGGTCCTGGTCCTGGTTCTGATCCCTGTTAAGGTCCACAGCAACACATGTTGACATTACTTTGTTTTAATAACAGAAAAAAGATGATTTCTCTGTTTTTACTCCATCCAGACCACAATAATACTACTTAATAATAAACTACAATCAATAACACCACAGACAGGTTAATTTAGCCTCTTTTGTGTATAAAAAAGGAGTCAAAATGATTCAAAATTACCTAAATACTCCATCCAGAATACATGAATTAAAACAATAGAGGTGAATAGACTGTTTACAATCAATAACACTATAAACAGCTCAATTAAGACCCTTTTGTATAATAAAAGTGAGTACAAATGTCCAAAAGGACAAAAATGTCATTGTTTTTACTGTTTAACATGTTTTCAGATTTCTGTAACATTTATTTAACCTGAGAAAACACAAAGCGTTGTGTTATTTCACCTCCCTCTCCTCTTTCTTTGTGTGTTTTGTAAATAAGATGCAGGTTTCACAAAACTGAATTGTTAAAAAGCTTTAAAAATGGGATGTAATCAGTCACAGAGTCCCAAATAACTCAACTGTGACTGTTTCTACTCCATCCAGACCACAATAGTTTAAAACATCGACACAATAAGACTCCAGAGAGAGTTTAATAAACATTTTTAGATGAATAAATCCTGTATTTTAATTGTGAAAACACATAAAAGGAGTGATTTCATTTTTGTAATGTTTGTATACATAAAATACAGGTTTCAGTGAAGTAAACATTGTTCAAGTTTATAACATGAGAGTTGATACTTTATAACACGCATTAAAATATCAAAATATTGAATCATTTGTATGGAAAATACATTATTTGATTAAATATATTAACTGATTTATATTTTAGATTGTTTATGTGTTCATAACCGCTTTTATTTGTTTTAGTAATTCTCCTATAAACATATTTGTTTATTCATTATTGACTTTAATGACATTGACAGTTGATGAATCACACTGTAGTTACAGAAGCGTTACGACCTTAAAGAGACACGTGATGATGATGACAGGGTCGAGTTCCTGTTCACAGATTTAAAGCTCCCAGATGTTCCACTAAAGAGAGATGAAACAGGTGTATCTGTAGGAGGAGACACCTTGTCAGTCATTAAAGGTGGCTTCAGTCGTCACGGCAGCAGAACGTCTGCATCGTTTGGTTGTTGAACGCTGCTCGGCCGCTCTCACACTCATTTCCTTATCTTCCAGATATGGCAGCTGACGATAAGGTTGCCATCCTGACAGACGACGAGGAGGAGCAGAAGAGGAGGTACGTGTTGGCGGAGCCGTTCAACACCCTGACGATGGAGCGGCAGGCGGGTGAGGCCGAGATGCCGGCGGCCACCTCCGACGCCCCGCCCGAACAGCCGCCGGCCTCGAAGTCCATCGACTGCTGCGAGAGGATGTGCCTCCGCATCAACAGCCACCTCCTCGTCTCCAAAGTCTTCTACTTCTTCTTCTACGCCGCCTACGGCTCGCTGCACCCTCTGCTGGCCGTCTACTACAAGCAGCTCGGCTTGTCGGCCAGTCGCAGCGGGCTGCTCGTCGGTATTCGCTACTTCATCGAGTTCTGCAGCGCCCCCTTCTGGGGCGTCGTGGCGGACCGCTTCAAGAAGGGAAAAACTGTTCTGTTGTTTTCTGTTTTCTGCTGGTTGGTGTTCAACTGCGGCATCGGCTTCGTCAAACCAGCTGAGATGAAGTGCGTGGAGAAAGGTGCGGCTCCTCTGACGACGGCGTCGCCCCTGACGACGACCCTCCCGCACGATAACGCCACGCAGCTGAGCAACTCCACCAACCACACCAGAACCCGCCGGAGCTTATTCGACTTCCCTGGACTCCCTGAACTCCTGGACTCCTTTGTCAGGGAGCTCCACAGGCAGAGGCGGAGCGTGGACACCAACGTGACCTCACCTCCCGCCATGACGGCAGCGAACACCACCCAGCACACCCCAGAAACCACCCTCTCCTCCACCACCCACTCCTCCACCACCCGCTCCTCCACCACCCTCTCCTCCACCACCCGCTCCTCCACCACTACTCCTACTACCACCACCAATGCCACTACCACCACCACCAAAACCACCACCACCACCACCACCTCCCCTGCTCCAACCAAAGCCAAGGAGTACATGATCATCTACAACAAGGACCAGGTGGAGTCCATCTTCCTGCTCATCCTGCTCGTCATCATCGTGGGCGAGTTCTTCAGCGCCCCCGCCATCACCATCGTGGACACCATCACCCTGCAGTACCTCGGGAAGGCTCGTGACCGCTACGGGCTGCAGAGGATGTGGGGCTCGCTGGGCTGGGGCCTCGTCATGCTGCTGGTCGGCATCTGGATCGACAACACGCACGTCGCCGGCGTGATGGACGGCAAGGGCTGCGACATCCCCGAAGTCCGCATGCACAACTACATGATCGCCTTCATCGTGTTTGGCGTGCTGATGGGGGTGGCGTTCATCGTCGCCACCCAGTTTTACTTTGAAAAAGGTGCCAGCTACCAGCAGGAGGTCCCGGAGGGGGTGGTGGCGGAGGCGGACAGCCCGAGAGCGTTACCCGAGTCCAGCTCCACCTCGGACCAGACTCCCATCAGCCCCGGCGCCCAGGAGGAGTTCCACTACAGCGACCTGCTGAAGCTCCTGTGCAGCGTGCGCTACAGCTCCGTCCTCTTCGTCGCCTGGTTCATGGGCTTCGGCTACGGCTTCGTCTTCACCTTCCTGTACTGGCACCTGGAGGACCTGAAGGGGACCACCACGCTGTTCGGGGTCTGCTCCATCCTGAGCCACGTCTCCGAGCTCGCCGCCTACTTCACCAGCCACAAGTTCATCGAGCTCGTCGGACACGTCAGGTAAGACGCGCTTAACTACTTTTATTTCCTAATTTATCAGATATTCTTATTGTTAAAGTTCCCAGAGCCCAAAGTGACGTCTTTAAATGTCAGAATTTACTCGTTTATCCCAAATATTCCATTTAGAATCACATAAAAGAGGGAAAACAACGTAGAATGAGTGACAGTTTTATGACTCGCTGTTGGACTGTGTGATGTTGACCGACTGAAACTCAGCAAACAGACTCTTTTTTTAAACATTTGTCTGCAAACATTGACATTTTAAACTTGACAGAATTTGTATAATGTAAACTATTTGAGTGCTGTTTTTTAAACAAGGTAAAGTTCAAACTTTTGCAAAAGAAACAGAACAGAAAGTTTTACAGCAACTTGTTTTTAAAGAAAACTTGGGATGTTGTGATTGTTCGAGACGCTTTATTTTAAAGTCCTTATAATAAGTGTCAATTAATCATAAATAAAACTTTTATAATCCTTATAAAATGTCGATTAACATGATCATTTGTTAATAAGATTATATAAATAATAATGATAGACTCGTATGTCGATATTCAGCAGAAAAACTCAAGTAAAGTTCCTCAAAATCAGACTTGACGTTGCTTAAAGTTCAACTTTATTATGTGTAATGTCATTGTTAACCCTTTCTAAGCTTTTTTGTTGCTTTATTATGATAAATGTTCACTTCTTTATACATTTTTTAACCATTAAAGAGTTCTTTCTTTTGCATCTAATGGATCTAAAGCAGGAACAATGCCTCATTAAGGTTAAAACATCATGTGTAATGCATTTATTTTTGCTTTATTAGTTATTAAAGTTCAGTTCAATGACTTTAATGTAAAGTAGCTGTTTTTCTACATCTTGTCTTCAGTTGCAGAACCTCTGAGTGAAACTTCAGTGTTAGATTCAGTTTCACAGCATCGAGTCTGAGAACAGAGAGTAAGAATCAGATAACGAGCCGTCACTTCCTCGTCTCCGGTGACCTTATTTGCCTCCAGTCCAGCCCGATGATTAATGGGTCACGGTAAATAATGTTTCTGCATCAAGTGCTTCAGACTGAGCGGTTCAATCCGCTGCTGCACTCTGCGGCGCTGAGCAGTGAATGTTTGAGACAATGGCGTCGTTGATGCTCCCGGCCTGGAGCTCGCAGGCCGCGGGGACATTCGAGAGCGTGGTGTTAGATTTCAGCTGCACAGGAAACACTCGACGTCTCTGCTGTCGACTCGTGACTCAACAGGAGGTGAAGCTGAAGAGAAAGCAGCGACGCCTCCCTTTCTATTGTTATCATTTTAACTCAGGCGTCCACAAAGTCTACGTGTGCTCACTCCTCAGCTTTGTCTTTATTTTTAGCAGCCTGAAGAGATGAAAATAGCTTAAAACAGAAGCCACAGTCACAAGTTTCTTTATTTCTCATCAGTTATTCATCCAAAATAAAATAAAAAGCACACCACTGGAGAAAACAGTCCAGTCCTGCAAGCAGCAACGACTACAGAACAAACAGAAATAACAGAACATGAAGGAACACATTTACTTCACCTTCTTTGATTCATTTAACAGCTCTGGAGTAAAATGATTTTTCTCCTAACTACGTTTTCTCGTCCTCCAGCTGGAGACCAACCTTTATACTTTCATATGTTAGAGACTTTGATCATTACATTCAACTGCTTGTATGTTTCAGTGATGGTGTATTTTGTTCTTTTACACACAACATTTAAAGCTGAATTCACAAGAAGGCACCAGTGTTTCTCTCAACTCCTTAAATTGTGCGATTTGTTAAGGGAGTCTGGTGATGTCGCGGTTGCCAGTTTGACGGTCGGATCAGCTGAAGCTTGCTTGTCTGAATTGTTTATTTGTCCGTGGTTTTGTTTCTATAACCTGAAAACATCCCGCTTCGCCTGCAGCTGCAGCCGCCTGCTAACATTGACTTAACATTTCTTTGCTTAAAGGGAAACTCCGCCCGTTCTCCTACTGTACTTACAAATGTTAACACACAGATGCAAATATTTGAAGCTATCAACCTCGGAGCTGGACCACGGCGCTGCCTCGGTCCGTCTCTCACCGTGTGTTTCCTTCGTGATGTGTGAGGATGTGACGCTCTGCTGCAGACTCACTTCCTCCTTCACTGGAAACTCTGAGCAGAAACATCTGATCTATCTTTATACCGAGAGCGTTAATAAGTCACCTGCAGGTGTGTTGTGTTGACCCTGTTGTCACTTTGTGCTTCACTGCTCAGATTCTTCCCTGGAAAACACCTCGTCCTGATTGTTTGATTAAAAACTACAGTGAGCAGCTGCCGGAGGAAATTAACCAGTTCCATGTAATATATCTAATAAATATAGAAAACAGCCGCTCTTATTCTTCACTGTCCAACAAACCATTTGTTATTCTTGTTATTTCATTCAGAAATACACAACTTTTGTCGGTCAGGTGTTTTTAAAAATTCAACTAATACCAATAATACTATTTACAAGTATGATTTAGCTGCTCATACAAACAACAACACTGACTGACATATATTACACAGGAAGTGATGGTTCCTGCTCGACCTAAATTAATGTACATTTACAGAATATTTCCTGTTTATTTCACTGATTTTTACCGGCATTTTATTTTGAAAAAAAAACCCAAATATCCACAAATGTACATGAAACGACTGAAATTACATTAACATTTTCATTATTGTCAACATAAAAATACTTTCAATTAAAAATGTCGCATTTAATTTTAATTCTGTAATCACATGTATTATTAAATTAGATAAAATTAGTGACTAACAGTGGAAGAAGAATTGTGGAGGTGTGTAGATTTGTTTGTTTTGACAACAGACACTCTGAATAAATGTGTTTTAAACAGTATTTTGACTTTAAACATACAGAAGTTTTCATAATTTTAACCCTGATTATTTGAGTCAAGGTCGTTTCATTGTTTTAATTTTGTCTAAACATTAAACCTCATGTGTACAATTACAGCTAAAAACTGTACTTCAGGTTTTTACATGAGTTATTTTCTGTTATTTTACAATATTTCTTTAGTCCCTGCTGCCTTAAAATTACTGTTTTTTGTATGTAATGATGTAATAGATTACTTGATCAACAGACAGTTAATCAGCAGTTATTCTGAGGAGATTAATTGTTGATTTAATTGGTTCCAGCCTCTAAATATTTTGGTCGATTTAAAGAAAATAAGCTGCCAAGTATTTTGATAATCACTTATTTCATTAAGTGTTTTTTAAGCCATGATGTTAAACATTTGTTGTTTCCAGCTTCTTTAAAGTAACGATTTGCTGCTTTTCTTTGTGATATTTGTCAGTAAATGACGAGTCTTTGATTGATTAATCTATAAAGAAGTAAGGGATAATGCCTGACGAGGTGTCCATAAACAGGAGTTAATGGACTGCGCGTCGGACGGTTGCCTCCGCGAAGTCCATTAACTTCTGTTTATGGACACCTCGAAGGGCATTATCCCGCTTATTCCATGGTCACTTGCCAAAGAAAATAATTCGGACCATTAATTTACATTTTCATGCGTTTTACAATCAAAATATAAAGTTTTTCACAAGCCATAACTTAGTTTCCCTGGTAACGCCTGAGGGTCTGACTAATACCTGGAACAATCATTACTCTCCCGTAAGATTCTTATGCAACAGAAGCGTTGTTCACTCCTCCAGTAAATAGGACGGACCATAGATACGACTTGGCAGATATTCTAGTCCGCTCAGCGATGAGCCAGAAAGCTAACGCTATGCTAGCAAGATTCAAAGTCAATAACATTGCGTACGGTTGACAAACAGTAAATATAATTTGACAGTATGCTAGCTGACACGACTAGCTAGCTAACCAGTCATGTCATTGTCCCCAAATCAATAGCAAGATTTTCAAGAACAAATGATCGGCCGTGTGTAACGTTACTGTGGCCGCAGCCTGAAGCAGAGAGTTGAACAGCGAACGGGATGTGAGATTATTCGCGTATCAGTAAATTTAGAGGGGAAGTGAACTTTCTGCAGCTTGTGTGTTACAGTCGCCACCCTGTGGTGTTCAGAGGATAAGACACTGAAGGACTGACGGACTGAACTCAGTGCTGGAAATAAAATATTCAGATTTGATACGCCAGCTAGCGCATTAATTTACAGCGGTGAACAGTCAATTTGACTGGAACTACTTAGTAGGTGTCCATATATCAGGGGTTAATGGACACCCTGCAGCCAATCAGAATCGAGTATTCCCCCAGACCATGGTATAATACCTATAACATAACCAATAACATAATTAATATACAGTAAATCATAATTACTGCAGGACTGCTTCAGTTTGAGCTGTCTGACTGGAGATGCTTCAACATAATAAGTAACAACCGCTCTAATCTGTCATGTGTTAGCTTTATTAGCACTCCTTGTTTGAGCTCATATCCCCGAGCTAACGGCTGTTAATTAACAACATTAAGGTGTTGCTAACGGCGTGTCTTGTTCAGACAGCTGCAGCTCAAATAGCTCATAGTATTAAAAACAGGAGTTTGAGATTGTGAATTGTGGTCAGACGACCGTCAGCTGTCTCTGTTTGTGCTCAGCAAACTGACTGTAGGTGAACAAACAGTGAAGTCTGAGTCTCATGAGGTGATGAACACATGAACACTGAGAGGGTGTGACGCCTTCACGTCCAGTTGTTTGTCCTGTGTAGAGCAAAGTAAGTCTGTGCCTGAAAGCTGCACCACAGAAGAAGAAGAAGATGATCAGACTGAGTCGTTGTTTTCACCTCGTTAGATTTGCTCACAAAATCTACAAATCACACATCCACTAAATTAACCTTTCAGATGTTTTTTATAAGAGTGAACTTTCATTTTCATTGCCTTTGTATTTATATTACTGCTGCTGATACTAGAAAGATACTTAATACACCACAACGTTCTTTGAAAACAAGCCTCCATCTGTATTTTGCGGCAGGTTTCACCTTTTTTATGCTGTCAGCTGATTAGTTGAAACCACATTTAACAAACGTAACATTTCCACCTCCTCTCCTCCTCCACCTCTCCCCTCTCAGGGTGCTCTACATCGGCCTGGCCTGCAACACAGCCCGCTACCTGTACATCTCGTACCTGCAGAACGCCTGGACCGTCCTGCCCATGGAGGTCCTTCAAGGTAACGCAGGGTCGGGAAGCTAGGACCCAGGGGAGGGGACGGGAGCCGGGGTGTGTTTGTCTAACTTGGGCTTATCAGACGGACGTTTTCCTCCGAGAACAAAGCAGGGTCATCCGGTTAGAACTCACATGAACTTTTTGCTTTCTCAGGACCTGTGAAGGCAATGTTTATCACTGTGACATGTTGGTCAGACGGACAGGGGACGAAAACGACATGTTAAAGGTGACGAGAAGACAAAACAGCCACGAGTCTGCTGGAATGACCTCTAACACCAGATCATATCATTACACTTCTTTGACATCAAACATCAAACTTCCTCCCAAACCTAAAACATTGTTTTCATCCCAATCCATGTAAGACAAAGAATATTAAATGCTCTGACAGATGACATAAAGAAATCCAGTATCATTGTCTAATAAGCCAAGTTACTTGACATGAATAAGAAAAGAAAAAAAAACACCAGTAAGCTTCTAAAAGACTCCAGTGAAGTCACACGATCACACACTTCTGTACGCCTTTGTCACCAGTTTCTGGTCCAAGTTCATCCAGTTCTGCTCGACCCGAACTCTGCGCCGTCTCTGCCGTGTCGCATTCAAGTGACATTCAAACCGTCTTCGGCTCGACACCGACGATGAAAGCAGAGCTGCTTTAGATTTTGAACACCGTTGCTAAACATTTTAGCAGCAGATTTGGTTATTTTTGAAAGTAATTCTGGGACCGCAGTTTTCCTTACTTTTTCGTACTTCCTGTTGGTCTTAAATTTAGTTAAAAATGGTCTTAAAAAGGTGTCAAAAACTCTTAAATTTGACAAGTTCAAACCTGCAGAAACCCTGTACAATGCTAGGCTAAGCTATTAGCCTGCACATGACACAAGAAGGTAAACGAGTGCAGCCAAACATGGAACAAGTCAGTGGTTGAACAGTCTTCTAATGAGAGGAGGGCCGACATATTCACATCTTATTAATGATTAATCGATCATTAGTGCAGCTGACTTTGAATTAAAGAAGTTGCTTATAATCTGCATCCAGCTGGTCAGTGGAAGCTACAGGTGTTCTCTGGTAGAAACTTCATCTTTGTCTCGCTGGTTTCTGCAGTCGACTAACTGAAGAAAAGATGCTGTAACATCGTCAGTGTCACAATTAAATGTCAGTGTTTGCAGCAGCGGAGTGACTCAGAGAAAACAGTGGTAATAGAAAGTCGAGCGGGTGATCGGTGGGAAGCAGCTCAGAGTCTGGCTGGTTTGTTTGAGCTGTCCGCCCTGAGGAAACACTGACGACTCACAGAACAAACAACAAGCTACTTCAACACTTCGGCCTCCAGCTCACCGACTGTTTAGACTGTGAAACTAACGAGTCTAACAATTACAAAAGGGAGTTTCTGGGAGAATTAAACATTTTTAACAAGATCAAACACAACTGCAAATATGAGGAAGAGCTCCATGTTACTGTAACGTGAGCTGAGCTGCTGGAGGAGGTGTGGTGGTCATGTGACGCCATTCAAACCTCAGACAGGAAGCGCAACTGTCACCAAAATAAAAGGTGTTATCTTCATGTTCCATCTGAACTTTACTTCTGCAAGTTGAGGCCTGAATCTGCACTGAACAGGAGACTTTACAGGTGTCAGCTCCCTCTGCTGGACAAACTGTGAGATGTAGACATTAAATCTGAATTATCAGTTAGAAACATTAGAATATTTTGGATTTTCACTGCTGCAGTTTCTTGTTAATTATCCCCCAAAATACTGAGAGTGATATAATGTAACTAAGTATATTTACTGTATTAAATATAAGTACAATTTGGAGGTTTTTGTACAGTTACTTCACTTCATTTTAAAAAGGAAATATTGTATTTTTTACACATTTATAATAATATAACTACAGTTAATAGTTACTATGCAGATTACATGTGGAATCAGAGCCAAAGTTAGTTTTTTATTGACTATCAGATTAAAAAAAAACTCAAACATTTGCACTTTAAATAATAATTATTGTATTTATTTGTATTTTTAATCAATTGAAATACATTTAATATCACATACTGTAAGACTTTAACTTCAATCAAAGTAATAATTTAACACCATTTTAAAAAAACTGTAATAAACTTACAAAAACACACTTTCAGTTAACTGATTAACAAGTAGACGTGAAGTACAGAGAATTCAAAGATCACAGTGACATGAGATCATAATATAGTTACTAATATAAAATGATAATATACTAATAAAAGAAAAGACAATAAAGAAAGCAACAGAAGCTCAATCTGTCGGGTGTTCATGAAGAGAAGCCGCGTGTTATTAAGGAGGTTTAAACAAAGCCGAGCTCAGGCTGAATTATCAACGTTCCCATTGTTGAATCATTTTTCACTTAGTGGTTTGTTGTGATCTCAGTTTCAGTCACCCTGTTAAAGAAAGTGTGAGTTTTACCACTTGAAGCTGGAGCCAAAACGCTCCGCAGACAAAACGACTCTCAGCTGTTAGTCGAAGACGCGAAGTCGTCCAAAAAGCAGCCGACAAAATAACAATACACTGATTGAGGTCGGCCATTTCTCTGACTGTCTGGAAATAAAGATGATAAAAGATTAAACGAGCAATAACAATACACATGCAGACGATAAATGAAACGAGTATAAATACTGTAAAACCTGACTGACTAGAGGACGCGTGTCCGTCCTTCTCGTCCTCCAGGTGTGACCCACGCCTCAGTCTGGGCCGCCTGTATCTCCTTCCTGAGTGCGGCGGTTCCTCCGGCGCTGAGGACGTCGGCGCAGGGCATCCTGCAGGGCCTCCACCTCGGGCTGGGCCGCGGCTGTGGAGCCATGGTGGGAGGAGTGTTCGTCAACTACTTTGGTACGACCCGACGACCCATAAGTGGAAGAATGGATCATTCATGGAGGTGTTGAGACTTCAGGTTGTGATTCCAGTTTTGCGTGTGTTTGTGTCGCAGGTGCTGCAGAGACGTTCAGAGGGATCGGCATGGCCTCCCTCGTCATCCTCCTCATCTTCTCCCTCATCCAGTACTGCAGTGGAGAGGCGGAGGAGAAAGGTGGGAACACTCCCTCTGTACAAACCCACTGCTTACCTTTAGCTGAGTGAAATATGGTGGAAGATGTACATCACTAATGAAGTAATTGTGAGGTTATGGTGTAAAATAAGGGCATTTTATGAGCTCAGAATCCTCCTGCCTGAGAGAAACAGGGGCTAAAACTCATTATAGCTCTTTATTTCCTTGTTTACACTAACTTTGTGCTCATGAAAACATCCTGTACAAAGACCAAAATGTATAAAACTACATAAACATGCATCATTTCCAGGTTTAGGGTTTTAAAAACCGATATAAACGATGTATTACTGGATTTGAAGTCTCACTGGCTTTATGAAGTGTCGATCATCCGGAGGCTGGAGTATAAATGGCACAGGCGAGAGGCGAGAGAACAAAGAGTGGGTTTCTTGATCACTCGTTGGTTGTTGCAGGCTCGAGGACGGGCATAGAAGCTCCTTAAGGCTCCTAGATCCTTTATTGATTTGTTTGGGGAGAGGGTTCACTCTGGACAGTTTTGAGAAACCGGACAAAAACTTCTGTAAACCTGCATTTAAATCTAAATCTCTCCTCCCGCCTCCTCTTTCCTCAGAGGACAAAATGCTGGCTGAGAACATCCCCGTCCCCTCCAGCCCGGTCCCCATCGCCACCATCGACCTGGTGCAGAGCCAGAGCGGCGTCGGCAGCCCCGCCACGGCTCGCAAGACCATAGCCGTGCCCGCCAAGAAGACCAAGCACCAGGAGGAGCAGGAGGACGTGAGCAGGCCGGCCTGGGTGCTCAGCGGCGCCCCCTGGGTCACCATCGCCTTCACCATCTTCCAGATCAGGGAGAAGATAAACATGGCGAAGGGCGGCGGGTCGCCTCCAGAGGATCAGCCGCTGCAGGTGAAGGAAATGACACGTTCAACACAGTTAGCATGTTGTGTTTTCACCCAGATGTCTTAACTTAAACTTAAGTAGTGTTGAAACGGGTTTTACCTCAGTATCGTCATACTTTTTACGATCCTGCAGGTCCATAATTAACAAAGATTAGTGAAAATTAAAAAAAATGGTGATGGACAAAAGTTTTTAGATCAGTTACGAATACCAGACTGTAAAAATACTCTTCTGTCCACAAGTTCTTGTGAATTATAATCTACGTTTGTGTATTTTAAGTTCATATTCATGCATGTAGTAACTGCTTGTGTTACCATAGCAACAGTTGGTGTCATATATGATTATTATTATTATTTACAGTAATAGTAATAATGCTCTTTCCACATGTTGTGTGTTAGTTTCATGTGAATGTTTCATTAACTCTCACTAACCTGAACTCTCTGACACTTCCTCCTGTCACCGGCTGCCCACACACACACACACACACACACACACACACACACACACACACACTTAAGAAAGGTGAGATTTTTGTGTGTGCAAAGGTTGATGGAAAACTACCGTGTGTGTGTGCGTGGGGGGTGTCCAGGGTTTCCTCTGCGTGCATGCGGTGACTCATCTATACCTGCGTGTCTGTGGAGGTGTGGGGGCGTGTTCATGCATGTGTGTGTGTGTTTTTGTGTTGCGTTCCTCCCTCCCACGCCGCTTCATGACGTCTTGTGAGGTTCATGCATGCCTGAATTACTCCCCCAGCGATGTAACACCCCCCACCCACCCCACCAACCCTCTGGCGGCCATTTTGGATGCTTCAGCTTCTCAGTGAGAGAGTAAGACAGATCAGATAAGTCAGAGTTTGTTTGTGCAGCCAGCTAGCACCTCAGATGTGTTAGCTAGTAGAAGCTAACGTGTTAGCATTAAGTTTTGGATAGCTAGAAGCGAGTCAAGCAAGTTTTCTCAGCTAGCTTTGTGTTTTTTTGTCTTGTCTTTGAGAATAATCAGGACGTAAATAAAATGTTTCCTGTGTTTAGAAGTGTGGGATTGTCATTGTTTGTTGCTCCTGTTGCCAGGTGACTAACGAGCAGGCGTCGGCCCAGTACGAGGCAGTGGCGACGTCACACAGAAGCGCGAGCGATGATGATGACGGCATCGCGTCAGAAACACCCACACAACCGAACACCACAGACTCTAGCGAGGACCAAACAAACCCGCCCTCAGACAGCGGAGGACCTCATGAAAACCCAGCATTCACAGCAGACAACGCAGACTGACTGTTCACCCAAAAACCTTTTCATTTGCACATTTAATTTCTGCAAAAATATCCGTCTTAACAAGTCGGTTTGTCACTGTTAAATTCTGAGAAATGGCCGCCTTTTGTAGCATCCTTCCAAGGAAAATTAATAAGGCAGTGATGTCCCGGAAATCATCCAGAATTTCCAACTTGTTCCTACAAGTTGGAAATTCTCTCATTTTTAAACCGGCGGTGAGACTCACGACTTGTTGTAATGGATTGTATTTGCAGCTGTGGATGAAGCTGGAGGTGGCGTTGAATCATAACTCACCTCGGAGCGCTGTGCACTATATTTAAGGCCTTTTACTGGTGAAGCGTGAAGGGAAATCCTTCAAATGTACAAAGAAAAATGTGCCTCTTGATAAGTTATTAACTTAATTCACTGTAAAAACTGAAGAAAAGTGATGAAATCTGACAAAAATGGGGATTTTCAATTCAGCGGAACTGCTGTTTTGAAGTGGTTACAATATTAGGAAGTAGCTGAGGTTATTCTCTGATGCAAATAATTATGTTTTTTATTGTTTTTAATTTTAACTTTGACAAAAGGGACCAGCTTACAACAGGGGGTGAAGGGTCGTAATCGTTTTGTAATGGAAATGTTGAGTTAGCATTAGCATTAGCTTCAACCAGCTCTGATATGCTGTAAAGAAAGTGAGCAGTGAAGTGAGACTGATATCAATAGAAGGAATTAAATAGCAGAGATTGAATTAAAAGCAATAATGCTGGATTAATGCGTGTTTCAGTCGACTGCAGAATGTAAATGCACTTAATGGCTTTTAAAGAAAAAGGTCAACCAGAAATGGGCTAAAAAACCTGGTTGCCAAGAATTTAAATTTGGCGTATTTGCTGAGAAATTAACTACTAAATTTAAATCCAAAAACACAGACTCAGAAAAGAAGCGACTTAAACTGTCACGTTGAAGGTAAAGTCTGAAAACATCTTACAGAAAGTCTGAGATTTCATTTATAAAAGCCTTAAATTTACATCTTGTGTGTTTATGTCGCTGGTCGTGTTTGTCACTACTGCAGATTCAGCAGTTCAGAAGCTCATATGGAAAACTGTTGATTTTAGCAAAACCTTTAAGGATTGGTTACCTCATCTCCAAATTGTCCAGCAGTCAGCAGGCGGGGAACAAAGAGAATCTCAAATTAATGATCCCAACACAGTTACGATGTTTGTCCATTTAAAGGAGCATTACACAACTCAAGAAGGTTCAGTTTCATGTAAAGAGAGTAAAATTAAAATATCATTCAGTTTTGTGTCACTTGCTCAATCCACGTCACCACCATGGCTGCAGAAGGAGTATTTAAAAAAGGTGAAAATCAAAGCTAGTCTGGTCATATTGATATCTGAGGTTTCACTCAGGCGTTCTCTTATATTTCATCAGTTTATGGCAAACTGCGACTTTCTTGACTTGCTAATGTATCTTTTAAATTGACAAACTTTGTGAGAGTGATTCATGGCACCAGTCAGAAGGGATCAGGGTTCTCTTCTTCTTCACTGCCATACAAAGCCTCTCCATCATGGTCCTGGTTTTATTTATTTCAATATTTATATCGTTAGAGATGACTGCTTGTTCTGTTGGGTAAAAAGGGTTTTAAATAGCATTTTGTGGAGTATAAAGGTCTTAAAGAGTAAACTTGCAGAAACCTGCTCACCAAGGTCTTTAAATCTAAGATGTCATAATGTGATGAATGTTTGATGCGGTTGAAAGATTATAAGTGGACTCAAGGATCAGCTTGATGAGTTCTAAGGCTGTAAGGGACGTATTTAGTTATTGAGCTTCTTTAGCTCTGGGATTAATGTTATAAAACATGAACGACAGTATTTGATAAAACCTTTTAATTAACTAATCTCGAGTATCATCTGCAAACGGGTTGACCTTCTCTAAAGACGCCTCATCCTCTCACCGTTTGTTTCAGATTTCATCGCTTCCTTAAAAAAAACGATAATCCAAGTTTTTTGTGCACTTTCATGTAATTAACTGAAGACTGGTGATGAAGACGAAGTGCCTCTTTAAACATACTGTTAATCAATATTCTTGAGATGTCAAGCAAAGGATCCCTTTACTGTCCCACGCTCCTACAGAGAAATCTGTCGTCTCCACCACGGCACACTTGAGGGTCTTTTTTAAAGCCCGCTTCCAATATTTTTATACTCGAGCTGCCAATAACCAACACACTATATTTACTGTCTTTGTTTTCATGCCAAACAATTCCCAGTATTCACTGTTTTCTGTGTCGTCTGGGTGGAGAAACCCTCAGAAACAGAACGAGAGGAAGGAATGTTTATAGCAAATTGAATTATTAAAGGGTGTTTTGAAAAAGTGTAAAGAAAATGAAATGTGTCGAGTTTTCTGCCTGTTTTTCTTTTTCTGTTCCGGAGACATGAAGTCCCTTTAACACAGTGTCAGTGTATCTTAATCTTATTGGTGGAAATGTTATTAAATGTGTATTTAAAAAATAATGTCACACGTTGAGAATAATGACTGCATTGTCCTGTTAATTTGAGACATTAGTTTAGGATTAAAGGAGTATTTCACCTTTCTGTGCATCACTAGACTGGGTGAGACAAACATGATGTTTTTACCCAAAGAAAGAAATATCTTCATGTGTAATGTTTGCTGAATTTACAAGAAGGTGTAAATAATTAAGAATGTGTCAGCGACGTTTCATAAAGTGTCTTCCAACTCAACTCACAAAATTGACTGTTTTTTAAAGGGAGTCTGGTGATTTTATCAACAGGTGACAAAGAAGCTGCCAGTTTGTAAAATGAGACAAGTTAATCGTGAATAAAACATTGTCTTATTTCATAGATGTAGTGTGAACAGTTAAATCAGTTGAACTGGTTTGTTTAAATTGTTGCAAACTGACACTTTTTACAAGGTAAGAAACAGTTTAATGTATTTTAAAGCTGAATTGACGAGAAGCTTTAACGTCGTAGCCGTTTCATAACGTTTGTCAAGTTTCAACAACATTGAAAATCATCTGATGTGTTAAAGGAGTCTGGTGTTATTGTGGCTGTCCAATCACCTCAAACTTAGGATTCTTCCATTGTCTGTGTTCTTTTAGTCGTCTTTTCCTTTTAATGTCCGGTCTCTGCTGTAGCTTGTTCTTGGCTACGCTACGTAGAAGTCCGGCATCCTGGAGCTCCACTCCTGAGATCAGAGATTTGTTTGTACTGTTTAATAACCAGTTGACCAACTGTGATCCGTCTCTTTGTTAATCTGCAGACTCTGATGTGCTCGTCCTCTTGCTTGGAGTCATTCTGTGCCGTTCTTTGAAGAGGGAATTCCACATCGTCGTATGAGATCTTTAATTTCTTGGCAAATAAATGGAATGCAATAACTTTAATTTCCCAGAAGAAGAATTGAGACACTAACTAAACCCACAAATGCTTTGAAGGACAATGTCATTGTTCCTTTAATCAGCACAACTGTTTTCAGGGTTTTTTATGATCAATACATCTTTAAACCTGATAGTCTGTATTAGCTATCACAGTATGTGTTGGTCCACAGCTGTGATGGTTGCTGAAAACGGTCCTCTGTACAGCTGAATAACAGCTAGAATGACTTTTTACCAGATCAATAATTGTCTGGACTGTATTTCTAATCAAATTTATGTTATTGTAGTTGAAAATTATTATGATTTTCTTCCAAAATCAAGGACATTTTTAAGTGACACCAGACTTTCAGGCAGCAGTGTAAATAAATATGTATATTTTGCCACATGAAGGGCATCATGCTGCTGATTTTACAGGTAATATTTATACCTATGTAACATCTTGTCATGTAATAGAGTATTTTTACTGTTTTATTGCCACTTTGGCTTCAGTAAAGGCTCAGAAGAACTCCGTCACTGCTAACAACGCACTTTGTATGAAGTAAACACATCTGTAGTGGAGTATAAACAAAAAGAAAGTGTTTTAGTGGAGATATAAAGTAACACAACATGTAAATGCTGACGTAAACTGAATATTGATCTCACAGTGGTACAGATCTGATGCCTGCAGTCAGACGCTGTGTGTTACAGAAGCCACTTGGTGGCAGTAGTGCTCCGAGTGTCTTTCCGACTTCACGGAGGCTTAAATGGACTGAAGCAGCCTCCGTGTGTGTGTGTGTGTGTGTGTGGAGGGTTATTGAGGTCGTGGTGCGCCTGCTACTGATGGGTGTGTGTGGGAGGACAGTAATAGGCTTCCTCAAAAACTAGACTATGTGCTGTCGTAAAAAAAGAAGAAGAAATAAATAAATAAAATAATAAAATCAAAACCGTCTTGGCACACTCAGCCTGTCTGATATCCGTGGAGAAATTTCAACAACCCCTCTGCTGTTGATGCTGTTGTTGTTGTGCCTTGCGCGGTCCTTAATAATGAACGGTATAATAGATGTTTTTTCAGGAGGTGTCATGACCGCGGAGCCGCCGAACAATGCTACACATTTCAATTTAAATTGCACCGAGGGGTCGAGGCGAGACGCGCTTTTATTCTCTGACACGTCTCTGAAAATTGCAGGGAATTACTGCAGCGCTGACCTCACAGATGCTTCCAATTACTGGAGCGATGAAGGTTGGACATGTTAATCATTTCAGTGTCTTGCTTGTGGGCACTCTGGCAGGACATGTAGACAGTACAGTTGATTATCTGGCTGATTCTTTTGACTTTTCTTCCACTGGACAGTCTGTTCCTCATCTCATTAGAAGTAGAGATGTCAGAATTCCTCTTCTTTGACAGGCTTTGAAATCACTGTTTGCACTCAATATTTAGAGGCAGAATCAGATCTTTGCACGTGAAATGAAAAGACTTTACTGGGTGACTTCGGCTTCTTAGCATCCTGTTTTTTCCCTTCGAGATAATCCACTAAAACCAATGTCCTCTGCTTCACCTTCGCGTGAAGAAGATTCAGTAACGGTATGATCAGCCTCCCTCGTCAGCCGTACCCAATTACCATCGATACAGAAAAAGCATGGATGCTATGCTAATCAGTGGCTCTTGGCCAACCGCTGCCCAGATACAACCTGAAGCTATTTTTAGCTTCCTTTTCTTGGCTGTGCTGTGATGTTAGAGGCGAGCCAGACGCCCTGAGGAGGCGACTTGGCGAGATCTGTCGAGTCAAGGTGATGACGGCTCCTCGTGTCTGAAGCGACTCTCTGGAGACATCGGGGACTTTTCTCATGTTGAAAGGCGAGATGGTCAAGCCACCAGTCCTTTAATAAACCTCTTCAGCATCGTGGTTTTCTATAAAGCGATGACCTTTTCCAACAGTAACGAGATCTGGTTTTTATTCAGTAGCATTTGTCCTTCACAAATAGGTCATTTTAAGGATTTAAAATGTCCTCTGTACTGGTTTGTAACTCCCATACGTCAAACATTACAGTCCCTCGATTGTTGGACCAGATCTGGATGGAGTGACGTTCGTTTAAATGTTTTAAAACTAAATTGTCGACGAGATGTTCTGGATGGCTCGCCAACCTTGACGAAAACCTGAAAGTGATGCGTTCAGGATCAGTTTCATTGAGCACCAGTAGTTTCTCGTGTGCTTATTACGTGAAGATACTGTAAAAACAAACTGTACGGAAATTAAAAGAAATGTGTTCTGCAGCTCTCGCAGGATGTTTTTGGTGTCATGCTTTAAAAGCAGCGTATGTGTTTTTAAAATAAGCACAAATGTCTGAATCCAAAAAGAGAGTAAGAGGCATGCAGCCATGTGATATTTAGTCTGCAGCATCCTGCCAATAACATGACTCGCTGTGGTCTTTAGTCTGACTCAGACTTGACTCAGGTGGTCCCGATCGCGGCGCTGCAGGAGCTGTAACCCGGTTGTCTGGGGGGCTTTCTGGAACAGTGTCAGCGCCGGGCTCATCTCTAACCCGTGACCCGCTCTGTTGTCTGCTCAGTTACACTTCACAGTTTAGTCATTTAGCTCGGTGGTCTCCTGCAGTTCGCCTTGAGGGGGCAAAGAGTCTGCAGGTTTCTGTTTCAGACAAACACTGAAGCAGTGAGTTTCACTACCGTGTAAAACACACGCAGCCCCAAACAGTAAAATCAAAGCTCTGGGCGAGGCTCCGGTATTTTGTCTGACGGGTGTTAATGACGTGATGAGATGTTACACGTCGTTTGTTTTGTCTGAATCAGATTCTTAAGACTCATAAGGTGGGTTCAAAGATGAAACCTGAGGGGTCACGGATGAGTAAAACCACATTTTCTTGATCTTTCTGGTTTTTTTTTTTTTTGTGCTTTCTTGCATGAAACACTGAACACTTTCATGTCTCCAGGCTGCTAAATCCATCAATCGTTATAACTTTGCTTTTATATCACCTGAGACATGGGGCGGTAACCCTGAGAAGTTTCGATTCTCACGGTTGTGTTTGGGGGAATTTGGATTGTCCTCCTAAAATCTTGGTTACAGTAAAGAACTGTCAAAACTGTCTGCATTCAAAGAGAAATCCTTTATATGACCTACTAGCTAAATCAGATATCATCTTCACACCTGCTTTCGGTGTTTTCCTGTAGATTTTTATGTTTGGCACCTCTAGAAACCTGGATGTTTTACTTTAGAACAAATAAAAATGATGTGATTTCCACCCCAGCCTTGTGTTTCTGGGCGCCCTGCTCCTCGTGGTCGTACAGTAACATTAACAGTACGAGTGTGCAGAGCAGAGCGAGCTGCAGCGTGAAGCCGGTGCAGCAGACTAAGATATATCAGAGCCGACAGCTGTCATGGTCGGTCTGGCATCACACGACTGGCTGTTCACGCAGCCTCTCCTCTGCTTACACAGGAAAAAGAGGACGCTCTGATGTTACCTGTCCACAGAAAACACACTCTGATCAATGATTTATTTCACATTGGCCTAGTTTTTAATGAATGAGCCTTTTTTTTTATGTCTAATGAGGCTTTTTCCGCTGCAGGGAGACGTTGGTACGGCTGGATTAAAGCAGTTCATCGTATCCATGACCGCAGTCGGAGAGGAAGTCCCACTGCATGTCAGGACTGAGGTAATCAGAGGTTCCCTGATCAATTCTACGCTGTTTTAGTTGATCACAAACACAAGAAGTCAACATGTGAGGTCGCTGACAAAAGAGTCCGTCAGGGAAAACACAAATGTTCAACGTTATTCACTTGTTTTGGTGAAACTGGATCAAAATGTACTGAGACAATGTTTTCTGGATTTTCCTCGGATGTCCCGATGGATTTTCGTGTTGCTAACAGAAGCTAACAGAAGCTAACGGGGCAGAGACGCTTATTCCAAGAGGTCAGTTTGGCGACAGGGAATCCAGTATCGAGGTGTTCAGCTGCTGTTAGACATTAACGCCTGCAGCTAACTGTAGACATCCTTTCTCTTTAATGTCACAAATGCCTCAAATTACCTTTATTTCTCTATAAATCTATAATCCTGGGGTTCCTCAGGGAACCGTTCCGGGTCCCCCTGTGGTTTTAATCTGAAAACCTTGAAGGTTTCCTTCAGGGTCTCTCCCATTTCACAGTGTGCAGGCATGGTAATGTATTTTAAAACATCTTAAGCACATTACAAGCGTGTTACGCACCATTCTGTTCCTGTAATCACATTTAGAAACGACATGCGTCATTATCAAGGGAGGAAATTAACATTTTCATCCACCGGCCACAATAAACGCTGCCTTCCAAATTTTGCCAGAGCGTTTCAGTGTCTCACCAGCCAAGTGTGGTTTTGGGAAAAGGAAGAAGCGTCTCAGCAGGGCGGGAGGTTACCGCTGCTTAGCTGCAGCGCAGATTAAAGTCGCCGCTTCTCATTTTATATCGATTACTGTCAGCTGATCAGAAAGAGGCTCAGAGAGAAGCTGAGATATTATGACTGAGGATTACAGAGGAATCAATGACATCAGCTGAATGTACTCGTGTTCCGCACGTTCAGCCTCTTCATGTGGATCAGAGAGCGCAGCCTCATTATGGACATCTATTATTAATCATTAAAAATCGATGAGAGCGGCCGGCTGCAGCTCTAGTGTGGCTCTATGATGTGGCTGATGATGGATTATGATGATAATTACCCGGAGATGAGAACGCAGTGGATCCAGCACTCCAGAGTGAAGTGACACTAACCGGACTAATTACAGCAGAACCTCGTTTTCCCAGATGCATCGACATCTGCGGCCTCCGACAGACGCTGCAGTCAGACAGCGAGGACGGTGTGTTTTATCTGCTGATTTACACGTTTATACACAACATGTTGTCTTTTATCCATCACCAAACTCTTTATTTAAGCCTTTTATTTTGATATATCAATGAAACATTCACTGAAGATGTGAAGAGTAATTCATGTTTTTGACGTCTTTCATCTAATATTTGTAGTTTGGACTATTTGTCAGGAACTTGACACCTCGTAAGACGTAAAACAAGTGTTCATATTAACAACGACAACAACAACAACAACAATAGACATAAGAAGAGGAAGAACAACAATAACAACAACAAAAATAACAATATAAATTGCAACAACTATAACACTGATAATAACATAACAAAAACAACAATATCAATACAACAATAATATCTCACAATAATAAAAACATTAATGATAGTGACAACAACAACAATAACGATTACAATTAAAACAAAAGCAACAATAACAAAAGTAACAACAACAATTATAACAATAATATCAACTATAACGTTGATAATAACAATAACAACAAAAATAACTACATCAATAACAACAATGACTCACAACAGTAAAAACCATAACGATAGTAACTACAACAACAACAACAACATGAACAACAATACAAACAACAATAACAACAACAACAATAATGGTAGAAGCAACAATTACAACAATAACAATACAAACAACAATAACAACATAATAACAGAAATGATAATAAAGGTTTTAAAAATGGAAAATGATACATTTGTCCTTTCTCTGTTTTATTACGTTGTCAACTGAATATTGAGCTTTTTGAGAAACACAATATATTTGCAGACGTCTCTCTGATCTAAGTGTTGTTAGTGACAGTTTAAGTCAAGAGACGTAACCTTAATTACTTTAAGTTCATGTAATAAAACTATATTTGAACTTTCTCAGCCAGACTTTGCATATTGAGAGTAAGCAGACAGTAAAAGAAGCAAAATAATCGTTTTTTAATGCGTCATGTTTAATTATTAGAAACTGCAATTTCAAGGGTCATAAACTGTAAAAATGTGAGAAACTTCACGAGGAAGAAAACTGACTCTGCAGTTTTCAGCATTATTTATCAAATCCTGCAGGAAAGTTTCTCTTCAGCTGATCATCAACGCATAGTGTGAAGTTTCTACCATCAGTTTGTAGAAACAGTGACTCCTGCTTCTGATCCTCGTCAGCATCTCAGCCGACCTCGAAACTGGAACAAAAAAACAGCTTTCCAAGAGGACGTTCTGAGTTTTGTGGGAAAAATCATTCATTTTGTAGCAGCTGGTCTGATGGAGGAGCTGCAGTCAACTCTGGAAGGAAGGTTTGACAAAGTTCTTGTGTCCTCTGCTCAGATAGATAGATAGATAGATAGATAGACAGATAGATAGATAGATAGATAGATAGATAGATAGAATTTTTACTGATTTCGATTCCTTCAGCTGGATCAGAAAATGTCATCAGATACAGAACAACAACCTGGGGAGCAAAAAATGAACCTTCATGAAGATATTTATGTAAAATTTGTACAAAATGTAGTTTAAAACTTGCGTCTTTGCTGTAGATATTGTTTATTTCTCAGGTTTCAGGCGCCAGAACTTTCAAAAACTCCCCCAATGCAGAAAACTCAGCGTCAAACCTACGCCACAAAAAACCTACAGGTACTTTTTTTGGTCCTCCGTCGCTGCTCAGAGCAGCTGATAAGCAGCTCAGCCCTGACGCGGCTCAGCTGTGATGCATATTATAAAGTGTACGAGCTGTGTGCTCTGTAGCTGTGACCTTTCCCCTTCTCCAGGCAGACACCTCCACAGCCAGCCCACAGCAGCAGCACGGCTGCCTGGACTTCAAAGCAGAAGCACTGGCGTGATACCAAAGTCGTACTACGACGCTCGACGCACACTTTACCTCCAGCGCCTCGCTGAGTTCACTTCACATTTTCCATAGTGGCACTTATTAATGGAAACTTGGAGGGAACTGATGTTGGTAGATACATTTATCTACTTATCACTTATCACACAGTTGTTCCACACTCACAGGAAGACTGTGAGGATGACCTCCGACCTTTGGCCTCCTCTGATACTCTTGTAGTTTTCATCTCGTCACATCAACGATCACAAGGTGGTTCTTTTTTACCTGCACAAAACTGGGTCACACAACAAAATGTCACAGCACACACACACACACACAGATATGTATATACATGTGTGCTGAGTACTTTGACCACAGTTGTAGTTCTGCTGCAGTAGTAGTACAGCAGTATGAGCTGCAGCGACTCTGAGCTTCTTTCCTGCTGCTGCAGCTCGAGCAGGACAACAGGGAGACTTTTTGTCCCGGCCGGGATCAATCGCTCCATAGATGACGCCCACCCAGCCAGGCTCTCCGTGGGCGGCCGGTAGACCAGCAGCCCAGCAGGCCGGCCCGGTCCAGCCCCGCCCCGCCGTGGCCCTCCTCCAGCCCCCGCGGCCTGCCGGGGCCAGCACAGCTGGAGAGCTGCACTTTGCATCTGAAAGCTTTCAGACCACACTTTTAAAGTCGGTGTAGGAGAGAGAAGAGGTTTTTTTTTATTGTGATCCTGCTGGAGGAGGGATCGATCACAACCAATGAGATGTCACGGTGAGGAAGAGAGGCGGTTTGATTGGACAGAAACAAGTTTTTAACTTTAAACATTTACATTTGGAAGAATTAAACACTATGAATGGTTGTGTTTGAGGCATCTGCTGGCACTAAACCCAACAACATGAACAGCTTTTGTCATAAGCATTCATCCACGTGGAGCGAATTACACCGAGCAAACACCAGAGAATGAAATTAAACTATGAGTGTCACGGTAACAAAAAGATTTACACCTTGAATTTAATCAAGGAGTCTGTTTCATTTCTCTCGCTCCCTCAAATGAAAAACGATCCATCAGCGAAACAGCAAACGAGGTGAAATGAAACACAATCTGCAGCGGCGCAAAAAGAGCAGATGTAAATGAAAACCATCAGTTCATCGTGAAGGCTGCGCAGTGAAAAGACCAGCTGAGGCTTTTATCCAGAGTGAAGGGAGCAGACAGGTAAACATCAGATTGTTTTCAGATTTGTCTCCAATTTGTCATCAGCAGCTGCGACTGTCCTTTCTGTTATTTACAAGGTGAAGGTGAATTACCTGATCGCTCAGCAGCTGCAGATTCACCAGTGAAAGAGGAGGATCATGTACGTATGTAGATGTTTGATGCTGGAGGAAGAACCTTGTTCCTTCACTCGAGGTTAAAGTTGTAAATGTAATTTAAAAGGTCGTAGGATTTAAAAACCCCTCGTCATCGCCCTGTCCTCCAGGAAACACCAAGGACAGCTCTTCACTAAATATGTTCCTGCAAAACCACAGATGAGTTAAAACTGGACGTTTGTTTAGGTTCCATTTCCTATTTCTCTCTCGTCACAATGCTGTTCCTATGCTCTGGTTAGGTTATGACACAAAAACATTGAAAACATTGTGGTTTGGCTTAAAATACCTGTTTTTGGCGCCATTAAAAAGTCCAGAGATGGTCCGACTTCCCGTGACAAACCTCTGGATTTGCTCGGCAATAAAACAGCTGGAAAAGATCTGCCTTCCCGTGAAAAACAACCAGTTTTGGTCAGCAAGAAGAACACCTGGAGATGTTCCAACTTCCCCCCAAAAAAGCTGGTTTTGGCCTTGTTGGTTTGTAATAACGTCACGTCCCGATATGAAAGTCACCTGCTGCGCATATAACATGAACATGAGATGCCACATCCGGTACAAACTCCAACCATGGACGTATCTTTGGATCATAGAAAACATTAACTGCTAACATTATATCCTGTGCCTCAAAATTATAAGATACTTGTGTGAATGTACTTGTGTTAATCACCTGTGTGGAGCCTTCAAAAAACTAAAGTCACATAAAAACCAAGAGACAGAAACGCTACATCAACTACTCAAAGTTGTACCCAGACTCATTTTCATATAAAGGGACAACGTGTGAATTCACGAGCTACGTGTAATTATGTGTGTGTGACATTTATTTGTGGCTCAAAAACATCAATTTAACAACAAAAAAAAAGGAGTTTGTAAATGTGTAATTTAGCCGTTTGCTCGTGGTCACTTACATCCCTGGATCTCCCACATCACAGGCAGCAAACACCGAGCGCATCTGCATTTACTTTGTCTGATTTACCCGACGCTGCTGTCCGGAGCAGAGGGCACATTAGATCCACTGATCGCCCACATTACAGGACATTCACATTTGCATTTTACTCACTTAGCTGGAGCCGTTTCACCTGCAGAGACCTCGAGCGAGCGTCTCCGCTTCACTTCATAGATCGTTGACGTGAACACGAAGCAGTGACCGGCAGGAATCTGTGGAAAGTTTCACCTCAGAGGAGAAACACAAAGAGACGAGCCGGGCTTTGATTTCAACCTGTGTTATATTAAAGTGTTCGATGCTTCTAGACGGCAGTTTGGGTCAAATGTCCTTTATTTCATTGTATTAAACTCTATTCTCTCCCTCAAAGACTCGACACTTAACACCAACTTTTAAACACGAGCGCTTGTCGGATGTTTTTTAAAACACGATTACGACATTTTCAGATTGATTGAACTCTTAATTTGCAACAGGAAACATTTGAAAGCCTTTTTATCAACTTAATGAGGAAACAGCAAAGTGGAATCACTGAACAAACATCCACTGACAACCCAGTAGATTTGCTTTCCCACAACATCTGGTGGTAATGGTGACATTTTGGAAACTCAAAACACTAATTTGCAGTTTAGTAAATAAATAAATAAAGCACTTTTCTAATAATTCCCTAAGCTTTATTAAAACATTTTTGTAACTGTTGCTCAACATATAATCTGACAATTTTCGCACAGCAATCGCAACCAAGTCCCAGAATAAACGTTGTCAAAGTAAGTTTCTGCAAAAACTTTTCTTTAGGTTTAATTTTCTTCGTGTCACAACGCTGTTCTTATGATCTGGCTCGGTTAAAACACAAAATATACTTCGTTAGGGTGAGAAAAACATCATGTTTTGGCTTAAAATACCTTTTTTTGTCTCTAAACACACGACTGGAAAATGTACTCGATCTGGTTTTGTTTGCATTGAACTCGGCTGGATTACGTCCCAAGGCTGGCGGGATGATGTTTACAGATGTTGATGCGTAGCCTGCGACACGTACAGTTGGTTTGCAGAAACGTTTTCTGCCATCATTCTATCCCGCCGACTACGCTGACAATCCACCTGAAAGATCATCAGCGTAGTCCCCAGGATAAAATGTTTCAGAGGGTTGGAAGTTCTTCATCGAGTCTCTTTTGACTTATCGCGTAAACAACTGAGCTCAAGGAAGGAACGTCTGAAAGTATAAACCGTCATTTTGGACAGAAAACAACAGGAAATGGAACAAACCATCGGTCATGATCCGAGCTGCACTCGGTTTCCTCCAAACACATTTGGTCAAACCTTTTCAGCTCAATATGAGACGATATCGGACGATTCAGCAGCTCATGATTTTATTCAAACCTTCGTTTTGAGTCTCTTAAATCAGTGAGGTTTCACTGCTTTGCAACGATGCCAAGATACAGAAAATAACACATCTTGAAGAACGCTCAGTGGAAACATTTGCACGCTGGGGTGAAGTGTTCAGAGTTCATCGTCTTGAGAGGGTTTTGTAGATAATTTCGTGTTTGATGCACAAAAACTAAAGGCACATTTTCCAAGCTCAGAATAAACTTGAAGCTGGCGTCCAATGCAAACATTCAGCGTCGATACAGGAAGCAGTTTAGATGGCAGAGCGCGAGCTGAGGATGTGTAGGTTGGACTTTGATGCGGGAGATCAGAGTTCACCTCTTGTCTCAAACCTGCAGTTCACTTTAAAGGCCTCGTTGTGAATTTTAAGTGTTTCATTTGCTGAAACAGAAATCTTTCCTGAACATAACTGTACCGTAGCCGTCACACGCAGATATTACAGAAAGCGAGAGTTTTTTGTAGAATCGTTCCGATATCATAACGTAATTTAACGAGCGTTGGGATTCAGTATTTTGCTCTTTTTTGAAACTCTTCTGACAGCAGAAAGAAACGATTCATTCGCGCGGAAACGCTCGATTGTCACATTTCTGATGTTCCAGTCAGTTTCCGTGAAGCCTCCTCGGATGATATCTGGTGTTTAATTAAAGGCAGATAAATCTTTATTTCCTCTGTGTGTTCGGCCCCGTTGTCTCGGCTCCGTCTTACCAGTGTGTGCATTAGTTGTCAGCGCGTCTCTGCGTTAATGTCGCCAAGACAAATCCCCGTGCATTCATTGTGCCGTGCGATTAAAGCGATGCTGGTTGTGATGTGCTGCAGGGACGTGGGCAGGGCGATGTGGGTACTTGTGCGTGAGGAGCCCTAAGTTGCAGAGGTTTTTTTCTAATTGAGTCAGGGACTTATGCTGGCAAGGTAGGCGTGTGAGTGGGGGGGAGACTAATCCCAAGCTGCTGTTGTTTTTCGTGCCTGCTGGCTCAAGATCAAAAACTTAACAGCAATAATCATGCAAAATGTGTGGCTTCACTTCAAAGCCTGCCTCAACTTTGCTCACACCCTTGTAGCTCGCATTGTTTCATCATTTCTACCCGTTTTTTCTCCTCCTTCGTCTCCTGCGAGGGATTTTTCTTTCCCCCGTTTAATATTCATTCGAAGGCGATCTGATACGCCGTCCTGACCTTTTCTCCACAAATTAATACACTTAACAGATTGATCACACCAGCAGATAAGCTGAGCGCCGAGGTGTCTCACGTCACACCACATCGAAGGCCGGCTGGTTTCTCTCTGACTTGCAGCGTGTGGTCGTGGCGGAGGGAGCGTCTGCCTCCGCCTGGAGATAGCAGACATGTCAGACGTCAGCAGCACTCTCAGGGTGAGCGTGCCGTGGGCGGCGAGGGTCGCTGAGGCCTGTACGTGGCCAAAATGGGCAAATCCCCTCCACGTCAGCCCACGGCCTGTCAGCGAGGAGGCTCAGGGCTTCCCACTGAAGCCCTAAAGATGCAACACTTAGCAGTAAAAACTCCACCGCGCTAATGACGCCTGGCCTCTTTTTTTTCTGAACCCACTGCTTTCATTACGCCGCAAATGATCCACATTTGTACTCGATGTGACCTTTTTATCATTTAAAGCAAATCAAAAGTGAAACCTTGACAGACTGCACGTCATTCATACTGCAAAGGTGCTTTTTGCACTTTTTCAAAATATTTTGAATCCTCCGCGACATCTTGATTTAGTTTCTCAGCGCAGATGTTGTTTTTTGAACATCAGATATGACGAGTTCAATCAATCAGACCAACTTTATTTACTGGATATTGCAGCTTTGTGTTATTAAGAAAACAAAAATGTATTTAGAGACGGATGTGCAACAAGACAGCAACACAATATGGACAGTTAAAATAATAAAAGGTGAAGAATAGTATTAACTTCAGTAGCACAACCAGGGCTGTACACCTGGAAGTTGATGTTAAACAACAAAACAAACAAGATTTTATATTTTAGTTTTGAATTTTATTGTTCGATTGTAATTTCTGTAAATATCAAATATTTAAATATTTATTGTTAGTCTCATCACCAGCTCGTCAAATACTGGCGATTTGCTTCTGAACTTGACGAGTTGTGAATTCTTACAAATCAGACCTTCAGAGGAGCAGTTCACCCAAAAATGTACAGTCTCCTCCCCCACGCTGATGGGAAGTCGGGTGAAGTTTCCGCAGAACAGTTCTGGAGCTTCACAGTAAAACAGAGCTGCAGCATTCTGCTGTAGCTGGAGACTTGATTTAAAACAGAAAAACAACCCCCAAAAAATCATCGAGTGTCTCCAGACAGCTCGTCTGCTGTGATCCAAGTCTCCAGAACCCCCCGAGATCACAAAACAAACCCAAATGAATCAGTGACTGAGGCCGAAGTTTCATGTCTCCTGTTCTGTTTTTGTGTTTTTTTACACCAAACAAATGAATTTCACTGAAAAACAGTTTCATCACAGAGACTGTAAAGTACCTAAAAACATAGTTGTGTGGATATCGGAGCTTATTTTGGCGCCATTTTGCAACCAGTTCATAAACCTCCAGTCTTAGTTTGGACAGGTTCTTCAGTGATTGAATAATTGACTGTAAGTGTTTTTGGATTTGCATGTGATTCCTATGGAAATGTGTGATATTAAGCGCCCATGACTTCATCATTAGAATTTTAATTTAAACAAATCTGCACCTTTCGTAATTCCAGAGTTTGACTTAGTATGTTAAATGTCACGTCTGAGGTCTAAAATCCATCTCGGTCTGACACATGTTGAACATGACTCACCTCCTCTGTAGTGGGCTCAGTGAAGCATCAAGGCGCTGTGGTTAGAAGCTGTGCTGTAGGTGAAAGGTTACTGCCAGTGTGTCAAACAGCAGTCACACTTACATCATGACGTTTCTCAATTACATCAGTTTACTCTGTGTTTTTTTGATAAAATATCAGCTCGCGGCCGCGAAGCGTTAAATACGCGGTGTTGGTTTAAATGATGCTAACCTGCTACATGTAGCATTGTACGTTCATGAGAGCTTAAACAACTTTCTTCTTTTTCTGTTTCTGGTCTGAAAGATTCATGGTTTGAGTTTGGAAGTGATGGCTAGTGAGTGTGAAGCGATGAAGTTGGAGGTTGACGCCAAACTAATAATCGCCATGTTCCCGACGTTGTAGGCCGACTGACGCCTGATGTTAAACTGACGTCCGCTGCTAGCTAGGTTTATCGTTCAGGCGCTAGCTCGACGTATTAGCCATGGCTGCTTCTTTCACATGTAAGCTTATGGGAAAAGCGTGGCATCTTTGAAAGTTAGCCTAAAAGCCTGGCGCTCTTCCTGGGGGGCGTGGTCTTTTCAGATACATTTTGAACCTCAGGGCTTCCGTAGATTTGGAACGAGCATTTTATGAATGCTATGAAATTTTACCTGACTTTCCATCAGTAGCAGGGGGCGGAGTTAATGGCTCCATTAATCCTCAGAAAGATGCTCCTCACATGTGCAGAACTTGCCTTAGAAACATCTCGTTTTTAGGTTTTCTTCAGCATCACAGTGATCCAGTGATAGTTTGTCTTTAAATACATGAGTGCACTGCCAACAGGAAGTGCTAACAGCTAGCTCGGCTAAGTTCTAATGGAGTTTTTGAGTATTTGTTTACCTTTTAAAACAAGTCTCCAGCTTCGCCGGTTGTTTTGCTGTGAAACTCCAGAAATGTTTAGTGGAAACTTCGCCTGACTTTCCATCAGTGTAGTTTTGTACTGGTGACCTTAAAATCTCTGCTTCCAATCCAGTAAAAGATCTGAGAACTTCCTCCACCGCTGCTAACGTGAGGCGTCCTTCTCAGCAGTTTGGACGTGACACATTTTCAGACTGGATCTTTCACGGAGGGGATTTTGTCTTAAGGTGGTAGTAGATGAGTGTGAAGGCTGCAGATTTTCACGCTGGCACATTTGCAGGCAGCAGGGCCCCTATAGCTGTTTCTGCCGTCCACACTCTGCAGTAAAGTTTCACACACATAAACACACTGCAGGAACACTGCAGTCTCTATCTGTATGTCACATAACCTCCGCCTACGCTCGCTACGCCCACACACATCCTTGCCCAAAACGCCCACGCGAGTGTAATCTGTGTGCAAAGACACACACACACACACACACACACACATCGCCCCTATACACACTCCCCGCCCACGCAGGCACACACGTGTTCAGTCAGACATAAGCCGCTCATACCATCCCACACTTTCTCAACAGACACAAAGTAAGACTCTGCTAACCAGGGAGCCTGTGCAAACACACACATTCTCCCAACACACACGAGCTGTGGCCTTGAACGGCATCGTAAAACTGAAAAAAAAATATATAAAAAAAAAACCTGCCAAGCTTTAATAGAAACAAAACCTGCTCGGCTGCTTCAAATACTTTTCTGACCAGATTTTCTGATTTCACAACATTTGGAGTGAAGTCACATCCACGCCCGTCTAAAACGTGTCTGCCACCCAAACACACGGGGTGGAGACGACAATAAGAGGCAGCACACTCCTTTCTTTTTTTTTTCCCTTTTGCAAATGTTTTATCTCCTTCTTCTTGGCACTGCCATCATCCTGTAACCCATATTCCCTCCAAATGAAAAGGGACACTCCATGACAAGCACTACCACCGCCTGGAGACTGAATCATGCCGCTCTGTTGTTCCTCCTCTCTTTTTTTTTTCTTCTTCTTCTTTCCTCGCAAAAGAGGAACTTGGATGAAAAGAGCTGCTTTTTTAGAGCGCAAAGTGTTGAGGATGTGGGTTGGTGGGAAGGGGAGGAGAGGGGGAGAGGAGGAGGGGAGGGAGGAGACAGAGGGGAGGGAGAAGGGGAGCAGAGCAGCGTGGGCGCTCTGACAGGGCGAGGGGCTGACAGGCCCAGGCGTGGGCGTGTCATTGAAATGTGTTTCTACTCCGGGGGGGAGAAGAAGAAGAAGAAGAAGAAAAAGAAGAAAAAGAAGAAGAAGGAGGAGGAGGAGGAGGGAGGGGGGGAAAAGTTGCAGGGAAAAAGAAAAAGAGAAGAAGAGGAGAAAGAGAGAGAGGCAAGCCGCTGCAGAAATTAAACGAACAGGCGTCTCCTGAAAAGTGAAATATGAAGCGGCTCGGTGCCAAATGAGATACATCCTCTGTTTGGAGGGTTTGGAGGGGAGCGCACACACACACACACACACACACACACACACACACACACACACACACACACACACACAAAAAGTGACGCCTACTGGTTGCGGATGATTGACAGGACGACATGAAAGCAGATTGGTGCTGTCATGTGGAAACCTTGTAACTCTTGCTCTCGGCGGTTTTTAATGTTTTTTTTTTGGGACTAAATTGAAGGACGAGTCGAACAAATTTAAAAATAATCTGATGAACTCAAAACAAGACCAGAGCAGGAATATATTCACCTACACGTCTGCGGCAGAGAGGGGTGTTATGGGTAAAGTCGTAGTGCGGATGCTGATTGGCCGATCCAACAACCCGTCGGGAGGTTCTGGTTACTAAATCCATCTATCAAGGCTCGGTATTTTTAAACTTGGGCCCGACAGCATAGAGAGAGCCGGAGTCACGCCCCTTCACGTGGACCTCATGGGACCTTATTTCATAAAAACATGGTTGTGAATGAAGAGAGACACATAATTTATTGATCCTGTTTGATCTGTGACATCAATCACACACATGATGTCACACAAGATCATTTTCTAAGTAAAGAAAAGGATCAGATTGTTTTTTTTATCCAGACAGCGTTGCTGGAACTCAAAGTTTTCCATATTTTCAGAGATCTCAAGTTGCCATGTATGATTCTAGCCCCTGAGGCTAACGTTAGCTAGCATACTGCTGTTGACTGAAACTTAAAGTAACACCTTCAGTTTCCACTGAAGAATAGAAACCAGTGTCGACGCGTCTCCTCGCTCGTCCAGACTCGTTTAACCTTCTGCTTTTGTTTATTTGTCATGACAGTAAGTTTACGTCTGCTTCCCCGGGTGCGACACCCTTACTGGTCTTGTGTGATGTGCATTTTTGGGTGATTGAAGATTTTCCCGATATTACTCTCGTATCTGTGCAATAAATATCAAGCTAGGGCTACTAACCGTTAGCTTAGCTTAGCATAGAACTGGAAACACGTAGCACGGATCCCTCCAGAGGAAACAAAAACAGCCCACCAGCATCTCTGAAACTCACATATTGGCAGGATAAATGTCTTTTGTTTTAAATGAACAAATCTACTTGTGAAAGCAGCAACTTGTGGTTTTCCTGGCGGTCATGAACTGGACTATTTCTTGGCTTTACCCTTCATACTGAGCCGTACTGTATCCTGGTGTTTCCTCTCAGTCGTAAAGGACAATAAGTTTGTTTTTGAAAATGTTAATGAGCTTTTTTTCTTTAAGCGAGACAAAAGCGCAACTTCGAGTGACGATCTTGACTTTCGTCTTCTGTGAAAACAATCATGTAAATAAACTCTGCATGCAGAAAGGAAGCCGCTGCAGCTCTGAGACGGAGGGCACTGGTGTAAAATTTGGAAAACTGGGACTTGTGGGAACAGGCAGCCTGGGTGTCGACCTACCTCACAGTGTGGGTGGACATCCTATTTCCTGCCGGCGCTCTCGTTTTAATTTGCTCTTGTTTGGTGCTTGTTGTTAGATATTGAGTGTGTGTGTGTGTGTGTGTGTGTGTGTGTGTGTGTGTGTGTAGGTGAGGGAAATAGAGGGAGGGAGGTCAAAACACAGAGATACGGAGCTGATATTCCTTCTCCTCTCTGCTTCTTTCAGAATTTGATTTGATCCCCGTCTGCTCGGAGGCTGATCTGTGGGAACGTAAGAAGGTCATATCTGCATAATAACACACACTCACACACACACACACACGCACACAGAGCAGCCAGACGTGGATTTAGAGGCTGAAGGTGGGCGGACAGGAATCCTACCTGCCTACCTGCTCCATGTGTGCGTTTGGAAAACACATCACAAATGTTTGCATGAAAGTTCATCTGTGACCTTGGAAAAACCCTCGTTAAAATCTCAACTCAGAGGGGTTTTTTCGTTCAGCGTTTTCCAGGTGAAGAACTTTTAGGTTGACGGTGAATTAATTTGTAGGAAAATGATGCCAAGCTGAGTCAAATTTAACAGTTAAAGACAAATTACTTTAAATATGTAATTCATGCAGCTACGTACTGTTTTAAACAACTTATTTTCTCTAAATTAGCTTTTTTTACGGCTTGTAAATCATAAACATTTAACTTAAAATACACATTCAGTAAGAAAGTTTTACATACAAATCATTATTGAAGTGTGAAAGTTTGTTATTTGTTGTAAAGTATGATTTAAACATTTTGGGATTTACGCTTAATTTGCTTTGTTTCTGAGAATTTGTCCGTCATGTTTGTACAATAAATATCAAGCTAGAGCCATCAGCTGTTAGCTTAGTTTAGCATAATGGCTGAAGATTGATATCACTCTCATGTCTGTACAGTAAATATTAAGCTACATCCTGTTCAGCTAATCTTAGGAAACAGGGAAACTGCTCGTCCAGTTAAGCTCATGAATTTACATCCTGGAGTCTGAAGCTAAACGGATCCGGATCAGAACAGAATCTGATGTGACTCTGGGTGTTTATTCCTCTAGATGGTCTAAATTACATATTGTCGTAACATATGTTGATCACTGGGTTGTTAGAGGAGCCTCAGACAGGGCCAATATAAAGCTGTTTCCCCCTTGTTTCTCTTCTTTATGCTAAGCTAGGCTAACCAGCTGCTTTCTTTAAATGCACAATATGCAGCTCAACATTTGCCTAATGTTGTGAGGGGAGCTCTGGAGGAATAAACACCCAGAGTCACATCGGATTTTGTGCTAAGCTAAGCTAGCGTCTGCTCCTTTGAGCGGACAATACGTCACTTCTTCTTCTCGTGTTTTAAAATAAAACAAAAGACATATCGCAAATGTTTTGTAGAGATCTCTGTATTAATCCTGGAGGAATAAACACCACTGGTTGCCATAAAGAGATTTATCCGACTTGCAAACCTGGTAGTACTTTTTAATATTTTTATTTCCCACACAACACAAACTGTAAAACATTCTGATAGTTTAGTGGCGTCAGTGCTCTTCACTGAGTTAATATGTACCAACAAATATCAGATTTCAGCTCACCTGGGATTTTTTTTACCTTGTTATCAGCATGAAACTCCTGCAGGATTTTAACATTCCACCTAATCTGCAGTTTTGCTTTGATATTTGTTTTAGTTTCCTTCAGAAATTAATTAGAGGATCTGAAAAGCAAGTAGTCCCACCCCATCACCCCCCACGCAAACACACACACACACACACACACACTCTACAAATACTAGTTTTCTTATCATTTGGGCTTTTGAAGACACATAAAAGGAGCCGCAGCCTTGAGTGCAAATCGTACTTCTTCTATTCTATTCTACTTTTTCGGCTGCTGTGCTCGGAGTGTGATGGTGGTGGAGGTGGGAGGGCGGGGTTTGGGGAGTTGTGGAGGGGGGAGAGGTGTACAAAAGCCTTCCTGGATTCATCCCCAGGGTGTTCCACTGGTGGCGGCCTAATTCCCCGGAATAGCTCACTGATGGGGAATCATGCAGGCGAAGCGATCGTGTGGGGATTAGCTTCGAACCCTGATGTCAGGGGACCGACGTTTACAAGCTCTCAACTCGCTTTTCTGGGCTTCATCTCGCATGCAAATACTAAGTGATACTTCTGTAGTTACCTCCGCTGCATGATGATGTGACCTCTGACCTTTCACCTCTTTCTTAGTGGTTTAAGTGTTAAGTTGACAATTCAGGAAGTGACGCTCACCCTGCTTTTATATGAGGTGTACGAGTGTAGCAGCAGCAGTGGGGTCACTTCAACTACTACAAGTGTTACAAATACTCTGATACATACAGTAATGTGGTGTTCTTTGGTCGTGTACATACAGTGAGTAAAAGTACTCTGGGTATAACCCGTCACACACACACACGCACACACAGAGGGCTTCCTGCTACCCACTTCCCTGCGTTGGAAACCATTTGCATGTCACTGCTGATTGTAAAATTGTGAAATCTGAATTGACTATTTGCATGCCGGGCTGTTTCACTGACGCACGCACACACACACGCACACACGTGAGCACAAACCCACCTGTAGAGACATCACTCGCCGATCGCTATGACACACCGATGTGTCACATTCAAACTGCAATATGACACAGATAACATTTGATCTAAATGTTTTGAATTTGCAGGATATTCTGGTCACCGCTACTTTTTTAGCAACCGTTGGAAATATGTTGTACAACTTTTCTAAATCTGTCGACTTCCTGTCACAGTCGGTCAGAACACAGAACCTTAAGACTCGTCTGAATCACAGCTGTGGTGTTAACATCTCTGCTCAGACGGGAACACAAAAGTACTTTACATGTTGTTTTGTTTTCGCCCACAAAGCAGCGATAAGTAGCAGCTGATGCAGGTCATCGCTGTGACCTCAGCAGTAATGTATATAGAGAGCTTTGAACCATCTTACGGTCTCTCTCATCAATACGTTTACTGACGGAGACAATGAGCTGCAGCTGAAAGGCCACAGAGGCTGATGAGTCGACCTTTCAACTTACCGTGTTGTGCAACACTCAGTAATGAAATTCATGCTCCAACACCTCAGTTTAGACTAAATATGCACATGTTTAAATATTAAATGTATATAAACAAAGATGCAAATAAGCATATTTCATGTTGAAACATTCAGATATTACATAAATACGAAAACACAGATTTACATTATATAAACATAGATGCATATGACAGATATCTACATATATATCCAAAAATACACACCAGCAACACAAGAGCACAAGACATTGTACACATATATATATATATATATATAAAATATAATACATACAAACATATTTTATAGAAATACTGAGATGAAAACATGGACATTTGCATGTATAGAAAACGTTTACATATGAACACAAATTTTAAAATCCACATGAAGAAAATAGAGATGAAAACAATACATACATAAAAATAAATATAGTTTGTTTATGTCAACAAATTATAATCATAAAATGTTTTGCTACTTGCTTTTAGACGGCATACATACGGATATTACATATGAAAACGTATAGACACTTTGTACGTATAGAAAATGTATCATATTATAACACAATTCATAGATTGAAAATATACTATTAATGATATTTTACAGGCATGTGGTAGACATAAAGAAAATGGAAAAGGAATTGATATATATATTATATATATATAATATATATATAATATATCTATAATATATATATATATATAGTCTACTCTTTTCTAAAGTGTACTATAGAAAATTCATACAAATGTACACAAACCTATACATAGAACATAAAAGTGCATGAGGAAAATATACATATGTTGTTTACTGTGCAGTACATACAGTAGAATATGCGCCTAAAAAACACAACATACACGTATAAAGACGATTTATATATAACAAACATACTATTAACGATATTTTACATGCATGCAGTACGTCACATATATAAGACAACGCCCATGTACATATGTTACGTATACAAAATGTACATGAGGACACATTGTACATAAATATATTCTTACAATACTAGTAAAGACAAAGCATATAAAAATATATGTACATGTAGAAAATATACACGTTATACATTTTACAGAAAGCATTTAATATTGAGTATACTTACAACACTAAATAACAATAAAGGAAGCATTCACACATTTATATGTAAATATACTGTGCATAGTACATATACATACTGTGTTAATATGTGTACTTGAAGAAAAAGTACATGTGGTTACATTGTACGTATATGCAGAAAATATACATGAAGAAAATACACATATGTAGTTTACTGTGCAGTACATACAGTATAATATTGTATATACATACAATGGGTTACATATAAGAGGACGCACATATGTCACATATAGAAAACTTAAAATGACACATCGCAGTTTAACATTGAGTATACTTACAATAACGAAGTATATATATACTGTGTGTGTGTATATATATATTTACTTAAAGAAAAAGTACACGCGGTTACATGATACATATATGCAGAAAATACACATATGTAGTTTACTGCGCAGTACATACAGTATAATATTGTATATACATACAATGGGTTACATATAAGAGGACGCACATATGTCACATATAGAAAACAAAATTACACATTGCAGTTTAACATTTAGTATACCTACAATAACGAATAACAATAAAGAAACCATTTACACATTTATATTTATATATATATTTATACACTATGTACAGTATATATATGTGTACTGTGTGTGTGTATATATATATTTACTTAAAGAAAAAGTGCACGCGGTTACATGATACATATATGCAGAAAATATACATATGTAGTTTACTGTGCAGTACATACAGTATAATATTGTATATACATACAATAGGTTACATATAAGAGGATGCACATATGTCACATATAGAAAACGTAAAATGACACATTGCAGTTTAACATTTAGCATACTTACAATAACGAATAACTATAAAGAAACCATTTACACATTTATACAATATATTTATACACTATGTACAGTATATATACATACTGTGTGTGTATATATATATTTACTTAAAGAAAAAGTACACGCGGTTACATGATACATATATGCCGAAAATATACATATGTAGTTTACTGTGCAGTACATACAGTATAATATTGTATATACATACAATGGGTTACATATAAGAGGACGCACATATGTCACATATAGAAAACAAAATTACACATTGCAGTTTAACATTTAGTATACCAACAATAACGAATAACAATAAAGAAACCATTTACACATTTATATTTATATATATATTTATACACTATGTACAGTATATATATGTGTACTGTGTGTGTGTATATATATATTTACTTAAAGAAAAAGTGCACGCGGTTACATGATACATATATGCAGAAAATATACATATGTAGTTTACTGTGCAGTACATACAGTATAATATTGTATATACATACAATAGGTTACATATAAGAGGATGCACATATGTCACATATAGAAAACGTAAAATGACACATTGCAGTTTAACATTTAGTATACTTACAATAACGAATAACTATAAAGAAACCATTTACACATTTATACAATATATTTATACACTATGTACAGTATATATACATACTGTGTGTATATATATATTTACTTAAAGAAAAAGTACACGCGGTTACATGATACATATATGCAGAAAATATACATATGTAGTTTACTGTGCAGTACATACAGTATCATATGTTTACATATGTCACATGTAGAAAACGTACATTGTATATAAATATATACTTTAAGTATTCAAGGGTACAGAGAACATATAAGAAACACATTCTACTTATACATGAATATTTACTTTAAAGGACAAAGTACACACATAAACACGAATATAAATAGATGCATGAGGAAAGTATGTACATGTACACAGTTTATGTGTACTGTATGTACAATAAATACATACTAAGACAGTTAACAGACAGTGGATGTCCTCATTCAGACGGCCTGCACTTTTAATGCACGTGTCTTTGTTCCTTCACAGACAGGTTGGAGCCTCCTGAGCTGCACATCGATCATCAGAACATAGATTATCTATCGACTATCGGTTCTGACAATATTTACAGATAATGAAATAACGTGCACGGTAATAATTGAGTTAGAGAACATGAAGTGCGCACACTGCCGCGGCTCTCTGAGGCTCTGTGGGTGTTGAACCTGCCTGTGTTTGGTATTCCGTGCAGAAAGCCTCCCACGCCCCGTGTGTCCGCCCACGCACGGATTTGCGTCACGCAGGGAGCAGCGTGGGCGAGAGAGAGAGAGAGAGAGAGAGGGAGAGAGAGAGAGAGAGGCTCTGTGGCAACCGCGCGGAATATCCCACTCTGCTGCCTGCGTGAAGCGTGACGCGTTAGGACGAGGCGACACAGGAAGCGCTGACAAAGTAAAAGCATCTGCAGTAACTCGTGAAATAAAAATCATGTGTCAGGTTTATTGACAAGGAAAAGTCCAGAATCATACATATGTGATGGAAAAATATAAAAAAGTAATATATCTCTATATATATTTATATATATAGATTTAGTAATAAAAAACACAGACATGCAGTATTGATTAGGTACTTTTACATTGAAATGTACACAGTAGATGTAATTTTTAATCTCCTCAGTGGTGGAAAGTAGATCAACCACCATGTTGTTGAAAGTACCTGAAAGTCAGTTTGATATTAGATTAATAAGTAAATTAATTAATTTCATTTAAAATTAGAATTAAAAATACATATATTTACATACCATGTGTATGTATATTTACTGTATACTATCAAAATCAAAAATTATTTTTTCATGTATTTTTTTTTTTTATTAATACATTTTTTAAAAAGTGCTTCTTTGGCTTTGATGCAGCCTGCAATTGCAAAGTAATTTATAATCTGTGTTATAGAAAGTACCCAAAAGTCATATTTCTCTTCAGAAGTAAAGATGTTAGAATATTATCTCAGTAAAAGTGAAAGAAACTTTACTGGAGTATTCACACTTTCTGCTTCTTTACACTTCTACTCCACTACATGTAGCTTTAGTTACAGTTACTTTGCAGATTACACACTGCATCAGAGCCAAAAATGCACTTTTTAAAAATGTATTTATGTATTTATTCTGTACTATCTATATAACGTGCACGGTAATAATTGAGGTAGAAAACATGAAGTGCGCACACTGCCGCGGCTCTCTGAGGCTCTGTGGGTGTTGAACACAATTATATAAAAGAAATAAATGTATATATATATAAATATATACGTAAATACATGTATGTTTTAATTATTTAATTACTTTTGCAACTACATGTAATATCAGACACTCAGACTTTTACTTTTACCAAAGTAATATTTTAACATGATAACTTTATTTTTACTTGAGTATGACTTTTGGAGACTTTTTATTAAAAGTATTTATAGCTTTAGCTACTAGTTACTTTGATAATCGAGGTCTTACATCCAACATATGCTCAATTTATAAATAAAAAAACTATGAATAATAGATTAAGTTACTTTTTAAAATGATAAATTATTAATATTGTTTTCATTTTGAGCATCTTGTTATGTTGTGTACTTTTACTTTTGACACTTTAAACCAAAAAAAACAAATAAAGAATAAAATAAAATATATGCAGCTCAACTTGAACCCGCAGGAAAGAATACATTTGATCACATTTGGTTATCTATTGTATAATTGTAAGGATACATTCACGTGTATTTACACCATCCAGCCTCAGATGCTCAGAATCACCAGTGCTTTTATTTTTGTGGCGCCGGCCGGACGTGCGTGTGTACGCCTGCGTGTGGTTTGACGGTGTGATGAATAGTGCAGGGGAGTGGAGAGACGCTGGGAGAGGACTCAAACACTCACACACACTCACTCACGCACACACACACGCACACTCACCATCATCATCAGACCCGCACACACACGCAACACACACTCGGAGGAAGAAGACGCACGAAGGTCAGCGGCGCCTCTTCCTCACTCATATCTGCGCTTCTCTCTGTCCGCGGCAGGAGACAGAAAAAGTTTCCAATAGGAGAGGAAGAGGAGAGGAAGAGGAGAGGAGTGTCGACACGCAGGGCAGCTCTGAGGTTCTGCTTCTGGTTCTGGACGTTATTCTTCTATTTCTTGATTTTCTACGCTTGTGTTGGTATTACGCGCGGCGCGGCTCCGGGGGATCCCTTCCTTCTCTGCGGGCTCTCCTTCTGCACAGACAGGCAGCCAGCAGGCGTTGTGTTGACAAACAGTCCACAATAAAGGGGACAGAGAAGAAGACGAGCTGGACCAGGGCGGACCAAAGGGGGCCAGAAACTCACCAGGTAGGCTCGGATCTGATCCTGCATGTGCTGCTGAACATCTGATCCTGGAGTGTGGCTCGTGTGTGCACAGACGCCCTCCAGTTATTATAAGTATCACAGCATTTAACTCCTCATGTGTGTGGTTTTAGAAATACTATGAAATATTGTGAGTTAAAAATAGCTTCAACCGCCAAATGTGATGATGAAGTGGCTGCTGGGCTCCAGACACGAGACGGCCCGACTGTACATGACACCTGGAAGTGCAATAACAGCATTCATGTGCAGATACATCCAGATTATCAGCATGTTACTGCAGTTTAAGTGGCTCCAAACACAGACTGTAAGACTTTATGTGAAGATTATAGAGATAAAATCACCTTTAAACACAATTAAATACACTTTTGTGCGTTGATATTTTAGATTATAAGCATATTTTTGGAGTTAAAGTGCCAAAAAACGTGAGCACAGACTTTATGTGACTGTTATAGAGGTTAAACCATCTTGAGGCTGAGTTAAAGACACTTGTGTGCATGCAGAATTTGATTATATGCATATTTGTGGAGTTACAAGGCCAGAAAATGTGAGAATGTCACAACAAACTGTCTCCAGATGCAGAATGTTGAGATGAAGATGCCTTAAAGTACATTTAAAGACACGCGTGTGCATGAAAAATGTAGATTATAAACGTATTTGTTGAGTTTAGGTGTCATGAAAGGTGACAGTATCATTGTTAACTCGCTACTGAGCCCCAAACACAGAGTTTATGTGACTATTATGAGGATAAAGTTACCTTGAAGCTCAGTTGAAGCCACACTTGTGCATGAAAAATTTAGATTATGAGCATATTTTTAGAGTTAAAATGCAAAAAAATGTGAGATTGTCATTGTGGATTCACTCCAAAGCAGCAAACAGACTTTATGTGACTGTTAGAGGGATGAAGTTACCTTGAAACTCAGTGAAAGCCTCTTTTATGCAGTATAAATGTAGATTTTAAGCATATTTTTGGAAGTAAAAGGCCAGAAAAACGTAACAGTGTCATTGTAAACTCACTATCGAGCTCCGAACACAAACTGTCAGACATCATGTGACTGTTATAAAGATAAAAACACCCTGCAGCTCAGTTAAACACTCGTGTTCAGGATACATTTACATTATCAGCATATTTTTGGAGTTAAAGTGCCACAAAAAAACTGTAAAAATGTGATTGTAAACTGAAAGACTTCACGTGAATATCAGAGATTAAAACACGACAAACAGTCACAAACTCAATCCAGATTACTGGAGTTAAACATGTCAGAGGGTCAGATTAGACGCACTGTATGAGGAATTATTGCAGGAATACAGTGTCATGATGTTATTTTGATCAATACACAATCAATAATCGTGAGGACACACACACACACACACACACACACACACACACACACCTCCTGAACCACCGTGAAGTCAAAGTCTTCTTCACTGGTCTGCTGCTGCTGCGTGGCACTTCACCTGGAAAACTACACACACACACATCCGCCTCTGCGTGTGTGTGTGTAATCCTTATATGTGATTGTGTGTGTGTGTGTGTGTGTGTGTGTGTGTGTGCTGCCATTGTGCCAGCGCACGCCTCGCTCCTCCAGGTGAAAAGGCGAACTTGCTAAACTCGCTTTGTGGAGCAGGACTTCAATTAGAGGCTGCCACTCACACTCACACACTCACACACTCACACTCACACACTCACACTCACACTCACACACTCACACTCACACACTCACACACACACGTCTGCTGTGATAAAAGTGGAGTAAGATGGCAGGCTGTGAGTGTTTGTGCAGACGGCTGTTGTGAGGCTGCAGTGTTTCCTCGGTGAATTAAGTGAATCCAGTGTCTATTAGTGGAAACACGCTGTGGTGCTTTTATTGCAGCGGGATTACATGTTACATACAGCAGCTAAATGTAGTCTACACGTTTATTTACACTTTATTGTGAAGAAACCAGCAGCTTCAGTTAGCAAAGCAGCAGCATCTGTTTGTTTAATTATAGTTTTCAGGGCTGCGGCTCACAAGTTCTGTCTGTAAATTGTCTGAAAATATAAAGAATAACATAAAAAGATGTTTAATTTACCGTCACGTGTCAGAGAGAAGCGGCAAAGTTCACCCAAAGGTGACGTTTCAGTCTCGTGCTGATGGAAAGTCAGGTGAAGTTTCCACAAAACGCTTCTGGAGCTTCACAGTAAAACTTCCTCCTGAGCAGCTGCAGAAGATGGAGACGTGTTTTAAAACGACCAAAAACAGTCCTGAGATCAAAAACTGATTTTATGTTCACTGTTTTAAAAGCTCAAATCTTCACTGGAGCTGCTCAGGTAAAAGCGTCTTTTCAAATGTAGGATCTTGGAGCTTCAGTCACGCCTGACGATCTGTTACGAGCCGCTTTATGTTGTTTTGATCGGCTCCATTAATCTGCTTAGAAACCTTAAATAAAGATGCTCCTCACATATGCAGAACCTGCCTTGGAAAAGTCATGTTTTTAAGTTCTCTTCAGTCTCACAGTGATCCAGTGATAGTCGTCTGTACATCCATGAGTTCACTGCTAACAGGAAGTGCTAATTAGTAATTCGGCAACATTATAATGGATTTTTTTTTCTTTTGGTTGTTTTTAAATCAAGTCTACATCTAATTCAGTTGTTGAAGAGACTTCTGCAGCGCTGATTCGCTGTGACGCTCCAGAAATGTTCTGTGGAAACTTCACCTGACTTTCCATCAGCACGAGACTGAGATTTCACTTTTGGGTGAACTGTTCCTTTAAAATGCCTACAGCAGCAGAAACATAGCAGCTCCTGTGGGGTTTTTCCACATCGAGACTAAAACGAACGCTCCTTTTAAAAAGTCGTCTTCTTCACTTTTTCATCAAGCGGCTGATCTTTGACCCACAAAGATCTCGGGCCTTGTGAGAACTGGTGTCGAATCGTGATAAAAAACAGAAATACAGATACGAGACTGGAACAGAACACGATCCAGAACCAGAGACACGAGACGACCTGTGCAGGGATCTCGCAGGTCCACGCTGTGTGAAATGGCTCCAATAAAATCTGTGATTGCGCCACAAACGGCAGGAAAATCTTCCTCATCACGGAGCCACAACCTTTAACAAACCGAGCCACGCCCTCTTCAACACCGGCCAGTTCAACACGACGACGTCAGCTTCTTTTATATCCCTTCACATGTACGAACGAGTGCAACGCCGGTGATGTCACAGAGGAGAGACGGCCCTGACAGTCTGAGAGTGTCTCCTGGATGTCCTGAAGAGGCGTGAGACGACACTTTGCACGAGCGGGTTTGTTTCAAGCGTTCGTCGCCTTTTTTAAATTTGTAAAAAGACGCGTGATGAATAGATACTAAGAATCTGTACAATTCTGACGCGAAAGAACAAAGTACTCTTCTCCAACACCACTCAGAGTATTTAGTTACTCAAGTTCCTGGACGCCATTTTGCTCAGTCTTTGTCCGTCCGTGTCGTCCTCTGATTGGCCGGTTCGTAGACGTGTTTGGTGGCATTAAGAGGAACTTGAGATGATGTCTCGCAGCTACATGTCGGATACAGATAAATATAACTTAAAGTACATTTAACTCCAATCAGGAAGTAACCAAACCAAATTTGTAGATCAGAGCTCGACATTTTCACCAGATCTGTTTTTAATCCTCAGCGTTCACCACGAGTCCTCCGCACGCCGCTGACCTTTAGTCTGAACTTGAATGGTCATGTTTTCCTCTTGTTTGTACTTGTTGCATCACGGCGCTCGTGCTGAGCTTCCTGCCTCACACGAGATCAGGTTCCCACAGTGAATCTGCTGTGTCACTACTTTCTTTCACCCTCATGTTATTTGGTACGCCTCGCTTGACGCAGGCGGGACAACAATGCGGTGATAAAGATGGAAAATTCAGCAGGTTGAGCCGCTGGAAAGTCGTTTCTCTAGTTTCTTCTTTTTGATTTGGATCCAGTCGCGCTAACGAATCCTAACACCTCAGATTTCATCCACATTTCTTTCTCCAATCACCCTAAATTTCTTCATTTGAAGGCGATATTTAACGTTGAGCTGTTCAAGATTAATCGACCGGTTGTTTGGTTTATAAAACAAATAAGAACATGGTGAAGTTTATCGTCACAGAGCAGGAAAGAAACCAGAAAATATCATATAGAATTTTGAGTTTTGGACTCAAATGTTACCAACTGATCGATGAATCGTTGCAGATCTAGTTTAATTTTATGTTTTCAGACAAAACAAATGATCATTGATTGGAACAAAATCTAAAATAGAGACTCTAAATCACTGAGTTTCCGTCTTCACTCTCTTTCCGACGTGTTAATTCAGTTGCTCATTTGTTTCCTGTAATTTCCGGAATCGTATTTCCATATTTGTAGTTTCACGATCCAGCAGCTGTGCGGGTTAAAGGTCAGCAGCTCGACGAAAAAGTCAAACGGTGTACTGTGGATGTATTTCAGACGGCGTAGACTGAAGATAAAAACAAGCTGTGTTACAAAACACGAGTTAAGAATAACAAAATTATAACAAGAGGACAGAAAAACCTCGACAACAAGAAACTCTGTAACACAAGTTAGAAGCTTGAAAAGGCGTAGGACGAAGTAAACACTTATTAAATCCGGCCCCCTCATGACTACCTCATTAACTACGTCTTAATCTTTGCAAAATGATTTACTCCTTATTCACACACACATATATAAATATACATATTTATGGAAAACAGTAGTTAGAAAGATTACAATCAGCTTTAAAACCTTAATGGGAGCTGCTGTTTTTAAATCCTAACAAGTGTTTACACATGTAGTATTTAAAGGATGAGCTCACTCACAAATGTATATTTATTTTACACATTTATTTGCAATTCATTGTGAAAAACCCAACCATCCATTAAAATGTTGCCGAATTACTTATTAGCACTTCCTGTTTCCAGTGAACTCATGAATGTAAAGACAGCTCTCACTGGATTACTTTGATACTGAAGAAAACTTTAAAACGTCATTTTCCAAGGCAAGTTCTGCACATGTAAGGAGCGTCTTTATTTGAGGATTTCCAAACCGGATTCATGGAGTCATTGTCTTCTCCCTTCGTGTTGAGGGAAAGTCAGGTGAAGTTTCATAATCCACAAAACATTTCTGGAGCTTCACAGCAAAACAGCCATTTCATGATTTGTTGGTTTTAAAAAATCCCTTATATATACAGAACTTGCCTTAGAAAAAGCATGTTTTTGAATTTTCTTCAGTATCAAAGTAATCCAGTGATAGTTGTCCATTCATCCATGAGTACACTGAAAACAGAAAGTGCTAATAAGTAATTCGGCAAAGTTTTAATCAAGTTTTGTCGTATTTCTTTGTTTGTTTTCTGTTTTTAAACAAGCCTCCAGCTGCTTCAGTTGTTTAGGAGAATTGCTGTAATGCTGTTTTGCCGTGAAGCTCCAGAAATGTGTTGTGGAAACTTCACTTGACTTTCCGTCAGCATGGCGGTGAGGACATAATGACTGAATTTACATTTTTTTAGGGTGAACTTATTCTTCAGACCTGGGTACACGCAAAATCTCTAATGTTTGTGGTTCTAGTCGGGATTAAACTTGAACTATCGATGGTCGCCGTCTCCTCTCAGGCAGCGTTTGTCTTTGTCATTTCGTCGAGGCCTGCCTGGCTCCCTGGGCCTATTCTGGGCGAGGCGAGCCCACCACCTACACATCCTGCAGGGGTGGAGAGAGGCATGTGGTCCTCCCAGCAACCCGGGCCTGCTGACTGCCACTCCTCTGTTAGCTGGGCCTCCGCAGGGCCTCACATGCACTTAGGAGGAATCAAAAACAAGCCTCTTTCAGAACCTCCGCTCGCTGTTTCTCAAAATTCAGGGTGGCAAGTGACACGTATTTGGCAAGGATGTGAGTGTTTCTCTGCTTTGTAAGGGTTTGGGATCGGAGGCAGAGTGAATGACAGCGTCGCCTTCGAAGATAAATACTAATCTGACGAGCTGACAGGGCAGCGAACAGCCAAAGATACATCCAGAACAGGGTTTATTCACGGGGTGCTGCAAATGTGGAATCTGCCTTGAGCTAAAATAGTAACAGCAAAATAAAAAACACCAGACTTTCAGCATTTTATTACTTTGTGCACTCCTGCAAGAAATATCATGAAATTATCCCTTTAACATGAGAGAAAACACGAACATGTTCACGTTCATACCTGTAAAAGTGCTGATTATAAACAGTGTGAAAGCAGAAATCCCACCTGTACTAATCACTCTTAAAATGTCAGGCACTCGTGGCGTTCTCGATGGAAACGTCGACCATCCAGTCGCCAAATTGAACCTTTTTACGCACCTGCTGAGGCCTGATAAACTGCACACACGCACCTGCCAAGAGTCATATGTACAGTCCAAATATAAGTCTTTACAGTTTCACAGAAACGTGTCTCCATGTCAGAGCACAGCCGGGGTTTTGGTGCAGAACGTACGATAAAGAGGCTCAAGGTCGATGTTTCTTGCACCTCTGTCGTTGCTTCAGTTACAAATGTGACATTTTTTTCTTTTGTCAAACTGTCTCCAAGCTCAAGATCTGTTTGTGTTCTGGATGCAGCGAGAGCATTTTGCTTTTTGTCGAGAGCCGTGTGACAACCAGGAAAAGGCAAATCGCCTCGGAGTAAATGTCCTTGGATCAATGTCTGGCTGACTTATCCATAGCTTGGTTTTCTCACCATTTGGTGCCCAGCAGGAGGATTTCAGTCAGCAAATGACTTATCTGACATTTCTACATCCGACTTTTTTGAAGGACTGGGCAAGATATTCAGCCTTAAAGGTCCAATTTGTTGATTTTTTTTAGTCTCAATCCGAAACTGATTATCTGGGATTTATGTTGCTGAGGGTGAGTTGAGGAGAGAAGCTGCTCTGTTGGCACCAAAACAAAGATAAATTATTAACGTGTTGTTCGTCCTCCCTCAGGTATGGCAGCGGTGTTGCCGAGAACCCTGGGTGAGCTGCAGCTCTACCGGATCCTGCAGCGGGCCAACCTGCTGTACTACTACGAGGCCTTCATCCAGCAGGGCGGCGACGACGTGCAGCAGCTCTGCGAGGCCGGGGAGGAGGAGTTCCTTGAAATAATGGCCCTCGTCGGCATGGCCAGCAAGCCGCTGCACGTCCGCCGCCTGCAGAAGGCGCTGCGGGACTGGGTCACCAACCCGGCCATCTTCAACCAGCCGCTCACGTCGCTGCCCGTCTGCAGCATCCCCGTCTACAAGCTGCCCGAGGGCTCGCCCACGCTGCTCAGCAGCCAGGATCGAGCCAACACCGCCAGCGTCAAGATGCCCAAAGGCGTCGCCGCTGCCTGCTCCGATCCAGGGAAGCTGGACGTGGCGCGGGACAAAGTGTCAGCTGGCTCGCCTCTGCAGGGCAGCAGCGAGGCTCGGTTCTGGTCGGGCCACAGCAACGACAGCGAGCACAGCCTGTCGCCGTCAGACCTCGGATCCCCGTCCTCGCCGAGGGACGCGTTAGAGGCTCTGGACGCCGCAGCCGTCCAGTCCGTCCTGGAGTGTGTGGACAGGATGGCACCGGGACTTCCAAAGGCCGACCTCGCTGAGGTCAAAGAGCAGCTGAAGAACAACAAGAAAATGGCAAAGATGATCGGACACATCTTCGAAATGAGCGACGACGACCCGCGGAGGGAAGAGGAGATCCGTAAATACAGCGCCATCTATGGACGCTTCGACTCCAAGAGGAGGGACGGCAAACACCTGACGCTGCACGAGGTTCACTTCACACGCTTGATAGGAGAATTTGTCCTGTTTGAGGTTTTGATTCTGTGTTTTTTCCCAAAACTAACCCGACTCACTGTGTGTGATGTGCAGCTGACAGTGAACGAGGCAGCGGCTCAGCTCTGTATGAGGGACATGGCTCTGCTAACACGTCGAGACGAGCTGTTCGGACTCGCCCGCCAGATTTCCAGAGAAGTCACCTACAAGTACACCTACCGCACCAGCAAGTAAGAGCTCCGTTTGTTCTAACACATCAGAACATCAGTGTCTCTCCTGTCTTAAAGACTCCAGCTCTGTTGTTGATGTTTTTTAGTTTGAATACTTGTGATGTAGAAAGTCCTAAAGTGTGTTTCCTGATGTTTCCCTGCAGGTCTCGCTGTGGAGACAGAGACGAGCCGTCTCCTAAGAGGATTAAAACAGAGGTGAGAGAAACATCCCTGCAGCCAGATTACAGCTGGAGATTTTCCAAGGTCATGTTGAAAGAAACCAGTTTTGGTCTCCACAAACACAGCTGGAAACGTTAACACACTCAGTTTTAGTCTCAACAAACACGGCTTTAAATTTCCAGACTTCCCGTCAACGATATTTGTTTTTCTTACCACAAACGCAGCTGGAAATCATCCTGAGTTCTCCTTACAAACAGCCAGCGTTGGTCTCCACAAACACGGCTGCAGATTTCCTGACTTCCTGTCAACAAACCTCTTTCTGTCACCACAAACACGTCTTAACATTCCCACTGAGGTCTCCTTTAAATTCACTACAATCATGGCTTTAGATTTGGTTGCTTCTGATAAATAATGTTGAACAAAGAATCTCACTCTTTGGTTCAGTATTTAAAACTTAAGATTAGAGGATACTTGCTTGGCAGATGGCGCTGCTCAGTGTGCAGCGCTCAGAAACAGATCGGACGCAGCAGCGCCGGCCTTGAACGGAGTACAAAGCGATCTCTCAGCGTTCCTCCGCTGACACAGTTGGCTCCGAGTTTCGTCTTTGAATGGCTCCTCTCAGTTTGTAAACGATGATCGAAAACATGTGGTGGCTGCGAACTCTGCGGGGATTCTAACCGAAGGCGAGGAGCTGCAGATGAACCGACACCTGCTCACTGAAACTCCTCGGAGCTCCCGGAGGGCGGAGCTACTGCCAGAATCCACCAACAAACTCTCAAAAAGTCCAGTTTGTTCTGTCGGTTGTTTTTTATCAAAGGAAATACAAATATTATTGAAACAATAATCCAGTTCTTGGATTAACAATAGTCTGTTTTATTTATGTGATACTTACTATTCTAAAATAGTGTTTATATAAACTTATAAAACAAATTCAAGCAGAGAATGTTGAAAATATGGTGCTATTTCATAAGAAGCATCATTAATAAATGGTAGGTTTATCGTGAATTAAACAATTTAATGATTTATAAAGCATTAATTTACAAATTATGTTTATAAACCTTTACAGTTGCTTCATAAATATTCTATAAATCAATCTAATGGTATTTAACAGTGAAATAACTATCAACTAAAGTTTAATTAGCTATTAATGTACCTTTCATTATAAAATATTACCAAAATATGAATAAATTAATAAATTACAGCAACAAAAACAGAATTAATAGATTAAATATAAGGCAACATTTTAAAAAAACTATAAAAAGAAGATAAAAACACTTTAAGTAAATTAAATTTAACACATAATTATCATCACAAAATACCAAATAATTACAATCAAACTAATCATCATGAATGTTTGAATTTGTCTCTCAAAGTCGTTTTTATGAGTCTTAAAGGATTTTTTTTAATCCAACTAATATCAGAACACATCTATCACAAAACATGTTACAATCTGTGTGTAATTGTCCTTTAATCAACCACATGAGGGGAAAAAACATGTAATTCCTCTCGAAGTTTAATCTGAAAACAGAAATGAGACGAACGCTGAACGTTTCTCTCTGTGATTCTTCAGGAGAACTTCTTCGACATCCAGGAGGCGCTGCAGGCGATCCACATGAGGCAGGAGATGCTGAGGGAGCAGCTGGCCTGCGCCAAGTCGAAAGGAGAAGAAACCGTCGGACGAAATCTGCAGGTAGGCCGACGAGCCAGAGAGAAACTGTTGCTGTTTGATTCTGTTACACTCCCCCAAAATCCCAAACCCACAGGCGTGTTTGAGGACGTTAACAGTCTGACGGGATGTCGGGGGCGCCGTAACAAAATGAGGGAGCTGAAGTGTTTCTAACTCCTGTAAATGTTGAAGTGACTGGAAGACAAATCCAAGGACAGCAAATCATTTACAATACGAGACATTTAATGTTTACGTCTTCAGCCACAAACAGGAAGTCAGACAGTTTTGTTTTTGTCTTTACAACAATAGGAAAACAATAACAATATTGTGAGCCTCATCTGAAACATCCAAATCACTCGTTTCCTGTGTTTCCACCAAACTCCATTCAAATTTCTTACGATTTTAAGAAATCCAGCAAACTGCTCATTTTACCTTCTTGTTTTTTTACATGTAGATAAAAGAGCGTTTTCACTCAAGTCATTTTATTAAGTTGTTAGTTCAAAAATTAGTAAAAGAAGAATTAAGCTCAGGGGTCACTTACTAGCTTTTTCCAGAGCTTTCAAACAAAGAAAACTCACTTTTCATTTTCCACCAAACTCCATTAAAATTTGTTACGATTTAAAGAAATCCTACTCACTTGGCTGTGGTATGTTAAAGGGGTTTCTTGCTTAACACTTAATTTTGTTTGTCACATTAAAAGAAAGTAAGCTCAAGGGCCACTTACTAGCTTTCCCCAGAGCTTTCAAACTCATCTCAGCGGCTTCATCATTGGATAGAGATGGTTTCAGTTTTCTTTGTCCAACTACTTTTGTCATCTTTGTCTTTGCCGAACTTTCCACCAAACTCCATTCAAATTTCCTCCTATTTTAGGAAATCCAGTTAACTACAAAAAGATGCTTTGCCTTTTGTCCGATATCAACAAACCTCATGGCTTTGTTTCTGTTTTAATGTAAATCAACAAGATGGTGACATATTATGGGATGTTAAAATGAGTGTTCCTCGAAAGCTAAAACAAATGCGCCTCAGCTGTCGTGTTTGAAGGATTACCAGCAACAGATCTGGAGACAGACTCCCGTGTCAGCAGATGTTTGTGGCAGCAGGATCCAGTTTGATCCCAGTAATGTCCTTTATTGGTTTCCAGTGCCTCTCTGCTGCTGTGGCTTGTTCCTAATTAGAGCCGGAGTGTAGGAGGAGAGCTTTATGATAACTAATTACGCAGGAAACATGTTCACGTGACGCGCGCTGCTTCACTCCGTCATGTGTGAACATGTCTGCTCTCATGTGTGTCTGCGTGCGAGCTGTTTGCTGATCAGCTGTTCGTGCGGCTGCAGTTACACTTGTCGTCTGTTTGATGTGATTTTCTCGGAAATCGCATTCAGCGGCAGAAGAAGAGATTTCATGGCTGCATTCACACCGCGGGCCGTCTGAAGCTGCCGCTCGTAGCAGACGCTCCTCTGCAGCTCGTCCCATTATAATGTGAGCTGACAGTGATGTGCAGACTGACAATAAGCTGATATCACTGCTGCTTTTATTCCTGCCGTTCCTCAGAGTCTGAGGGTTTGAGTCCTCCTCTGTTTGCGCTCGCCGACTGCCTGGAGAGGGATTATTCTTCTCCAGGCAGCATGTAAACGATCGTCCACGGGTGTCACTCGGACACTTTGCTGTTACATCTGTGAGGATTGTGTCCACAGAAATTTGTCTCTGAAACAATCTGAGATATTAAAAATTGCGTCCACAGATGCAGCTGGAGCGTCTGCTGGCCCGGCAGATGGAGATCCTGCAGGACGCTGCAGTCCAGGAGCGGCTCCAGGCTCTGGACTGGAGGATCCCCCCCGCCGCCTTAAAGTACCTCAACGACGCCCAGAACACCAACGGAGCGGCCGCCGACGCCAGCAGAGACAGCCAAGGTACGTAGAGCTCGAGCAGCCGGCGGAGAGGAGTTTGAATCAGCTTTGGGAAATAAGACGTGTTGTATTTTATGCTCAGAACATTTACAAAACATGTTGATAGCGCTTTGTGCGTCCTCTAAGTCATCTTAAAGAACGCTCTACCTGAGTTGTTATCAGGGTTATTCCTAAAAAGTGTGTAGCGAGGGCTGCAACTAACAGTTATTGTCATTGTCGATCAATCTGTTGATTATTTTCAGGGTGAATCGAGAAGTCGTTTGATCTATAAATGACTTCAGCCCAAAGATATTCAGCTGTTGGAGGGAAGAAATCAAAAAAATATTCACATTTAAGAAGCTGGAATCAGATAATTTAGACTTTTTACTCAAACCTTTAAATCAATAGTCGGCCAATAGACCCTTTTCTTACAAACTGAAACTGAATGGATCTGTTTTCACGTCTCTCATCTGAGGAAGAATATTCAATGTTTCTCAGCGACACTGGAAGACTAAATGAGTCTTTAAAGTTTCCACTGCAGCATAATTCTCACCTTGGTTTGGCTCGTCTCGGCTGAATTCTGTTGTGCCGAGCTGTAACCGGCTCTCTGCTGCCCCTACAGTCCGATCAGGAGAAACACACCCGGCTGTGGGTTCAGCCTTCAGCCACATCGCTGCCCGTCGTCGCTTTTTAAGCTCGACAGGAGACAAAGTGAATCGGAGCTTAATGTGACTTGATGTTTGTCGGAGGTTAATTTGAAGAGTATTTACTTCATGTCACAAACGGATGAAGGTGCTGATTCTCCACAGCCGGTCGAGGCAGCTGTCACTTTTTATTTTATTTTATTTTTTTAGATTTTTTTGACTCTTCAAAACACAGAGCGAGGAAGAAGACGAGGAAGAAGAAAAGAAAACATCATTATTCAGGATCTTACTTCTCCTCAGGGCCTCATCTCATTTTCATCCCTTTCCTCCCTCACCCACTCCCGACAGCTCATTATATCGCTGTTCCCACAAATCCCACAATGCACCTGTAATTATCACGCCCACGCCTGTTTACCTCCAGCCAGTTGCCTGGAGGGGGGCGTCTCTCTCTCTCTCTCTCTCTCTGTCTACCTCTCTCTCTCCTCCCCCTCTTCTTCTCTGCTTTCCTTCCTCGTTTTCTTCTTCGTGTCCCTTTTCTTTTTTCTTCTCTCCGTCACTTGTCATTTCTTTTCTTCTCCACCTCTCTCCTGTAACACCGTCTTCTCGTCTCTATCCCGCCGTGTCCTCTCTGTACTGTAACTCTTGTTTCCTTCTGTTTGTCCTCTCTTGTTTATATCCTCACTTTAAGCCTCGAGAACAGCTCGACTAAAGAAGCAAAACTGACTCAGTATCACCACAATTCTACAAAACCTGCTTGAGTTTGAATATAAATGTATTTTTTGGAGGGAATGGCTAAAAAATGTTAAAGATGGAGGTCAGGAGTTTAGTTTTTTATCCACCACCAGTCCACAGCAACAGATCACAGCTGCAACAATTAGTTGATTAATGGAAAAGAAATTGTTGATTGTAATTACTGCATATTTGAATTAGCTGACTACTTGATTGGAAACACGTAGTGAATTATTATAAAAGGAACATACGACTTTTTGTAAGTTTCCGCCCACACACTGTATTAATTAACAAGCTAGTAAAATTAAAATTAATGCCTGACTGATGAGATCGTTTGTGATTAAGCAGCAGTAGAGCTTATTTAGCATTTTGATCTGTTGTTATGTTAACAAGACACGTCACAGGAAACATAAATGTTCTTACTCAACAAAAAGATTATTTTTAGGGAGAACACATTTTTAATCCCAGACTTAATCAGCCTATTTATGTGTTATTTCACATTAAATTATTTATAAATAACATAAGATGTGAGTGTTCTAAATTAAGACTACTTGTAAACATCTGCAGGTTTGACGCTAAAGCTGCCCGGAGCGATTATACTTTGAGATGACTCATGGCATGCGGTCGGTATGGAGACAGACTATAACACTCTGCGATACAGTACGCAGTTTATTTTCAGATAACATTACATTAGACAGCAAGTTGTTTTTCCACTGCGTCTGAAAATAAACTGCATACTGTAACACTGAGGTGGAGCTTTTTACCGCCCAGCACTGAACAGGACTGATGAATAATATCCTGCATACTGGAAACCACAGAAAAATACAACATTAATAGCATGAAATACAAGTGTAGAGCTGCATCCAAGCTAACAGTTAACTGTTGTGCTGTTAAGATATGAAGTCTGGGATTCTTGTGTGCATGTGCAGCAGATTCTCCCTCCCGTCTCTCTTTCCTCCTGACTTTCTTGTTCTCAAAGGAAGTGAAAAAGCAAACACAAGGGATCAACAGCAGCTTAACTCGCTCAAACACAGGCTGCGTTTCCACTGGGAATACTGAACATGTGAAACAAAGCCGGTGTTTGAACAACATCTGGGCTGATGTGTGCTTTGGATTCACTTCGTTTTAATTCCGACTGATGATAATACGGTTGAATTCAGTGTTATTTTGTATAATGTATTAATACTGTATTAATTTGGAGCTGAATCGGAGGTATGTGATGAAGTTCTGAGTGTCTTGGTTTATTTCTGTCCTCCAGATGAACGGCCAATCAACTTGCGGGTGGTCAGTCAGAACATGCAGGAAGGCGACCTCCCATTGGGCAAGCAGCTAGCCAATGAGCTGAAGCGCCATCACAACCACAACAACAACAACAACAGCAACAACACAGACGAGACCAAAACACCAGCAACAGGTATGTGAGTTCCTTCAACACTTTTTACTGCATTATAAACCTCTTTGCCGACGATAGCGTCCTTTATGTTTGTCTTCGTCTGCAGAACGCTGGATGTTGCACATAAAATCTGAGAACTTATTGCAGTTTTATAAAGCTTTATGCTGACGATACCGTCCCTTATCCTTCTGTTCATGCTCAGAAACCACATAGAATCAAAACGTGCACAGCGTTCACATGTTCTGCAGTTATAACTCTACATTTCCGCTTTATAAACCTCTTTGCTGATGATACCCTCTTTTATGTTTGTCTGTAGAAAACGGGACGTCGCAGCGAGCATCAAACCACACAGAGAAGAAGACCATCAAGTCAGAGCCGGAAGACTCCACATAGTGCCTCCTGCCTCGCCCTGAAACCCCGCCCCCCCCTCACACCAACCCTCAATTCATTCTACTCACACTTGACAGTATGCAGTTACTACCCGTCTATAGATACTAAGCAAGCACAGCCACAGTAGAGCCTTAACAACCAATGTTGCCTCATGAATAGCATTTATTTTTCTTTGATTTTGTCTTTTTGTTTTGTTTTTGTTGAAAAGGTATTTGCCAAAGCACCGAGAGAGCACGTCGAGAAGCCCTTCAGTGCTCTACAGGTCTTTGTCTGTTGATTAATCGTACACGTTAGATGTACTTGTAATTTAAGAGTGATCTGTTGCAGACATTTGTAAACTCTTTACCTCTGCCTGGGTGGTATTTTGTGTTGCTTTCTTTGGACAGCCAGGTTGAAGGCTGATACGCCGGGGCTGAGTCTTAACTCGAGCGTAGATTCAGAGTCGAGATGAAATCAGAAATGTTGGCTGTGGTGGGTTCAGCCTCGCTGCACCACTTTATATAACTACCATACAGCCAATATTTTAAGACTTCCTTTAGTCACTTGGACGCTAAAACTGAAGCTGCTGATGCTGCCAACATGAAATCTTAAATTTCAAATTTCGAAACATTTCAAGTGTCCACTGTTTCTCCTGCGGAACTTAGCCAAACCAGCGCTGGTGCTCGGGGAATATAAATATGAATTATTTCTCCTCCTGTACAAAAGTGAAGCCATTTTATTCAGAAAACAACACTGCTACGCTAGCTTAGATGGTGACCAGGGCTAAAACTATGCGCTAAATGTTAGCATTTAGCTTGGAACCCATTCAAGTACAGCCTTAAAGATCCAGTGTGTTGGATTTTAGTTAATGTTACGTTGGTTAAAGAGAAAGTCAGCCATAATTTTCTGGTAATAAATGTACTTACGTTTTAAAAGTAACAGTAAATTATACATACATGTATTAACTGTATACTTGGCCTTGACTTGAATTTGGCATAATTGGCAGCAGCGTTATAAATCTGGCACACTGGCCCTTTAAAGATACACAAGCATGTTAAAACATTCATAATTATTTTTAATGTAGTTGCAGTGCTTACTGATGCCTTCTGTTGCCATTATAGATGAAAGTTGTGTCACACTATACATAGAAATATATAAAAATGTACTTTAAAAAGTCATCAACGTGTCCCAGAATTGGAAATTAGTTTTCAGATCTTTACAAGGCAAATAAAACTCCTGTCTACTGTGAGACGATCGTAAAATTTAGCAGCAAAAGCCAAAGATTTAGCAGTTTCTGTCACCGCAGGTCCTCTGAGCCTCCGTCTTTCTCCCAAATCTAACGTAGGTGTCTGCATTTGTACTGTAACTCAAACCGAAGGTGTAGAAGTACTGTAGGGAGATGGAGTTAGGATTCAGCCCCTGTCGCAGTTAGTTTTTTTGTGTCGTTCACATCAAATGGGAAAACAGGAGAGGCGGGATTAATCCTCCCGTCCTCGCTCTTGTCTTGTGTATATTTATGGGAGGTAATATAAGCAGAGGATGTATAGGAGCTGTTGTGGAATAACAGCAGGGTACCTCTGTCATTTGTCTTGGCAGGATGGCTGGGCTGGCATGCCAGAGGCTGAGCTAATTGGTTCATTTCACTTTGTAATTTAGCAAAACACTGCTGTTGAAGTGAAACCACGCATCTGCGAGCGGGGAGTATTTCAGGAATCAAGCCTGTGTTTTATTTTTTATTTAGAAGTGATCCAACGAGCGTTCAGCGCGGCCCCACAGGTCGTAAAATCCACGCAGCATGAAAACTTCCAACTAAAGGCAGAATCAAATATTAAAGATCGCAGGTGTGTGGTTTCTCTACAGCGGCGGCGAGAAGCAAAATTCCTGTTTATTGCTGTTCGTCAAGGAGCAGCAGCCCGGGGTCTGTAAATAGTACCAAGATAACAAATAGTGCTAGCCTAATCTCTCAACCAGGGTTTTCCTTTGTCAAGTGTAACTTTGCTGTAGATTTTTTGGTGTCAATACAGTGTTTATGTGTAGAGCAAAAACAAAAAAAGACAACTTCTTAAGTGTCATTGAGGAAAAAATACAACAGTGTGAAAGTGTCTGGTATATAAAAACATGCTTTACATGATGATAATGTTGATTAGCCTTAGCTCTTAACAGTGTTTAATCCACCTGTGATGGCCATCAGTGCATATTTCAAAGTTTTTGCTGTTTAGAGGTAAAATACATAACGAATAAGTGTTCACTGTGTTTTTATGTGTAAATACGTCTGTTTGCTCCACGACGATGAGACAACTTGGTCTCAGTGTCCTCGCCCCCGACTCCCCTGCAGATAGTTTAGTCTCACTCAGCGTAACGACAGACCAATGCAATATTTATGTAAGTAATAAGTCTATTTGCATTCTGTGCGGATCCATCGTTCTGTTCTGTGCTCTGTAACTGTACGTCTGTCATGAACTTCAGGGTGGGAATTCACCTAAGACTTGGGAAATGTTTGTGTGTCGTCTCACTTTTAGTCACTGTATTTGTATTTAAAGACATTTTTCCATCAGAGGAAACTAAGAGAGGATTTGTGATCTGTTGTAAAACAAAAAAAAAAAAAAGAAAAAGAAGATGAAAAAAAATCTAGATTGCTAACGCTGAGCTAGCCGGTGACGTCGGGGCTCGAACTCCGGCCTGGTTTCAGCGCGACTGTTGTGCGATGTTTGGGAGGATAGCGCATGTCTGAGCTGCCGTCTCACTGATCACTGTTCTCCTCACTGTTTATTGTAAAGTGATAGATTAGGCTTCACCTAGTTATGCACCTGTTTTTTAAACACTAATATATTTTATTTGTTATACAGCACATAAACATTAAACTTTATTTTTTTGAACTCTATTGTGAGGTGCGTTCTGTGATCAATGTCTTCAGATCGATCGGGTGACTTGTCATGTGTGTTGATGATGAGAAATCTACTGAATGGGACATTTTACAGCTTAAAAGACAGTCTGCTCACATTTAAACTTACATTTTAATATGTAAGAATGTGTTGGAACTTGAGCCAAACGATTAGATCATTTTATTTATAGATATTTAAAGACTTTAAGCGCTCTGGCTCAACTCAGGGTGCCATTACCGACCCAAAACTAGCTTCAAAGCTGCTAACGTGAGCTAATTTTAAATAATAAATGACTGAAATCCACACATAACCTTCCCAAATCTGACAGCCAATCATGAGCCAAAGCACGCCTCAGATGAAGAACCGATTTGCTGTAAGAACTCTGGTCCAACTCCTGGTGCCGAACTGAGAAAAAACAAGCATGAAGGCTGCTAACTGGACCGAAATACAGACAAATCCATCCCAAACCAGTCAGACGTTAATGGGACAAAGCCGACCTGGTAGATGACCAGACTCTGGGTGCTGAAGGCTGCTAACTGGACCTAAATATAAGTCTAAAGTCACTTAAATCCACACATAACCGACCCAAATCTGGCAGCTTCTTGAAGCCCAAATCTCACATGTGGTTGTTAAACCCGACACTGCTGGTGAAAAGTGTTTTCTGGGTGCTAACACCAGCCTGAGGTTCTCCTAAAGGCTTATATTTGGATGTCTGGTGACAGTAATTTCCAATTATTCACATAATATTTGCTAAAGAGCTCCAGACGGATCTTCTGCAGCCATTGTTCGAGTCAGAGGTGCGGTGACTAATGGGGCAGAGAAGGCCTTTGTAGCGCAGTGATAATAGGTTATAGTCTGTGTAACACTATAATGCAGTGATAATAATGTTTTGGTAAATTACATATTAGTGTCTCGCTGCAGGGAGGAGCTGGGGGAGTTTCAGTGTCGTGCTCATAAAACCAGCTGAGTCCTGGCTGCAGGATCTGAACTCATCCAGCAGCAGGGACGCCGAAAACTGCTCGCTGATCCCAGAGAGAAGAAGAAGAAGGAGAAGAAGAAGAAGAAGAAGAAGAAGAAGAAGAAGGAGAAGAAGAAGCAGGTAGACGGAGGCGGCGGTGACACGCTCAGACCGTCAGAGGACAGTGCAGCTTCCTTTAAAGGAGCTTCACTGTCTTCTGTTTGCTTTCTTCTTCTTTTTCTTCTTCTTCTTCTTCTTCTTCTTTTTCTTCTTCTTCTTCTCTTTTTTTTCCTTTGACTGAGATGAATCCCTGCGCAGGCCATTTGCATCAGCGTCACATCAACACATTGTGAAACCGGCTGATGACTCACTCTGACGCAGGTCCTTTTCACATACCTCCCATCATCCTCTCTCTCTCTCTCTCTCTCTCTCTCTCTCTCCCTCCCTCTCTCGCCCCCCTTCACACACACACACACACACACACACACACACACACACACACTCAGATCCGTCTCCAGAGAATAGCTCGCCTCATGAACACCCATGCTGCTCGGCGTTCACAGTGGCAGCCCGGCTCGGCGCTCAAACCAGCCACCCCTCCCTCTCCCTGTCCTCCTCCTCCTCCAGTGCAAGTCACTGATGATGATGTGTTGCCGTGGCAACGGCTGGAGGTGGGCGGCTCCACGGGCGGTGGGCGGAAGCCAGCCGCTAAGCAGCGTGGGAGGGATCTGCCGAGCGCACCCATCACCCTCATTTTGAAAGGAGCAGGAAGCTGACTGCTTTTGAGAAGGTGTGGGTGTTGGTGAATTATCGCCTCTCCTCCCTGCAGCTTCGTTAGGGATCGCCTTGTTTGTCTCCCTTTTCCTTCCTTCCTTTGTTTTCTGCTTTACTGCTGCATGCAGTGAAAATGCAGCTGCTCACGGGGGATTTCTGCCACAAAATCAAACTTTGAGAGCCGCTGTTAGCTGGAACAAGTGACACGCAGAGATTAGAGCACAGACTTCTGCAGACAGACACTTAGAGAACAGACGAGGGACGTTTAAAGATGAAATATGAAGGAATTCTGCATCGAGACGTCTGAAAACAACTCCATCTTTGTTGTATATATTCTGCTGAACTGTGTCCTTACATTATAAGTTTTACTTCTTTCAGTCACCTCTTGCTACATACGGAAAAATAACTAACATCAAATAAATCACATTGAGCTGTAGATTGAGAGAAGGCACGACTGTTCCAAAGGTTTTGTTTATGTTAAATTTAACTGATTTTCTTATCTACTATTCTTATGAGTGTCCTGGGGAGGTTACAGGTAAAACTTCAGGGCATCTACTCATGGACGAGAGGCGTTAGTTAGCATTGTCATCCATGAGTAGAGGCCAACACGCTGTCACTCCCAGCTTACTAATGCGACAAACCCTGGTTAGGTTAGGTTCAGGAAAAGGTCGACGGAACAAAGAACTCTTGACCTCTGGTCACAAACTCCTGACTTGAATGTTTTCTGCTCTTTACATCACAGCACTTAAAGGGGTTAGAGGTGTCACTACCTTTAAATAGTTCCACCATGAAACTGAGTGCCATCTAGTTCCAATATATCGGAGAGAAGGCGGAGATCTCTAAATGTCTCCAACTCACAACAAAACTACACAGATGGATAAAAAAGCACGACAAGTCAGAAGGAAGTGTGTATTTTTTGATTTGAGGGTGAACTGTCCCTTTAACAGGGGTGTCCACATACTTTTGGCCGTACAGTGTGCAGCAACAACCAGGCCGGTGATCTCAGTCAGAGTGAAGATCTGGACTCAGCCGCTGCAGAAAAAAAAAGGGATTTTTTAAATAAAAATGTGGATTCCAGTAAAATAACGAGAACATTTCTGTGGAATTCCCCTTTAACTGGCGACCTGATTACGTGGAAATGTGAGCAGCAGGTTCTGGGCTTCCTCCAGTGCATTCAGTCCAAACTCATGAATGTTTCATGCTCCAAGTGAGGCGTTATTAGTCAGCACGAATCTGTTTGTTTTATCCTCTTTGGAGCTCCAGGTGGGCGGAGTTAACTGAGATAAAGTCAGATAAAAAGTTGAGGAGCCGCAGTGAAAAGTAAACTGAGGCACTTACCAAAAATACTTCCCAGTGAGTAATCTCCTTTGTAGGTCATTATTTTATACTGCCAGTCAAACTCCACCCACCTGGGGCGCGATGGAGGTCAAAACAAACATTAAAATGCCATCTGACTCAGGTCCAGTTCAGTGGAGACATGATGAAGTCTGTTTCACCACCAGCAGGGAAAGAAAACATGACTTCTCCACAATTTATGAGCCTATTGAGAAATAGTTCTTATTACAAATACATATTAAATATTGCATTTAATTAAAATAAAAGATATGAGATATTAAAGTATAAGAAATACAATCACAGAGAGGAACAGAGCTGCATGTCTGTGATAAAACAAACCTCTCATGTCGCTGCTGTTCTCTTTCTCACCAGCAGGTGGTGCTGTGAGTGTTCACTTCAGTCCAGAGACGCCATCTGCTGAGGGAACAGTCCGAGTGAGTGCAGTACCGAACCGGTCCAGACGGTGTCACACTCAGACAACACATGACAACATAGATCTCACTCAGACATCATCAGGACTGTGAGTCAGTCCTGCAGCAGGCTGTTTAATTTTAAGCCTTTATTTTAAAAATAAAATAAAATATGACGCTGCCTTTACAACAGAACCCAGGTAAAAAAAAATAAAATAAAAGGTTCTAATGAAAGAAGCTTAATAATAATCAAAAGGGAAATAAGGAATCCACAGGTATCAATATTGACGTCACAAAAATGGCTTTAATGTTCATCAGCAAGAATGTAATGTTCAGGGAACATTCAGGGAACATTCAGGTTCTCTAAACGTTACACAAACAATACCCTCAGAGAACTTTCAGGGAATGTTCCCGAAAGATTCTGTAAAGGCTGTACAACTATAACTTTCAGAGAACCTTTGGGGATTGTTCCCTAAAGGTTCTGTTAAGGTTTTTTTTAATAATAAACAAGACAACATTCAGGGAATGTTCCCGAAAGACTCTGTAAAGGTTGCACAAATATAACATTTAGAGAACTCTTAGGGAATCATTCTTTGAAGATTCTGTAAGGTTTTTGTAAAAACAACCCTTTGAGGAATGTTCCCTAAAGGTTCTCTGAAAGTCAGACAAAAAAAGCTTCAGAGAGCCTTCAGGGAACAGTCATGGAAAGCTCTTAGAAGGTTACACAAAAATTTGCTTTAAAGAACCTTTAGGGAACATTCCCTGAAGGATGTTTGAAGGTTACATGAGAGAACCTTCAGGGAACGTCCCCTGAGGGTTCTGTGAACGAAGCCTAAGATACATTTTAGGGAACACTTTCCTGAAAGTTACCTGAAGCTTATTTTAGGGAACTTTCTCTGTATGCCTTTTGAAAGTTACAAAAAAACGCTCTAAGCGAATCTTTAGAGAATGTTTCTAAAGTTATTTATAAAAGATATCTTTAACTAATGTTCCCCAGGGAACCTTGAGGGAACATTTCCTGATGTTAACCTGTTTTGTTGGGTCAAAGTTAATTGTTCATGTTCAAAGTTTATATTAACAGCATACTAGTCAGCTTTTAAGGTGAATAAGGGTTTGTTTTTATAAATTGCTGGTTATTATCGAACTTTTTTCATCAAACTTTTCTGTTTTGCAGCTAAAAATCCATCAGTGGTGAGTTTTTTTCTGTGATATAGACTACTTTCCTCTCTGAACTTTAATATATGATCGTATCAACCGTTAAAAGAGAGTAAAACATTATAAAAGTGAGTAAATCTGAATAATCTTTGTGAAATCCTCACTGACTGTCGAAGTGATGGAGAGAACACAACCCAGCAGAGGGCGAGGCAGTTCTGATGATTGACAGCGCTCTCGGCCAATCAGATGCGGAGAAGCGTTATCGTCGTCCAATCACAACGCTCGCGGCGCCGATGGTAGGTTGAGTCACGGGAGGGAGCTTGTGTGTTGAGTCACCGGAGGACCGTTACTCGACCGAGGACGAGCCGACACTCGCAGCAGGAGCTGAGCCCGATAGTTCCCCGTTTCTCCGCTCGGCTTTACCGCACTCACACCATCCGGATACTCTTCTCTTCTCTTCGGGATTGAAATGTTACATTTTCGGTCAACGGTAGCGCTCAAGGAGTTATTTCAGACCCCGCTGAAGCGTCCGTTGACGGGTAGAGTCGGTGTGAAAGCGGCACCTGCAGCCTCCGCCTGCTTCAGCAGCGGCAGCGGCACTTTGGATGGGAGGTCGCCGGGCAGAGGGAGGGCTTTTGCCGGGTGGAGAGCCCCGCCGCACCTCTCCAGGAGGCACGCCGTGAGAGGCTATTGCTCCAAAGGTGACGGCCAGAATGAAGCGTCCAAGGACTCCGCGGCGGAAAAGTGAGTAACGTTAACCCTCCAGGTCTGAGAAGATGTCAGCCGCTAGCTCTACTAATTGCCGAACCTCATAAGAAAAACTCACAATTTAGTGGAGCGATTGTCTTGGATGGAAAGCTGATGACACCTGGGAGCCATTCTTTAAATTTAATTTATCATGATAATACATTTATTTGTACACGCAGAACACATGCCGAATACAAGATTGGCTCCTAATGTTAACTTCTTAGTAAATGTTTTGAATTACTTCATTTAGCTTTTTACTTTAAAATCAAGTTGTTGATTTTTACAACGGAGTTCGGCGTTTAGTGTCTACGAGTGCACCACGCAAAGAGGCTAGCTCTTTAACTAGCTAGCTCAGATTATGTGCAGTCGGATGGACGAGCTAGCCAGCCAGCTAACCAGTGTAGCCCTGTGGGTTTAAGCTAACAAAGCTCGTCGTGGCTGTAGTGGAGGGGGAACATGGCCAGAAGCGGCCGGTGACACCTCGCTCATCCCCGGGGGTCAGCACAGGGATGACCCGGTGAACAGCCCAGTGCGCAACGGTAGTTAGCAACCAGGGCGTGATGGCTAATTAGCCCAAAGAACATATTTTATTATCATTATTGTAGCATCATTAATTTCAGTTGTAATGTTAATGAGTGCCTGTAAGAGAAAAGCTTCAGATTAAACTTTTCTGGATGTAAAAAGAGGGAAAAAAGGCTATAAATTAGCCGATGTCCGAAAATGGAAGCATGTATGCGCAGCTCTCCAGGTGTCGTGACTAGCAGCAAGAAGCTTTCATCCTCAGTCCAGCAGGTGAAACTCACACACACTCAATCTGTTAGCAGCTCCTCTAACGTTTGACAATGATAATATAGCTACAGAAATAACATATATGTCTGCTATAATTAGGTTGATGCAGCCTGCAGGCAGAGCAAGCCTCAACTCAATGTCTAATGAAGGTCAGTCAGCACTGGAAATAAAGAAACACATCTAAAGGTTATTTCTAGTTGTTAATCAAATGTCAGGAATCAACAGAAACCAGTCAAAGTTCAATAAATCTGTGCAATGACGAGGCTGAAACCAGCAGATATTGTTTTGGTGCTACAACATACAATCATTGTCATTATTTTACAGATTAATCGGTCGATTGTTCGTCTCTAAAATAATAAACTTTACTTTTGCTTTGAGAAATGAGCAAAAGCAAGATAATATAACACGTTAAACACAAGAAAGGCTTGTTTAAGGTGAGTAAAAACAAGAAGATGGAGCAAGTAAAAAGGCATCAAACAGGCAAAATCCCAGAAAAAGACAGAATTGGACGACCACATCAGAGGATTTAAACACAGATTAATGAACTCAGAGCAGTAAAAAAGACAGAAAGATGAAAAGCCAGTTTAAAAGTGTGTTTGAAGAAGTGATTTAAACATCAGAGAGTTGAGAAAATGTCTGTCTTGGCTCCTCAAAGTGGATCGTGATGTGTTTAAGTGACTTGTTGTGATTTGGTTTGACATTTGTGATGCGTGTGAGAGACAATCTGCAAGAACAGACTGATAACCTGATCCTTCTCAAGTGATGGTACAATTAATGAGGTTAAAGTGCTTTTATAGGATGTATAGATGCGACTGAAGGTGTTCATTATAGATGGATATTCAGCCTGATGTGATATAAAACAGAATAAAGCAGGAAATCTCCATATTTTATAGATAAAGAGGAATAAATGTTCAATAAGAGGATGAAAACATTCAGCTACAGACTTCAGCTCGTGTGTCTGATAAGCAGAATGATTTGGAGGCCACTGTTGACATTTAAGTGTCAGTTGGAGGAGTATTACATCGTGGTTATCAGTGTTTTACTGCGGTGTTGTTAGCCGAGCGATAAGGCTGTAATGGAGTGTGTGTGACGGAGGTTCAGCAGGAGGAAGCAGCGAGTGCTGATGGAGGAGAGCGGATGAGAGTCCTCTCAGTGGAAGTGTTCAGTGACCACGAACACCAAAACACAAGAACTCCTGATTCCTCTTCAGACACACTGACTATTCATCATTATTATTTAAATGTAGCTCTAACGTAACGCAACGTAAACAAAGTCTTAAACTCTCTGATTCTAGCTTCTTGAATGGGTCGTTACAAAGAAGTGAAACAGAGGCAGGATGTTACACAGTTTAATGACATCACTGTTCATAAACATTAAACTCTGCTGCCAGTTTAAAGATTGTAAATAACCACAAGAAGAAAACAAACAGTATTCATATCTGTGACAGGCCGTTATCAATCGATATATCAGTCCAGGCTCTAATCATTTTATTGTTTTGTCCATAAAATTGGCATAAAATGTCCAAGTTTCCTCTTCAGGCTGCTCGTTTTCTGCCCAACAGTCCCAAATAAAAACTAGATAGAATAAAGAAAAGCTGCAGATCTTCACGTCTGAGAAGCTCGAACCAAACGCTGCTTGTGGTCGTGAAATACAATATTCACATCGTCTTCTTACAGTCTTAAATTCCTGCTCAGCAGCTCGTTGTTTGCTGACAAGAATCTCAATATTTACACGCCTCCTTCTTCCATGTTGAAGCCCGACATGTACAACCAGACGTCCTCGACCTCCCTGACAGGTACAACAGATGGTTATTCATGTTCCGGGCTCTGGTTGGTCGGTCGGTGGTTGTATTAGTATTCTCCCAGCATGCAGTCTGTCGTGTGTTTTGTTTTAATGAGATGGAAATGAGTCTGTAGTGACGCGATGCTTCCTCTGACGGGCCACTCGCTTCACATAGCTCACAATCTGGACTGAATGAATCCAGCTGGAGCTCCTGCAGTAATCTGGGTGTTGTTGATGTATCAGACACAGTGTGGAGGTATTCTGCTGTTAGCGTTAGCTGCTGAAGTCCAAATAAAGATGTTAGTGTCAGTTTTCCTGGTTTGTTATGAGAGCAGCTGTGCCAGCAGCCACCACAGCAGCCCGCTCCTCCCTCCACACAGTTTCTATGGTAATAAACCGCCTCATTGCCCCCGCAGGCCCACGCTGTCCCATTTGTTTCCATTCACGGACAATTTGCTTAAGCGGTCGGCCATGTTTAGGCAGTCACTCTGCTCAGCTGACTGGTGTTCAGCACAACGAGCTTCCCCTGGAGGTTAATCTGAGTCTCAGCTCGCTCTGCTCACACAGGATGAAGCTGAGGAACAACAGCTCTGTTCACTCTGCAGACAGATCAGATTGGTTTGTATTCATCAGTAACTACATACACAGGTGATGCAGCTTTCAGATCACGTCGCTGCTCGCTAGAAAAGACTCATTGAGAAGAAGGAAGAAAAGTCAAGCAAGCCCGAGCAGACAAGCAGTTGTATTTCACAACATTTTGTGCTTTTGTCAGAATAATTAACCAGTTAATTATCAAAGCAGACTGACCAGAACAGACGTCCCTGCTCTGGATTCATGTCGTCGTCGTTCTCCTCGCTGCGAGTGACGAGGAGATGCTCAGACATCCAGTCGATGTGCTCAGAAACAGATTTACAGTGTGAACGAAACCTTCAGCTGCTGCTGAGAAACACACTGGCTGTTTATTCTGAGTTTGTGGAAGGTGGTGAGTCATCACCCTGCTGAGGCATTTAGTCCTCTGGCCTGAATTAACAAGGTCTGGTGGATTTGTGCTGCTGGGTCGTGTGTAGGTTTGAAAATCAATTTCTCACGTTTATCGAGCAGAAACGTCAAACATTCCTCCGGCTGCAGCTTCTCTGATGTGAGACTGTGCTGCTTCTCTCTGTTTTCTGTCCTCCACAGTGAATATCTGCAGGTTTTCAACTGTTTGTTGGATAAAAAAATACATTTTTTAAGCAAAGGGAACAAAAATTCACTGGCTGTAATGACTTACTTCTGAATATTTACAGATTTTCTCGTCCTCCAAGAGAGTAAAGTGAGTGATTTGGGGCTGAACAACTGAATCAAAATAGCAGATTAATGAGATAATAAGATAAACTTTACTGATTGTACACAGATGAGCTGAAGCCTCACAGATGCAGTAAAGTAACTGTGTGTTCCTGGAATATTAAAAACATTATAAACATGTATTATACACAAAATAAAACATGGAAAACCTGAATAAGATAACTAGATATTGAATAAATCAGGATAAACACTCACTGTAAAGTGTTGTCATACAAAAATAGTCAAAAATTATTGACGTAGAAGTATTATAGTCGGGGTTAGTTTTAATAAATAATCATATTTTCTAGACAAACAGATTAATCAACAGATTTCTTCGTCCATCCTGGAGCAGCAGAGGACTCTCCACTCTGCTGTGGGCTCAGACATGAAGAGTAACGACGGTTAAGAATCATTAAATTAGACCAGATCTGTTAAATATAATATCCAGGACGGGCGCTGGAGGTCCCGAGGGCCCCCGACAGCGTTCCGCCTCGACTCCCGTCTGGTCCTGAGGGCCGCGAGGCTGATGAGGGGTTAAAAGTGTTTGTAGCGCTGCCGCTCATCCCGCCCACATCATCCATCCGCAGGTTTTTTGCAGCAAAGCCTGGAAGCTGGCGTGCTGCCCGGCAGTTGTCAGGGCCTCCAGGAGGAGATGAGTCACTCGCACAGATTGATTTGTGCAGCGCCGCCTCTCAACGCCGCCACTTTAACATCTGCCTCCGCCCTCCACGCCGATCTGTCATGACATCAGTGAGGCCGCGAGACCAGCAGCATCGACCGGGTCCGATAAATACAGACGGCTCTATCAGACGCCGCTGACCTCGGAGCGCCGAGAGCAGCCGATACATGAAATAACATCATCTGAAGACGAGTTACTGGAGTCTTTATCCACATTATAATACATCACACAGTGAGGAGTCAGTGTTTCCTTCACTGATGAGTCCTCAAATATCTTTTATTGTCCAAAACTAGAACTATTTAAATTCACAATGACTTGAAACTAAAAAACACAACAAACCATCAAACTGGAGGAGCTGGAAACACAGAATAATTAGCATAATGCTGTAAAAGAATGACATAAACCGCTCTAAACAAATCATATGAGTGTCTGCGGTTATAAACTTTAAAACCAAACATCCAAACTATTGATCGGTTCAGTTTGGAGCATTTCCTCACATCCAGTGTTTTTCAGGAAGTGCTTCTAGTAATGAATGTTATCAAGCTAAACTCCTCTCATGGAAAGATATTAAGGATTCTCCCTCAGGCTGCACACTTAATTGAAATATAATCACCTTCTTTCTCAACTTTAACCAAAGTGAATCCTAAAGTTTCGACCTCGAGACGAGTTTCACGATCTAAAACCTAAAACCAAAGTGCTTTTTGTTGCGTATGCGTAACCACAGACGGGGACGTGAACTCTGGATCCCCGGTGTGATACAATCTTGGACTGGAGTTTTAAAAACAAACCTGAGAGCAAATGTACCTCAAGCAGACGGAGACAAAGCGCTTCTCTGTTCCCTGGTTTGTACTAAATATCAGGAAGCGCCTCAGTGTCTCTGCAGCACAGCGAGTTATTTTCACTGCTGACCTTCAGACGCACAGAGAGCGAGGCAGCAGAGCGCTAACGCTAACGAGAGCAGCTGAGGTGGATTAACGAGGCGGTCCAGATGTTCCAGTGGACACTTCTAACCTGCTGCTGCCTCACAGGCCTCATTAACACAACAAGGATGCTACCTCAGTATATTTCAAACCATATTGACTTTCAGGTTTAGGTTAATGTGTATTTGTAGATGCTAAACGAGCCGCTGCTGCTTCATGTTGGTCCAGAGTGAATAAACTGCACATTATGATTCTTTAATTCCTCAATTCATGTGATTTTCTTTCAGGTTTACGACACGACGCCATCGTTTCACATGTTTTTAATCACGTATTTATTTATCTGTCGATTACTTTCTGGATTAATCGATTAGTTTAGTCGAGCCAAAGATGTTCAGTTCACTGTCAAACACACCAGAAAGTATTCACATGTAAGAATCAGACAATCTGGACTCCAAACGTAATCGATTAATCGTTAACGATCATCAGAGTATTTGTGTGTTTGCTTCAGTGTTCATGTTGTTCTGTAAACATTTTCACTGTTACTAATTCAGAATTGTTCCCTCTGCACTCTCTCTCCCTGTTGTTGATCTGCTTGCTTTGCATTTGTAAGTATGTTTCTATTTTTTATTTTAGTTTTAGTGGTTTTTCTTTAATGATCTGTCTTCCTGTAGAAGTAGAGGTTTTCTGCAGAAAGCCCATTAACGCTCTTACCTTGAAATGACCTCACTTCCTCCCAGCGGCTGCGCTTGAAGCCCCTCCCCCTTTCTACCTCACCTCCATCCTCCCGTCCTCCCTCCCTCCTCACACACTCTCTCTGATGTGTATTCCTTCCTCACCAGCAGGCGTCTTCATTAATGAGGTCCGAGCTCGCTAACGATTAACGGACAGAGTTGCAGGTTGTGTAAAGACGCAGCAGCGTGATGATCCAGAGTCGGGGCGGGCGATCTGATGTTATCTTGAACACAATCAGCTTCTGTTTACCAAACTTCACGAGGCCCCATTGACCAACAGATCACCGCAATTTAGATCTTAGATCATGATGTGACTTCTCGGACAGATCGCCCACCTCTACATGAGACTTCTGAACTGTATTTTTAACTTTTTGGCGCTCCACACACGAGTCGTGGAGTCAGAAATTCAGGTTTCATACGTAGAGAAGTCAGGATTTCAGTTTGACATCCTGGTTTGCTGATTGGACAGAAATATCTGCTATCAGGTCCGCTGCTCGTTGGGTTTCTGTGTGATTTCTGACATTTTATTTTGGTGATTTAATGGCCTCCGTCTGTGTAGAGACACAATACTTTCACATGTTTTTCTGTCAGTTTGTTTAAAGTGTTTTAGTGAGTCTGTCTGTCAAGTTTGAGTGAACTTCCATTCTTATTTTCTTGAAATCCTGTGAGTTTATTTAAAAATAACGAAGAGAGTTTATTGAACTTTGCAGATTAGTTCAGACGCCCACAGCTGTGATGATGATGTCAGCGACGGTGCTGACGAAGGTAGAGAAAGAGGAACAGCTGCTAGCTTGTTTACGTTCATGTGCTGAGTGAACAGATTAGTGTTTGAACGTGGAGGCTGTTGTTGTCGTGTCATGTAGCATGTAGCTTGGGAGCAGTACGTAAAGCTCTGAAGGTTTAATGAATTGGAGTTAAATACGTGACTGAGTTTTTCTCCCTCTGAATTTCTGACGTCCGACTCTGAGTGAACCTGTCAAAGACTTCTCAGTGTTTCCTCTGTTTGTTCTTCACCAGAAGCTCCAGGAAACATTTGTGGCTTTAAAAGACGTTCATTGGCAGGAATATAAAATATAAAATATAGAATAAGCTCCTCTTGTCTGAACACAAGAAAGGAGGATTTTATTAATGTATGAAGACCTCCAGACTCAGTCGACCTCTTTACGGTCGTCATGCACATTTCCTGACGGCTCGCTGCTCCTGAACAGCTGCAGAGGAAACCCTGTTTCTGCCGAGGTTGTCGTGACAACCTGCTAGATTTCTGCTCTCGCGTCTCCAAGGATGCAAACTCAGCTTTATGTCAGGTCGGCTGCTGCGAGGAGCCGCCTGCCGACTAAAGCTTTACCTCCAGACATCCTCTCCCAGCGCGCAGGCCCGTGCCCCATGATGCATTGCAGGACAGCTTTGCACAAATCCAATTTGGTGTTGATATGAATCATAGCAGAGAGCCTGCTGTGAGCCGCTCGCCCCGTCTGCCTCCTGACACGCTACTAACTTTCCTCCCAGAGACGACTTAGTGTGGAAGCTCAGAACACCAGCCGGGCCGTAACGCCACGTTATAACGTTCATCAAGTGCTGCCAAGATGACGTTAATTAACCCAACGATCAGCGTTTATGCAGCTGCATGTTACAGGACTGGAGATAATAAACACATTCAGAGGCTTCAGAATCAAATGTTAGGTGCTGGTCGAGCACAATGAGGCCTGTGAGCATGTTGAAGCTCTCTGCTGTGTGAGCACAGAGCAGCAGTGAAGCTCTGAACGCTCCTTCTGTTTTCTTTCAGCAGATATTTCATGACATAAAACTGGAACGATCTCAAACTCTGCATGGTATTTTATTTAGAGGATAACACAAAAACATGTACAAGAAATGTCTGAATACACAACAGATGGTTCGTTCACCAGAACCGCTAACACAGATGTCTTTACGTTGGAAAAACGCAGCATGGTTAACGTTTGTTAACTGGGAAAACGTTGACTAAAGCACGGTTACCCATTCTACGTCTCTCCAGCGCAACTTGTGTTCACTGGAACAACGTCAGTACAGGGAAAAAGCAAAGACTAAACAATAAACTAAAGTATCACAGTCTGGTTCTGCTCCCTCGGCTCCAGACGTAATAATCACACCTCCGCTGACTTGGTGATGTTGTTGCTAGGAGCTTTATTTCAGGGTATTTAACCGACAACAGCTCGACTGTACAGTCAGTCAGTCTGGAGAGAGGCTGGTGGTGGTTTCTCACCTCACAGTCAGTGTGAACGAAGACGCCCGTAAGGCAGCAGTACTGAGTTACTTGTCATGAAATATTTGTAGTTTCCTGGTCTTCATGAGCTGCTTCTGTCCTCAGGATTGATCCAGAGTGTTAAAGAGAGTTTCATTCTTATTCAAGTTGATCTGCTTTAAAAACCAAACATTCCTGGCTGGTGTTCTAGCAGTAGATGATAAACAGTTAACGCTACAGTGGCCTTATTCCAGCGCACTAACCTGAGGAAACACCTGCACAGAGCGAGTCGTTTCCACTGGTTGTGAACTGAATAAGGTCAGCGTGACGTCGTGTGTTCCCGTGCAGTGTGTGATTATTACTCACAGCTTCTCCTTGCGGTTCAAAAAGCTTTTTCTTCTCCTCCCTCTGCTGCAGTTTCCCCTCCATGTTTCCACCCAACTGTCGACTTTCTTTTCTCACTTTTCCGTCGGTGTGTTTTTTTCTCTCTTTGTGTTTCCTGCAGGAGAAGGAAGGCCGGCATCCTGCCCAGCCTGGAGGACCTGCTCTTCTACACCATCGCAGAGGGCCAGGAGAAAATCCCTGCACACAAATTCACCACAGTGAGTCGTCAGAACAGGAAACATCGCCGAGGATTAATGTTTGGAACCACTAGATCCTTATAAAATAAAAAGAAGAGGCCTTTACTGGAGGAGTTACGGCTCAGTCCAGGCAGTGAATGTCTCCTGGTTGAATTATGAGCAGGATAACTCCTCTTGTCAGGCTCTTCAGGAGTCTCAGTTCACGGCTCGTAGCTTTATTGATTTGTTGTCAGGTCTGTCCTAATCATCACGTTCCCTCCTCCTCTCTCTCTCTCTCTTTCTCTCTGCAGGCTCTTAAATCCACGGGGCTTCGCACAGGAGACCCTCGGCTGAAAGAATGTATGGAGATGCTGAAGGTGACGGTGAAGACGACGTCTGACGGGGCGCTCGACCGACACCTCTTCAAAAAGTAGGTTTTTATTCAAACCCTTCATGTGCAACCGAGGAGATGAATCCCTGCAGCTCCACGTTTGTTTAAAACTCTGCCATCGTCCTGATACGTAGATCTTTCAAGGTTATAAAGACTCAGAATGTTGTATTTATCTTTTCCAGTAATATCCTGCTGCTGTTCCAGCTTTATTATCAGCATCAATCTTTCATCAGTCTATTAAAAGAGTTATTAATGCTGGTCAGAGTCCTGCAGCAGAACAGGGTTCCTGCACAACGTTAATTATTCATCACTCCTCAGTTTGAACTTCGTCGGGCACGTTGAGGTTTTCATCCTGCAGGATTCACTCGAGCGCCGTGTTGAGGAAACAAAGCAGTTTGCAAAAGGACGAAGAAGTGAAGAAGAGAGATTAACATCGGAGCTTTATCTGATACGATTGTTAGAAAATTAGCAACCCTCGCTAATGTTCCCACAGGACGTCTTTCGAGGGTGTTTGACTGACAGTCCTGAGTGTCAGTAACTTCTGATTAATGGCCTTAATTTAATGTTCCTCTCTGCTCCAGGGGCTGAGGAATAAAGCTTTTAGTTCTCCAGCATGTTTTAGGAGGTGTTTTAATGTCTTAACATGTAAACTGCAGCATCTTAACATCTGGAGATTAAATTAAACATCTGTTGAAGACATTTGAAGACAGATCGGTGGTTTTTCTGATGGAACTGATAAAAATGAAACGAGCGCCTTCATCCGGCTCACAGAGCGACCTTCGCCCGACCTACACCAAAGGTCGAATCAATTCTGTTGCGAGCGTGCGGTAAAACACAGAGTGGCTGCTCTGAAACCACAGACTCGTGTGGCGAGGAGCATTCTGAACGTCACGACGATCAAAAGAAGCAGGAAGTCGTCTGTGTTGGTGAGAGATCTGCATGTCGCTGACAGCATCATCCTTTTTACTGAGTGGATTCTTCCTCCTGGTCCAAACCTACATTACCCACAATGCAGCTTGACCTCAGGCAGCTTAGCTAGAGATTAGGGTTTGTTATGCTTCGTCAGCTGCAGAAGAGACTTTCAGATTTGTTTCAGTTTCAGACATGTAGCTCAAAACGACACACGGCTCTCTCCGGAGACTTTAAACCTTTTTTCACACATTTAAAAGGTCGATCAGTGTTTCCTAAAGAGCAAGAAGACGTCCTCACATGTCTTGTTTTGTCCACAACACAAAGATATTCAGTTTACCATCAAAGAGGAGGAAAGAAACCAGAAAACAGATAACACAAAATGATTCATCGTTATCGAGATAGTTGGCAAAATTCACACTGATTAATCGTGTCCAGATTAAAATTGAGTTCCCTTTTTAAAATTGGGAAATATGACATTAAAAAAGTCGCTATAATTAGATGGAAACTGTAACACAGCACCAGTATGAGTCACGTTCAGATTCAACATCTGAACCCACAGCTGGAAACACGTCTGCGTGAGTAAAACAACATGAAACCGGCTGCTTCAGCAGCACCGCTGCCGCCAGGGGAAACGATGCTGCGACAGAACTGGGTGACAGCTTGCGTGGCGGCGTCGTGGCGAGTCGGGGCATATGACGGCTCACCGGGGAGCTGAATCCTCAGCCAACAGACCCCGACGCCGCCTCTCCTGGCCGGGATCCATCACATCCGCTCCCCAGGCTTATTTATAGAGCTCAGAGTGAGGCACGTGAGCGTAGCGTGTGTTGTCCGAGCAGGGATCCTGTGCTGCAGGGATTACACAGAGTCTGATGCAGCCAGATAACTGAGCCACAAATCTCTCTGTGCTACCAGAGAGGCAGCGCTTCCACCTCACCTCCCGCCTGCTGAGGAGGAGTCGTGGGTTTACTGTCCGTGGTCTGTAATCGCTCAGATAAAAACATTCACAGGTGAAGGCAGTGAACCGGTGTCTGCTCGCAGGTTCAACAGAAAACACTCCTTCACTTGATGACATGATGTTTAAATCCAGGAGCAGATGTCTGTCAGTGGCAGCTGCTGTGAAGAACTGGACCAGTTCAGGGAAGATTTACGACCCTGAGTGACGAGTGTGAAGCCACTGTTAGTTTCAGGCTTAACTGTGAGCTCTGTGAGGCCTCTAACCACAGAACAAGTGCTCAGTACTCACCTGTACAGAGCCGACCTCTCTTCTGTCTGATGAATAAAGTGTTGAAGAAAAGAGAAACATGCTCAGAGACGATAGAAGCAGCTCTCCTGAGTCCTCACCAGGTCTCTCCCTCCTGTCTCAGGTGTGTCCAGAGCAACATCGTCCTGCTGACTCAGGCCTTCAGGAAGAAGTTTGTCATCCCAGACTTCCAGTCCTTCAGCGCCCACATCGACGAGCTCTACGAAAACGCTAAGAGCATGTCAGGAGGGCAGGTGAGTGATCCCGCATGTGCCGTGATAAAAGTGATGAACCTGATTATAAAAATGTGCTTTTAAAGATGATTTCTGTGTCACGTGTTGCTGTAGGTGGCCGACTATATTCCCCAGCTGGCCCGTTTCAGCCCGGATCTGTGGGCCGTCGCCCTGTGCACCGTGGACGGGCAGAGGTACGACCGACCTGCTGATCCTGTTTAGTTCACACATTACCTGACCAAAATCTCTCGTACTCAGCGTTCATTAGCAGCCGTCAGTGAGAAAACTGTGGTGGAAACCTGAAAACTAGTTGACTGAAACAAGACTGGACACTTACAGAGAAAAACAACAGGCGTCACATCAGAATATGTGAAGTCAGAGGCTGTGAGAGTGTTCAGTGTTTTATACAAAGTAAACGTGGTGAGCAGCGTGTTGTGATGTACACACAGTTTAGTAGATTTAACATCATAAACTCTGATGAAAAGTGTTTGTCAGCAGCCTTTTTATTCACGACTAAGACGAGACGATGACGAGCTAAAAGTAGATCTTTGATTATAAAACCTTCTATTAACACAGTGTTTTGTTTTCATTGCTGAGACGAGACGAACATGTCTGTGTTCTGCTGCTGAATATTCAAACAATTAATCATTTTTTTTCCACAATTATGCGTTCAGTCCGTCGACGACTAAAACTACGAGAGATAAAAATCACTTCAGCATTTTCATCTGAAGACTAAGATTAAATCTGACACAAGCAGCAATCAAAAGAAATCTTTGACATTTGAAATAAAAACAATAATGATGATAAACTTTATTTCTAGAGCAACTTTTATGCAAGAAATGCAGCTCAAAGTGCTTCATAACAGACTGAAATACAACTTGTCTGTATTCAGAGTGAAATTAAATATGGAATATCGTTAGGAACAGTAGAATAGTTTCATCCTGTGTGATTAACATCTGCCTCCTCTTCAGGCACACCGTCGGCGACACCAAGGTCCCGTTCTGTCTGCAGTCGTGCGTGAAGCCGCTGAAATACGCCATCGCCGTCCACGACCACGGCACGGAGTACGTGCACCGCTTCATCGGCAAAGAGCCGAGCGGCCTGCGCTTCAACAAGCTCTTCCTGAACGAGGACGGTGAGGAAACACTCACACTCTCTCTCTCGCTGTAAGAGGATCCGTCTCCGGGCCGGTTGCTATGGAGCCGGGATGAATTGTTAATGAGAGGTTTCAGCAGCGCGGTGGAATAAAACAGAGAGGAGTCAGAAACAGACGATATCACAGATGAAGTACAGCAAGAGAACCCGGCCAGGACGGTTCTGTAACGTTTGGGAAAAAGATGTTTAGCTTTCAAACAGATCTGCAGGTTTTTATTTTTCACATCAGTCCTGGAAAATCTGTTTGTATCAGCCAATCAGCAACACCTGTAGGTCGACAGGTGAACAGATGCGGTCTCACTAGACATTTTCTAAGGTTTAAAGTTGAGGAACAAAAGACAAGTTTGAACAAACGTGATAATCAGTTAATTATTTAAGTCATTTATGAAGCCAAAAATGACCAAAATGTGTTTTTGTGACGTTTAAAGACACATTGAATCATCGTCTTCTTTATTTTCTAACATTTTTTGGTTTCAACATTTAACTGAAGAATTACTCTGATAAACAATCAATAAAAAGCAGAAAATAAATGGCGATTTGAGAGGATTTTAAAGGATCATTCCACCAACTTTACTCTTTAAAGTCAGTGCAGCGGTCGTGCTTTGTCCCCCTCAACATGTATAAACAGTTGCATAATGTTCTGACCTCCCGTCAGGTCATTGTGATGTCATCAAGGTCATCGCAGAAAGCTCTTTCTTGTTGCATCATGGGAAATGTAGGATACATTGTATCAGGTTTTCAGAACATTACTGTGAGCCCTGCGTGTGAATGCGTCGCTGCTTCCTGTTCGGCTGCAGTTTGTGTAAAAACGTTGTATTTCTGAATGGAGTCTGGTGAGAAAGTTTCCAGGTTTCCGCTCTTTGTTGTTTTCCGAACAGAGCAAAGAACTCCGCCGCCGGCGGAAATATTCCAGCTGTTTATTTTTAGATTTTTTTAACATTGTTCTGGCCTGTTGCATAAGAAGATTAAAACACAGAGGGGACGTGTGGGATCATCAGCACGTAATGTTGTGGAGTTAGCTTCCTCGTTAGGTTGATGTTCACTCAGACGTGTTGAAGTGTTTAAATGTTTCTCTGTGCTGGTTGTAACTTGTATCGTGTCTCCACAGATAAACCACACAACCCCATGGTTAACGCCGGCGCTATCGTCTGCACCTCCCTCATTAAGGTAAGCTGCATTAACATACCACATCATTAATCATTAAGAAGTTTGTATTTTAGAAGCTGATACAAGAGAATAAATCGGGCTCAGGCCCTCGTGACTGTCTGTGATTGTAGAGAAAGTTGTTTCAGTTGTTTCTGTTTCAAACTGCAGCTAAAATAAAGAGTCAGAGAAAGTCGCGTCCACAGAGGAAACTGTATGAAACAGAATTATAATCGTCTGGAGAAGTTGTTTCCGCCAGATTACCATATACGGGGAGATTAAGGTTATAGATAATCATGCTGAAAGGGGATTTGGTTGAAAGCAGCATCGCTCGGATATCCTGCGCACACACACACACACACACACACACATTACAAGCTTTAATCAGAGAAACTGCTCGTCCACCTGTGAGTGTTTCAGTGACGTCCTCCTCTGACCGCCTCGCGCTCACTCAGGGAGCTGTTACAGACACGAGAGCTCCACCTGCTGATTTCACACCTCAATTAGAAAAATTAAAAACCTTGGATGCGTCTGACCCGTCGCTCCTCCGGCGAGCAGTCGGGATCAGGAAGGTTTCCCAGCAGAGCGATGAGCAGTTTAATTAAACACAGAGACGATCCACAGCTTCTCTCTGCAGCTTTAGTGCGAGCAGCCTTTTAATCACGACATCCTGGAGTTCAGGTTGTGATACCGACCTTGAACTGAGCACTGCGTCGTCCTCACCTCAGATATTCTTCAGTTTAGACAGTTTTGTCGCAGCTACATTGCGATCCTAAGATTTTTCTCTCCCTTAACGCCATAAATCCAGTTTTATCCCAAACTGATAGATGAGATTTTAGAGTTTGGAAGTTTCTGAATTCAGTTCTCTGTAGAGGAACACGCTGAACGTCCTGACCAACGCTCTAAACTAAGACAGGAGAGACATGAAATTAAATCTCTGCTCGGTGTCGGCTGCTCTGTCAGCTTCAGCAACAGGCCGATTCCAGCACCAGACTTATTGATCAGCTGAATGGATTTTAAGAGTAAAACCAGACTGCAGGTTTTGGCCTCATCCGAGAAACTGACCCACAGCTGGGCTCAGAACTCAGACAGAACATCATGTGAGAGGACGTAATGAAAAAGGCTTGTGTCTCAAACAACAAAGCTTCACAGTAGCTTTTATTTTATTTTTTATTTCTGTTTTATTTCACTGTAGCTGTGGATAAATGGATGAGCGGAGGAATCATCCAGCTGTTGTGTTCACATCTAACAGGAGCAATGATCAGGACAAACTTCTAAATTTGAGATTTGAGATTTGTAGCTTGATCAGAAATCCAGTCGATCGTTCCCGCCTGATGTGAACAGCCAATCCCACTCCCCCTCTGTTGAATCCCAACCAATCACTGTTGAGATTTGCGTAGCTGCAGGTTGATCGTATCCATGGATCCCGATGATCACACCAGGTGTTTCTGTGCATGCGTCCCGCCTCCTCTCTCCTCTCTGATTCTCAGATCTACACTGCAGATTTCACACTCATTTGCAATGTTACCTTTTCAAGGCTCGTTGTGTGGTTTTATGTGTTGTTGCATATTTTACAGCATTAGGATCTTTGGGAAATTATGACCACAGCAACAGGTCAATGACGTTGGTAATTTTTCCTTTTTAATTATTTTTCCCCTCTTCTGTCTGGATTTGTGAGAAGCTTTTAGCCTTCACATGGCTGTTTTATGAATGTTTCAATGTGGCTTTATTTTTATACTTTTCACCTGCATCCTCCAAAGCTGTTTATACGCCTGGATTATAAACAGCACAGCTATAAACGCTGGGTTTATATCATACTCCATTCTTCTCTAGAGAAGGACCTCTTTTGTTTCTTTGATTTAAATGTTTTTAATTTCCTCAGTATTTAACTGATTCTGTTCGTCTTTATCAGTCATCCTTTTCAGTTACGACAGTAGAGACGCTCGTAGATAAAATCTCCTCAAAGAATCTGTTTCTAACTGTAGACGATAAACTAAAGATGTGTGTTCACACTGCAAGCGACACGTCAAACCAGCCTGTATACTTACAGCTATAACACTATTACTGTTAATCTTCCAAACTGAGTTGTTCAGGTTTTGGTTTTTATACGTTTGAAGACATTTACTTGCAGTGACGAAGGAAGAGGAAGCTTGAAACTGACGGCAGACATCAGTCATCAAAGTTAAGCTGTGGTGTTACATCGATTACATCACCTACCCGACGTATTTAGCTTTTTAATAAACTTTTAGTCGACTGACGGATGCTATAACTACAAACTGAAAGTGTTTCCCCGTGCAGCGCCAGCATCAGAGCAGCAGGGTTAAGATTTCAACTATCACGTGACAAGAATAAGGAGAGTTTGTTTATTCAAAACGCATATTTGGTATTATTTCTGATTCAAACCGATTGCTAACAGGGAACCTGATAATGTTACTGAGGTAGAAGGAGTCAGTTTCTTCACTGAGAAGTTGGAGATGTGCAGCCTGCTAACCGCTAACCGCTAACTGAGGCTGCTCGGTGTGGTTTTAGTCCACAAAATGCAATTTTAATGTGCAGTGGCAGCTGTAGGAATTGTTTAGATAACCGTAGCGGTGGATACAATACTGAACCAAAAACTGATTATTCATTAAAGAAGGACTCCAGTAATAATTGTACTACACTTTATTTACGAGCATCAGGGGACACAGATTAAAAAGACTGAGGCTCAGAAAAACACTTGATCCTACAATAAATATCTTTTGTTGGACCGTATCTGCCTGAAAACACACTTATCTTAACTGCTAAACTCCAGTTTGTAACTCAGGCTTTCTGTTCTGAAAACAACGACATAATCAGGGTTATAGGAGACGAACCAAACCAGAAAATATTCACATTTAACGAGCTGGAATAATTAACAGTTCACAGCTTCTCGGTCTCGACATGACCAGCAGATTGACTTGAAATTAGCGGAGTGCCCCTTTAAGAGGTCTCGTGACTTGTGGATCATGTAGCTCGCAGTGTGAACGCACCTGAAAGTGAAACTACCTCACCTGCTGTAAACACACTCCACATAAACACACCTGCAGACTGACAGTAACCTGGTCAGTAGTTAAACCTCCATCACTGTAGTTTGTCTTCATGGAACACGTTTAGTTGAATTATTTTTCGTTGATACTTTTCCATGATAGAGTTTTTTTATCTGAGTGGATTAACTGTTTTACTTCACCTCCTCCTCCTCCTCCATCTCCAGCTAGATCACCTCTAATCTTAATTCATCGATTGGTTTGATTGGTCACATGACTGACGAGCTCAGCTTTTGATTTACAAGCCGTAGTGATGTAAACTTGCACTTGTCGTAGTTTTAATATCATGGATAAACATCGTAGTGCTAATGTCATGACTGGGTCGCTGTTTGATGTTCAGTGTGAAGCGGCGAGATTCAGTTTTAATACCGAGTGTGTTCTGTTTGTGTTTCAGCAAGGAGCAAGCAACGCCGAGAAGTTCGATTATGTGAGTCTTGTTTTTCCTTAAACAGAATTATAGGCTGCAGCTTCATGTGTGATTCATAAAATGACTGAAATAAAGTGAGAAATGCTCGTTGTTATCATGTTGACATTGATTTTTGTATTATTATTTGAGCAGATAAATGTTTTTCTTCAGGACAGCCAACAAGAAATAACAATATCCTAAAATGTTTGATGTTTAAAAGACAAACGCAAAGAAATCAAACTCAAATTTTATCAGGATATTATAAAAAAACATTAATAGATATAATAAATATCAGCTTATAAACATATTTTCTGTCCATTTAAAAAGCAAAAACAGCAACAAAAATGAGTCGTTATGGAAACTTCATGTGAATATTTGCTTGTTTGTAATCTTTGGTTTTGGACTGTTGGTCAACATAATGACGAGCATTTTCACTTATTTCTGACATTTTATAGATCAAATGATTAAATGATTTATCAAGAAAATATCTGTAAAGTATCTCAACAGTTTGTATTTGTCATAGTGGAATATTTAGCTGCTAAAGAGGCAGAGAGTTCCTTCAGGAGGCGGAGGAGACCAAAATTGAGCAAAAAGAGAGAAAATAATTGTCGTCTGTAGATTTCAGAAACATTTTAATCTGCTGCTGATGTGTCGATGATTCTCTGACAACTTGTTGCCCCCTAGTGGCCGAAATAATCAGTTACTGCCTGTTTCAAACCATTTCTGTGTCACTGTGATATTTTACACAGTCAGTACTTTGCTCAAAACGTCGATATAGATCATTAACGGGTCGTTAACATCTGCTGCTGCTTCGCTCTGCAGGTCATGAACTTCATGAACAAACTGGCAGGAAACGAGTACGTCGGCTTCAGCAACGCCACGTGAGTCGAACAGCACATCGCCACAGATCAAACTCATCGATGTTGACGGTGTTTTTGTACAACCTGAGCTGAGTCACGATCCTCTTCTTCTTCTTCTTCTGTGTCCCAGTTTCCAGTCGGAGCGAGAGTCTGGAGACAGAAACTTTGCCATCGGCTACTACCTGAAGGAGAAGAAGGTAAAGTCAACGTACAGATTAAGAGTTGATTTGTCCTTTGAAGCGATGAAGGTTATTTGTTAGTTGCAGAGAAGCAGCAGCAGCTGTTGACGGTGTTTTTGTTCCTGCAGTGTTTTCCAGAGGGCACAGACATGACCTCCATCCTCGACTTCTACTTCCAGGTGAGTGAAGCTCAGAAACAAAAAGATCCAAGTTTTGTTTCAAGATACAAGAAGACGACAGTAGTTGAAGCTCCTCATAAGATAGAATAGTATAAATTAATAAGTGATAATCGATGAAATAAAATAAACCCTGTCTTGATGTCCGTCTCCATCAGCTGTGCTCCATCGAGGTGACCTGTGAGAGCGCCAGCGTCATGGCGGCCACTCTGGCCAACGGTGGCTTCTGTCCAATCACAGGCGAGCGCGTCCTGAGCCCGGAGGCGGTGCGAAACACTCTGAGTCTGATGCATTCCTGCGGCATGTACGACTTCTCGGGACAGTTCGCTTTCCACGTCAGTATCTCGCTCATCGGACTTCAACATCACTCCTGGAATACTTCAGACTTTTTAATCAATGCGTCGTTCTTCTTCTGTTCCCTCTTCTTCAGGTCGGTCTGCCGGCTAAATCCGGCGTCGCTGGAGGAATCCTGCTGGTCGTTCCAAACGTGATGGGCATCATGTGTTGGTCTCCTCCACTGGACAAGCTGGGCAACAGCGTCAGAGGCATCCAGTTCTGCACGGTGACGACTGGCTCCTGTTCAACAGCGTTTTTTAATTTAGATATATCATATAAGTGTTCTCTACAGACTCGTTATGATATCAATGCTGCATGTTTCACTTTCCTTCTGTTTATATTGAAACTATAAAAAAGTAGTTTCACAGAAGTCGTTTCAGTCCATGAATGAGTTGATTCTCTTGTTTCAGGATCTGGTTTCTGTCTGTAACTTTCACAACTACGACAACTTGAGACACTTCGCCAAGAAACTGGATCCTCGCAGGGAGGGAGGAGACCAGAGGGTGAGTCCTGACATCCTCCTCCTCCTCCTCCTCCTCCTCCTCCTCCTCCTCCTCCTGTTACAGTATTCAAACTGCAGAAATCATGTGATATCTTCACTCTCTGGAGGTTTATTTTTAGTCTCTGTAACGTCACTTTAACGCAGGAAAACATTTTTCAGACAGTCTGCGTCACTTCCTCCCACCTTGTCCTCAGCGGCCGGGAGGCTCACTGACCTTGTGTGGAGCTGTTTTCATGCACAGCGCCATCTGGTGGCATAAAACTGTAACACCAGGCAGCAAAAACACATTTATTTAGTAGATTTTTGTCTTTTACAGTTTTGTCTGTTTAACGTGTTTGTCGTTGTGTTCCAGGTGAAGTCGGTGATCAATCTGCTGTTTGCTGCTTACACCGGAGACGTCTCAGCTCTGAGGAGGTAAACCAGCTCTCTCTCTCTTCATCTCTTACAGAGGAAGACATTTTTTATTTAATGTTTGTCGTCTTGTCCAGGTTTGCGTTGTCCTCCATGGACATGGAGCAGAGGGACTACGACTCCAGGACGGCGCTGCATGTGGCCGCTGCTGAAGGTGAAACACTGATGATACCGCCGTTAATGTGTGTGATGATCAGTGTGTGTGTTCAGGGAGCTGATGTGTGTGTGTGTGTGTGTGTGTGTGTGTGTGTGTGTGTGTGTGTGTGTGTGTGTGTGTGTGTGTGTGTGTGTGTGTGTGTGTGTGTGTGTGTGTTTCAGGACACGCTGAGGTGGTTCGCTTCCTGCTGGAGGCCTGTAAAGTCAACCCAATCCCCAAAGACAGGTAACAGGAACTCCTGGAGATTTAGTTGATTTATCGATTAGCTGATAGAAAATCTATGTTCAACTGCAAATGTGAGGATTTGCTGCTTTTCTGCCCCAAAAAAACGACTAAAGAGACCGTTTTCTAATAAAGATAACCTGTAGTTGTAGCTCTCCTGGCTTTAAAGGTGCAACTAGTAAGAATTTGAGTTGAAATCATAAAAAAAAATATAAGAATTATCCACAAAATGTGAGGAAAGTTTTGACTTTATTGTCCTGGCCTGCTAGCTGCACGGCTAACTGAGCTAACACTGCTCTGACTGCTCTCGCTGCTGCAGGTGGGGAAACACACCGATGGACGAGGCGGTCCACTTCGGCCACCACGACGTGGTGACCATCCTCCGCGACTACCACACCCAGTACAGCCCTCAGGAACCGACCACCGACAAGCAGAACGCAGAGAAGAACCTGGACGGGATGCTGTGACGAGACGCGGCTCCAGACAGGAAGCCGGACGGTTGATGTTCAAGAAAGTCAACCAGGGCGAGTCGCTCTGAGGGGAGAGAGGTCTTAAACCAGAGAGGTCAGACAGGAAACTCTACAAAACATCACATTAACTCCCTTTAGAGCAGCCAGCGGCCCTTCAGAGTAAAAGCTCCTCATCGTGTTCGTAGATGTTGTTGGTTTCTGTATGTTGATGTATGTAAACTGAGTGAGGACGATGTTTTTCTTTCAGTTCTCCTTCTGTATTTAATCATCTGTAGCTCTGTAGGACCCCACCAGCCACACAGCTGAATGCTGGGTAAATTCAGCCGCGGCTGGGAAATCCACTTTATTTTGAAAAGCAGGAAGGAGTGAATTAACTGACGGTTACAAACTTTCATCACTTCATCATCACAACATGGTGGAATGTATCTTCCCCCAAACACTCGGTGTGTGTGTGTGTGTGTGTGATATTTATCTGTTTAAGATAAACTGTACATTCTTGTAGTGTGTGTGTGTGTGTGTGTGTGTGTGTGTGTGTGTGTGTGTGTGTGTGTGTGTGTGTGTGTGTGAGGGTATATTAGTGTAAATACGTACAGGTGTATAGTTGTAGTTCTGTAGTCTGAAACAGGAAGTTCTCGTCTGGCGTCCAATAACTTAAAACACAATAAACCGTGACGGTTTAGATGATTAATATTTACATTTTTGTTGCTTTAAACAGAAAATGAGTTTTAAAAAATGTTTTTTTTTTGTTTTGCTATCTAATAGCTGTTTGTTTTTTTAACCCCCCAAAAACTGGATTGTTATTTTTTACCATTAAACTGTTTTTGTTTGATATTTATTTTGTTGTAACTTAAAGAAATAAGATGATGAAGTCGGCCAAAGTTGAGCTTGTAAACCAGATGTGACACTGCCAGCACTGACAGAAGCTTTGATAGAGTAAAGATCATTTTCATAATAAGTTAGATTAGAGCTTTTATTTTGCATATTATATTTTCGATCATGAGAAATTATGTCAAAGGAGACTCACTCAACAACAGAAAATATCCAGTTATGTGCAGCCAAACATCGTTTAAACCAACAGAACTTTCACAAAGATTTAAAAAATCTAAAATGATCCTTTTTCAAACCAACTATTGATCCATTAATGACTGATCGAACCAAACTGGTGAACCAGACCAGCAGAGCAGAGCTGACAATTATTTATATATCAAAAGAATACACGATTTAAGAAAAGCTGAATATTGTTCCAGCTGGTTTCCAAACTCTAAATGTCTTAAAGTGAAATATTAACACTAAAACAGCTGATTCAACTCCGTTAACATGAACTAAAGAGATTTCCTGAAGCTGATATGATGAAAAAGCTGTTACAGGCAGAAACCTCGAGCAGAACCGGACTCAGTGGAGCGGCTGTTCGTCCCATCCAGCGTAATGACAAACAGAACTGCACTACAGCTGCTGAACTGGTCCAAAAGGTCATTTAAGCAAACTTAAATTCATCAAACAACCTCAGAATCAGACTTTGAAGCTCTCTGATTGGTTGTTTGTTGCAGCGATGCTCTAAAGGAAGCAGCAGGAGTTAAAGGCGATTAAAAAAATGATAAATCTACAAAAGTCTGACGTCTTCTACTGAACAAACCTGAAATATTTTCCTTGGCTGAGTGCGCCGCCTCCTCTCACACTTCATGCTGTAACACTTTTATCGTTTCTTTCTTAAAATCACGGTTTTGTGCAGAAAGTGTCGACTGTAATGTATCACATGATTTATGAAAGTTTGTGTGTGAACACTTGGAGGACTCAGGACGGTCCGGTCTGTCTCCACGGCAGGTCTGAAACACTAAGAACTAAACCGAAGGAGCTTTACAACGCAGACAGATTGTTGTTGGAGTTTTTTGAATCTGTCATACTTGAAGAGTTGTGGTTTTTGTGACGAGTGTTTGTTTTGTTCCAGAAGTTTGGATGTTGTTTCTGTACGAACTGAACCAGGCAATCAACAATCCTCAGTCCGACTTAGTGCAACGTTTTTACCCCTCAGGTTGGGATCAGCTCGCTCGCTTTGAATGACATTATTTAAAAGAAAAGAAGCACAAAAAACTGAACTATTCGATGCAACAATTAGCAATAGAAATGTGATGATTGTAAGATGAGAATCAGCAATATGGATTTCTGTTTTCAGTTGACGTGAGCTGATCCCGACCTGCAGCTCCGCTCACTCAGCCGTCGTACGTATGAAGTGACGTCTGCGTGCAGCCGCGACTGAAGTGTTCTGAATGTAACGTGTTTGGTGTCGTTCTGTTTCTTCTTCATGTATATTTATGCTGCTTCGGCTCACGGCGGACGGTTTCCTGAGTGTCGCAGCACTTCAGATATTTATTCACAGATCAAACATTTAATAAAAGTGTAAAAATCAATCCGACGTCTGTGTTTTGTTGCTTTTGTTGGACAAAAGAACGTCTTAGTGAATTATTATGATATCGAATTCTGACTAAATGTTGATCAGACAGCAAAAGTGTTTCGGGTCAAACAGCTCTGGACTCTGAGGATAGATAGAGGTTCAAATCTTTGGTAAATGTTTTAATTTTAAAGTCCAACATCAAGAGATCAGAAGTTCTCGGGTGATTCTTTGACGAGTCCAACAAGAAGACTGAAAGCTCGAAGAAACACCAAGAGGAACCAGAAGATCTAAAAATCCAACGCTGTCTCAGACCGAGCTCCATCAGGTACTTCTTGGGACGTTGGAGATCACAGGTACGATCTTTGGTTCCCTCTAAATCTTGAACTTGTAGCAGAACGAAATCGCTCTGGACTGACTGCAGTGGATCCAGATCAGCAGGTGGTGCAGACGGACTCCTGATGGAGGAGTGGAAGCAGCTTCCCTCCCAGTCATGGTGTGACGACGCTCCTTTTGTGGAGGCTTAAAAGAGGTGAGGAGTGACTCTCAGGTGGTTCTGATGCTCATCGGGATCTGGATCTGACTCACTGAGAACCTCATCATCTTAGATTAATGGACAGAAACTCTTGTTTACGGTGTTTCCTGGTTTCTTGACTTCCCCACGTCAGTCTAGTTGCCCGTTTTACTTCACTGGAGTTTGTAGCAGCACATTTCAGTTTGATCATCCCCTGAAGAGACATTTGTTTATTGTCCAAGTCACTGACATCGGGCCTCTCCTCTAGATTGACGCAGCTTTTATTTATATATTTATGTAGGTTTGTTCGGGCTGGCGTGTCAACATTTTACTGCCAGTACCTCCACAAACTCCAACACCAAGCGGAAGGATCAGAATCTCAAAGAAACAGTCCTCAGATGTTGATCAGAAAGCTCGAGATATTCGAGGTTTACTTGACGATTTGAAGAACCTGGATTTGATCTGTGCTAAAGTCTGCTGTCCAAACCCCATCAGAAGTTCTAATGAGGCTCAAATGAATTTTGGACTCCAGAATCCCAGAATTTGACTTGTTGATCAAATAGTTCAAGATGTTACGGGTCTCTCTGGAGTCGTTATGGACTTTAGTTTAAGTGTTGTTGCTCACGTCTGTACATTTTCAAGTCAGTTGACCAAAAAGAAAAACTAAAAAGCTCAAAAATTTGAATCTGAAGTTTGTCGGATCAAACGGCTCGGCCTGCTGTGAGAAGAAGATCCTGTCGTAGATCCTCTGGCAGGGAGAAAATTATAAAATATCACTGAACCTTTTTATTTAAATGTTGGAAAGGTTCTAGTCGTTTTTTAGAAAACCTCAAACTGTCAGCACAGCCGGGCTCAGATCTGATCGCTGACCGGCGTCCGCTGCTCGTCTTGCTGACGCGTTTCCCCGTTACAAAAAGAAAACAGAACTCAAGAGGTCATGATTTAGTTTATTTGCCTGCTGTAACATCACATTACATCACTTGGTGAAACCAAAGCTGATGATACATTTCATTTGATGAAACCCAAACACCCACAAACACACAATTATTATTTTTCTTTCTCTACAAACATTAAATCAAACTCTGAACAAAGTTTCCTATGAATCAGCCGGTTTTCATGGTATATCTGTAGAATCACATTCTCAATTTGATGCTGTTTTACAGTTTTGCTTACGATGGAGTTTATAAGTTCACATTTAATAGAAAGAAACATATGTACATGAATAAAGTGACAGACGGTCTCGACTTGTTTTAAGCCCCATTCAGACTGGATTCATTTTTTAAGGGCACCTTAGAAAACACGCTCACACTAGCAGGGGAGCTTTTTGGTAATCATTACGACGACAGTAGAATAAAGCCATCAGGAGAGCGAAAACCTCCGGAAATGTGTCAAATTTGTTCCATTTTGGCATCAGAATCATGCCGAATCAACAATTAGCAGGTGTTGTTTCCGGCGCACTGATGCACGTACTGACAACTAACACTGGATTCTTTTGATCCTGAGGGAAACTTAAAAACCTGAAGATTCTCAGGCAGGTTCTGAAGTGTCAACATGTTTTCCATGTTTGGATTTGTGCGAGCCTCTTACGGCAAAGTGAACGTTCCTTCTCTGACGTTAATCCGGTCCAACTGGGGCTTTATTATCTCTCCAATGTCCTGGTACCGACCCGTATCCAAACTCAAAAAGGTTCTCAGATCCCACAGTCGGAAAAGAATAAGAGTTTTAAGAGTGTATTACATGATCGACCGAGATCGTACGACCTCTAAAGAAACAAAAGGCTCCGGAGGAGGAGTACAGTGTGGAGACGAGGATGGAAACTGTCCTCCTCAGTTCTGCTCCTCAAACTCTGCGCTCATCTGTGAAGGAGGAACGAGAAGGAGAACGTTTAGTTGAATCATTCTTCTTCAACGAATCTGTTAAGTTTTCTACATCGTCTTGTATCTTAAGGTGATTGATGGGTTCATGCATCTAAGTTGGGTTAGTAAGGGGGAGATGGTGGAACAGGATCTCTGCAGGCAACATTCAGGGCTCAGAAACAAAACGTGGACGCTACAACAGCGTGTAAACATGTTTTAAAGGAGCTTCTGGAGGAATTAAACCCCACGTTTAATATTTAAACGTTCTCGTGGGAAACAAAACAGCACACTAATGGATGGAGGGAAAGCTACAAACGTTAGTACAGAGCAGCACAACGGATACATCAACTACTCAGCGTAGAGCAACAGTTTAAAGCTGCGTCTACCTGAATGTCAAACTCTCCAAATCCTGTTATCAGATTGTTGGCCTGAAAACAGAGCGAGAAGATCATCACAGAGACGGACACAGCCTTATTTTTACATTCATTGACATCCGTCGTCTGTTTATTTCGCGGCTCTGACATCAGAGGGGTATCAGTGCGGTGCGGGACAGCGTTCAGCGGCGTGTGTGTGAACTCACCACGGCGTCGATGTCTCGCGGGCTGACATACTTGGACAGAGCCTTGTAGTCGTCGGGGGACATCGGCATCATGTTGTCCTGCAGCCTGGACGGATGCCTGCAGCGACAGGACGGAAGAGCGTCCACGTTTAAATGTGTTCGAGCGACAACGCGTCACGTTAATGATCGTACAAATTCTTACACTTCGGAGACGGATATGAGCTCCGTCTTCATGTAGCCCGTCCTCTCCGGGTTCTCCACGTCCATCGGCTCTGGAGCTGGAAGACAGTTGGACACGTTAAGCGTTTAGGTCGCATGTGGAGCTGATCCAGGTCCAGCGTACCGAGGCCGTGTGACTTACTCTCTGTGAGTTTGGGGTAGTACTTCCCGAAGGCCTTGTCTTTGGGGATGTCGGGGTAGAGGAAGCGCAGCGGGTTCTCGGGGATGTTCTCGGCGGCCATCACCTTGTAGGTGCGGATGATGTCGGGCAGAGAGACGGCCGACAGCTCCTTCTTGGTGTACGGCTCCACCGAGTGGAACACCGGCTTGTCTGCGTTCATAAAGAGAGACGTTAGAAACTCAAGACAAAGTGTTTTAACGTCCCGCAGGAGAGAATGTTTCCTTCGCTCACCGAAGACGTCGTGTTCGATCCAGGTGAAGGTGATGGCGCCCTCCCGGCTGCTCTCGCTGAAGCGGAGCAGGAAGGTGCCGGGACACTTGTCGCTCAGCAGAGCCTTCTCCCTCTCTTTGCTGATGAAGCCCATGATGGAGCTGCACACGGACAGAAAACACTCACAAACCCGGCCGGGACCTCGAACGTACAAACGTCTGAAACAAACAGAAAGTGTCGGCGCGGCTCACCCGTCGTTCCAGAGGGACAGCAGGTGTCTCTTAATCACGTCCAGGATTCCTTCGATCCAGAGCCAGAAGGGGAACGCTTTCTCGTTGGCGCTCTGCGAAAGCACAGGAAACAGCGCTTAGCTTAGCAAGAAAACTAAAAGAGTTCATTGGGAAGAGAGACCGGACTGTGTCTGGATCTACAACTCTACCTTGCAGAACTTGGTCCAGGGGATCTGCCCCTCTGGGTTCCTCTGAGCTTTGGCTCCTGCAGAGAAACAGTCACGTTTCCATCACACAGTGTTACAGAGTGAAGGTGAAGTATTATGATGATGATGATGCTCTCTGTGTGGTTCCATACCGAGCAGTTTGTCAGCCAGCATGTTGAGCTGCTCCTCGTTCAGGCCTCGCTTGGTGACGGAGGAGAACTGCCAGCTGAGGACCTCCGACAGCTGAGACCACTTCGCCGCCGGAGGGGAGAGGAAGAACTTCAGGTTCTGAGGATGAGGAGGAAACTTCTTTAACAGCGGTAAACAGGCACGCAGGTGGAACACGGATGTTCTAAACAACATGTGTAATCAGTATGTTGCGTGTGAGCTCACCTTGGGCTCGGTGGTCAGCATGTTGTACCAGAGGATGGAGGCCCAGCCGCTGGGCAGCTGACAGACGTTAGAGATGACCACCACCGGCAGAGACATGGCCTACAACCACAACAACAACAACAACAACATCATTTAAATAACTAGACATAAACAACAACAACAGAAGATACGTTTGTGTCAGCTGGTCTCACCTCCAGTTTGATGTCGAGTCCCGACTGGTTGAGCTGCAGCTCGGACTCGAAGCTGAGCGAGTGAAGCTCCTCGGTGACGATCAGAGGACCCTGAACACACACACACACACACACACACACACACACACACACACACACACACACACACACACAGACACACACAACACGCTCAGTCAGGTCAATAAAGTTTGAATCGTCGAGACACGAGGAACAAGACAACATCCCTGACACAAACAGCTAACGATGATCGCTTCCTCTCTCACCTCGTTTGTTCGGTTGCCGGCGACTTTCTGCTCTTTCAGTTGCTGCGTGGAGAAAAAGAACGAGGCGTTGAGACGAACAGTTATCTTTTTTTTACACACTAGTTTAAATTAAAAACAGATGAACAGGAGCTGAAAACTACAAACCGACCAGGTGTCTGAACTCGGCTGCCAGGCTGCCGTTCGACTCCTCCATGTTCATGACTTTGGTGTTTGTTCCCAAAATGTTGAACTTACGAAACCTGACAACAAACACGACGTCGGTGAGTCGATTCATTTGTTCAGTTTATTCACATTAAATGAGAACAGAAGCATTATTTCTAAAGACACTCGTATATATTAAAACTGTGTGTTGTGTTGAGACGCACCCTTTCTTCTCTGTCACGTCTCTGAGGATGAAGAAGAAGAAACACAGAGTTATTTAGCAACATGTTCACACACTCGGGTATGAACAGTACAGAACAGGTGAGTCAGAGGTTTGAACGCAGCTTACTTGTCGAACACAGCTTTGACTTTGAGCTGGTAGTTAAACTCCTGCAGCTTCACCAGAAACCTGAATGGAGACAAAAACAAGTTCAGTTCACCTGAAACAGGAAGTGACGGCTTTGTTTTCTCCTCCTGCAGCGACTCTTGGTTTCGTTTAGTTATTTCCTCTGTGGGACACGTTTGTGTTTCTGTGTCTTTACTTTTACTTTGGGTGAGAAACAAAGAAAACCACAGCAGTTCCTGCGGCGCTCACCGCAGCTTCACGGTGAACTGGACGCCTGTTTTCAGCACCAGGGGCCTCTGAGGGTGGGTGGGCATGCAGGGCTGCCTCTCCACAACCAGGGAGCTGCACCACAAACACAAACACAAACACAGAGCTTCAGCAGCTGATAATCCATTATGATGTGATCAGTAACTGGCGTGTGAGCGCTGCTGTACTTGGAGAGGAGGTTCTTGAGGAGCTCCAGGGCGCGGGCCTCCAGGTACGCCTTCTTCTGTGTGATGGGGTCGCTGTCGTAGGTGAACTTCTGCTCCAGCTCCTGCAGCTTCTTCAGGTGCTGACGGACCTGCTGGAGAGATTCTGCCACTGCTGTGAACCTGCAGGAGGAGGAAGACGACATGAAGAAGAGGTTTTTTTGTTGTCTGATTGTGTGTAAAGGTCTCGGCTCAGACTCGGACCGCCTCACCAGTTCTGCAGCTGGTCCACGCAGGCGTTCGGCGGACCTCCGATACAGGCGATCTGCTGCCGCTGCTTCCACTCGGGCAGCTCCTCTGAGATCAGGTCGGACAGCAGCGCCTGGGTGACGTTCAGCAGGTCGGTCAGCTGGACCACCACGTCCTGATCAACAGAGACAGAGACAGACGTAACGTCCACAGCGTCGGGACAGAATCAGCTGATCGCAGGTCGTCATGGCCGAGTCGCGCTCTGCTCACCTGTCGCTTGGCTTTCAGGTCGAAGCACATCCTCCCGACCATCATCTTCTCCTTCTCCAGCTCCTTCGGCGTCATGCCGTTCATTTCATTCTCTGCGGAAACATGAAGCGATCAGAACTGACTGCACTTCCATCTCAAACCCTGAGCGAGCATCAGACCTCCTCCTCACCTCGGTTCTTCAGCGTGTTGACTTTGAAGTCGTACTCGTCCTGCAGATCTTCCAGGTTCTTGATGTTCTGATCCGCCACCTGAGTGAGAAGCAGCGAGCAGACGTTGGATCCTTCCGACACATTTCAGCAGCGTGAGGTCAGAAGCTCAGGGTTCGTACACATTTTTCAAGGTCAAATTCAAGCACTTTTCAAGCACTTTTAAGGGTCATTTACAACATTTTCCAGCACCTCATCGCTGGGTTAAAATACATATCTACAGGAATATATATACTTTTATCATTTGTTTCACTTTGTATCACAATTATGCACATCGTATTATGCTGTAAACATCTAAAATGATGTTTCATGACAGCAAAAACTTCAGAAATTAAAGGAGAACACAAAGTTTTATCCAAAACAGGGAAGCCACTTGGTGTTCTTCAGGCACCAGGACAAACAGAGACCTGAGAACAGCCTGTCATTTTCTTTTTTGACATAAACTTTTATTAGCTTTTCGCTTATTCATCAAAGTTTCTAAATACTGAACGTGTCATCAGTCCAGATTGAATCAAAGTCACCTTCTCCTCAAGACACAGAGTCATAATGTCAAGCACTTTCAAGCACTTAAACTAAAATCCAAGCACTTTTCAGACCTTGAAAACACAACATTGAAATTCAAGCACTTTCCAGGATTTCAAGCACCCTTGGGAGCCCTGGAAGCTGTGAGTGTAGACCTCGTCCTACCTGGACTCGCTCTCTCAGCTCCTTCACTTTGTTGTCCAGCTTCTGTTTCTCCACCACCATGGCCGACACCGTCCCCTCCCCCTCCTGCTGCACACAGAACCAGAACTTTCATTCACTTGTGTCGCGTTTACGTGAAGCTGGTTATTTCCAGCTCCATTTAAAGGTTCAGTGTGCAGGATTCAGAGTTTTACCTCGATGCTCTTGGCGGTGGCCAGAATCTTCTGCTCCTCCTTCAGGTTCCGGGAGATGATCATGGCCATGCTGACCGGATCTTCCTGGAACCGGTCCTGGAGAGAGAGCGAGTCTACATTCAGAGTTTATCACCAGATTGAACTGAACATCACGCGCAGAGTAAAGTCCCGCGGCCCGACCTGCAGGTTCCTCTTGATCTTGCGGATGTTGTGCTGCAGCAGGAAGTTGTTCTCCAGGGCGAAGCGGCTGTGCTGGTCGTCCAGCTGAGCCAGCAGGTCGTGGAAGCGAACGGTGGCCAGCGAGTCCTGAAAGGCGACCGTGTCCCTGAAGAGGCCGAGGACAGAACTACTGACTACAGATCCAACACGGTGTTCTGCTCCTCTCATGTTCTTACTCACTTTGAGCTCATTTTCACTGCAATACACTCAAAAAGTCTCAATCAAAACACTGTAAATCATTTATATTTCTACACTGTCCTCTGCTCTTTGCACTTCAGTTGATACTCCACTTATTTCTTGTTACATAACTGTCGGTGTCACCTGAGTCGATCATTACATCCCTGCTGCGTTCAAGAGTGCAGAATTTTTTGGTTTTGACAGAATATTCTTGCTGCAAATGTTGTATTTTTGGTGCCTTTTTAAACAAAACTGTATTTATTAATTTTTTTATAATTAATTGATTTGGATGAAATAGTCACCAGCTTTTGTCACACATGATTAGTTCAAGGACAGTCGGAAATTTAAAAATCCTTCTATAACTTCTGTTTTTACAGATTCTGGCTACGATAAATTAGCGTAGATAATTATATTATTATCATATTTTGATGCCAGTTCAGAAGTAATTTAATTGACCTGTAGTTTATATTTCAACAAAATATTGTTTATCATTGTTCTTTTTCACTTAATAGCAACTTTTAATTTAAGTTTTGTCTATTTTTTCAGATAGTGCATTGTTATAGAGCTGCGACTAATAATTATGAATAATTGATTAATCTGCTTAAATGATCATTTATTATTAAATTGAAATATTTCCTTGAGCACAAAGTGACGTCTTCAAATTGACTTTTGTTGTCCAAACTTTCCCTTTTGAATAACATTTTATATGAAGTATTAAACTATCTTTTATTAAAGTCAAACTTTATTTATCAAAATATAAAAATCAAGCTTAAAGAAAACAGTAAAAACAAAAGATGCAGCATGTTGATTAAAAGTAACTGTCTTCTCACCAGTCGATGCTCTCGATCCACCTGCTCAGGTACTGACGGATGTCCATGGGGAACGAGTCATCGTACAGCTGGTCCACCTGCTCCAGGTACTTACAGTCGAGCATCTGGAGCTGGCACCACTGCGCCATCTTCTGGGGAAACAGAGCAGCTTCATGAGTCTCAGCCTCTCAACTCATGATTTTTAAAACACCAATACTGAATGTTTATCACCTAAAAAAAGCAGCTAAATGGTGGCAACAGTGGGCACTGATGAAATTCAAAGTATTGCTCAAGAGCACTTCTCCCTTTTTCTTCACTTCACAGAGCCAGCTGCTGGTTTACAGAAATCAGAAGTGCTGACTCTGTAATTATTATTGTGCCCTTCCTCCTGAACTCATTCAAGTTATGAGATGCATTCAGTGTCAACAGGACAGACAAACATCTGAGAGCTGTGTTAAACATGTTTACAATTAATTAACACACATACAAACCGTATTTTTGATAATTAAAACCCAACATTATTGTTGTTGTTATTATTATTATTATTATTATTATTATTATTATTATTATCATGACTGTGAGCTTGCAGTGGTTAATGAAGGAGTCCATAGGTTTCAGTTTCCCCGCTCCAGCCTCAGTCTTTAAATCATCCCTGCACACACGCTGCTTCACTAGCTGTGTAAAACCAAACTCTGCCTAGAAATGTGACTTTTTAGGGAATTCTTCTTTATCACCGTAAATATATGCATCAAACAGAGAAACTTAATATTGCATCTAAATGTTTATTATTCACTCGTGAAATCGGCTTACATGTAATTCACCTGTTGTAGCACATTAATTAAAATCAGGACATTTGGGACAGATAGGTCATTTAGGTTATAAGATGCATTCACAGTCAGGACAGGAAAGTCAAACATCTGAGATTCTAAAGTTATGTGTTTTATAATTTTCATGCAATTCTGCAGGAATATCCCCCAAAAAGAAGACAGATAATTAATACACAGAGACTGATCTTCAGCTGTAAGTTGTTCATTAAAACAACTAAACTTTCTGATATTCAAACTCATCATGATTGATCATATTTTCCACTGTAAGCTCTCAGGAGAAGTCCATAAGTTTCGTTTTCCTCGCTCCAGCATCAGTCTTTAAATAGCCCACGACAGAAAAACGCCCCTGAACCCACCTGGCTTTGCCACCTGTCACGAACCAAACTCCACCCAGAAATGTGACGTTTTAAAGGATTTCTTCTCTACCGTCGTTAATATATGCATCACACGATAAAACCCACACATTCACCTAATTGAAAATTGTTCACCTGTGAATTCGGCTTACATACAATTCACCTGGTGTGACGTATAAAGTAGAAGTACGACATTTTGGACAAGTTGGTGCTACATAACTAATGTTTGAGATTTGAGGTGCTGGGCGGTGATAGATGACGTAAACCATCTGTTAACAGTTTATTGTAGATCAATATAACTGCAGCTCGTTACAGCTCGTACACGAGTGGAAGTTAGCGGAGTGAAACCAGATATCAGCGCTTTTCTAATAGTTTGTTGTCGCGACTAGCAAAGCCAAGTTCAACAACTCACATCTGAACGTCAGTTTCATCACGATACGAGAACAAATATCGTATTTGTGCTACATTTAGCCACTCCTTGAGGAAGTAAGTGTGTAAACTTACCTTTTATTTAGAGGAAAAGTGTAAAACCTCTGAGAAAAATGAAGTTTTATGTCGGAGAAGCTCCAAAGTTGTGCAACGACTGTGTCAGGAAGCTGCTCCGACTGTTTCTGCTGCTGTAGTGTAGAACTGTGCGGAAACTGCGTCAGCCAACCACACGTCAGGATACACGAGAAGCGCCCGCCCCTTTGCTTGTGACAGCCAATCAGATGGCTGTAAACAGGCTGTTCTGTCGGTGAGCAGGCTTCCCCATAATAACAACTATAAACAGCGTGTTTTTCATGTTTTTCACGTCGTTTGAGCAAAAAATCATGAATTAACACGTGCTTTGTTTTGTTTAATACACTCTAAGGTTGTCACACTATCTGTTAAATATATATTAAATGATTAAAAGCAAAATAATTCAGATATTGAAGGAGGGAAGCCACTGAGCAGAAGAGCGTGAGGTGACCACGTGTTTTCAGAGAAACAGAAAGTAACTTCAGCTCTGAAACTAAAAGTCAATCTATGATGCTGATCACTTTCCGTATCGATAAGGTCATCAGGTGCCAAATCAGATAACAGGATTTCCAGAAAACATGACACATTTCTGTAAAAACCCACATGTGTCTGCATTTTTTGTCAAATTTGGCCTCAATAACAAATCAAAAACAATAACTCTTATCATTATTAAATCCTTTACATGTGTGTATATTGATTCACAATCTTGTGATGGATAAAGACGATAAATCTGAGAAGATGAAGACAAATAATAATCAAGAAAATGCTTCAATATGTCAATTTTATGCCTTTTTTTCCTGGTGAATCTTTAAGTTGTGTGACCTTTTATACAAATAACACAATCTGAAAAGGTTAGAGGTGAAAAGCTCATAGAAGTGGCTTTATTTTGTAGCATAACGAAGCATATAACTGGTTTAGAGATTACACGACTGGTAGAGAAAATGTGAATATTTTGTCCAGCAGCACAAACTAATCACACAAATGCATCCAAGCCTGTTAGTTCACTCACAAAGTGTGATAAAAATATGTTATTTATACAAATATTTGAGTCAGAATCGAATATATTCCTCACACACGTCAACGCTTTACAGTATTTATCCAAACAGAGACATTTATAGAACATCTAGTGCACAAAACAATATCTGAAGCACGCAGTTAACAATGTTCACCCTCTTTAAAGCTCATATTCACACTACTGTGATTTGGAAACAGTGCAGGTTGGCGCCACCTGGTGGCAGAAATACATATATATATTTCTGAATATATATTTTGAAGGATGTTTTGGGTTTGACACTTTACAACTTGTGTGTGAAGTCAGGGAGCATTAAAAACTTATTTTATCACATTCATTCTCTGATTTCAGTCAATTTTAGACATATTTTTGTGAGAAAATCAACTTGAAACGTCCTTGAAATATGTTTGCGATCACAGTGAAGAATGTAACACCAACAGTTTGGTTTTATTCCTTTGTTTCAGCATTTTGCTTGTGTCAAACATATAGATAGTTTTATTGTGGAAGCTGACATTTCAACATTCGTAAACACGACACCACAGGATATTCTTTAAGGTGACCTCGGGACATTTTTCCAGCCGTGTTTGTGGCGACAAAACTGATTGTTTTAAGCCATAAAATGATGCTTTCCTCAACCTGACCAAGTGGTTATTGTGGCCAAACCTACCCAGAGCATAAATACAAGAGCAAATTTGAAAATAAAATAAAAAGAAAAGAAATATTACACACTTAAAGGCTTTTAATCAAACTTTTGGTACTTTAAAAGACTCAAATGTGCGACAAAGATGCTAATGTCATGTATTTTACATTAGAAAATGACATTTTGACGTGATTGTCAACATGTAGCTCACTGATGCAACGCTCCTCTGCAACCAACACCAAGTTCTCAATTGTCAGATTGTCCCTCAATGCAACATCCCCATCATACTGTGTACATTTGCATATCTCAGGCAATTAATTCTACTACATTAGAGTTTTAATGAGATGTTAAAGTTCCTGATATTCAGCATGTATCTCATTTTTCTACATGTATCAGAGTAAAAAGTAAAATATTTGCCTTCAAAAAGTTGTGGAATGGAAGTATAAAGTAGCATAAAACATAGAAATACTCAAAGTTGCAACCCTAGTTGTACATGCACATATAAAACAACCCAGTCACTCTTGTCTATCTTGACTTAAATAGCAACAAACTCATAAAAAATGCAAAATAAAACAAAATCCACTTCTTTTATCATCCGTCTTTAAAAGCGCTCCTTTAAAATCATAAATATCAACCTTCACATGTGACATTTTAGTTTTAGTGAGATGTAAAGTCTCATGAAGTGGAATGATTCAGCCTTTTCTCTGTCAGCTGCGTTATGTGGAGGAAGCCTCTGCAGAAATGAACATGAATAAATCTGCTCAGTGATCCGACACCAGTTCACAGGACATTTTGTCCGCTGCAGAATCACAAACCTGTGTCACTGGTGGACGTTCTGTTCCAGCAGCAGAACAAAGAGTTTTGGGTCAGAAACCCCCCGTGAAGCACAACAACAGTCAGGACATCTGCACTCGGCTCCAAATCAAGATCAAACCTCCCTCTGAGTTCACTGTTCCTGCACTCACGTTGGACCCAAAACTCCCCACACTGTTTTTAGCCATCAGTGATGAAGAGAATCAATGAATTATTGTTTCCAGAGTGCATGAAATGATTAGTTTTACACTATCTCAACACACCACAGCTGAGTGCTCAGGAACTTCAGCTGCAGTTCTTTTAAGGTCCACTAGAGGCTGCTCCACTCTGAGTCAAACAGGAACCAAAGGGACTTAGAAGAACTGTTCACCCGAGGCACACATCTCTACCAAAACAATCCAGATTTATAAATAATACTGCAGGTTAAAGAAAACATATGTGTTTTTATTGTTGGGAGGAACTGTCTGTTTAATGTCTTGTATCAGAGTTTATTTTAACACCAGCTAAAATCTTGTTTTTGCTGACCTCCAGTGGTTTAACTTCCCATCCGGCTGCAGCGACCTGAGGTGGGGTTGGTGACTTTGGCCTGACTTCAAAGTCGGTCCATCTCAGGTGCAGCACTGCTCAACCTGACGCTGTAAAACTGCGTCCTTCATTGTCACGTAGGTACAGTAATGAAACTGTCGCAGTTTAGTCAGGTTTAGGCACCAAAACTACTTGATTACATTTAGAAAAAAAATTTTTGCAAGTTAAAACATGTTACATTTGGGTTTTTTAGTTTTACACTAGATTGGAACAGCGGACTCTGGTGGAAGTGTGCAGCACCTGATTGACCTGACTTCCTCCTTTGCTGCCGTAATAATTACTCCAAGCACTAGAGGTCACCACCTGACAAATTAACATAAAAATGGGTCACAATATGCTGCATTCAGAGGCTGTTTTTCAGGTGAGGAGGGCCGCTTTGAGGGCAGTTAAATACTGCTTTACAGTCTTGTGTCAGGTTCCTCTTTGACCTGTAAATGTGTACCGCGTGGAAGCTACAAAACAGGAAGAAGAAAAAATGCAAAATTCTTGAGAAGAAGACAGAAGAACAGGCAAAACATAAGAAAACATCTCTGAAAGTTTTTCTTATCAAGACAAATGCATTCAACCTTTTTGCTTCAAGGGTAAGAAAACAAGAGTACAAGAAAACGTGACAAACTGATCGACACACAACGACATAATAATATCACAACACACCTGCAACAACGTCCTTAACAAAAGGTCTTTCTCTCTCACATCACTGTGATACTCTCGAGAGCAGATCACAGCGAGGAGTTTGCAAACAAGCTTCGGGAGAGTCATAAGGTTCATGTTTTTCAAAATAAGGGCGCACATGGAAGACATCCTGCAGCGTTTGTTCTGGTTCAAGGCTCAATTCAGGACACGTTTTCACAAGACAGAAGGACAGGAAGCAGCAGGAGTCTGTCCATCTATCTGTTGAATACACAGTATGCTTTCATATTTTCATATCTAGGTTTTTGTTTCTAAAGAATGAAATCCCCTCCTGATGATATACTTTACATACTACAATGAGAACATCACATTTTGCACAACATAATTATCTCAACATGTTGATTCTTGAGGAGATAAACTGCAGTGACAAAACTTTCTACCATTGCTCCTCTTTGTTTACAGTCTTCTACTTATTTTACTTAGCCTTCGTGTTCACATGAAAACATAGAATAGTAGTAAGACAAACTTTAAAAGGTGGTATTTATTAGAGAATGGCCAGAATTCAATGGCAGCTCCAAAACTGTGATGGGCAGCATAACCGCTAACTGCTGCTGTAGCTATCTTTGGTTGTAGTGACTAGCTGCTGTTAGCAAGTAGCTCATCGAGCCATGGAGCTAACGCCAACAGGGTTCAACCATCTCCCAGTGACACCTAACTCAGGCTGAACACAGGCTCCAAGACTTACAGAGGCCGGTATAAAGACAGTGGCTAAAGGAAGGAGGCGATTTACAGCGGCTCTGACCAGGACTATGACTCCAGGGATGAAAAAACAAGATAGACCCCCCCTCTGACAGTAACAAGGCTAAAAGAAGACTATCACCGCTTGATTTAAGAAGTGGTATTTTACACATGACCAGCTGGGACTAGCTGGTTAGCATGCTAACATCAGTAGCATTAATGTCTTTGACATGATGTCAACACTGTCGTTTCTTAACATTCTGTTGACTATATTACATTTTGATGAATTAGATTTTTTTTAATTTTGTTTTTAAACAAAATTTCTTGCAATTGCTCCTTTAAAAGTTCAATAAAAATACATTTTCCAAGTTCTTATTCTGTTTCCATGTGTTAATTGTTCAATTATCTTCTTCTTATGCGTAAAAATGTGTATTTTTATACCAAAATCATTCTTTTTTCTCCCTGTACAACATTTTTGATGGCTGATTTTGAACTTGGGAACGGTTATATAAATATATCCAATCAAATTTGAGTTGTGTGACCTATAAAACCACACCATTAGTTTGTTAGCTTTAGTAGCTAGCAGAGTTTGTGTGTTTTGATGGATATGTGAATAAAAACATGTAGTTTATTATTCTAACCCTCATCCTCCTGATCTAGCAATCTGGATGTTTGGTGTTTTTAGTTAGAATTTGAATGAAAGCACAAAGTATGAAAGTAAAAACAACTGTAGGAGTCCTGTCCTGAAGAATACTCCTTGTCTCTCTTCCTCTTTGTTGGAAACAACTCTTCTGTGGTCGGGTTTCCTCAGGAGCAGCCGCAGTGGTCGACCACCATGGACGGGATCTTCCCATAGATGATCTGCTCCTTGCGGTTGAAGTAGAGCATGTTGATGGGCGACATCTTGGTTGGTGTGCAGCAGGGCCCCGCGGTGCCTCGTGGGTTGGCCTTGTTTACCAGGTGTGCATGTGGGTATTGCTGCAGGTGCATGAATTCACACTCCCCCGAGCAGTAGTTGGCCCGGTAGCGCTTGGGCGCGATGATCCAGTCCCAGCCGAACTCCTCGAAGTCGACAGTGAGCGGGTAGCGGCAGCAGCGGGTCTCTGCAGACTCCTCGTCACAGTTGAGGCCCGAGTCTCGACGGGATCTCTTGGGGTTGTCGAGTATCTTCACTTCGATGAACGGTTGCTGAAAAAGAAATTAAAATGTTGAAAATTACTGACAACTTTGCAGGATTTCTTCCTTCCACTGCAAGTTTTTAATTGCAGCTTTAAACTAGAACTCAGTAGATTAATAGAGTCTATTCTTTGGTCTTCATCAACAATTTTAATCCTGGCACGCACGCAACCAACAAAACAACTAACCAACAAACCAAACAACCATCCATCCATCCAGAACAAGGCCCTGCTACGTGGAAGTAAAAAATGCAACACTCCACGAGGCCACAGCTTGTAGTGTAAGAACAAAACATAAAAAATGGACCCTCATAAACATCCAGAGTTTTGCAATTATATTTTGATAGGGCTCACCAGTCCTTCCTCTCCCTGGCTCTGCTGAGGTGACAGCCAGATCTTCTCCTTTGGAGTCGTAGGCGTTGATCTCGATGCCGTAGTTGGTCTCGGGTTGACGCAGCCAAGCCTGCAGCAGAGACTTGATGTCAATGCTCTGCCAGGAGCCGGCGCCAGCGTCGGTGTCAATCTTCAGGGACCGGACTCTGATTCGGGTGTTGTTTCCCTCCTTTCCAGGTTTGAGGCGGGAGATCTGCAGGAAGACACTGGTGACTATGTTGGCCGGCCTCAGGTGGACCCACAGCTGAGCACGCAGGATGTTTTTGGGCTGGATCTTCGGACTGAGGCTGAAGAGACAACATGAGGTCAACTCGTCCTGGGCGATCGGGTTGTCTGGAAGAAAAATCACTAAAATGTTAAATTTACAGATTGAACATTTGGCTTTTGTGTATTGTGCCAGTTTAAAAGCAGGGATAGCAAATATACATCATACACCTACATCACAGGAACAAAACAGATACATTTTTCCACAAAGAAAGTAATATATTCATTTATAACATATGCAGACTTAACAAAAATTCATTACTATGAATATGGTTGTAAATATTTATGATCCCCAGAAGATGAACCCTAATTATCTTTTAGACCCTTTGACCTTTCACCGTCCTGCATCCTCTTTTGCATCTCACCTTTGAAGCGATGAACTTCAAATCATGAGTCTATTTACTGACCCCATCACTTCTTTTCGAGCGCCACCATCTGGCAGATAACCCTCTGGATTCTGTGACTTTAACTTAGATTTAAATTGTCAGCAGTGTGCAAAAGATGGCATGACAGTTAATCATTTGATAGTATTTAGCCCAAGTGAAAATATTATATATGTCTCCAAACACTACCTTATGGATTTTAAGTACCAACATCTCCAAAAATCAAAATGCTGTTACTATTTTAGGATTGAAGTCCAACATTACACTTTAGAAATTGTTTATTTTCTTTGTTGACCGTGATAAAAAATAATCACTTACATCGAATATTTTAATTTGCAACAAGAACAAACTTTACGCATAGCTTTTACGCACGAATCACACGCTTCTCCTTTTTACGCACGGCTTTTAGAAAAGATGCAAAACAAAAAAGAAGTCAGAACACGTGAGGGATTCCTTGGTTTGATTTATAAAAATCTCTCCTCTTTTGTGCTACTTTGAAAACCAACTTTACGCACAAGTTTTACGCACGGATCACACGGTTCTCTTTTTACGCACGAGGACCTGAAAAGGAGCAGAGCGAAAAAGAGGACAGAACATGTGGAGGATTTTCGGTTTGGTTTACTTACGCTTGGTGGCCATGGTGATGATGGTCTCCGTCGTGGCGTGGTCCTCCTCCTCCACCCGCGGGTCGTACTGGTCCAGGAGCTGCGTCAGAGGAGGCGCTTTGGGCAGCAGCTGTCGGATCATGTCCCGGCTGATGTTGGGAGCCTGCTCGAGCCGCAGGATGCTGAGGATCTGGGACTTGATGCTGTGGAGCCTCATCTGCTTGCTGTGCTCCCGGAAGTCGCAGGCCGAGCACTGCTCTCCGCTCTCCGCCAGCAGCTTGGAGGTCTGGTTCATCTCCACGGAGGAGCCCGCAGAGAGGAGGACGGTCAGGCCGAGGAAGACGAGCATCCTGGAGAGAAGAAGAGATCAGTGCAGTGACGCTGTCTGATATGAGTCTGTCCCCGTCCCTCCGGACTTTATGATTGGCTGCCAGGAGGATCTTTTTTTTTTCTTTTTTTTTTTTTTTTTTTAAATCAGAAGAGATTTAAAGAGGAAGAGAGAATTTATTAATAATACTTTGTTGATTCCTGTGATGGGTCCCGAGTTTAAATGTTCTTTTTTTTTTAACATCGTAGACAAAATAAACCAAACTCTATTTTGTTTTGGTTTCATGATGAAAGTTTTAAGCAGCTGCTTCATCTTCATGATGTTCATTTTTGGATGATGAGTCTGCAAATCCACTGAGAAACTTTATATTTCTAAGTTTTTATCAGTATGAAAGTAATCTGGTGACAGTTGTGTGTATATCCCAAGGCACACTGCAAACAGGAAGTTCTAATGACCAGTTCGGCAAAGTTTAATTCATGTTTTTGGATTGTTATTTCAGAATCGTGCAACTCTGTTTTGCTGTGAAGCTCCAGAGATGTTCTGTGGACTACGACACTTAACCTGACTCTCCATCAGCACGGAGCTGAATAGATAATGACTGAATTCCTATTTTCAGTTGAACTTACCCTTTAATATCCAACAGCAGCTCTGGGTAGATACAGATGAGGATCATTTTAAACTTAGAAAAATAAGAAAATGAACAAAAAGGAGAAAAAAAGAAGCTTTCAACCCCCCTGATGATAATTCATGGAGCACTTTCCAAATCAAATCACACATAAAAAGAAAATATAAACGAGTAAAGTGACAGAAAACAGTGTGAAACAGGTCAAAGACATTTATTAAAGTATGTTTTTGTGTCTCCTGGTGCTTCTCCTCTGCTCTGCTGCCCTTTAGCGCTCTCTTGTGGTGAATCTCGTGTCCTGCGCTCTCAGTCTGACAGCTCTGACACTTCATCCAGCCCTGAACTGATCTTATAACAAAGCTGCTTTATATTCAACATGACTAAGAAGTAGCTCATATTACAGTAGTTACTGTTTAATGTAGGCTGGTGGAAACTGACACGCTTTGCAAGGAAAGAAACCCTGAAATGTTTTGCATTTAAAAGCCAAATTTACAAGAAGGCACCAATGATTTAGGATTTGTCGTAGCCATTTTATGTAGCCGTCTCACAAAGTTTGTTCAGTTTCTCTGACTCAACAACTCTTAAAAACAGACGATTTGTTAAGGGAGTCTGGTTACATTGTCTTTTCGTATAACCCTTGCCGAATTAACAAGTAGGTCCAAATAGTTAGGAATTTGTGTAGACAGCATTTTACAAAGGTTATAAAGCTACTCATACTGTCCAAAGTCTCAAAATTGAGTGTTTTTTAAAGGGAGTCTGGTGATTTCTGTTGCTTATATTACATTAGTTACTGTTTAAATGTAGGCTGGTGGAAACTGACACGCTTTACAAGGAGAGAAACACTCTAATGTTTTGCATTAAAAAGCTGAATTTAGCTGTTGAACTCATTATTTCACATCAGTAACAGTTTGGCTGTGGAAGAAGAAACGCCTCGTTTCAGCTCAGTGTCTTCTCTTTGTCTCACAGGACACTCACAGATCAACGACCAACAACTTCAATACCCAGAAATCCTCTGTGGTGACGTCACTAACAGTGTGAGCACGTCAACCCCCAGACTCCCTTATGAAATCTCTCCATTTAGTGAGTTTTTGAGTTAGGAGACACTTTATAACCTCCAGAAACGCTGTTTGTGACTGATTCTTCATTATTTGGGCCTTCTTGTAAATTCGGCATGTGTTAGCCTGTTGTGGGTCGTGCTGCAGCCCCCTCAGTCTAACAGGAAGACTCAGTCACACGCCTCTCTGGGTGTTCCCTCCTCAGAGTTTAGTTTCACTTTCTCTGACAGGTGTGTTGCTCACCTGAATTGGCCGTCTGAACCTCCAGCTGAAGGTAATGTAATGATTCTGACATGTTCGACTCGCTAACACAAGCTCTACTTTTCATTGTAACACCGGAAACAGCACAAAAACTGAAGCTCGGTTGTTTATTTCTCGACGAACTCGTTTAAGTTTAAACTCGGGACGACGGAGGAGAAACAACGAAGAATATCCGCCATTTTGTGCCGATACTTGCTTACTTACTGAAACACAGCCAACACAGACTGACGACAGTTTAACTACCTTGGTTAAACATCTTTGAGTATCTAGAGTTTCACTGTAGAAGCTTCATTTCTTCTCAGTATTCATATTATTACTCCACGGTGTGTTGTGCTTCATGTGACGTCAGACCTCTACGTCACAGGTGAAGCATAAGTGTAATGTTTGTGACATAGGTCTATATTCTATATTATATATATGATGTTATATTGTTGAGCTTGTAACACATTTAGTAGTCACACACGAGGTTAAACTCAGATCGCTGCTCTTTGTATCAGAGTAAGATGACGAGCAGAATCTGTAAAAGATTCACTACATAACAAACATGTTGGAAGTTCGGACTCTTTTCTTACAAGCGTTCATATTTTATTGGATCACATCAAATATTTTCATAGACACAAGAAATATTTTTTGGGGCCTTTTTTAGACTCAAACTCAAAATGAATGCAGTTAATTTATCACATGCAGGTAAAATCATCATTAGATGTAATAACGGAAACACACAAGCAAAGTATTGGTTGTCTGTTAATAATGATGATGATAATAATAATAATGATAAATAATCAGTCTGTCGTCATTTTTCTGATGTTTTTCTGAAATTAAATACATTCAGGTGAAATATTCATGAACAAACTCAGACAGTAAATAAGTTAATAAATAGAAACTATTAGAGTTTTAAATGATAATTATCAGCAGAGGTGGATTGAAACTTAGTACATTTACTCAAATACTGTATTTAGGCTCTAATATTTCTTTTCATGTAACTTTATACAGTTTCTCCCTCCTGTCCTGCCAAGTGAAGACTCTGTGTCGTTTGGTCTTTAAGATGTCAAAAGTTGTGGAGAACACTTGACAGTTTCTTAGAGCCAAACGTTGTTTAGAATAATAATTTCAGCCACAGTTTGTAGAAACTGTCAGCTGACTGTATTTGTCTTTAGTCACTGTTGGTGTGTGTGTTGCTGTGTAATCTTTGCTTCACACCTCTTGAATTTAGTCCATTAAACCAGCGATAATATTACTGACACAGACACAACATTACATCATGTAAAATGCTGTTTACTGACATTTACAGCTCAATAAATCAACTTGTGAGCAAAAGATATTATCAGCTGCTGCAGAAACTGTTTGACCAATCAGGAGCTGCGCTGTGTAATTCTGCAGCTCATCAGCTCATTTTTAACATTATCGTTTTAAATTTCAAAATTTCAAATTTTCATGGTTGAAATGAATAATAGTCATTTAATGTTCAGTTGATGTGCAGATTAATGATTTGTGTTTCCTCTCCAGATGAAAGTGTGTGTGAGATGAGCAGCATGAATCAGTGTGAGGACAGAGAGGAGGGAGACCCTCCCTCAAAAACCACTGGACCTGGACCTGGATCTGAACCTGGACCTGAGCCCAGTTGTGTTTCCTTCAAGAGTGACTGGTCAAATGATCGTTACATTTATTTTAAAGGACAACCAGTTCCTGCTGTAAAGAGGTGAGCTGTTAATAACATTAATATGTGACTGATTCATGTTTTAACTGTGGAGAAAGATGTTTTTTGAAACCTGATGTTTATTTTCAGCTTCGTTCTTCTTCACTTAAATGTATCTTCTCACTTTAGAAAGCTGCCCAATAGAACCAGTCTTCAACTCTTCATTTCACTTTATTGAATTAGTTTGGTCCAATATTCTCTGAAGGTTTATTCCTGATGTTTTCCACTATTTTATGGACAGAAGCTTCTGTGTCTGAAGACTAGAGAGTGAATTAACATCTCTGGTGGTCTTCTTCTCTGTCCAACAGGAGACCAGCCTCTACTGGACCTGGACCTGGACCTGGACCTGGACCTGAACCTGGACCTGAACCTGAGCCCAGCTGTGTTTCCTTCAAGAGTGACCGGTCAAATGGTCACATTGCTAATTTTAATGGTCGACAACTCTCAGTTCCAAAGAAGTAAGCAGTTAATAACATTTAATTATTAATGACTAATGATTTAACTTATTTATCCAGCGTAGTTATAAAACACAATTTAAATATCTAATATCTCTGATTCAGAGGGGGTTTAACTTCCAGTTCAGAAGAGTTCAACAATATATAACATAGTAATATCTTACAGCAACTGGTAAAGTCTGAGCTCACATTGCCTGGCAGTTGAAGAAAACATAGTTCTGTTGGATGACAGGAAACAACGAGCAAATTCTGTCAGATGTATTCACAATACACAGTTTCAGTGTGTTCTGGCAGATTATTTGCTGTTTCTATGTGTTTCTATCAGGAGGAAGACGGAACAACCAGAACCCAGCAGTGTGTCCATAAAGAGTGACTGGTCTATGGATCGGCCTATATACTTCCAAGATGGACATCCTGCTATTGATAAAAGGTATTTAAAGCTTATTCTAACAGCAAAACTATGTTTAAGTATCAGATCGCTCCCTGTGTGTGTAATAGAGATGCACAGATCAGGCAGGCTGTATCATACTAGTGTTATTACCTGCAGTGATCCTGCACAGAGGAAACAAAAAGGCTGTCTCTCCATTGAGAGACACTGTGTGTGTTTACTGACGATGCACAGCAGCTTTACTTCTGTGATTCTTATTATATCCTGACACGCCGACAGGATCGATCAGGATCTAATGTTGATTAATGACCTTTGATATTTAACACATCAATAGGTCACACACAGTTCAGATTCATATAGTAAAATAGTTTGGAGTAAAGCAGCCGCCCTCCTGATTAATCCTGAGCTCCATCAGAGCTGTTTAAAAAATATTTATCTTAAATGCTCAAACTTTAATTCTGTTTCCTCTGGAGAGTTTTCTATTTTAGTTGCTGCCTGAATGTGCAACGATATTTGTTGGATTTAAAGACTTAAATAGTGAACAATAATTTATGACCAAATGGTTTTGTCAGATGTATTCACAATAAATCATTTCAGTGTGTTCTGGCTGCAGTGCAGATTATTTATGTTTTTTGTGTTTTAATCAGGAGGAAGATGAAACAACCAGAGCCCAGCAGTGTGTCCATGAAGAGTGACTGGTCTATGGATCGGCCTGTATCCTTCCAAAATGGATGTCACGCTATTGATAAAAGGTATTTAAAACTGATTAGAAAAACAAAACTATGTCCCAATCTGAAAATATTTTTCACCAGACTACCATGCTGTCAATAATACAATAATAACACATTATTACTACAAGACTCCGATTTGAATAACTTTATAACTGAAGAGTGGGCGTCCTTTCTGCAGATGAACGACTCTATCACCATCATTCCTCTGGGAAACAGGCAAAACAGTAATAAGAGGAAAAATCATATCATACTCATCTTACAAGAAAAAACGGCAACAAAAACTTGAAAATACTATAGAACAAAGGATTTAATAATTTACAAACCTCCAATAATCCCACAATAGAAAACGGAACTCAGCCACCTTAAAACCCAACTTGACAATATCACACACAAAAAACACAATCCTTAATCCAACAACTCAAATATGACACTTTTCAATATAGCAACAAAACAGGGGAATATTTAGTAAATCAAAACAACACAGAAAAGGGAAAGCAATAATTACCACAATTATCAACTTCTGAGGGAAACCACCCAGGACCCACAGGATATAATCAAAACCTTTCAAACTTTTTACAGCGACTTATACTCCTCCAGCCATGACCCTACTCAATCAACAATAGACTACTTCCTAAACAAACTAAACATTTATTTGAACATATCTCTCTATAAAAGTCTGTCTGTCTGTCTATCTGTCTGTGTGTGTGTGTATGTGTGCCTCAAATATCTCTGCAGATCAGGATCAGACTGACCTGAGATTTTCAACATGGCTGCTGCGTGGTTCAAGAGTGTGCAACGTCAGATTTGTTTTGGCTACAGTGATAGCGTTAATAAATTATTTCATAAATGATTTACCAATTCCGCTAGCATTGCCATCCATAGCCACCATAGCCACATGCGCACCAGAGCCAATCACTGCAGAGCCAGAAACAAGCGGATTTATACCTGCAGCGGCGCGAGCTGGACCGGGATTTTGCTGGCGGTTCGGTTCTGTTCTGTGCATCTAAACTGACTGTTGGGGATTAATGAGACTAAACGAGTCCGGGCTGAGTCTGTTCGGGTCTGAGGAGATCCGGATACGCGCGGACAACAAAGTGGAATCGGAATCTGTGGATGTTCATGTGCAGCTAGCTGCTAGCTGCTAGCCTACCCCCATGCCCCACCTCCTGACTTGACAGACGTGCCAGTGCGTCCAAAACCGGATTTGCGGTAAATAATGTCCACCACGCTTTTTCACGAACATTGCCGTCACGTTTGTTTTGTGTCTGGTGCAGGAAGAAACGATAAAAACTGGCTTTTGTCACGTAAGTGTCCGCAAGCAGGAAGCATTTGCAAGCAAATAAACATGTTCCTAGTGAAAAAAGGCACCACACCAACCATCACATAATTATATGGCAAACCATGTGATTTGGTTGCTGAGGAACAGGCGGAAGTTGTGGGAGGGACGCCGGCGAAAGATTGACAGCAGCAATGACGGTGATACAGACAGCGATAGAGATAGCGAGTTTTGAGAGTTGAGAGATTTGTGACATTTAGCGTGTTTGGTGTGTATAGTTAGTGTGTTATGTAGTGTTTAGTGTGTAATGGAGTCATTCTTTGTATAATGAGTCAAAACAATGAGGAGACGGCTGAATGTGGAGCAGGCAGTGCAGCTCTTCACTGAGCTGGAAGGAGCTCAGGAAGCCCTGAGCCAGAGGCATTGCCTGCATTTAAATGTAAATAGTTACATATAACTTGGTAAATTTCAAACACTTATGCACACATTTAGCAAACAAATATTTCTATTTGCATTATAAGTAATAAAAATGGTCCATTAAACATATTTGTGGTTTTCACAGCAAAAAAAACATTTTTTTTTTTATTATAGGTCCATTTTGGTAATAAAGTATGTCATCGTGAACAAATAACTGTACAGTCACAGATGTGAGGTTGTGCTGAAAGTAATGACACCAAGCAAGGCAAGGTAAATAGTTCTAAAGGTGAAATATAATGGCAAAATCAAAAAAAGTAAAAACGGATTTCACACCAAACCTAAATATCCCTGACGTCCCACCTTCAAACACAGTCTCATTTGGCCATCCATGAAAAAGCTACTTAACCTTCCACTTTTCTATTGGAATACATACTTCCTACTGGCAATGCATATAGTATATCTATATGGGGCATTTCTGGCCCTTTCGGGGTCTGTGGCCCTTTCGGGGTCTGTGGATTTTATATTATCCCCTTTCCCACTTTTGTTGGCTCTTCAGGTCGCCAACAGACCCATCTGAGGTGGCAACCATGATGTGGTTGGACCAACAGTGGTCATATTAACACTACAACCACTAATGATAATAATAAATGATAATAAGCTAGCATCTTGCTTTGATCACATTCTTCAAACAGAATCAACAGAAAGAGCTAACTGTACAAAATGCACCCATACTTTTTAGATGTTAAGCTTGTGCCACAGAGAATGAATGGAAGGCACAACATACTGATAATGATGGTCACTTAACCAACAAATATTCACTCTACATGGGCATAACAACAGAAATATAGCAGGTGAATATCATTGGGATTGCATAGAAATGATAGCAGCAACAAAACTCATGCAAACTATTAACAGTTATCGTCTTGCTTTGAATCACATTTATCAAACATAATCAACAGAAACAATAACTGGACAAAATGCACCCCTGGCTTCATGCAAACACTAAACAGCGTGTAACATAAGATAGTAATTGTTCATCAGATATCACCTTGGTGTTTACAGGTGAAGTCCAGTCGTCATCTGCATTCTCACTTGGTACACAGGCAGTGCAGTCATGCTGCATTCACAGGCGCAGAGCAGAATCAGACAATCAGTGATCGGGCAGGACATCGTTCTTTTTACAGAAGGAAATGCATTTTCAATTCTTCGTGATTCCTCCACAGAGTGGACCAGGAGAGCTCAGAGGTTCCCAGAGGTCCGTCTGTCCAGCAGCATCAGACACACCTGGACTCCATATTTATGGTCTGTACATGAACAACAACTAGTTTTACATCCAGTCTGTTCACAATAATCTCCATGCTGCACTTTACAGACCAGTGGTGAATCTGTCCAACATGGATCTGGTGTTTGGCTCCATGATGTTAAATGTTGTCATTAACATAATATTCTGTTTCAGCTGCTGGAGGAGAACATTGTGACTTTTGTGAAGAACGAGCTGAAGAAGGTCCAGAATGTTCTGAGTTCAGATTACCCAGAATGCTCAGAGAGTGAGAGGGAGGATGAGGAGGTGTTGGACGGTGAGGATGAAGAGCAGAGGAGGAGCAGCAGAGAGGCATTTCTGAAGATCACACTTCACTTCCTGAGGAGAATGAAGCAGAAGGAGCTGGTTGCCTGTCTGCAGAGTAAGAGGATTTCTCTAAAGATTTAACATGATGGATCAATGAGACAATTTGTAATGTCTCAAAAGACAGAGGAAACGTGCTTATATGTGCAATCTTTAGGGTAAGGAAATTGTCATAATTTCTTTATGAATTGCTTAATCGTTTTTGTTATATGTCAATTTAGAACAACTTACTGCAGTTTGTCGGCGAAATCTTAAATCTAACCTGAAGAAGAAGTTCCAGTGTGTGTTTGAGGGGATCGCTAAAGCAGGAAACCCAACCCTTCTGAATCAGATCTACACAGAGCTCTACATCACAGAGGGAGGGACTGCAGAGGTCAATGATGAACATGAGGTCAGACAGATTGAAACAGCATCCAGGAAACCACACAGACCAGAAACAACAGTCAGACAAGAAGACATCTTTAAACCCTCACCTGAAAGAGACGAACCAATCAGAACAGTGATGACAAAGGGAGTGGCTGGCATCGGGAAAACAGTCTTAACACAGAAGTTCACTCTGGACTGGGCTGAAGACAAAGACAACCAGGACATACAGTTCACATTTCCATTCACTTTCAGAGAGCTGAATGTGCTGAAAGAGAAAAAGTTCAGCTTGGTGGAACTTGTTCATCACTTCTTCACCGAAACCAAAGAAATTTGCAGCTTTGAGGAGTTCCAGGTTGTGTTCATCTTTGACGGTCTGGATGAGTGTCGACTTCCTCTGGACTTCCACAACACTGAGATCCTGACTGATGTTAGAGAGTCCACCTCAGTGGATGTACTGCTGACAAACCTCATCAGGGGGAAACTGCTTCCATCTGCTCGCCTCTGGATAACCACACGACCTGCAGCAGCCAATCAGATCCCTCCTGGGTGTGTTGACATGGTGACAGAGGTCAGAGGGTTCACTGACCCACAGAAGGAGGAGTACTTCAGGAAGAGATTCAGAGATGAGGAGAAGGCCAGCAGAATCATCTCCCATGTCAAGACATCACGAAGCCTCCACATCATGTGCCACATCCCAGTCTTCTGCTGGATCACTGCTACAGTTCTGGAGGATGTGTTGAAGACCAGAGAGGGAGGAGAGCTGCCCAAGACCCTGACTGAGATGTACATCCACTTCCTGGTGGTTCAGTCCAAAGTGAAGAAGGTCAAGTATGATGGAGGAGCTGAGACAGATCCACACTGGACTCCAGAGAGCAGGAAGATGATTGAGTATCTGGGAAAACTGGCTTTTGATCAGCTGCAGAAAGGAAACCTGATCTTCTATGAATCAGACCTGACAGAGTGTGGCATCAATATCAGAGCAGCCTCAGTGTACTCAGGAGTGTTCACACAGATCTTTAAAGAGGAGAGTGGACTGTACCAGGACAAGGTGTTCTGCTTCGTCCATCTGAGTGTTCAGGAGTTTCTGGCTGCTCTTCATGTCCATCTGACGTTCATCAACTCTGGAGTTAATCTGCTGTCAGATGAAGAGCGGTCAACATCCTGGTGGTCTGACGCCTTTGGAGGAAGAACAACAAGTTTCTACCAGAGTGCTGTGGTCAAGGCCTTACAGAGTCCAAACGGACACCTGGACTTGTTCCTCCGCTTCCTCCTGGGTCTTTCACTGCAGACCAATCAGTCTCTCCTCCGAGGTCTGCAGACACAGACAGGAAGTAGCTCAAAAAACAATCAGGAAACAGTCGAGTACATGAAGAAGAAGATCAGTGAGAATCTGTCTCCAGAGAGAAGCATCAATCTGTTCTACTGTCTGAATGAACTGAACGATCGTTCTCTAGTGGAGGAGATCCAACAGTACCTGAGTTCAGGAAGTCTCTCCACAGATGAACTGTCTCCTGCTCAGTGGTCAGCTCTGGTCTTCATCTTACTGTCATCAGAAAAAGATCTGGATGTGTTTGACCTGAAGAAATACTGTGCTTCAGAGGAGGCTCTTCTGAGGCTGTTGCCAGTGGTCAAAGTCTCCAACAAAGCTCTGTAAGTGTGGAGAAGTTTCTTAAGAATGCAGTAAATGTGCTGTTATTGACCCAAATAGAAATATGATTTTCTTGTTCTGCTAATTATTCTTTATCCAGACTGAGTGGCTGTAACCTCTCAGAGAGAAGCTGTGAAGCTCTGTCCTCAGTTCTCAGCTCCCAGTCCTCTAGTCTGAGAGAGCTGGACCTGAGTAACAACAACCTGCAGGATTCAGGAGTGAAGCTACTTTCTGCTGAACTGAAGAGTCCACACTGTGTCCTTGAAACTCTCAGGTCAGGATTCATTATTTAATTAATTAATCCTGATTCACATCTCAGCAACCACTGGATGGGTTGTCATGAGGTTTGGTTCAGACATTCATGCTCCCCTCAGGATGAACTGTAAATACTTTGGTGATCCTCTGACTTTTCTTCTAGCTCCGTCATCAGTTCATCATTTTAATCTGTACAATATGTTGGTTCATGACCAAATATTTGCAAAACTAATGGCATTTACATCAGCTTCAGTTATACTCTGTTTTTGGGTTGATTAATGAATGAGTGAAAAGATGATCACTGTTATAAACATCAAACCATTGAACACAGATGTGTACTAGATTATTAAGACCCTCAGCTGATATGTGTTGTTTTGTGTGTCTGCAGGCTGTCAGACTGTCTGATCACAGAGGAAGGCTGTACTTCTCTGGCCTCAGCTCTGGACTCCAACCCCTCCCATGTGAGAGAGCTGGACCTGAGTAACAACAACCTGCAGGATTCAGGAGTGAAGCGACTTTCTACTGAACTGAAGAGTCCACACTGTGTCCTTAAAACTCTCAGGTCAGGATTCATTACTTTATTTCAATATTTCATGTAACTGTACAATTGGAGCAGGTCTAAACCAGACAGGGCAAAAAAATAAATGAAAAATATATATCATATGTCAGAAGATGCCTTTTCTGCGTCAAGGCTTATCAAGGCCGCACTTACTGTATATTCACATGTAAATGTAGTTAGAATGCATAAAAATCTGGCAAAATTAAATTAATAATCATGCTTACCAGGACTGTCACACCTAGCATCACCACACAATTCTTCTGTCTTCCCTGAGGCACATAGATGTGTGAGACGCTCCATGATGTTGTCCTGTTTGCTTCTGTAAGTTCACTGTGTGACAGAAACAAGGTACACTGTCTGGATTCTGTAGTGCTTCACTTGGAATTGCAATATTAACTAGTCCGGCCCAGTCTTTTATATCAGTGTATGTAGCTCCAGTAAATAACAAGGCTGCACACATCAGGAGGATGGTTCGTCCCATCTCCCTCTGGTCACGACACGATTGCCAGTGTCCTCAATGTGCATTCAGGCATGTCCAGTGGATTCTAATTTGGCCAGCTTGTGTTACGACCCTCTTCTCCTCTATGGCTACACCAGTTACATCTCTTCAAAGCTAAGGCTCATTTCGTGGACAGATGAGTTTGCTGCTGATTGCTGTAGGTCGTCCTGTAGAATGCATCAAAGGATATATGTGTTGAAATTATGAAAAGAATAAAGTATTCACTCAAGAATATAATATCAACATCGCCACTAAAGGCAACAGTGTATCAGGCAAAAACAAACAACTAATCTGAGTGAGAAGTCCACTGGCTGCACTAGGGACAGTCGAATGCAACACCGATGTTGTACTACTGCCCTGCAAATTAGAAAAAAAACATGCACTGTGTGACAAGTAACCATGTTGGTGGCCCTGCTAGGTATGTTCCAGACAATGATGGCTTTGTGTGTGGCCTCACTGTTGTCTGTGCTGGACGTGTCAGGGAGAGGGCAAGGGCAGATTGCAGACCAGAGCTTTGTGACCTTTGTGTATAATCAATCTTCTTTGGGCTGGACTGTGGCACTCCAGCCAATTAAGCGTCTTCCAAGTTGATTGCTGTCTCAGAACCACTTGTCTAGATTGTGGGAAAAAATATAATCAAAACACTGATTTTCATCAAGTGATTCTCTTACTTTGACCATATTGACATACAGAAAACATTTTTGAAACTACTTTGCACCAAAAACTTTATGTCTAAGTAGTGCTAGTAGAGGCATTAGTAGTAGCACTAGTGCTCAACCAATTTCACAACATGCTGAGCTTTGTGTGATCAAAATTACATCAATACTGTCCTTTTTGGCATCAAGGGAATCTTGGACAGTCGTCCCACTTTGTTGGGCTCAGCATGAGCAAGAGTAAGCATAGCCTTACCCCACCCCCCGCTCATTTCAACATGATTCCTATTGTAACACGTACAGGTTAGGCTACCTGAGCAACTCACAAGACCCCGCTCCTATCAACTTACTAACTGACATAGTAGTAAAGGCAGACTTTTCAAATGTCCAATTTCATTCCATGTACATATCCTTGCAATAACTTTACGACTTCGTGATTCAAAGACTAGCAAACACACAAAGTTTAATTATGCACCCATCCCCCATCCCATCTAGAAGCTGTCGTCACTAACATTTCGGTAGAATATAACCAAAAGTGCATTACCTCCACTCTTTCTGCAGCCACTTGTACAGCTCTTGGAATAGCATTTATCCTCAAAAACGCTTTCTTTGATTTCCTGAGTGTTGGAGTCATCTTGAAGTCGTCATGGTCAAAATGGTCACTACAACCTCAGTAGTCCTTCTCTCTTAGCGTCTCGATCAGCGTGTTGATGTCGACTTGCAAAACAATTAACCACTGATTCAGGATATCCCTACTGCTCCTGAACGGCAGTCTGTGAAAAGTTTCAGGAATATTACTTTTCATCTTCTTTCCACATCCAGGAAAAGCACAAAAACAAACCATCTTGATTTACGCTGTGACAACTTCGGTGTCTCCGCTCGGTCTTCTTCGCTGTTGTGCTGTGTTTGTGTCTCTCAGGTCACCGGTAGCATACTGGCTTCCAGCAACAACTATCCACGCGACATGTCACGTGACTTTTCCGGCTGCTGATTGTAGTATTGCTTGTAATATGAGGCTCCCTTTTCAACATGGAAGTCAATGTTGCTTTTCGCTTACGACAAAACAATGAATTATCCGTGCATTCATATGGAACAAAGCTTGAGGAGCATCCCACCATTACTCTGCTTCCTGATGGTCGCACTCGGGATCTACACTTTTTGCCTGCCATAAGGGCCGCGCGCCGGAGATGCAGCAACTAACGTGAGTAGTTCAAAAACCTTCTTTTTCATACACTTTGCGTACACAAACAACGTTCTCAATGCTCGTGTTCATGAGTAGAGACCCTGGTGATGCTATGCGCAAAGTTTCATGTTATGTCGAGCCTTCTTAGTGTTCTAAAAATAGCGATTTTGACGCTAGCCTGTCATGCCCCTAGCTCTCCCGTTCGTAATTAACGTGCCCAAAACCGAAACTACGATGAATCTTAAAACTGCTTCTTTCGTCGCAATTATGCTTTTACCCGAAGGTTTGACTCATATTCAATCCCAAATAAAGCCTCGGTTGAATTTTGACGAGAGTTTCACTTTAAGCAGCGGTTATTAAAAACATGATCAACAAAGGAGTCCACTGTGGTGCTTGGTGAGCTGGAGGTAGAAGAGCGGGTCCCACAGTACGACGTCTTGGTATAGTGTCCAGTCGCCCGGTCACCTCCGAATACACATACAAAGAATGCTGTTAATATTCTGTTTTTGCGTCTGGCGAAAACCCCTGAAGCAATAATTAAAAAATCACAATGTGCATGCAACAAATGAAAATATATAAAACATGAAATAAATCAAAACCATACAGCGTGCTATTCATACCGCTATTCAGTCAAGACAGTTAAGATGAGGGGTGTGGGATAAAAACGGTACTTAGCTCGAAGGAGGGGTGAAGCTCACTTCTACCCCTCCACATTTCCCACGGTGCGTCTCCCCTGTACCTATGGTCGACCAACGCCGTCTGTGGACTGCTCCGCAGCTCCACTCGCTCTAGTCTCCGCCTCTGCTACCGTTGCACACCGTGTGTCGCGCTGCCATGCTTTGCTCCGCTGCTCTCGTCTCTGCCGTTGCACGCCGTGTGTCGTGCCGCCATGCTTTGCTCCGCTGCTCTCTCGTCTCCGCCGTAGGCTGACCGTCGTCCCTCCTGAATGCTGCTCCCTTTCACCTGTGTCCGCCCCGCCTTCTCTGCTGCTCGACCAGTCGCACACCTGCAACCTCCTGTTCCCTTCTGGGGCAGCACTCCATGGCAACAAACCCTGTGGAAGCAAATTCAAACAGCGCCCCCCCTTCACTGGTCCCACCACCAGACGCAGCCACCCTGTGACATAATTCCCTCCAGGTATCAACTGAACCAAATTCTTTAAATGTTTTCTTAATTACTTTAGTGACATGATTGGTACTTTTATTCTTGTTTGTTGTGTCAAACTTACTATTCATCACTTTATTAAAGTCTCCGCCACATATCAACATTCCATCCATTTCTAAAATTATTTGTCTAGCAAGGTTTTAAAGAATAGCTTTCCACTGTTGGGTGGAGCATATACGTTAACTAGGGCTTGGCGATTATGCTAAAAATAATAATCATGATTATTTTGATTGATATTGAAATCACGATTAATACACACGATTATTCACTGAGTCAATGGAGGACCGAGTTGCGGTGGCTGTGGCTGAAGTTGGCGCTCTTGCACTTTTTTGGGTCTTTTGCTCCTTCAATACTTTGTCATAGACCACTTTATGGTTAAATTCATTTGTCGTGTTGCCCTGGGGTGCAGACACGACGGTGTGACAAACTTTGCAAACAATCTCCTTCTGCTCCACGTCCGACGATTTGAAGCCAAAATGTCTCCAAATGACCGAAGTTGTCCTACCTTTCTTTTCAACTAAAGGCTCAGGCTGCTTTTCTGCCATGTTGTCAATCGCTCGTTCCACAATTGATCCACACACTCACTGCTGCAGCTGCAGGCGACACAGGTGCGTTCACTGTGCTTTTACAGCGCAGTAATTTGCATACACGACTCGTGGCGGCACGTTCATCGTTTTTCTTCGATTACAGTGTTTTCATGATCGTGAGAAGCCAAAATCGAAATCGCGATCAAAATTCGATAAATCGCCCAGCCCTAACGTTAACCAATGTCACCATTTCGTATTCCAGTTTTCCTCTCACAAGGATATATCTCTCCTCCTTATCACTGATTTCTTTGATACACTCAAATTTCACAGAGTTGGGAATAAGAATCAGATCACACCTCTTCTACACCCATGGCGAAATGAACTATAAAATGATATTGTGTAACCAAACTTCTTGAAATTCTCGCTTTTCCTGTTTAGACATGTGGGTTTCCTGTAGGTATATAATCTGTGATTCATCCCTCCGTAGTTTAGTCATTACCCTCTGGCATTTCACAGGATTGTTCAGACCGTTGACATTCAACGACAGTATCTTGGTATTATATTCTAACATTATTGTTTGTGAACTTGTGTGGCAGTCCAACTCTAAACATAAAAAACACAATACAACTATAACTATGGAACAACAATAACAGTGTGACTTCCAAAAGAAGGGATGTGTTTAGACATCCCTCAAGGTCCCTGTTGGTGGGAGGAGGGTAAAGTGCCTAATTTCTGAGGGGGCCCTCCCTAGTTGTGAGAAAATACCCACTGTTACTAGAATTGTCCAACATTTGGTACTTGTGTAAACTACATACCTCCAATCGGTTTCATAAACTTTATAACATAAGTCATGAGTCTTTTATCTTATGTGGCCCAGGGTTAGATCACTCAAAAATTAATATTCATTCGAGTAAGTAAATAATAACACCTTATTCACCTTATTCATTTCAGTTCTCTCACTCGGTACCTCGTCTTAACTCTGTCAGCTTCTCTCTTGCACGCTGAGCTGCGCTCCCTGAAGCGATGGTGCGTTTCCATGGCAAGGCAAGGCAAGGCAAGTTTATTTGTATAGCACAATTCAGACACAAGGCAACTCAAAGTGCTTTACAGGCACACACAAATTACATTAAAAGACAAACATTTCATTTAAAAGACATAAAAATTGCATTATAAAAAAAAAAAAAAAAAAAAAAACTCAGAGTAATAATGCAGTTCAAAGACTTGCATTGCTTCAGTTAAAAGCAGTGGCAAAAAGAAATGTTTTAAGTCTTGATTTAAAAGAGGTGAGTGTTGGAGCAGACCTGCAATTTTCAGGGAGTTTGTTCCAAATATGTGGCGCATAGTAACTGAAAGCTGCTTCTCCATGTTTACTTCTGATTCTGGGGACTGAAAGCAGACCGGTACCTGACGATCTCAGAGGTCTGGATGGTTCATAACGCTGCAGCAGATCAGAAATGTATTTTGGCCCGAAACCATTCAATGCTTTATAAACCAACAACAGGACTTTGAAATCTATTCTTTGATAGACAGGAAGCCAGTGTAAAGATCTAAGAACTGGAGTGATGTGATCTACTTTTTTGGTTCTTGTTAGGACTCGAGCAGCAGCGTTCTGAATCAGCTGCAGCTGTCTGATGGAGTTTTTAGGGAGTCCTGTAAGGACACCATTACAGTAGTCGAGTCTGCTGAAGATAAATGCGTGAACAAGTTTCTCCAAATCCTGCCGAGACATAAGCCCTCTTATCCTGGATATATTCTTAAGGTGATAGTAGGCTGACTTTGTAACTGTCTTAATATGGCTGCTGAAATTCATGTCTGAGTCCACAGTCACACCAAGGTTTCTGACTTGGTCTGTAGTTTTCAACATTACAGACTGAAGCTGAGCAGAGACTTTAAGTCGTTCTTCCTTGGATCCAAAAACAATTATTTCAGTCTTATCTTTGTTTAACTGAAGAAAACTCTGACACATCCAATCATTGATTTGTTCAATGCATCTACTCAGGGTATGTATGGGATTATAGTCCCCTGGTGATATGGTTATGTAAATTTGTGTGTCATCTGCATAACTATGGTAGCAAATTTCATTGTTTTCCATTATTTGAGCTAGAGGGAGCATGTAAATGTTGAATAGTAGAGGCCCCAGAATGGAGCCCTGGGGTACTCCGCTTGTCATTTTCATCCGTTCAGATGTGTAGTCACCAATAGACACAAAGTAATCTCTCTCATTTAGATAAGATTTAAACCACTTTAGTGTTGTACCAGAGAGTCCAACCCAGTTTTCCAGTCGGTCCAGTAGTATATTATGGTCGACTGTGTCAAACGCAGCACTGAGATCCAGTAATACTAAGACTGAGATTTTTCCGCTGTCTGTGTTTGAATGAATGTCGTTGAAGACCTTAACGAGGGCCGTCTCAGTGCTGTGATGTGGTCGAAATCCTGATTGGAAAGCATCAAAACAGCCATTTGTTATTAAGTAATTGTTCAGCTGTTGAAAGACAGCTTTTTCAATTATTTTACTTAAAATTGGGAGGTTTGAAATGGGCCTATAGTTATTCATTACTAATGTGTCTAGAGTTCTCTTCTTCAGGAGTGGTTTAATGACTGCTGTCTTAATGGCTTGGGGGAAGACACCTGAGAGAAGAGATGTGTTAACAATCTGTAGCAGGTCTGGAATCATGCAGTCTGAAACTTTTTTGAAGAACCCTGCTGGTAAAATATCCAGGCTGCAGGAGGAAGACTTCAAATGCTGTATAATGTCTTGAAGGTTTTTGTCATTAATTGGATCAAATTGTGTCAGGGTATTAGAGTTGGGTTTAGGTGGACAAAACGACAACACACCTCCAGTACCTGGTAGAGTGGCACTGACCGCTTGTCTAATGTTCTGAATTTTGGCAGTGAAGAATGATGCAAATTCATTACAGGCCCTGGTAGACAGATGTTCAGCTGCTACTGGCACAGGAGGGTTTGTTAACCTGTCGACAGTAGCAAACAAGGCACGAGCATTATTTTTGTTCTTGGTGATAATGTCTGAGAAGAAGGACTGCCTTGACTTTTTTAATTCTAAATTAAAAATGTAAAGTCTCTCTTTATAAATGTCAAAATGAACCTGGAGATTTGTTTTTCGCCACCTGCGCTCAGCTTTTCGACATTCCCTTTTTTCCATCTTGACAAGCGTGGCGTTTCTCCAAGGAGATTTTTTCTTACCAGAGACCACCTTCACTTTAGTGGGTGCAATGGCATTCATGACATTTGTAATTTTGGAATTGAAATGAAGTACAAGGTCATTGACAGAGAACCTAGAGAGGGGTGGTGTGGAAGAGAAATCATCAATGAATATGTCACCAGTGTTTTCAGTGATGTATCGCTTTGAGACAACCTGAGTTTGAACATTTGTGTGCACTGATATATCACTCTCAAAGAAAACACAGTAATGGTCGGAGAGAGCGACATCAGATACCAGAACCTTAGAAATGTTCAGACCCTTTGAGATAACTAAGTCCAGGATGTGGCCCCTGTTGTGTGTGGGTTGTGTCACATGCTGAGTGAGTCCAAAGTTATCAAGGACACAGCACAGTTCTTTAGTCCATCTGTCCTCAGGCTTGTCGACATGGATGTTAAAGTCACCAACAATTAACACACAATCAAAGTCAGTGCAGATAAGAGATAGTAACTCAACAAGGTCATCAAAGAAATATGTGCAGTATTTAGGTGGCCTGTAGATGTTTAGAAAAATAGCTCGAGAAGATGAGTTTACCTGAAGAGCAACATATTCAAAAGAAGTAAAACTTCCATAAAACATCTGCTTGCATTTGAGTAACTCATTAAACAAAATACTAACACCTCCTCCTTTTTTATGCATTCTAGTTTCACTTATGAAAGAGAAATTTGGAGGACTGGATTCAATGTGAACAGCTGCACTGTTATCCTGGTCTAACCAAGTTTCAGTTAAAAACATAAAAGTAAGATTGTGTTTGATGATAAAGTCATGTATTAAAAAAGATTTTCCTGCTAGAGATCTGATGTTTAATAGAGCTACAGTTACAGTATCAAAACCAACTGTGCAGTTTTTTGCGACAGTTAGTGGCTGACGAGGAATGGGAGCTAAATTGAATGGATTGGCAGATTTAGTCCTGCATTTCCTGTTTCTCAACAAATTCACAATTTTTCTATTACCTGTAATCACAGGAATTGAGGAGGCAGCCTGAACTCCAGGGGGCCCTGGCTTTTCTCGGGGGAAAACAGTAGTGATATCAACTTCATAGCCCGGACCCGGCACATATCAGTAAGCGTTAATTGTACTGTCAGCATGGACAGGATGTACTTCGCTGTTTTCAGACTGTAGAGGCCAAAGATTATTCAGAGGGGGCGGAGGGGCACGATGACGTTTTGGCGATGGTGGTTTCAAGCGTGGCAGATTTGGGCGGGGTGTGAGTCTGAGTCCAACATTGACCAGCTTTTTCATCTCATCCGTGAAATCGAGGAGGGGGGAAGAGGGGGAGAGGCTGAGGCTGAGGCTGGCTGGAGAGGGCGGAGAGTTGGTTGGGGTTGGTGGAGAGTGGATGTTCCCTCTTGTTGCGACTGGGGGGGACTCCTCCTTGCGGAGCGAAGATGGCAGCAAGGACTCCTCCTCCTGGCACAGCTGACTTGTCTGTTCGAAGCTTATCTCAGGCACAAGTATTTCTCCTTCCAAGGGCTGTCTTATCAGTTGTTTTAGTTTGTTTTGCCTGGTGTCCTTGAAGGGAGGAACTGGTGTGTGGTGCACAGAGTAGAATATGTTGGAGGTTAACAACCTTACTCCTGACTTGTTAAGGCAGAATCCATCTGCCTTAAAGAGGTGTCTGCGTTCCCAGAAAATGTTAAAATTGTCAATAAAGTTCACCGATTGAGCGGCACATGTAGCTTTGAGCCATCTGTTCAACATCAACAACCTGCTGAATCTCTCATCACCTCTACGGACAGTTGGTAGAGGGCCACTGACAAACACCACAGTATCGAGAGATCTGACTTTGTTCTACAGATCAGTGAAGTCTTGTTTCAATACCTCAGATTGTTGTTTCACAACATCACAGGCCCCTGTGTGTAAGATGAGAGATTTCACTGTTGGATGTTCAGCGACAATGTCCAGAATTTTTTCTGAGACGTCAGAGACCATATCGTTGGTAAAACAGAGTACTTTGGTGTTCTTCTTGCTGCAAAAGCTGTTTACCTCCTTCACAGCAACATCACCCACAATCAGTGTTTGTGGTCCAGTCATTAGCTCTTTCTGTGGTCTTTTACTTTTGAATTTGGTCTCATAACTCTCCTTGTTCATTGACGGAGAGCTTGCACGGTCTTGATAAAGTGGAGCAAATCTGTTCTCCAGTTGTATTTTTGTTATTTGGGTAGGTTTGCTCTTACTTTTTGTTTTCACCGTTGTCCACGGTTGTTTCCGCTTTGGTACGGGCGTTGAGGAGGCACTCTTTTCAGAGGAAAGTGCAGGCCAACCAGTTGCATCACAGATCTCAGGACGCTGGGCTCTGCCTGTTACTCGTTCTCCCAAAAATGATTTAACTTTAGGCTTTGCTCCAAGAGTATTCCAGCAGGGATGATTGTTCCTGGGCTTTTTATCCAGTCCCCTGAACTCCTGTTTTGTCGAGTCATTGTCGGGGCTAATTAGCCGTGTGTTAGCAGGCTCATGTCTGCTGTTTTGATTCCATGGGAGAGTAGTTTCGTTCCCAGATAGTCCATTCACTTCCACATTTACTTCTATCCGGTGGATCTCCATGGTGTCAGTCGCGTAGTCGTAAAAGTAAAGTCGTTTGCCGTTCATCTCAATCTTCTGTTGCCAAGCTTTCCTGAGAATCAGTTCTTTGACATGAAACTGTAAAAAGTTTACCATTATTGATCTCGGGGATGAGGGAGCAGCTGGCTTTGGGATCAGTGCCCTGTGCGCCCTCTGGATCTGGAGCTCCACTCCGTCTGGTAGGGTAAGGTGACTTTTAAACAGTTCTTTTACGAACTCAATGACCGAACTCGCCTCTTTTTCCTCTGGCACTCAGTAGATCCTGATATTATTTCTTCTTGAACGGCTCTCCAAATCGACAATTTTGTCTCGCATCTCCATGTTCTGCTTAACCACCATCAACAGCATGTCTTTCATCTCTAGGCTGGCTGACTCCAGGTCGGCTATCCGGGTTTGTGCCTTCGCAATGTTGGCGTTTTGGACCTGTAGCTCTTGAAAAACTTCCTCTTTTAACTCTGCAAGGTCGTCTTTCACAGCTTTCTTAATTTCGTTTTTAAATTCGCCCAAGTCCCGTCTCATATCTTGTTTGAAGTCCTTTAACTCTTTAGTGAGTGATGTCAGGCCTTCAAGCAGAGCATTTTGGTGGGTGTTAGCTGCTGTGTTAGCTTCACCTGTCGAAGTTTCTCCATGGTCGCCGTATTCCCAGTGTTCGGCAGACTTGGTTACCTCTGTGATTTCTTGTGCTTTATTCATCTTCTTGTCAATCTGTCTCCTTTGCATTTTCCCTCCTCTCATACTTAATTTGAAACGTTTTCAAAGCTACTTATATTGATAGGAGGTACTTTTCTCTGACCGACTAGTGGGAGCTCACTGCTACACGTCCATCTCGCTGTAGCTTCGCACCGGAAGTCCTTATTTCATTATTTCATGTAACAGTACAGTTGGAGCATCTCTAAACCAGACAAGGTTAAAAAAATTAATTGAAAAAATATATTTCATATGTCAGAAGATCACCAAAATAATTACATCTCATCCTGATGGAAGCATGAATGCATTTCATATACAATGTGGGTCCGTCAGTCTATTCTGCACTTTGGTCCCGGTTTACTAATCTCAACAACCACTGGATGGAAAGTCATGAGGTTTGGTTCAGACATTCATGCTCCCCTCAGGATGAACTGTCATTACTTTGGTGATCCTCTGACTTTTGTTCAAGCTTCATCGTCAGGTCATTATTTTAATCTGTACAATATGTCAGTTCATGACCAAATATTTGCAAAACTAATGGCATTTCCATCAGCTTCAGGTATACTCTGCATTACTGCTAATGAATTAATTAGTGAAAAAGAAAAAGATGAATTTAATAAACGTTAAACTCTTGAACACAGATGTGCACTGAGTCATCAAGACCCTCAGCTGATGTGTGTTGTGTTGTTTTGTGTGTCTGCAGGCTGTCAGGCTGTCTGATCACAGAGGAAGGCTGTACTTCTCTGGCCTCAGCTCTGGACTTCAACCCCTCCCATCTGAGAGAGCTGGACCTGAGTAACAACAACCTGCAGGATTCAGGAGTGAAGCAACTTTCTGCTGAACTGAAGAGTCCACACTGTGTCCTTCAAACTCTCAGGTCAGGATTCATTATTTTATTTCATTATTTCATGTAACTGTACAATTGGAGCAGGTCTAATAGTCTAGGACCTGGGTCAGATTTGTGGGCACTTCATTTGGGAGAGAATTTCTCAACTGTTCTAGACTAATATGACCCTAAGGAATAACATGGGAACTGTGCGAAATTCGCTATCCGGGACGAAACCCCCTAAAATGGCCACGCCTTTTTTGTCCAACAGGTGAATGGGGCATGAATGGGGCATGAATGGGGCAAAAATTTTAACTTATAGATATCACCACGAAACTTCACATGTTGATCACTGACATCAATACAAACATCTTTTGTATTGGAAGTCTTCATGGATTTTATGTTTTAATATGCAAATAGGCCATTATCTGATTAAACGTGTGCTAATTTGCATAACTTTCAGAACAGATATGTCAAAATTGGATAAAGCCAGGTTCAACATTCTATCTGCATTTTGTCGATATTAATCACATATTTTAAATAGGTAATTTTGGATATTAATACTACTCGAAGAAAGAAAACAAACATTTGAATAATATATACATTTTATTATTTCAATTACACAAAGTTTGATAGATGTAGCTAGATGGATGCTCCCCTTCTTGTCTGTTTTTCACCCCTTTCTTCTTGTCACTCCTGGTCTGCAATAAGTCACTGTTCATTCGGTGTGATGGGATTTTTACAAGAATTCCCTCCCTTGCACTTGCAGTACTTGCAGCAGTGTATCCCTGCTACCCGGCAGGGACAGCTATTCTTGTGTGCACACTTGCCACATTTGCAAGGATCTGCCAGGCCCTCAGGTTTGGAGATCACCATCTCAGGCACCAAGATACCACCACTTCTTTTAAAATCATACATCTCAGGGTTCATGATCAAGGTGGCATCTCTAAATGGGGCTTGAACCCATAGCTGTACTTGATAGTAACTCCTCTGAATGTGTTTTTTTGCATTAGCTGAGGTACATGGGGCTTTCTCCAAATCCATTTTCAAGGAATTATTCTCAAATTCACTTAGTCGCTGGTCATCAAAGGTCTCCAGGTTGGTGGATGGTTTGAGACACTTCACCAAGAATGTTTCTGCCATCTGAATCGTGCTCTCAGTTAGCTGTGGACTGGCGAAATGACTGATCAGAATGGAATTTTCCTGTCTGCGGACAGCATTCATGGCTGCAAGTTTGGTAGATATCTTGCTGGTTGTGTCACACCTAGTCAGGGCGTGGAGTGCTGGGAGACACTTTGAGAGCTCAGCTCCTACAGCTTTGCAGATGTTATAGAGAGGTAATATTGACCTCTTCACTCCTGAGTTGCGAACCAGCCAGAAATCTTGGAGACCAAGATGTCTCCAGTTGTCTGCAATGTGGTACAACAGACACACAAAGACATCTGTGTCACCTGAAGACAGTGTCAGGGATGTAGAATGGAATATATATATAAACCAGACAGGGCAAAAAAATAAATGAAATATATATATCATATGTCAGAAGATCACCAAAATAATTACATCTCATCCTGATGGAAGCATGAATGCATTTCATATACAATGTGGGTCCGTCAGTTTATTCTGCACTTTGGTTCCGATTTACTAAACTCAACAACCACTGGATTGATTGTCATGAGGTTTGGTTCAGACATTTATGCTCCCCTCGGATGAATTGTCATTACTTTGGTGATGCTCTGGCTTCTAGCTCCATCATCAGTTCATCATTTTAATCCGTACAATATGTCAGTTCATGAACAAATATTACCAAAACAAATGGCATTTCCATCAGCTTCAGTTATACTCTGTGTTAAGTGCTGATTACTACATTAGTGAAAACTAAGATAATAAATATAATAAACGTTAAACCCTTAAACACAGATGTGTGCTGAATTATCAGGACCCTCAGCTAATGTGTGTTGTTTTATGTGTCTGCAGGCTGTCAGGCTGTCTGATCACAGAGGAAGGCTGTATGTCCCTGGCCTCAGCTCTGGACTCCAACCCCTCCCATCTGAGCGAACTGGACCTGAGCTACAATGATCCAGGAGACTCAGGAGTGAAGCAGCTGTCTGTTCGACTGAAGGATCCAGGCTGGAGACTGGACACTCTCAGGTATGAAGAGTCCTGCTGCAGCCACAGACAGTCAGTGTGAGACTCTGTATCTGGATTGTAGATTGTTCAGTGTCGGGAGGTTTGCTTTGTTTACTCCACCTCTCAGATGTTCAGTACAGCTCAGGAGAAAGGCAGCATGGCACTAAGCCAATAGATACAAGTGAAGAGAGGAAGATAAGAGGAAGAATTGAAGCTCAGCGACCAGGAGGATTTTGACACAAACACTAAAGTTCTTTCTTCAGACTAGTTTAGTGCCTGTTCAAAATGTGCCTGTCTGATTTCTTGGCTTCTGGTTTTGCTGCTTGATGAACCGCTCATCTAAGCTACTTCACACTCCACAGTGATTAAAGAGGGTAATGAGAACATTAACATTAAATCTTTATTCCACCACGTCACTGCTGTGTTATGATATTAAAGGGATATTCCAGTGTAAGTTTAATCCACGGTCTAACACACTGTAACACCGACTGAGACTCCCCCTCAAGAGATCAAGTTAGCAGACCGCTAATTTATGTAGTTTTAGCAACCTCAGAAAAAGACTGCACGATAACAGTATACTGCAGTATATGCCTCCAACAAGAAACCGCTATCAAAAAGCCACAAATAATGCTCAAAACAGCACCAAGGATGAAAATGTATGATTATGACTCCATGGAAAAGCAATCAAAGTTCATATGTGTCTTACGTAGGAAGACGTAGAAAGCAACAGCGAGGTTGACGGGTATGAAACAAGGCAGCCTGATTGCAAAAAAAAATCTTAAAGTCCGTGTAAAGCGGCAAAAAAATTGTGTTATGAGTTTGTCACACCAAAGAAACATGTATCATTGACCACTGAGCCAAATTTGAAAGATTAAAAAAATTGTTAAGTATATAAAATTAGGTCTCAAAATCATGGAAAAACAAGCACTTCTCTCTGCTGTGAAACGCTGGGGGCGTGTCAGTTAGAGGCGCTGGAACCACGCCCATGCAGCGGGGGCTACACGTCATGTTAATGACGTCGGTGTCTCCCCAGGTGTTCCCCAGGTGTTCCCCTTGTCTATCTAAACCCGCGGACAGTTTATAATCATATAGATGCTGTTATAACGTGTATTGATTGAGATCCTGACCCACTAAACATCCTGGAAAGTGACGGAGTGAAGTTTTTCTCGCTAAATTACATAATTATACATAATCACCATCAGTAAACAGGACGCTGTCTGACTCTGTCACTCGCGGGGACGGAGGCTGTTTTCTGGGGGACAGTTTCCTTAAGTCTCGGTCAGGAGGGCTGGCGGTCGCGGTGATTTATTTTCGTCAAACACTCGGTGAGTTAAACACTCTTGTGACAAGCGTGACAGACGCTGTTTTGTGAGCAGAAATGTGAGGAAGAGTCGGGAGGACAGGAAGGGGACGGACAGGAGGACAGACGCTTCTCCACATACAGCTGTGGGATGTGTTTTCCTCATATAAGTTGCTAAAGACAGTTATAGTTACTACGTTACTTTTGTTCGGTCATGTAACGTTGCTTTGTGGGACATTTCTCTGTATTTAGTTGAGTGAAGGACCTGTGCAGTTAGACTGTCAGACCGACACGCCCTCGCTCCACGCCTCCGGATTATCCGTTCACACTGGGACGGCTCACCAATAATGCGGCCCTGATACTACCGCCACATACTGCCGGTGGGACCCGCCGTCAGCGGGACGGAGAGGGTCAGCGACGGCGCGGTCAAATCATGCCGGTGGGACCCGCCGTTAGCGGGACGGAGGGCCGGCTGCGGCGCGGCCACATCATGCCGGTGGGACCCGCCGTCAGCGGGATGGAGGGCCGGCTGCGGCGCGGCCACATCAAGCCGGTGGGACCCGCCGACAGCGGGACGGAGGGTCGGCTGCGGCACGGCCACATCAAGCTGGTGGGACCCGCCGTCAGCAGGACGGAGAGGGTCGGCTGCGGCGCGGCCACATCATGCCGGTGGGACCCGCCGTCAGCGGGACGGAGGGCATGCTGCGGCGCGGTGGCCACATCATGCCGGTGGGACCCGCCGTTAGCGGGACGCCGCGGCCACATCATGCCGGTGGGACCCGCCGTCAGCAGGACGGAGAGTGTCAGCGGCGGTCAGCAGCGGTCACATCTCCTCGTTGGCGGAGGAGAGGATGCAAGCCGGGGACGGAGTTGACCAGCGTCAATGGACTCCCCCGTTTCCTTACGTTTCATCCGAAGGAAACTTAAATAAGCTAACAGCGCTGTCACCCTGCACACTGTGGCATCCAGGAAAGATGCAGAGCGATGTGGAAGAGACATGGCTGGTTAGCTGACTGGTTGGCTGGTTAGCTAGCTGCAAACTATTGTAAGCAATGCAAACCGAAACTGGAGAGTGAGTGGGAGAACCGCTGAAGCCGATGCGTTGAACGTATTTATACCACTTCCGCAGCAGGGAGGGGTTTATGCAAATCATATGGCCGCGTTATGTAACGCGGCCATGATTTGCATGATTTCTGACCCGCCCATTAAATCCTGAACACAGAAATGTTGAAAAACTGTTTGTGAGCCTAGCTCCAAAATTAAATTCTACATGGCCGAATGGCTTTTACATGTTTTAAGTAAACACATTTATGACCCGTTTAATGTGTTCAGAAGAAAATGGCAGATTTTGGTTTACACGGACTTTAAGAGAGCGGCAATGAAATGGCCTGAGATAGCTCTGCTTTTCAAATTAGCTCAGAATCGGCTCTTAAAAATGACATGTCTTACCCCAGTGACAGGGATAAGTTCCCTGTAGATATTACAGACGCAAATGAGATGGAGATACAAAAGCGAGGTGTTTTTCCAATGAGTATTACAACAGAATATCAGAGAAAGGTACAAAGATACCACGCAAATGGTTGTGTTGCTCCCCAAAAATGATCGAGTTTATTGTGAGCCCTGTTGGCTTTTTGGTGAGAGGAAATCAGTGTGTCATAATTTGCGCCAGACAACTGGAATTAATGACTGGTAAGGACTATCCAGAAAGATCAGAGATCACGAACATGCCCGTTCTCACATGGCAGCTTGTGTAACGTATGATATGTGGCAGCAAAATCGTACAATCGATAAGCAAA